>NC_058095.1:79380000-80005000 GCF_020171115.1 Neogale vison
GGAGGGGTGCTGTCAAGAGTCCATGGAGGATTTCCCATGCAGAGGATTGTGAGATGCTCCAAACAGCAGTTTCCTTCTACTACTGGACAGGCTGAGCCTGTTTTTTTGTTTGTTTGTTTGTTTGTTTGTTTTTTGCTCCAGGGTCCCCCATGTGGAAAGTTGAGTAGCAGAGCTCACCAGCATAGATGCCTGGAAAGGACACCTCCATTGACATTGCAGCTAAGGAATAAGGCATGTTCATTCTAGTGGCTCTGGGGTGAAGGACCAAGTCCTTGAGTTTACATGAACTCTCTTGCACTCTTGCAGATGGGTCACCATGCTGGTTTGTTACCAGGGAAATCTTAGAATGTGCTGGTGGCTAAGGTGCCCGGCAGGATTCTCCTACTTTGAGGGTTTCTCAAAGGTCAAAGAGCACGGTTTCCTTCTTGGGACAAGAGATGTTCTGTTATGTGGCTCAGGGACCACCTATTGTATCATAACTTGGTATTCCAGAACAGACCCCTGAGGATAGATTCCTGAAAACCTAATCTAGGGTTCCAATGGGGTGCTAGAGGCAAGTCAGGTACAATCTTCTGACTCAGGACCATTTACTTGGCTGTCTGACTGGATGTAGGTGATCAGCATGTTTCACACTGCGCATTTGCGTCCTGAGTGGACACCACTATGGGGGTTGGCTCAAGGGCATTGCAGGTTTCGCCTAATCTGGAAGATTTGGGTAATGGTGATGGGCACAGTTTCCTTGGGGAATGGCAGGGACAGTCCTGCGGTGTTGCTCCAGAGTCCCCATCATGGAGTGCATGTGAGCCATGGTTTTACGAGAGTAGTCTGCAAACACAAATTCTGGTAAGGGTTAGTGGCGAGGTGATTGCATGAACAAAGCGAAGACCTGGCGGCAGCTCATCATGGACTGTAATTAGGGTGACTTGAAGACACTAGCACAGGCTTTTTTATCTGGATTGTGTGTCCCGGATGGCCTCGAAATGCAGCTGTGTTCTCATGGGTCAATGGGAGATTTATCCTCTCTAGGATCCTGGCGGCTCCCCATAGTTTGGGGGCTTTTTCGGGGAAGGGAAGAGTGCCGTTTTCCAACTTAGGGGTGCCCCAAAACAGGGATTGTAGAGAGGGGTTCTGGGTCTGGGCTCCCGGAAAATACCACCAAGGGTTAGGATTTGAGCCTAGGAGTGAACAAGGCCTGCAATGCGGGATCCTGGTGGTGCAACTGAGAGGGCTTCTTTGAAAGCATGCTCAGGCTTAGGGTCACAATGCCTGTTTTTGCCCAGGATGGTCCTCAGGAGTGGGTGTGGTCTCATTGGCTATGCAGTTTGCTCCCACTTTGAGGATTGGACATTCATCCCAACTGCCAGGATTCCTGCCATGGTGAAGGAGGAGTTCTCTATTCTGCTTTAGGTTCCCCTATTGTCAAGGATTCCAGCAAAGGTCTGTGGACAGATGCCTGAATACCAAGGATGGGTAGAGCTGATGGAATTTGGGTCATGGTTGGTCTCACATGCTGGATATGGGGCCCGCTATCTTCATGGCTGACACTAGGTTGGGGCTCAGGCTCTCCCAGACACAGCTCTAGTGCCCAGGGCAGTCTATAAATCAGGGTACCCTCGAGAGACGAGCAGATTGATACTCAAGTGGGGTACCTGGGCAGACTCACCAGGCACTACATTTTACTATGATGAAGGAAGAATGGTGGGTTGTGGCTAAGAATTCACCAGGACTTGAAGACCAGTAGGGTGAGGATGGAATTGCAAACACAAGCTAGAGTTCAATTCACTGTCAAGCAGATGGCAGTTCCAAAATGCAGCAGCTTATTTGAGATATTCAGCACCTGAGTTAGGGCTGATGTCAGATGTTTGCTCACACTGGAGTTTGTGTGTATGATGACCATCAAATGAAGGGGTAGCATTAAGAGTCCATGGAGTATTTTCCACACTGAGTCTTGTGAGATGCTCGAAACAACAAGGTTTCCTTCCACAGAACAGGTGGAGCTCCCACCTGTTTGTTTGCTCCAGGGTCCACCATGTGGAAAGTTTGGGTAGCAGGGCTCTCCCGCATGGATGCCTGGAAAGCACACCTCCATTGACCATTGCAGCTGAGGAACATGGCCGTTTCCTTCCGGTGGCTCTGAGGCGAAGGTCCAAGGCCTTGAGTTGACATGAAATCTATTGCAGATGGGTCACAATGCTGGTTTGTTACCAGGGAGACCTTAGATTGTGCTGGTGACTAAGGTTCCATGCAGGATTCTCCAAACCTGAAGTTTTGGCAAAGGTCGAAGTGCACGGTTTCCTTCTTGGGACAGATGTTCTGTTGTGTGGCTCAGGGACCACATGTTGTATCATAAGATGGTAATCCAGAACAGGCCTCTGAGGACAGATGCTTGAAAACCTAATCTAGGTTTCAAATGTGGTCCTAGGGGCATGTATGGTTCAGTGTTCTGACTCTGAACCATTGATTTGGGTGTCTGCCTGGATGTAGGTGATCAGGATGTTTCAGACTTCACATTTGCATAAAGAATTGCCGTCAATATTGGGGTGGTCTCAGAGTCTCAGATTTTCCTAATCTGGAAGGTTTGGGTTAATGTGACAGGCACAGAATCCTGGGGGATGGCAGACACAGTCCTGTGGTGTGGCTCCAGAGACCCCATCCTGGAGGTCAAAAGCCACGGTATTGTTAGAGAAGTCTGCAAAAACAAGTTCGGGTTAGGGTTAGTGGCTAGGTGATCGCACGCCCAATGCCTACCACTGGAGAGCTGCTCATCAGGAACTGTAATTAGGGTGACTGGAAGGCGGTGGTACAGGCTTTTCTATATGGATTGTTTGTCCAGGATGGCCTCGGCATGCAGGTCTGGACTCCTGGGGCCATGAGAGATTTTTCCTCTCTAATGATCCTGGAAGCTCCCCATAGTTTGGTGGCTTTTTCGGGGGAAGGGAAGAGGGCTTTACTCCATCTAAGGGGTGCTCCCTAAATAGGTGTTCCAGAGATAGGCTCTGGGTCTGGGCCCCTCGGAAATCATACCAAGGGTTAGAATTTGGGCATAGGGGTGTAGCAGACTTTCAATGCTGTATCCTGGTGGTGCTAATGAGAGGGGATGTTGGAAAGCATGCTCAGGCTGAGGGTCACAATGCTTGTTTGGGCCCAGGGCGGGTCCTCAGACGTGGGCATGGTCACAATGGACATGCCCCTAGCTCTGACTTTGAAGGTTGGACACACATCCCCACAGCCAGGCTTCCTGCCATTAGGAATAGGAGTTTCTATTATGCTTTTGGTTCCCCCATTGGCAGGGATTGCAGAAAAAGTCTATGGACAGGTGCCCGAATACCAAGGATGGGTAGAGATGATTGACTTAAGCCATTGCCCATCTCACATGCTGGATATGGGGCCTGCTCTCTGGGTGGCTTACAAGGTCGGGGCTCAGGCTGTGTCAGACACATCACTAGTGGGCATCCGAATATCAGGGTTCTCTTGATGGCCTAAAATTGCTTCTCATGTGGGGTCACTAGGCAGACTCACCATGCACTTCTTCTTTCTATGGGGAAAGCAGAATCCTGGGTTGTGGCTCCAGAATTCCTCATCAAGAGGGCTTGGGGAACAGTAAGGTGAGGATGGAATTGTAAACACAAGCTATGGTTCAATTCACTGCCAAGAAGAAGGCATTTCCAATGTGCAGCGACTGATTTGAGGTATCCAGCACCTGAATAAGGGCGGATGTCAGATGTTTGTTCACACTGGAGTTTGTGTCTATCATGACCCACTCATGAAGTGGTGTCATCATTAGGCCATGTAGGATTTCCCACGTAAAGGTTTGTGAGATGCTCCAAACAGAAAGATTTCCTTCTTTTGGACAGGTGGAGTGTGGTTTGTTTGCTCCAGGATCCCCATCTTGAAAGTGCGGGGCGGAGAGCTCACCCACATGGATGCCTGGAAAGCACACCTCCATTGACCATTGCAGTTCAGTACCATGGGAATCATTCTTATGGCTCTGGGGCAAAGTACCAAGGCGTTGAGTTGACATGGAATCTCTTGCAGATGCGCCCCAATGCTGGTGTGTAGCCAGAGAGATCTTAGAATCTGCTGGTGGCTACTGGCCAAGTGGGATTCATCTACCTTGTGGGTTTTACAGAGGTCCAAGAGCACGACTTCCATCTGGGGGATGGAGATGTTCTGTTTTGGGGCTCAGGGACCATATGTTGTATCATAAGTTGGTACTCCAGAACAGGTCTCTGATTACAGATGCCTGAAAACCTAATCTAGGGTTACAATGAGGTCCTAGTGGCATGTCCGGTTCAATCTTCTGACTCAGGACCATTGACTTGGTTGTCTGCCTGGATTCAGGTAATCAGTGTGTTTCAGACTGCTCATTTGTGTTCAGAGAGACCTCCAATATTAGGGTGGGCTCAGGGGTCTTGCAGGTTTCTCCTTATCTCGAGGGTTTGGGCAACTGTGATGGACACATTTTCCTTGGGGATGGCAGACACAGTCCTGTGGTGTGGCTCCAGAGACCTCATCCTGGAGGAGACATATGAGGCATGGTTTTGGCAGAGAAGTCTGCAAACACAAACTCGGGTCAAGGTTAACGGCGAGGTGATCACGGGCCCAATGCATAGACCTGGAGGGCAGCTCGTCAGGAACTGTAAATCAGGTGCCTCTAAGGCAGTAGCACAGGTTTTTGTATCTGACTTGAGTGCCCAGGAAGGTCTCGGAATGCAGGTGTGGTCTCATGGATCCATGGGAGATTTTTCCTCTCAAGAATCCTGGCTGCTCCCTATACTATGGTGGTTTTCTCAGCAAAGGGAAGAGTGCTATTTTCCATCTTAAGGGTGCACCAAAACAGGGATTCCAGAGACGGGCTGTGGTTCTGGCCCCTTGGAAAATCCCAGCAGGGGTTAAATTTGTCTCAGGGGCATACCAGGCCTGCAATGCTGGATCCTGGAGATGCAACTGTGAGTGTTTGTTTGAAAGTATGCTCAAGTTGGGGGTCACAATGCCTGCTTGTATCCAGGGCGGCCCTTATGAGTGGGCAGTGTCTCCTTGGCCATTCAGCTAGATACCCCTCTGAGGATTAGACAGCTATCCCAACAGCCAGGATTCCTGCCATGGGGAAGGAGGATTTATCTATTGTGCTTCAGGTTCCCACACTGGCAGGGATTCCAGCAAAAGTCTGGGGACAAACGCCTGAACCAAGAATGGGAAGAGATGACAGCCCTGAGCCATGGCCGGTCTCATATTCTGGAGATGGAGCCCGCCATCTGGCTCCTGACACGAGGTCAGAGATGTGGTTCTGTCAGACACAGCAATAGTGGCCAGGGCAACCTATAAATCAGGGTTCCCTCGAGGGTCGAGTAGATTTATCCTTATGTAGGGTTTCTGGGCCGTCTCACCATACCCTTTTTCTTACTATAGGGAAGGTAGAAAGCTGCGTTGTGCCTTCAGCCTCCCTATCAAGAGGGCTTACTGAACAGTAGGGTGAGGATGGAATTGTAAACCCAAGCTACTTTTAAATTCAGTGCCAAGCAAAAGGCAATTCCAGTGTGTAGCAGCTGATTCAAATATCCAGCACTTGAGTAAGCATGAATGTCAGTTGATTGCACACGCTGGAGTTTGTGTCTATGATGTGTCTATGATGGGTGGGTGGCCTCAAGAGGCCATGCAGGATTACCCACTCTCGGGATTGTGAGATACTCCATACAGCAAGGTTTCCTTTACCGTACAGGGGAGTCTGGTTTGTTTTCTCCAGGGTTCCCCATGTGTTAAGTTGGTACCAGAGCACTCCCGCTGGATGCCTGGAAAGTACACCTACATTGACCATGGCAGCTGAAGAACATGGCAGTTTCATTCTGGTGGCTCTGGAGCGAAGTACCAAGGCCTTAAGTTGTCATGGAGTCTCATGATGATGGGTCACAATGCTGGTTTGTTGTCAGGGAGATCATAGAATGTGCTGGTTTCCAGGGGGCCTTGGAGGATTCATCTACCCAGAGTGTTTGACACAGGTCCAAGAGCAAGGCTTCCTTCTGGGGACAGGAGATGTTCTGTTGTGTGGCTCAGGGACCATGTTGTATCATAAGTTGTTATTCAGAACAGCCCTCTGAGTACAGATACCTGAAAACATAATCTAGTGTTCCAATGAATCCTAGGGGTATGTCAGGTTCAATCTTCTGTCTCAGGACCATCGACTTGGCTATCAGCCTGGATGTAGGTGATAGAGTGTGTCACACTGCGCATTTGGATCCAGAGCGGCCTCCAATATTGGGGTGGGCTCAGGGGCCTCACAGGTTTCTCCTAATATAGAGGGTTTGTGCAATAGTGACAGGCACAGTTTTCTTGGGGAAGACAGGTACACTCCCATGGTGTGGTTCCGATACCACAAGCTGGAGGACATGTGAACCATGGTTTTGGGAGGGAAGTCTGCAAACACAAACTCGGGTTAGGGTTAGTGGCAAGGTGATCGCAGGGACAGTGCATAGACGTGGAGGGCAGCTCATCAGGAACTATTAATCAGGTGAATCAAAGGCGGTGGCACAGGCTTTTCTCTCTGGATTGTGTGTCCAGGATGGCCTCGGAATGCAGGTGTGGCCTCATGGGTCCTGGGAAATTTTTCCTCTCTAAGGATCCTGGTGACTCCCAATAGTTGGTGGCTTTCTCGGGGAAGGGAAGAGTGCTGTGTTCCATGTAAGGGGTGCCCCCCAAAACGGATTGCATAGACGGGTTCTGGGTCTGGGCCCCTGGATATCCCACCAAGTGTTAGGATTTGGGCCTAGTGGCTTACCAGGACTGCATGTGGGATCCTGGAGGTGCAACTGAGAGCGTTTGAAGGCATGCTCAAGCTGAGGATCACAATGGCTGCTTGTGCCCAGGGCAGCCCTCATGAGTGGGCATTGTCTCCTTGGCCATGCAGCTGGCTCCCACTTTGAGGTTTGGACACCCATAATAACAGCCAGGTTCCTGCCATGGGGAAAGAGGAGTTCTCTATTGTGCTTCAGGTTCCCCCATTGGCAGGGATTCTAACAAAGGTCTGCAGACAGATGCCTGAATACCAAGGATGGGTAGAGGTGATGGACATGGTCCCTGGCCGATCTCACATGCTGGATATGGGCTGAGATCTCTGGGTGGCTGAATCTAGGTCTTGGCTCAGGCTCTGTCAGACACACAACTAGTGCCCAGGACAACCTATAAATCAAGGTTCCATCGAGCGCCAAGTAGATTGATCCTCATGTGGAGTTTCTGGGAAGATTCACCAGGCCCTATTTCTTTCTATTGGGAATGCAGAATGTTGCTTTGTGGCTCCCGAATTCTTTCTCAAGAGGCCTTGTGGACCATGAGGCTGAGGATGGAATTCTAAACCTAATCTATGGTTAAATTCCGTATCAAGTGAAACACAGTTCCAGTGTGCAGTGGTGGAAACGAAAATCCAGAACCTAAATAAGGGTGGATATCAGATGTTTGCTCATGCTGGAGTTTGTGTCTATGATGATCGACAATAGGAGGGGTTGTGACAAGAGGCCATGGAGGATTTCTCACACTGGTGCTTCTGAGATGCTCCAAACAGAAGGTTCCCTTCTACCGGTCAGTGGCAGTCTGATTTGTTTGCTCCAGGGTCCCACATGTGGAAAGACTGGGGAGCAGAGCACTCCCACATGGATGCCTTTAAAGCACACCTCCACTGACCATTGCAGCTTAGGAACATTGCAGGTTCATTCTGCAGGCTCTGGGGCAAATTAGCAAGGACCTGATGTGACATGAATCATGAAGATGGGTTACAATGCTTGTTTGTTACTAGGGAGATCTTAGAATGTGCTGGTGGTTAAGGGGGTCTGCAGAATTCATATACCCTGAGGGCTGACACAAGTCGAAGAACAGGGATCCGTCTGGGGACAGGAAATATTCTATTGTGGGGCTCAAGGACCATATGCTGTATCATATTGGTATTACAAAATAGGCCTTTGAGGAGAAATGCCTGGAAAGCTAATCTAGGCTTCCAGTGAGCTCCTAGGAGCATGTCAGGTTCAATCATCTGACTCAGGATCATTGACATGGGTGTCTGCCTAGATGGAGGTGATCAGGGTGTTTCAGACTGCGCTTTTGCATCCAGAGGGGCCTCCAGTATTGGGATGGGCTCAGGGGCCTTGCAGGTTTCTCCTAATCTGTAGGGTTTGGGCAACTGTGACAGACACCTTTTCCTTGGGGATGGCAAAAAACTTTCCTGTGCTGTGGCTCCAGAGACCCCATCCTGGAGGGCATATGAACCATGCTTTTGGGAGAGAAGTCTAACTCAAACTTGTGTTAAGGTTAATGGTGAGGTGATCACTGGCCCAATGCATAGGTCTGTAGGGCAGCTTGACTGGAACTGTAAATCAGGTGACTCAAAGGTGGTAGCACAGGCTTTTCTCTCTGGATTGTGTGTCCAGGATGGCCTCGGAATGCAGGTGTGGTCTCATGGGACAATGGGAGATTTTTCCTCTCTAAGCATCCTGGTGGCTCCCAATAGTTTGGAACTTTTCTCGGGGAAAGGAAGAGTGCTGCTATCCATCATAGGGGTGCTCCAAAACAGAGATTCCAGAGAAGGGCTCTGGGTATGGTAGCATGGATAATCCCACCAACATTTACTATTTGGTCCTAGAAGCATACCAGGCCTGCAATGCGGGATCCTGGATGTGCAACTGAGAGGGCTTGCTTGAAAGCATGCTCAGGCTGAGTGTCACAATGCCTGCTTTTGCCACGGTGGCCCTCAGGAGTGGGCGTGGTCTCATTGGTGTTGTCTCATGCAGCTGGTTCCCATTCTGAGGGTTGGGCACCCATCGCAGCAGCCAGGCTTCCTTCCATGGGGAAAGAGGAGTTCTCTATTGTGCTTCAGGTTCTCCCATTGGTAGGGATTCCAGCAAAGCTCTGGGGTAGTTGCCTGAATACCAAGGATGGGTAGATATGATGGACATGGGTCATGGCCAGGTTCACATGCTGGATAAGGGCCCCACATTCTGGGTGGCTGACATGAAGTCGGGGCTCAGGCTCTGTCAGACTCAGCACTAGTGGCCAGGGAAAACTATTAATCGGGGTGCCTCATGGGCCGAGTAGATTGATCCTCATGTGCAGTTTCTGTGCAGACTCAACAGGTCCTTCTTCTTTCTATGTGGAAGGCAGAATACTGCCTTGTGGCTCCAGAATTCCCTATGAAAAGATATTGTGGTCCAGTAGGGTGATGATGGAATAGTAATACAAAGCTATGGTTAAATTCAGTGTGACACAAAAGGCAGTTCCAGTGTAAAGCTGCTGTTTCGAATATCTAGCACCTGAGTAAGGGCAGATGTCAGATGTTTGCTCATGCTGGAGTTTGTGTCTATGATTACCCACAAATTGAGGGCTGGCGTCAACAGGCCATGGAGGATTTCCACGCTGGGGCTTGTGAGATGCTCCAAACAGAAGGCTTCCTTCTACCGGACAGGGGCATTCTTGTTTGTTGTCTCCAGGGTCCCCCATGTGGAAAGTTTGTGTAGCAGATCACTCTCTTTAGGATGCCTGGAAACTACACCTCCACTGACCATTGCAACTTAGGAACATGGTAGGTTCATTATGGTGGCTCTGGGGAGAGGTACCAAGGACTTATTTTGACATGGACTCTCATGAACATGGGTAACAATGCTGTTTTGTTACCAGGGATATCTTAGAAACACGGTGGCTAATGGGTCATGCAGGATTCATGTACCTTGAGGGTTTGACACAGGTCCAAGAGCTCGTATTCCGTCTGGGGTCAGGAGATGTTCTATTGTGGGGCTCAGGGACCATATGTTGTATCATTTTGGTATTCCAGAACAGGCCTCTCAGGCCAGATCCCTGAAAACCTAATCTAGGGTTCCAATGAGGTCCTAGGGGCATGCCAGACTCAATCTTCTGACTCCGGACCATTGACTCAGCGTCTGCCTGGAAGGAGGTGACCAGGGTGTTTCAGACTGGGAATTTGCATCCAGAGTGGCCTCCAGTATTGGGCTTGGCTCAGGAGCCTTGCAGGTTTCTCCTAATCTGGAGATTATTGGACAACTGTGATGGGCACTTTTTTCCTTCGGAATGGCAGGCACTCTCTTGTGTTGTGGCTCCAGAGATCCCATCCTAGAGGGCATGTGAGCCATGGTTTTGGGAGGGAAGTCTTCAAACACAAATTCGATCACAAGGTGATCGCAGGCCCATTGTGTAAGCCTGGAGGGCAGTTCGTCTGGAACTCTAAATCGAATGATTCGAAGGCAGAATCACAGGCTTTCGTGTCTATATAATGTGTCCAGGAAGGCCTCGGAATGCAAGTGTGGTCTCATGGGTCCATGGGAGATTATTCCTCTCTATTGATCCTGGTTGCTCCCATTAGTTTGGTGCCTTAACCGAGGAAGGGAAGAATGCTGTTTTACATGATAGGGGTGCCCCAAAATAGGGATTCTGGAGGCAGGTTCTTGGTCTGGGCACCTGGAAAATCCCACCAAGATTTAAGATTTGGGCCTAGGGTCCTACCAGGCCTGCAATGCAGGTCCTGGAGGTGCAACTGAGAGTGTTTGTTTGAAAGCATGCTCAGGCGGAGAGTCACAATGCCTTCTTGTGCCCAGGGAAGCTCTCTGGAGTGGGCGTGGTCTCATTGGATATGCAGCTGGCTCCCACTCTGTGGGTTGGCAACCCATCCCAGCTTCCAGGAATCCTGCCACGAGGAAGGAGGAGTTCTCTATTGTGCTTCAGGTTCTCCCATTGGTAGGGATTCCACAAAAGGTCTGGGGACAGATGCCTGAATACCAAGGTTTGGTAGAGATGATGGCCCTGGTCCATGGCCGGTCTCACTTGCTGAATATGGGCTCTGCCCCCTGGGTGGCTGACACGAGGTCAGGGCTCAGGCTCTGTCACATAGCACTAGTGACCAAAACAGCATATAAAACAGGGTTCCTTCAAGGGCTGAGCAGATCTGTCCTCATGCAGAGTTTTTGGGCCAGATTCCCCAGGACCTTCTGCTTTCTATGCGTGAGGTAGCATGTTGCGTTGTGGCTCCAGAATTCCCTATTAATAGGGCTTGTGGACCAGTAGGGTGAGGATGGCATTTTAAACACAAGCTATGGTTCAATTCAGGGCCAATCGGAAGACACTTCCAATTCATAGCGCCTTATTTGAGATATCCAGGACCTGAGTAAGGGCGGATGTCAGATGTTTGCTCATGCTGGGGTTTGTGTCTATGATGACCAACAAATGGAGGGATGGCGTCAAGAGAACATGGAGGATTTCCCCCGCTGAGGCTTGTGAGATGCTCCAAACAGTAAGGTGTGCTTCTACTTGACAGGTGGAGTCTCATTTGTTTGCTTGAGGTTCCCCCATGTGGAAAGTCTGGATAGCAGAACTCTTTGGCATGGATGCCTGGAAAGCACATCTGCATTGGCCATTGCATCTGAGGACCATGGCAGGTTCGTCTAAGTACAAAGGCCATGAGTTGACATAGAGTCTCATGAAGATGTGTCAAAATGCTGGTTTTTACCAGGGAGAACTTAGAATGTTCTGGTGGCTCTGGGGCTGTGCAGGATTCAGATACCCTGAGGGTTTGACAAAGGTCCTGAGCATGGCTTTCATCTGGGGACAGAAGATGTTCTGTTATGGGGCTCAGGGACCATATGTTGTATCATAAGTTAGTATTGCAGAAGAGGCCTTTGTGGACAGATGCCTGAAAAGCTAATCTAGGCTTCCAATGAGGTCCTAGGTGCATGTCAGGTACAATCATCTGACTAAGGACCATGGACTTGGGTGTCTGCCTGGATGGAGGTGATCAGGATGTTTCAGCCTGCACATTTGCATCCAGAGTGGCCTCCAGTATTGGGCTGGGACCAGGGGCCTTGCAGGTTTATCCTAATATGGAGGGTTTGGGCAACTGTGATGGGCACAGTTTCCTTGGGGATGGCAGGCACAGTCCTGTGGTGTGGCTCCAGAGACGCCATCCTGAAGGGCATGTGAACCATGGTTTTGGGAGAGGAGTCTGCAAATAAAAACTCGGGTTAAGGTTAGTGGTGAGGTGATCACAGACCCAAAGCCTAGACCTGGTTGTCGGCACGTCAGGAACGGTAAATCAGGTGACTCGAAGGCAGTAGCACAAGCTATTTTATCTGGATTTTGTATCCACGATGGCCTCTGAATGCAGTTGTTGTCTCATGGGTCCATGGGACATTTTTTCCCTGAAGGATCCCGGCTGCTCTCAGTAGTTTGGTTGCTTTCTAAGGGAAGTGAAGAGTGCTGTTTTCCATCTTTGGGGTTCCCCAAAACAGGAATTCTAGTGACGGACTCTGGGAATGGGTGCATGGAAAATCTAACCAAGAGTAGGATTTGGGCCTGGGTGCGTATCAGTCATGCAATGCTGGATCCTGGAGTTGCAACTGAGAGTTTTTGTTTGAAAACATGCACATACTGAGGGTCACAATGCCTGCTTGTGTTCAGGGCGACCCACAGGAGTGGACGTTGTCTCCTTGGCAATGCAGCTGGTTCACATTCTGAGGGTTTGACACCTATCCCAGCAGTCAGGACTCCTGTCATATGGAGCGAGGAGTTCTCTATTGTGCTTCAGGTTCCCGCATTGGTAGGGGTTTCAGCAAAGGTCTTGGGCAGTTGCATGAATACCAAGGATGGGTAGAGATGATGGCCATGGGCCCTGGCTGGTCACACATGTTGGATATGGACCCCGAACTCTGGTTCGCTGACACGAAGTAAGGGCTCAGGTACTGTCAGAGACAACACTAGTAGCCAGGGCAAAGTATAAACCCGGGTACCCTTGAGGGCCGAGTAGACTGATCTTCATGGGGAGTTTCTGGGGAGACTCACCAGGCCCTCCTTCATGCTTTCAAACAAGCCCTCTCAGTTACACCACTAGGATTCTGCATTGCAGTTCCGTTACGCCCCTAGGCCCAAATCCTAGCACTTGGTGGGCTTTTCCAGGGGCCCAGACCCAGAGCCCATCTCTGGAATTCTGTTTTGGGGCACCCCTAAGATGGAAAAGTGCATTCTTCCCTTCACCGAAAATGCCATCAAATTATGGGGAGCTGCCAGGATCCTTAGAGAGGAAAAGTGTCCCATGGACCCATGAAAACACACCTGCATCCGAGGCCATCCTGGGATGGCCTGGACACACAATCCTGACAGAAAAGTCTGTGCTACCACCTTCCCTTCACCTCAATTACAGTTCCTGATGAGCTGCCCTCCAGGTCTACACATTAGGCCTGCGACCATAACACCACTAACTATAAACTGAATTTGTGTTCGCAGATTTCTCTCCAAAAACCATGGATCACATGCCCAACAGGATGGGGTCTCTGGAGTCACATTACAGGACTGTGCTGCTATCACCAAGGAAACTGTGCCCATCACAGTTGCCCAAACCTTCCAGATTTGGTGAAAACTGCAAAGCCCCTTAGCCAACTCCAATAATGGCGCCAATCTGGACACAAATGCACAGTCTGAAACAACCTGATCACCTACATCCAGACAGACAGCCAAGCCAATGGTCCTGAGTCAGAATATTGAACCTGGCATGCCCCTAGGACCGTATTGGAACCCTAGGTTAGGATTTTAGGCATCTGTGCTCAGGGGCCTATTCTGGAATACCAAGAGAGGATACATCACGTTGTCCCTGGGCCACACAACAGAACATCTCCTGTCCCAGGAAGGAAACTGTGCTCTTTGACCTGTGCCAAACACTCCGTGTACAAGAATTCTGCATGGCACATTAGCTACCAGCACACTTTAAGATCTCCTTCATAACAAACTAGCATTGTGAACAAACTGCAAGAGATTCCTGTCAACTCAAGGCCTGGGTACTTCGTCCCAGAGCCACCAGAACGAATCTGCCATGTTCCTAAGCTGCAAATGTCAATGGAGTTGTGCATTCCAGGCATCCAAATGGGAGGGCTCTGCTACCCATACTTTCCACATGGTTCACTCTGGAGCAAACAAACCAGACTCCAACTGTCCTGTAGAAGGAAATCTTTCTGTCCGGAGCATCTCACAAACTTTGGCGTGGGAAATCCTCCATGGCCTCTTGGTGCCACCCTCCATTTGTCGGTCATAATAAACACAAGTTCAGTGTGAGCAAAGATCTGACATCCGCCCTTACTTGGCTGCTGGATATCTTGAATAAGCCACTGCACATTGGAACTGCTTTCTACTTGGAACTGAATTGAAACATAGCTTGTGTTTACAAATCCATTGTCAACCTACTAGTCCCCAAGCCCTCATGATAGGGAATTCTGGAGCCACAATGCAGCATTCTGACTTACCTGTAGAAAGAAGAGGTGCCTGGTGAGTCTGCCCAGAAACCCCACATGAGAATAAATATGCACAGCCCTCAAGGGAACCACGATTTATAGACTGCCCTGGCCACTAGTGCTGTGTCTGACAGAGCATAAGCTCTGACATAGTGTCAACCACCAAGAGAGCGGACCCCATTACCAGCATGTGAGAACGCCATGACCCAAGTCCGTCATCTCTACAGATCCTTGGTATTCAGGCACTTTTTCCAGAACTTTGCTGGAAACCCTGCCAATGGGGGTAACTGAAGAACAATAGAGAACTCCTCTTTCCATGGCAGGAAGCCTGGCTGTTGTGATGAATGTCCAACTCTCAAAGTGGGAGGCAGCTGTATGGCCAATGAGACCACACCCTCTCCTGAGGGCCCCGCTGGGCACAAACAGACATGGTGACCGTCAGCCTGAACATGCTTTCAAACAAGCCCTCTAAGTTACACCACTAGGATACTACATTGCAGGCCTGAAAATCCCCTAGGCCAAATCCTAACACGTGGTGGGATTTTCCAGGCACCCAGACCCAGAGACTGTCTCTGGAATCCCTGTTTTGGGGTACCCCTAAGTTGGAAAACAGCACTCTTCTGTGTTTTGGGGCACCCCTAAGATGGAAAGGAGCACTCTTTTCTTCTCCGAAAAAGCCACCAAACTATGGGAACCACCAGGATCCTTAGAGGGGAAAAGTCTCCCATTGAACCGTGAGACCACACCTACATTCCGAGCCCATCCTGGACACACAATGCAGATAGAAAAGCCTGTGCTACCAGCTTCCAGTCACCCTAATTACATTACCTGACATGCTGCCATCTAGGTCTATGCATTGGACCTGCGATCACCTCGCCACTTTCCCTAACACAAATTTGTGTTTGCAGACTTCCCTCCCAAATCCATGGCTCTCATGACCTCCAGGATGGAGTCTCTGGAGCCTTCCCACAGGAATGGGTCTGCCATCCCCAAGGAAACTGTGCCCATCACAATTACCCAAAGCCTCAAATTAGGAGTAACCTGGAAGGACCCTGAGCCCACCCCAATATTGGAAAAGGCTCTGGATGCAAATGCACAGTCTGAAATACCCTGATCACCTACATCCAGACAGACACCCATGCCAATGGTCCTTAGTCAGAAAATTGAACCTGACGTGCACCTAGGACATCATTGGAACCCTAGATTATGTTTCAAGCATCTGTCCTCAGAGGTCTGTTGTTGAATACCAAGTTAGAATACAACATATGTACCCTGAGCCACAAAACAGAACATCTCTTCTGCCAAGAAGGAAACTGTGCACATCGACCTGTGCCAAACCCTCAGGGTAGGAAAATCCTTCATGGCCCCTTAGCCACCAGAACATCATAAGACCTCCCTTGTTACAAACCAATATTGGGACACCTCTGCAAGAGATTCCAAGTCAACTCAAGGCCTTGGTACTTGGCCCCAGATCCACCAAAATGAACCTGTCATGTTCCTCAGCTGCAATGGTCATTGGACGTGTGCTTTCCAGTCATCCATGCGGGAGGGCTCTGCTATCCAAACTTTCCACATGGGGGACCCTAGAGGAAACAAACCAGACTCCTCCTGTCCATTAGAAGGAAACTTTGTTGTATGGAGCATCTCACAATCCTAAACGTGGGTAATCCTCCATGGCCTCTTGAAGCCACCCCTCCATTTGTCGGTCAACCTAGACACAAGCTCCACTGTGAGCAAACATCTGACATCTCCCCTTACTCAGGTGCTGGATATCTCTTATAAGCTGCTGCACATTGGAACTGACTTCCAATTGGTACTCAATTTAAGCATAGCTGGTGTTTATAATTGCATTCTCACCCTACTTGTCCCCAAGCCCCCTTGATAGGAAATTCTGGAGCCACCACAGAGCATTCTTCCTGCCCCATAGAATGAAGTGCTTTGTGAGTCTGCGCAGAAACCCCACATGAGGACCAGTCTGCTCGGCCCTCGAGAGAACCCCGATTTATAGGCTTCTCTGGCCACTTGTGTTGTGTGACAGAGCCTGAGCCAAGACCTCGAGTCAGCCATCCAGAGAGTGGGGCCCGTATCCAGCATGTGAGAACAGCCATGGCCCAAATCTGTCATCTCTACACATCCTTGGTATTCAGGCATCTGTCCCCAGACCTTTGCTGGAATCCCTGCCAATGGGGGAACCTGAAGCACAATAGAGAATTTTTACTTCCCCATAGCTGGAAACCTGGCCATTGGAATGGGTGTCCATCCGTCAGGGTGGGAGCCAGCACATGGGCAGTGGGACCACATCCACTCCTGAGGGCCGCTCTGGGCACAAACAGGCATTGTGACGCTCAGCCTGAGCATGCTTTCAAACAAGCCCTCTCAGTTGCACCACCAGTATCTCGCATTGCATCCTGGTATGCCCGTAGGCCCAAATCCTAACCCTTGTTGGGATTTTCCAGGCGCCCAGACCAAGAGCCCATCTCTGGAATCCCTGTTTTGGGGCAACCCTAAGATCGAAAACAGCACTCTTCCCATCCCGAAAAGCCATCAAACTATTGGGAGCCGCCAGGATCCTCAGAGAGGTAAAATCTCCCATGGACCCGTGAGACCACAGCTGCATTCTGAGGCCATCCTGGACACACAATTCAGATAAAAAAGCCTGTGCTTCCGCCCTCGAGTCACTCCAATTATTGTTCCTGACGAGTAGCCCTCCAGGTCTATGCATTGCCCTGCGATAACCTCGCCACTAACCCTAACCCGAGTTTGCGTGTGCAGATTTCTCTCCCAAAATCATGGCTCACATGCCTTCCAGGATGGGGTCTCTGGAGCCAAATCACAGGTCTGTGCTTGCCATCCCCATGGAAATTGTGCCTTTCACAGTTACCCAAACCCTCCAGAGTAAGAGGAAACATGCAATGCCCATGAGGGCACCCCAATATTGGAGGCTACTCTGGACACAAATGCGCAATCTGAAATACCTTGATCACCTACATCCAGGCAGACACCCAAGTCAACTGTCCTGAGTATGAAGATTGAACCTCTCATGACCCTGGGACCTCATTGGAACCCTAGATTAGGTTGTCAGACATCTGTATACAGAGGCCTGTTCTGGAATACGAACTTATGATACAACATGTGGTCCCTGAGCCACACAACACTACACCTCCTGTCCCCAGAAGAAAACCATGCTCTTCGACCTGTGTGAAACCCTCAGGGTAGGAGAATCCTGCATGGCACCTTAGCCACCAAAACATTTTAAGATCTATCTGGTAACAAAACAGCATTGTGACCCATCGGCAGGAGATTCCATGTCAACTCAAGGCCTTGGTACTTTGCCCCAGAGCCACCCTAAAGAAAATGCCATGTTCCTGAGCTGCATTGGTCAATGGAGGTGTGCTTTCCAGACATCCATGTGGAGGAGCTCTGCTACCCATACTTTTCACATGGGGGAACCTGGAGCAAACAAAGCAGACTCCACCTGTCCAATAGAAAAAGCAACCTTGCTGTTTGGAG
Source organism: Neogale vison (assembly GCF_020171115.1). Lineage (NCBI taxonomy): Eukaryota > Metazoa > Chordata > Mammalia > Carnivora > Mustelidae > Neogale > Neogale vison. Next base: position 79,397,772 of record NC_058095.1, read on the forward strand.
CATCTTACATGCATCAGCGTGGAGAATCCTCCATGGCCTCTTGATGCCACTCCTTCATTTCTCGGTCATCATAGACGCAAACTCCAGTGTGAGCAAACATCTGACATCCACCCTTACTCAGGTGTTGGACATTTCTTTTGTTGGCCATCATAGATACAAACTCCATCGTGAGCAGACATCTGACCCATGCCTATACTTAGGTGCTGAGATCTCGAAACAACCACTGCACACTAGAATGGCCATGTGCTTGGCACTTAACTGTAGCTTGTGTTTTCAGCCTTCTGTTCCTACCCTTCTCGCCTTCAAGCCCTCCATATTGGTAATTTGTGAGCCACAAAGCAGCCTTCTGCTTGCCCACCAGAAAGAAGAAGTGCCCTATGGGTCTGCGTAAAACCCCACATCAGGATCCACCTGCACGGCCCTCTATGGCACCCCGATATCATAGGTGATCCTGTACACTAATGCTCTGTCTGACACAGCCCGAGCCCTGACTTCCTGGCAGCCACCCAGATAGCAGGCCCCATATCCGACAGGTGTGACCTTCTTTGACCTGAGTCCTTCATCTCAAACCAAACTCAGTATTCATCTACCTGTCCCAGAACAAAGCTCAAATTATTGTGCATGGGGGAACCTGAGCACAAAAGAGCACTCCTCTTTGCCCATGGCAGGAAAACTAAATTTTTGAGATTGTGGTCCAACCAGCATATTGGGATCCAGGTGCATGGAACAAGAGACAACGCCCACTCAGTATGGGCAGCTGGGCACAAACAGGCATTGTGACCCTCACCCTCAGACCCATTTCCAACAAGTACCATGGGAGCTGGACCATGGCCCCACATATTGGGCCTGTCATGCCCCTAGGCCCAAATCCAAAGCCTTTGTGGGGTTATCCAGGCACAAGGACCCAGAACTCATCTCTGGAATCCTGGTTTTGACAGGAACCCTGACACGGTAAAACACGGTCTCCCCTTCCCCCAGTAAGACACCAAAATCTTGGGTACCGGCAGAATCCACAGAGAGGTAAAATATCCCATGGACACATGAGGACACCCCACCATTCAGAGGCCATTCTAGACACAATCCAGACAGAAAAGCCATTGCTCCTGCCTCCCAGCCGCACAAATTTCAAATCCCGAGGAGCTGCCCACAGGGTCTGCAGATCTGGCCTGCCATCACCTGGCCCCTAACTCTAAACCAATTTTGTGTCTGAAGACTTTGGTCCCAGAGCCCTTAAACACATGCCCTCCAGGATGGAGTTGCCAGAAACACACTACATCACCTGGTCTGCTCTCTGGAGCAAACTCTGCCATCTCAGTTGCCCAAACCCTCCAGATTAAGAGAAACCTGCAAGGCCCCTGAGCCCACACCAATTTCATAGGCCGCTCTGGAAAAAATTCAGTCTGACACAGCCTCAGCACCTACCTCCAGGAAGACACACAGGTCAAAGGCCTTGAGTCCGAAGGTTGAACGTGACAAGCCCCTACAACCTCATCAGAACCCTAGCCTAGGTATTTAGACCTCTGTGTCCAGAGGCCTGTTCTTGAAATTCAACATATGATCTGACATGTGGTCCCTGAGCCATACAAGAGAACCCCTCCTGTCCCAAGAAGGAAACCCGGCTCCTGGGAACAGGATCTAACCCTCAGGTAGGAGAATCCTGCATGGCCGCAGACCCACCACCACATTCTAAGGTCTCCCTGGACACCAAGCAGCATTGTGACTCGTTAGACTGAGAACATCCGTCAACTTAGATCACTTGGAACTTGGAACCAGAACTAGCAGATCAAGCCTGCCATGTTCCTCGGCTGCAATGGTAATGCAAGGAAGGTTTCCCATGCCTCCATTCAGAGAGCTCTGCTGTCGAATCATTTATATGGGGGACCCTGGAGCCCTCTAAGCGGACTTCCCCTGTACCTCAGTAGGACACCTTGCTGTTTGGAGCAGCTCACAAGATCCTGCTTGGGACAACCTCCAAGAATTCTTGAGGCCACCCCACAATTCGTTGACCATCATCGATAAAATCTCCAGCCTGAGCAGACATCTGACCTCGCCCATACTCAGGTGCTGGGGATCTCGAAACAACCACTGCACATTGGAATGGCCATGTTCTCGGCACTGAGCTTATCTGTGGTTTGTGTTTTCAGACTTCTGTCCTCACACTACACGCTTGCAAGCCCTCCATATTGGGAATTCTGGAGCCACAACACAGCCTTCTGCCTGCCCACTAGAAAGAAAAAGTGCCCTATAGGTCTTTGCAGAAACCCACATGAGGATCCTTCTGCACGGCCCTCAACAGCACCCCAATATGACAGGCCAACCTCTGCAAAAATGCTCTGTCTGATACAGCACGATCCCCGACCTCCAGTCAGCCGCCCAGATAGTGGGCCCCATATCCTGCAGGTGGGTCCAGCTTTAGCCCAAGGCCATCATATCGAACCAATCTGGGTATTCAGCTACCTGTCCAAGACTTAGTTCAAATTCCTGCCCATAGAGGACCCTGAAGCACAAAAGAGTACTCCTCCTTCCCCATGGCCAGAAAACTAAATGTTGAGATGGCTGTCCAACCCTCAGAGTGGGAGCCAAGTGCATGGCCCTTGAGACCATGCCCACTCTGCATGCACATCTGGGCAGAAACAGGCATTGTGACCCTCAGTTTGAGAATCATTTCCAAAAAGCCCCCTTGGGAGCTGTACCAGAAGAACATAGAGCAGGCCTGTCATACCCCTAGGCCCAAATCCTAACACTTGTTGGGGTGATCCAGGCTCCCAGACCCAGAACCCATCTCTGGAATGCCTGTTTGGACTGGACCCCTGACACAGAAAACCACGCCCCCCCAATCCCCCAGAAAGACACCAAATTCTTGGGTGCTGGGCAGAATTCCCAGAGAGGTAGAATCTCACATGGACCCATGAGGCCACCCCTCCATTTCGTGGCCATCTTATACAAACAAATCAGACAGAAAACCCTGTTCTCCTGCCTCCCAGACATCCGAATTTCAAATCCCAAGCAGCTGCCCTCAGCGTCTGCAGATCGGGTCTGCCATCACGTCGCCCCTATCTCTTACCCGAGTTTGAGTCTGAAAACTTTGGACCCAAAGTCCTGACCCATATGCCCTCCAGGATGGGGCCTCCAGGACTACACCACATCACTGGGCCTGCTCTCCCGAGGAATTTCAGTCCGTCTCTGTTTCCCAAATCCACCAGATAAGGAGAAACCTGCAAGGCCACCCCAAATTCAAAGGCTGCTCTGGAAAAAATGGACAGTCTGACATAGCCTCAGAACATACCTTCAGGAAGACACACAGGTCAATGGGAAGGGATGAATGGCCTAAGACCATTGCGGGTCTGATATGCTGGGTGTATGGCCAGCTGTCTTGGTGTCTGTTGAAAGGTCTGGGCTCAGGTTATGGAAGACAGAACATTAGTGCTTATGGTAGCCTATGCAATTGGGGTATTGCCTAGGGTGAGCAAGTTGATTTTCATTTGGGATTTCTGGGCAATGCCATAGACAATATTTTTCTTCTGGGGGCAGGCCGAGGGCTTCATTATGGCCCCAGAATTCGCAATCGGGAGGACATGTGGGCCAGGAGTGTGAGGACAGAAGTCTGAAAACACAAGGCAGGGTGAGGTTTGGGGCCAAGGGCACGTCAGGCCCACTCTGCAGAGGATGAATTGAGATCTCCTGCATCTGACATCATGGCAGTATGAGACGTTGCCTTTGGCTAGAGTTTGTGTCCATGATGGCCCCTTCCTGAAGGGGGTGGGGGCTTCAGGAGGCCCTGGAGCTTTCCCAACGATGGGAGTTGTGAGCTCCTCCAAACCTCAAGGTTTCCTTCTGCAGGACAGTCGAGTTCTATTGGATGGTTCCACCCTCGGCAATACCCCAATTGCATAGACATACGGAAAGATTCGAGAGCAGGGGTCTAAGCATGGATGCCTGGAAACACCACCTCACATTCCCACTGTTTGGTCTGGAAAAGGCAGGCTAAATCTGCGGGCTCTTGGGCATGCTACCCAAATGGCTGAGTTGAAATGGACTCTCTAGAGGATGGGTCATAATGTGGGTTGATGCCATGGAGACCTTGGAATGTGGTGGTGGCTCAGGGACTCTGCAGGATTCTGCAACCCGAAGGGTTTGACACAGCTCCAACAAGGAAGCTTCCCATGTGGAGACGAGAGGTGTTCTGTTCGGTGCCTCAGGAAAGCCCTATATGCTGGTCTTCCAACCCAGGCCTCTGAGGAGTGACACCTGGAAACCAAAGCAAGAGTTCAAATTAGGCCTAGGGGCCTGTCTGGTTCAATATTCTGTCTTTGTGGACATTGTTCTGCATGCCTGCGTGGAGGTAGTTGCTCAGCTTGTGTCAGAATGCCCCTGTTTGTACAGGGCGGCTTACAGTAATGGGATATCCTTGGGGGTCTTGAGGTTTCTCCTATTCTGTAGGGTTGTGTTCAACGGAATGGGCACAGTTTCCTAGGAGAGAGGAGGCACAGTCCTGTGGAATGGCTCCAGAGGACCCAGCCTGGAGGCTGTTTGCCAGGGCTGTGGGGACTGATGTCTGAAAACACAAACTTGCCATGATCGTATAGTGGTTAGTACTCTGCGTTGTGAAAACACAAACTTGGTTCAGATTTGGGGCCAAGGTTATGGCAGGCCTGATCTCCAGTCCATGAGGGGAGTTCCTCTGCATATGAAAGGAGGGCATGTGGGACGTGGTCGCTCAGGCTTTTGTCTCTGGGTGTTGTGTCCACAATGGCCGTTTAATGTAGGGGTTGCCTCATGGGCCGTGGAAGAGTCTCCCGCTCTAGGGATGGGCCAAGCTCCCAAGAGTTTGGGGGCATTCTGTGGGAAGGGAAGTGTACGGTTTTCTGCCACAGGTCCCCCCAGTAGAGGGATTCTAGAGCAAAGCAGTGGATACTGACTACTGGAATACCAGCCATCTGGTTAGGCATGGGTGCATATACGTATGGCTAGCCCCATATGCGGGCTCTTGGTCCAGCCACTGAGAGGCGTTACTTGAATAAGGGACTCACACTGAGGGTCACAATGAGTGTTTGTGCCCAAGGCTAACCTCAAGCATGGGCATGGCCTCATAGGCCACGCAGGTTTCTTTTACACTGAAGGTTTGACTCTGCCAAAACCAAGGTTTCTTGCCATGGGGAAAGAGGAGTTCGGACTTGTGCATCAGGTTCTCCCTGTGCAGGGATTGGAGATAAGGTCTAGGTTCCGATGCCTGAAAATCCAGGTTGGGAAGGAATGATGGCCTAATGACGTGGCGGTTCCAATGTGCTGGGTGTGCAGCAGCTGTCTCGGTGTCTGTTGGAAGGTCTGAGCTCAGGCTACATAAGACAGAGCATTAGTGCCTAGGGTAGACTATGCAATTGGGGTGTTGTCGAGGGCCAAGCAGTTTGATCCTCATTTGGGGTTACTGGGCAATGGTATAGACAATGTTTTTCTTCTGGGGGTCAGGTAGAGTGATTCATTGTGACCCCAGAATTCCCAATTTGGAGGGCTTGTGGGCCAGGAGTATGAGGACAGATGTCTAAAAACACAAGTTAGGGTGAGGTTTGTGGCCAAGGGCACGGCAGGCCCACTCTGCAGAGGCTGAATCAGGATCTCCTGCATCTGGATTCAGGGTAATGATTAGACGTTGGATGATACTTGAGTTTGTGTCCGTGATGGCCCCTTTATGAAGCAGGGGCTTCAGGAGGCCAAGGCGGTTTTCCCACACTGAGTTTGTGAGTTGCTCCAAACAACAAGGTTTCCTTCTGAAGGACACTCAAGTCCTTTTGGATGGCTAAAATGACGTCCCATACGTAAGAACTGGAGGGCAGGGTTCGAAGGATGGATGCCTGTACAGCATACCTCGCATTCCCATTGGCTGTTTGCAACAAGACATATTTGATCTGCTGGCTCAGGGGCAAGCTACCCAGGGGGCTGAGTGAAAATGGACTCTCCTAAAGATGGGTCATAATGTGGGTTTGTGTCCATGGAGACCTTAGAATGTGCTGGTCTTTCAGGGGCCCTAAAGTATTCGTCTACCTGAAGGGTTTGATACAGCTCCAATAAGAAAGCTCCCCATGTGGAGATGAGAGAGTTTCTGTTTGGTGCCTCAGGAAAGCCCCATATGCTGTTCTTTGTACCCAGGCCTCTGATGAGTGACACTTAGAAACCAAACAAGAGTTCAGATTAAGCCTAGGGGCCTGTCTGGTTCAATCTTCTGTCTCTGCGGACATCTGTCTGTGTGTCTGCATGGATGTAGTTGCTCAGCTTGTGTCAGAATGTCCCTGTTTGTCCAGGGTGGCTTACATTAGTGGGATGGCCCTATGAGCCTATCCGGTTCAATCTTCTATGTGGACATCTGTCTACATGTCTGAGTGGAGGTAGATGATCAGCTGTTGTCCAATCGTCCCTGTTTGTCCTGGGTGGCCTACACTATTAGGATTGCCTAGGTGACTTTGGGGGTTTCTCTTTTTTTTTTTAAGATTTTATTTATTTACTTGACAGACAGAGATCACCAGTAGGCAGAGAGGCAGGCAAAGAGAGAGAGGAGAAAGCAGGCTCCCTGCTGAGCAGAGAGCCCGATGTGGGGCTTGATCCCAGGACCCTGGGATCAAGACCTGAGCTGAAGGCAGAGGCTTTAACCCACTGAGCCACCCAGGCGCCCCTGGGGGTTTCTCTTAATTTGCAAGGTTGTAGCCAATGGAATTGGCAGAATTCCTTTGAAAGGGAAGGCACAGTTTTGAGGTTTGGCTCCAAGGGCCCAAGCATGGAGGGTGTGTGGGTCAGGGCTGTCGGGACAGGAGTCTGAAAACACAAACTCGGCATAGGTTTGGGGACATAGGTATGGCAGGCCCGATCTACAAACCTTGAGGAGAACTCTTCTGGATATGAACAAATGGCGAGTGTGAGGAGCTTGCACAGGCTTTTGTCTCTGGATTTTGTGTCAACGATGGCCGTGGAATGTCCGGGAGGCCACATGGGCCATGGATGAGTCTTCCTCTCTATGGATTTGGCCCTTTCCCAAGAGTTTTGGGTCAATCTGTGGGATCGATGAGTCATTTCTTTTTTGTTACCTCAGGTGTCCCACAAAAAGAGGGAATCCAGAGCAGAGCCTTGGTTTCGGGTGACTGGACAACCCGACGTCTGGTTAAAGCTTGGGGCTAGGGGGATGGCAAGTCCAATATGCCATATCATGGTCCAGCCACTGAAAGGCCATAATTGAGCACAGGCCACACGCTGAGGGTCCCAATGCATGTTTTTGCCCTCGTGGCACTCAAGCAACCAAGCTTCAGGAAACTCATATATGCTGATATTGGAAACCAGGCCTCTGAGGAGAGATACCTGGAAACCAAAGCAAGGGATTCAATTAGGGCCTAGGGGTCTGTCAGGTTCAATCTTCTCCTCTGGGGACATCCATCTATCGTATGAGTGGAGGTAGATGTCCAGCTGGTGTCAGACCGCCCTTGTTTGTCCCGGGTGGCCTACACTATTGGGATGGCCTCAGACACTTTGGAGGAGTCTCCTTATTTGTGCGATTGTGGACAATGGAATGGGCAGAATTCCTGTGAAGTGGGCAGGCACAGACCTGATGTGTGGCTCCAGGGGCCCCAGCCTGAAGGGGGTGTGGGCCAGGACTTTGGGGACATAAGTCTGAAAACACAAACTTGGCTTAGGTTTGGGGAAGTAGGTATGGCAGGCCCGATCTACAGACCATGAGGAGAACTCTTTGGGATATGAAGAAAGAGCGAGTGTGAGGTGCTTATTCAGGCTTTTGTCTCTGGATTTTGTGTCAACGATGGTCATGGAATGTCGGTTGGTCTCAAGGGCCATGGACGAGTGTCCCTCTGTGGAGATTTGGCTTGATCCCAAGAGTCTGGGCTCATTTTGTGAGATGTGTGTGTGTGTGTGTGTGTGTGTGTTTAACCTTTGTTGTCTCACCAAAGTGGGATTTTAGAACAGAGCCCTGGGAAGGGGCGACTTGACAGCCAAACTCCGATTAAGGATGGGGCCTAGGGCCACGGCAAGTGGGCTCTTGGTCCAGCCACTGAGAGGCCTTTGTTGAGAAGGGGGCTCACGCTGAGGGTCACAATGCGTGTTTGTGCCGAACGCTGCCGTCAAGCATGGGAGGGGCCTCATGGGTCACTCTGGTTTCTCCCACACCGAATGTTGGACAACATGACATCCACAATATTTCTTGCCATGGTGAAGGGTGAGTTCTGATTTCTACATGTTCACCCCTGGGCAATGATGGGAGATAAGGTCTAGGTTCCGAAGCCTGAAAAACGAGGTTGTGAAGAGATGAAGACCTATGGCCATGGTGGGTCTAATGTGCTCAGTGTGCGGCCAGCTGTCTGTGTGTCTGTCGGGAGTTCTGGGCTCAGGCTGTTTCCGACAGGGCATTAGTGCCCAGGGGTAGACTGTATAATTGGGGTAGAATCTAGTGGCGTGCTGGTTGATAGTCATTTGGCATTTCTGGGTAGCCCCAGAGGATAACATTTTTCTTCTGGAGGGCAGGCAGAGTGCTGCACTGTGGCTCCAGTACTGCCAAACTAGAGTACTTGAGGGCCAGGAGTGTGAGGACGGAAGTTTGAGAACACAAGCTAGGCTTAGGTTTCTGGGCAAGGGCACAGAAGGCACCCTCTGTAGAGCTGAATCGAGATCTCATGCATCTGAAGTCAGGGCGAGGATCAGATGTTGGCTCAGTTTGGTGTTTCTGTCCATGACGGCCCCTTCATGAAGGGGGGAGAGCATCAGGAGGCCATGGAATTTTTCCCATGATGGGACCTGTAAGATGCTCCAAACCACAAGGATTCCTTCTGCAGGTCAATTGAGACCTGTTGGAATGCTCCAGGACGTCCCATACGGAATGACTCCAGAACACGGTTCTAAGGATGGATGCCTGGGAAGCCAGCCTTGCATTCCAATTGTCTCCTAGTGACAAGACAATTTCGATCTGCTGGATCAGAGGGAGCAACAGAGGGGGCTGAGTTGAAATGGACTCTCCTGCGTATGGGTCCTAATGTGGGTTTGGGTCCAGGGAGACATTGGAATGGGGAGAATTTACTTCTAGGGACAGGAGATGTTTTGTTGTGTGACACAGAGAACAGATGTTGTATCATAAGTTGGTTTTATAGAACAGCCATCTGAGGACAGATGCCTGAAACCAATTATTGGTTTCCAATGATGTCCTAGGGGCATGTCGTGTTCAATTTTTGACTCAGGATCATTAACTTTGGTTTCTGCCTGGATGTAGGTGATCAGGGTGTTTCAGACTATGCATTTGCATCCATAGCCACTTCCAATACTGTGGTGGTATCCGGGGCCTTGGAGGTTTGTCTTAATCTGCAGGGTTTGGGCAAATGTGATGGTCAAGTTTCCTTGGAGATGACAGGCTCAGTTCTGTGGTGTGGCTCCAGAGACCCCATCCTGGAGGACATGTGAGGCATGGTTTTGGGAGATAAGTCTGCAAACGAAAACTAGGTTTAGGTTTAGTGGCACAGTGATCGCAGCCCAATGCATCGACCTGGAGGGAAGCTCATCAGGAACTGTAACTAGGGTGACTCAATGACGGTAGCACAGCCTTTTCTATTGGCCTTGTGTGTCCAGGATGACCTCGGACTGGAGGTGTGTTCTCATGGGTCCATGGGAGATTTTTCCTCTCTAAGCATCCTGGTGGCTCCCAATTGTTTGGTGGCTCTTTCGGGGAAGGGAAGAGTGCTGTTTTTCATCTTGGTATGCCGCAAAACAGGGATTCCAGAGACGGCCTCTGCCTTTGGGCACCAAGTAATTACCACCAAGGGATAGGATTTGAGCTGAGGGACGTACCGGGTCTGCAATGTGGGATCATGGTGGTGCAATAGAGAGGGCTTTTTTGAAAGCATGCTCAGGCTGAAGGTCACAGTGCCTGTTTGTTCTTAGGGCACCGCTCAGGAGTGGGCATGTTCTCATTGCCCATGCAGCTGGCTCCCTCTATGAGGGTTGGAAAACCATCCCAAGAGCTAGGTTTCCTGCCATGGGGAAGGAGCAGTTCTCTATTGGACTTCAGGTTCCCCCATTGGAAGGGATTCTAGCAAAGGTCTGGAGACAGATGCCCGAATATCAAGGATGTGGAGAGAGGACAGATTGGGTCATGACCAGTCTCACATGCTGGATATGGGCCCCGCTTTCTGGGTGGCTGACACGAGGTTGGGTGTCAGGCTCTGTCAGACACAGCACTAGTGGCCAGGGCAGCCTATAAATCGGGGATCCTCGAGGGCTGAGCAGATGATCCTCATGTTGGGTTGCTGGGCAGTCTTACCAGGCACTTCTTCTTTCTATGGGGAAGGCAGAATGCTGTATCATGGCTCTAGAATTCCCTATCAAGAGGGCTTGGGGAAGAGTAGGGTGAGGATGGAATTGTAAACACCAGTTACGGTTAAATTCAGTGCCAAGCAGAAGACAGTTCCAATGTGCAGTGGCTTACTCGAGATATCCAGCACCTGAGTAAGGGAAGATGTCAGATGTTTGCTCACACTGGAGTTTGTGTTTATGATTTCTGACAAATGGAGGGTTGTCTCAAGATGCCATGAAGGATTACCCATGCTTAGGATTGTGAGATGATCCAAACAACAAGGTTTCCTTCTACTGAACAGGTGGAGTCTGGTTTGTTTGCTCCTGGGTTGCCCATTTGGAAAGTTTGGGGAGCAGAGCTCTCCCACATGGATGCCTGTAAAGCACACCTCCAATGAACATTGCAGCTGATGAACATGACAGTTTAATTCTGGTAGCTCTGGGACCAAGTGCCAAGGCCTTGAGTTGACATGGAATCTCTTACAGATGGGTCCCAATGCTGGTCTGTTACCATGGTGATCTTAGAATGTGCTAGTGGCTAAAGTGCCATGCAGGATACTCCTACACTTAGGGTTTGGCACAGGTCGAAGTGCACAGTTTCCTTCTTGGGATAGGAGATGTTCTGTTGTGTGGGACAGGGTCCACATGTTGTGTCCTTACTTGTTATTCCAGAATAGGCCTCTGAGGACAGATGCCTGAAGCCTAATCTATGGTTCCAAGTATGTCCTAGGGGCATGTCAGGTTCAATTATCTGACTCAGGATCACTGACCTGGGTGTCTGCCTGGATGTAGGTGATCAGGGTGTTTCAGACTTTGTGTTTGCATCCAGAGTGGCTTCCTATATTGGGGTGGGATCAGGGGCATTTGAGGTTTCTCCTAATCTGGAAGGTTTGGGCAAATGTGATGGGCAAAGTTTCCTTGGGGATGGCAGGCACAGTCCTATGGTGTGGCTCCAGAGACCCCATCCTGGAGGACATGTGAGCCATGGTTTTGGGAGAGAAGTCTACAAATGAAAACTAGGTTTAGGCTTAGTGGTGTGGTGATCACAGTCCAATGAGTCGACCTGAATGGCAGCTCGTCAGGAACTGTAATTAGGGTGACTCAATGGCGGTAGAATAGCCTTTTCTCTCAGCATTGTGTGTCCAGGATGGCCTTAGAATGCAGGTGTGGTCTCAAGGATCCATGGGAGATTTTTCCTCTCTAAGGATCCTGGTGGATCCACATACTTTGGTGGCTTTTTCGGAGAAGGGAAGAGTGATGTTTTCCATCTTGGGGTGCTGCAAAACAGGGATACTGGAGACGGGCTCTGGGTCTGGGAACCAAGAAATTCCCACCAAGTGTTAGGATTTGGGCCAAGGGGCCTACCAGGCATGCAGTGAAGGATGCTGGTGGTGCAAATGAGAGGGCTTGTTTTAAAGCATGCTTATGCTGAGAGTCACAATGCCTGTTTGTTCCCAGGACACCCATCAGGAGCAGGAATGGTCTCATTGCCTATGCAGCTGACTCCCTCTCTGAAGGTCGGCCCCACCTGCTAGATATAGGTCCCGCTCTCTGGGTGGCTGACACTAGGTCAGGCCTCAGCCTCTGTCAGACAGAGCACTGGTGGCCAGGGCAGCCTATAAATCGGGGCTCCCTCGAGGGTCGAGCAGATTGATCGTCATGTGGGTTTTCTGGGCAAACTCACCAGGCATTTCTTATTTCTATAAGGATGGCAGAATGCTGTGTTTAGGCTCTAGAATTCCTTATTAAGAGACCTTGGGAACCAATAGGGTGAGGATGGAATTGTAAACACTAGCTAGGGTTCAATTCAGTGCCAAGCAAAAGGCAGTTCCAGTGTGCAGTGGCTGATTCGAATATCCAGCACCTGAGGAAAGGTGGATGTCTGATATTTGCTCACACTGGAGTTTGTGTCTATTATGACTGACAAATGGAGGGGTGGCATCAAGAGGCCATGGAGGATTTCCCACTCTGAGGCTTGTAAGATGCTCCAAACAACAAGGTTTCCTACCACTGGACAGGTGGAGTCCAGTTTGTTTGCTCAAGTTTTCCCATGTGGAAAGTTTAGGAATCAGAGCTCTCCCGCATGGATGCCTGAAAAGCACACCTCAAATGACGATTGCAGCTGAGGAACATGGCAGGTTCTTTCTGGTGGCTGTGGGGCGAAGTTTAAAGGCCATGATTTGACATGGAATTTCTTGCAGATAGGCCACAATACGCGTTTGTTACCAGGGATATCTTAGAATGTGCTGGTGCCTAACGTTAAGTGCAAGATTCTCCTACAATGAGGGATTGGAACAGGTCAAAGAGCTTGGTTTCCTTCTGGGGACAGGAGATTTTCTGTTTTGTGGCTCAGGGACCACATGTTGCAACATAAATAGTTATTCAGAACAGGTCCCTGAGGGCAGGTGTTTGAAAACCCAATCTAGGGTTCCAATGAAATCCTAGGGGAATGTCAGGTTCAGTCTTCTGACTCAGGACCATTGACTTGGGTGTCTGTCTGGGTGGAGCTCCTCAGGTTGTTTCAGACTGCACATTTGCGTCCAGAGCGGCTGCTAATATTGGGATGGGCTCAGGTGCCTTTCAGATTTCTCCTAATCTGTAAGATTTGGGAAACTGTGATGGGTACATTTTCCTTGGGGATGGCAGGCATAGTCCTGTGGTGTGCCTCGAGAGACCCCATCCTGGAGAACATGGTTTTGGGAGAGAAGTCTGCAAACACAAATTTTGGTTCGGGTTAGTCGCAAGGAGATCACAGGCCCAGTTCATAGACCTGGAGGACAGAACATTGGGAACTGTAATTAGGGTGAGTGGAAGGTGGTAACATAGGCTTTTCTATCCGGATTGTGTGTCCAGAATGGCTTCAGAATGCAGGTGTAGTCTCATGGGTCCATGGAAGACTTTTCCTCTCTAAGGACCCTGGCGGCTCCCCATAGTTTGGTAGCTTTTTCAGGGAAGGTAAGATTGCTGTTTTCCATCTTAGAGGTGCCCCAAAACAGGGATTCCAGAGACGGGCCCTGGGTCTGGGTGCCTATAAAATCCAACAGAGATTTAGAATTTGGGCCTAGGGGCATACCAGGCCTGAAATGCGGGAACCTTGTGGTGGAACTGAGAGGACTTGTTTGAAAGCATACTCAGGCTGTGGATCACAATGCCTGCTTGTGCCCAGGGCAGCCCTCATGAGTGGGCGTGGTCATACTGGCCATGCACCAGGCTCCCACTTTTAGGGTTGAACACCCATCCAAACAGCCAGGTTCCTGCCTTGGGGAAGGAGTACTATTCTATTGTGCTTCAGGTTCCCCCACTGGAAGGATTCCAGCAACGTCTAGTGAAAGAAGCCAGAATACCAAGAATGGGTAGAGATGATGGACTTGTGCCATGGCCACTCCTACATGCTAGATATGGGGCCCACTCTCTCAGTGGCTGACACTATGTCTGGGCTCAGGCTCTGTCAGAAACAGCACTAGTGGCCAGAGCAGCCTACAAATCGATGTTCCCTCGAGAGCCGAGCTGATTGATACTCTTGTGGGGATTCTGGGCAGACTCAGCAGGCACTTCTTCTTTCTATGGGGAAGGTAGAATGCTGCATTGTGGCTCCAGAATTCAATATCAAGAGGCCTTGGGAACCAGTACGGTGAGGATCGAATTGTAAACACAAGCTACTGTACAAGCAGAAGGCAGTTCAAATGTGAAGCCTCTTTTTCGAGACATCCAGTACCTGAGTAAGGGCAGATGTCAAATGTTTGCTCACACTAGAGTTTGTGTCTTGATGATGGACAAAATGAGAGGTGGCGTCAAGAGGCCGTGAGGGATTTCCCATATTGAGGCTTGTGAGATGCTCCAAATAGCAAAGTTTCCTTCTACTGGAATGGTGGAGTCTGGATTGTTTGCTTACAGGTTCCTCCATTTGGAAAGTTTGGGTAGTAGAGCTCTCCAGTATGGATGCCTGGACAGCACACCTCCATTGAGCATTGCAGCTGAGGAATAAGGCAGGTTTGTTCTGTTGCCTCTGCGGTGAAGGACTAAGTCCTTGAGCTGACATGGGATCTTTTGCAGATGGGCCACAATGCTGGTTTGTTACCAGTCATATCTTAGAATGTGCTGTTGGCTAAGGTGCCATTCAGGATTCTCCAACCCTGAGGATTTGGTACACGTTGAAGAGCACAGTTTCCTTCTCAGGACAGGACATGTTCTGTTGTGAGGCTTAGGGACCACAGTTATCATATGTTGGTATTCCAGAACAGGTCCCTGAGGACAGATGCCTGAAAACCTAATCTAGGGCTCCAATGAGGTCGTACGGGCATGACAGCTTCAATTTTCTGACTCAGGACCTTTGACATGGCTGTCTGACTGGATGTAGGTGATCAAGGTGTTTCAGACTGCAAGTTTGCACCAGAGAGACCGCCAATATACAGGGAGGCTCAGGGTATTTGCAGGTTTCTCCTAATCTAGAAGGTTTGGGAAACTGTGACAGGCACAGTTTCCTTGGGGATGGCAGGCATAGTCCTGTGTTGTGGCTCCAAATGCCCCATTCTTGGTGGCATGAGAACCATGGTTTTGGGAGAGAATTCTGAAAACTGAAATTCAGGTTAGGGTTAGTGGGGAAGCGAATAGTCACAATGCATAAACCTAGAGGGCAGAGCATCAGGAACTGTAAATAGGGTGAATAGAAGGCAGTAGCACAGGTATTTCTCTCTGGATTGTGTGTCCATGAAAACCTTGGAATACAGGTGTGGTCTCATGGGTCCATGGGAAAATTTTCCTCTCTAAGGATCCTGGTGGTTCTCCATAGTTTGGTACGTTTTTCAGGGAAAGAAAGAGTGTCGTTTTACATCTTAGGGGTGCCCCAATACAGAGATTCCAGAGGTGGGCTCTGGGTCTGGGTGCCTGGAAAATCCCACAAAAGGTTAGGATTTGGACCTAGGGGCATACCTGACCTGCATGTGTGATCCTGGTGGTGCCACTGTGAGGGCTTGTTTGAAAGCATTCTCAGGCTGAGGGTCACAATGACTTTTTTTGTGACCAGGGCAGCCCTCAGGAGTGGGCGTGGTCTCATTGGCCATGCAGCTGGCTCCTACTCTGAGTTTGGACACCAATCCTAACAGCCAGATTCGTGCCATCTGGAAGAAGGATTTCTCTATGTGCTCCCGGTTCCCTTACTGGCAGGTTTGTTAGATGCTCCAAACAGCAATCATGTGGAGTCTGTTTTTTTTTTTTTTTTCCTTTTTTCTTTTCTTTTCTTTTTTTTTTTTTTTTTTTTTTTTTTTTTGCTCCAGGGTCCCCCATGTGGAAAGTTTGGGTAGCAAATGTCTCCCGCATGGATGCCTGGAAAGCACACCTCCATTGACCATTGCAGCTGAGGAACATGGCAGGTTCATTCTGGTCGTTCTGGGTGAAGTACCAAGGCCTTAAGTTGAATCTATTACAGATGGGCCACAATGCTGGTTTGTTACCAGGGAGATCTTGGAATGTGCTGGTGGCTAAGGTGCCTTGTAGGATTCTCCTACCCTGAGGGCTTGGCACAGGTATAAGATCGCTTTATCCTTCTGGGGACGAGATTTGTTTTATTGTGTGGTTCACGGACCACATGTTGTATCCTAAGTTGGTATTCCAGAACAGGCCCCTGAGGACAGATGCCTGAAAACCTAATGTTGCATTCCAATGAGGTCCTAGGAGCATGTCGGGTTCAATCATCTGACTCAGGACCATTGACCTGGCCTTTTTCCTTGATGTAGGTGATCAGGGTGTTTCAGACTGTGCATTTGACCCAGATCAGGGGCCAATATTGGGGTGGGCTCAGGGGCATTAAAGTTTCTCATACTCTGGAAGGTTGGAAAACTGATGGGCACAGTTGCCTTGAGGATGGCAGTCACAGTCCTGTGGTGTGGCTGCAGAGACCCCATGCTGGAGGGCATGTGAACCGTGGTTTTGGGAGGGGAGCTGCTAATTCAAATACGGGTGTGGGTTAGTGGTGATGTGATTGCAGGCCCAGTGCATAGACCAAGAGGGGAGGATGTCAGGAACTATAATTAGCATGAATAGAAGGCGGTAGCACAGGCTTTTCTATCTGGATTGTGTGTCCAGGATGGACTCCAAATGCAGGTGTGGTCTCATGTGTCCATGCAGACTTTTCCTCTCTAAGGTTCCTGGTGGTTCCCCATAGTTTGGTAGTTTTTTCGGGGAAGGGAAGAGTGCGGTTTTCCATCTTAGGGGTGCCCAACAACAGAGATACCAGAGAAGGGCTCTGGGTCTGGGCACCTGGAAAATCCCACCAAAGGTTAGGATTTGGGCCTAGGGGCATATGAGGCCTGCAGTGCTGGATAATGGTAGTGCAACTGAGAGGGCTTGTTTGAATGCATGCTCAGGCTGAGGGTCACAATGACTGTTTGTGTTTAGGGCAGCCCTCAGGAGTGGGCGTGGTCTCATTGGCCATGAAGCTGGCTCCCACTCTGGGGGTTGGACACCTATCCCAACACCCAGGTTTCCTCCCGTGGGAAAGGAAGAGTTCTCTATTATGTTATAGGTTCCTCCATTGTCAGGGATTCTAGCAAATGTCTGGGGACAGGTCCCTGGATATCAAGGATAGGTAGAGATGAGAGACTTGGGCCATGGCCGGTCTCACATGCTGGATATGGGGCCCGCTTTCTGGGTGGTTGAAACTAAGTCTGGTCTCAGGCTCTATCGGCCACAGCATTTGTGTCCAGGGCAACCTATGCCTCTGGGTTCCCTCGAGGGCCGAGCAGATTGATTCTCATGTGAGGATGCTGGGCAGACTCACCAGGCACTTCTTCTTTCTATAGGGAAGGCAGAATGCTGTGTTGTGGCTCCAGAATTCCCTATCAAGAGGCCATGGGAACCAGTAGGGTGAGGATGGAATTGTAAACACAAGCTACGGTTCAATTCAGTGCCAAGAAAAAGGTAGTTCCAAATGTGAAGTGTTGGATTCAAGATATCCAGCACCTGATTAAGGGTGGATTTCAGATGTTTACTCACACTGGAGTTCGTGTCTATGATGGCCAACAAGTGGAGGGCTTGCGTCAAGAAGCCTTGGAGGATTTCCCATGCTGAGGCTTGTGAGATAATCCAAACAGCAAGGTTTCCTTCTAACAGACAGAGGGAGTCTGGTTTGTTTGCTCCAGTGTCCTCCATGTGGAAAGTTTGGGTAGCAAATGTCTCCCGCATGGATGCCTGGAAAGCACACCTCCATTGACCATTGCAGCTGAGGAACATGGCAGGTTCATTCTGGTCGTTCTGGGTGAAGTACCAAGGCCTTAAGTTGACAGGGAATCTATTATAGATGGGCCACAATGCTGGTTTGTTACCAGGGAGATCTTGGAATGTGCTGGTGGGTAAGGTGCCGTGCAGGATTCTCCTACCCTGAGGGTTTAGCACAGGTCGAATGCACACTTTCATTCTGGGGAAAGGACAAGTTCTGTTGTGTGACTCAGGGACCAAAAGTTGTATTATAAGGTGTTATTCCAGAATAGACCTTGGAGGACAGATGCCTGAAAACCTATTCTAGGTTTCCAATGAGGTCCTACGGGCATGTCTGGTACAATCTTCTGCCTCAGGCCCAATGACTTGGGTGTTTGCCTGCATTTAGGTGATCAGGGTGTTTCAGACTGTGCATTTGCTTCCAGTACGGCCTCCAATATTGGAGTTGGCTCAGGGTCCTTGCAGATTTCTCCTAACCTGGTGGGTTTGTGCAACTGTGACTGGAAAAGAATCCTTGGGGATGGCAGTCCCAGTCCTGTGGTGTGGCTCCAGAAACCCCATTCTGGAGGGCATGTGAGCCATGGTTTTGGGAGAGAAGTCTGCAAACACAAACTCGGGTTAGAGTTACTGGAGAGGTGATCTCAGGCCCAATGCATAGACCAGGAGGGCAGCTTGTCAGGAACTGTAATTAAGGTGACTGGAAGGATGTAGCACAGGCTTTTTTATCTGGATTGTGTGTCCAGGGTGGCCTCGGAATGCAGGTGTCGTCTCATGGGTCCAAGGGAGATTTTTCCTCTCTAAGGGTCCCCTCTTCTCCCAATGGTTTGGTGGCTTTTTCGGAGAATGGAAGAGTGCTGTTTTCCATTTTAGTCAGGGTCTGTGTCCCTGGAAAATTCCATGAAGGGTTAGGATTCGGGCCTAGGGGCGTCCCAGGCCTGCAATGCGGGAATCTGGTGATGCAACTGAGAGGGTTTGTTTGAAAGCATACTCTGGCTGAGGGTCAGAGTGCCTGTTTGTTCCCAGGGCGGTCCATAGGAATGGGCGTGGTCTCATTGACCATGTAGCTGGCTCTCAATTTGAGGGTTAGACACCCATCCCAATAGCCAGGTTTCCTGCTGTTGGGAAGGAGGAGTTCTCTATTGTTCTTCAGGTTCCCCCATTGGCAGCGATTCCAGCAAAGGCCTGGGGACAGGTGCCTGAATACCAAGGTTGAGTAGAGTTGATATACTTGGGCCCTGGCTGGTCTCACATGCCAGATATGGTGCCCTCTCTCCACGTGGCTGACACGAGTTTGGGGCTCAGGCTCTGTCAGACACACCACTAGTGGCCAAGGTAACCTGTAAATCGAGGCAGCCTATAAATCCCTCGAAGGCCAAGCAGATTGATCCACATTTGGCGTTTCTGCGAAGACTCACCAGGCATTTCTTCTTTCTTTGGGGAAGGAAGAATGCTGAATTTTGGCTTGAGAATTCCCTACCAAGATGGATTTGGGTCCATGGAGGTGAGGATGGAATTGTAAACCCAAGCACAGTTAAATTCAGTGCCACGCAGAAGGCAGTTCTAGTGTGCAGCAGCTTATTCGAGATATTCATCACCTGAGTAAGGACGATGTCAGAGTTTTGCTCACACTGGAGTTTGTATCTATGATGACCAACAAATGGAGCAGTGGCGTCAAGAGGCCATGGAGGATTTCGCTCACTGGGGCTTGGGAGATGCTCCAAACAGTAAGGTTTCATTCTACTGGACAGGTGGAGGCTGGTTTGTTTTCTCCAGTGTCCTCCATGTGGAAAGTTTGGGTAGCAGAGCAGTTCCGCAAGGATGTGTGGAAAGCATACCTCCAATGACCATTGCAGCTGAGGAACATGGCAGGTTCATTCTGGTGGCTATGGCGTGAAGTATCAAGGCCTTGAGTTGACATGGAATCTCTTGCAAATCGGTCCCAATGCTAATTTGTTACCAGGGAGATCTTAGAATGAGCTGGTCGCTAAGGGGCCATGCAGGATTCTACCACCCTGAGTGTTTGACACAGGTCCAAGAGCATGGTCTCCTTCTGGGGATAGGAGAAATTCTGTTGTTTGGCTCAGGGAACGCATGTTGTATTATAAGTTGGTTTTCCAGAACAGGCCTCTGAGGACAGATGCCTGAAAACCTAATCTAGGGTTTCAATGAGGTCCGAGGGGCATGTCAGTTTCAATCTTCTGTGTCAGGACCATTGATTTGTGTGTCTGCCTGGATGGAGGTGATCAGGGTGCTTCAGACTGGGCTTTTGCATCCAGAGCTGTCTTCCATATTGGGGTGAGCTCAGGGGCCCTTCAGGTTTATCCTAATCTAGAGAGTTTGGGCAACTGTGACAGGAACTGGGGATGACAGGCACAGTCCTGTGCTGTGGCTCCAGAGACCCCATTCTGGAGGATATGTGAGCCATGGTTTTGGGAGAGAAGTCTGCAAAACCAAATTGGGTTATGTTTAGTGGCAAGGTGATTTCAGGCCCAATGTATAAACCTGAAGGGCAGCTTATCAGGAAATGTAATTACGGTGACTGGAAGGAAGTATCACAGACTTTTTTATTGGGATTGTGTGTCTAGGATGGCCTCAGAATGCATGTGTGGTCTCATAAGTCCATGAGAGATTTTTTCCTCTCTAAGGTTTTTGGTGGCTCCCCATAGTTTGGTGGCTTTTTTCAGAGAAGGGAAGAATGCTGTTTTCCATTTTAGGCGTGCCCCATAACATCCATTCCAGAGCCAGGCTCTGGGTCTGGGGGCCTGAAAATTCCCACCAAGTGTTATGATTTGGGCCTAGGGACATTCCAGGCCTGCAATGCGGGATCCCGATGGTGCAACTGAGAGGCCCTTTTTGAAAGCATGCTCAGGCTGAGGGTCACAATGCCTGTTTGTGCCCAGGGCTGCCCTCAGGATTGGGTGTGGTCTCATTGGCCATGCAGCTGGCTCCCACTCTGAGTGTTGGACACTAATCTCAACAGACAGGTTGCTGCCATCTGGAAGAAGGAGTTCTGTAAGTTGCTTAAGGTTCCCCTGTAAGGGTCTGGTTGGCTAGAGGGAGTCATTTTGTGTTTATGTAGTGAACTTAGATTGACCCTATGCATTAAACTTAGATCGACCCCACCCTTCCCAGAATAACTTACTTGCAAAGCCTAGATACAAGGGTGGTTTAGGAAAGGTGAAGACATGCAATCAGACACGCATATATCTACTAGGGTAAATTGAAGTACAGTTGGGCACCCGTGTGCTACCCAGCATTTTTTTTTTTTCTGTGTGTGGTGATTTAGGATGACTGTGCAGGGTTCTTTGTGTATTGCAATCTCATTGGCCACGTGTGTATAGCCCGGCTAAATACTTCTATAAAAGTTAGTCTTTTATAGAAGAGGGGTCGCCTCTTTGAAAGAGACAGTCCTGACCAGTCAGATTGATTCTCAAATGCTGGCGTGAAATACAGCTTTGCTTGACCTTCATTTTGTATCAGTCTCGCTCCTTTGATTATGGACACTAACATTGGAGGGGGCACCCGGATTCAAACGATGAGAACTGAGCCAGCATTGGAATTTTTTTAAAAAGCCTCCAGAAGTAAGATCACAAGATCCAATCTGTCTGTCTGGATAGAGCTCCAGGGTATGTCCCACCAGGGAGAAGATGGATGCAGCCATGTCCCCTAGGGCTGGAGTGGATGCGGGGATGCCCGAGCCCTCCATTGGTAGATCAATGGGGGGTTCGAGTACCCCGGGCGGTTGGGGGTTTCGAGTCCCCTTAGGCTCTCACCAGGGTGTTCGAGTCCCCCAGTCACTCAGGGGCCTGCTGGGGGGATCGAGTACCCCTAGGCGGTTGGGGGATTTGAGTCCCCCTAGATGTCCATCGGGTTCAAGTTCCCCTAGATGGTCGGGGGTTTCCAGTCTTCCTTGGTGGTTGGGGGTTTCGAGTCTCCCTAGACGGCCAGGGGGTTAAAGTCCCCCTAGACGGTCAAGGTGTTCGAGTCCCCATGGGTGGCCGGGGGGGTTGAGTCCCTCAGACAGTCAGAGGGTTTGAGTCCCCCTGGAAGGATGGGGGTTCGAGTCCCTGGGTGGTTGGGGGGTTCGAGTACCCCTAAGCGGTTGAGGGGTATGAGTCCCCCCAGGTGGTCGGGGGATAAAGCCCCCACCAGTGGCAGGTTATGGGTAAGAATCCTTGGGCCTGCGGTTGTCTTTTCCTGGTCCTTTTGTTGTCTGTTGTGTTGTCTGTTATGATTGAAGGAATGGGGCAAGCAGAGAGTAAGGGGACTCTGACATCATCTCTCCATTCTTCATAATAGATGTAAGGCTTCTCGCTCACTCGTTTTGTGTGTTAAGGGCTAAACTGGAGTCAACAGGAGTTAGTCGAATGCTAGGTTAAGGTGCCCAATGCTGGCTCATTGGAGCAGGGCGTGAAATATCGTGCCCAGGGGGGCACTTTTGGTAAGCAGAACTGGCACTGCTGGATGAACCAACCTCGAGAAAGAGACTTTAAGGAATATTCCCAAGCAGCTCCAGTAACTCCCTTCGTTTTGGGGAATTCCTTGCCTTTTCTGGCCCAACGTTGACTGCATAGCCTCTCCCCCTTGCTGACGGGAGAGCATGGCATCTGACGTGGAGATAGCTATTTGTCTGTTTCAAGGTTTTAATAGGTAATTGTTAAAGTGGCTTCCGAAGTCTTTGGTAACTTGAAACTCTGAAGAGCTGCTTGAATGACAAATGGAATTACATTTGTTGGACATGTAGGTCTTAACCAAATGGGATAAAGTGCTAGAGTGTTGGCTGCTGGAACTGGGTTTGTGCTTTTGAAATCTGCTGGTGAACACATTCTGTGCTTAACTGATTGATAAATTTGTCATCTAAAGAATTCTGTTGTACTAACTCACAATTGGCTTATATTTAGTCTTTAGTAGAGGTTCAGGGATTTCCAAGAGAACAAAATTCTGTTAAGTGTAATTAAGACTGATGGAAATGAGAAAAGCAACTCTGTATGTAAAAAGTAGGAGATATGTAAAAGTTTGAATCTGAAAAGTGTCTGACTGTGTGAATGTGTCTGTATGGTTCCACTTCCGCTATGAAGTCTGAGTGAGCTGCACTCTGAGTTTGCGGGGCATCATAAGCATAACGGTCATCTACTCCATGGAGTGTTCTAGTCCAGGGTTTATACGGACAGACCTTAGCTATGACACTTCTATGTTCCCACGAGGGATGTGAGCAGGACAGCATCTGAAAGATCCCCCTCCCTTTATCTGCAGCATCATTCATGATGGGAGGGAAACTTGGTAAACTCATTATCTGCTTACTTAAAAGAAAAAGACACTGGTATAGAAAAGCTGGTTTTCTCTCTGTTTAAAAAGACAAAGTTTTCTTAAGTTAATTGATCTGTTATGGTTTTCTCTTTGCCTGCCCAGAAATTTCAGTTTCTATGTTTTGTTTTAATAGGTGTTTAACATCCCTAATTATATTTAGGCATGTGTTTTAATACTTTCTAAGGTTTTAACAATTGTTAACAGGATTTAAACCAATGATAAACCTTGGGTTGCTTTTGGAAAATTGCCATGCATTTCCTAAAGTTTAAATACGTTGATAGATCACCACTTGATATTGTGATTATGAAAATGTTATGTGTCACAGAAGTAACCTGATTTTCTTGCCAGTTACATTGTAAATTCTTATCTTACCAGCTCTTTACCATATCTGTTCTGAGTTTTTGTCATTTGTAATTGTTTTAATTCTCTTGTAAGATAAATTCCATCTCAAAGAAAATTCATATGGGAGACTTTCAGGACAAATACAGGTCTTTGATATGTTGAAATTCTGGAATTGAAATGGGTAAGAATTTACAGAAGTAAAGGCTACATTCGGAGTAAACCAGAATTATTAACATGGGACTAGGTGAACTGAAAGACTGTAATGTTGTATCTCTTGATGTTATGTCTTATGTTTGCTCTTCCAGACTATGGAAACTTATTCTTAAGTTATCTGTAATTTACAGAGAGAAAATGTAGTAATTTGTAATCAAATTAAGGTATTCAACTCTTTCTTTCTATCTGAACCCTCTGAAATCATATGGCCTAAGCAAGTATTCTTTCTTCCATTGCAATCAGTCATTTGCATAAGTTCTATAAGAATCTGTTCTCCTTGTAACAGGACACCATTGGGAACACTGGTTATTTTATTTTAGCATGGCTTTGACTGGAATGCCATATTAGAAAAGACTCAGATATGACTAGACAGCTTAAAGGAACTAAGGTTGACTTTATAAAACCTGGAACCGTAAAGCCCTTTGGAACTGTTGGCCTGATAGCTTGCTTACGGAGTTCCAAGCAGCCTCCCCAGGTGAGTAAAGGATGTTACTTCCTGGCAGGTGCAGGAACCTCAGGATTCTCTTGGGGCCTCAGGAAGGGGAATTCACCCAAATCCAAAGGTATTGTAGGCATATCTGATAGCAGGTATGTAACTTAGCTTCTAGCCTGGAGAGGCTATCATAAGTTCAACCTAGAGATTACTTATGAGAAGTTCCAGCAGAGCAGATTCTGAAAGATTTATATGATCCCTCACTGTTCTTGCTGAGCTTATGTAAACAATTAGGCCAAGCTTGTTAAAACTGGACTCGTTTTTCAAATAAATTAGTCCTGATTTTCCTATCTCTGAAAACAAGGGTTATTTTAGGGAGAAAAATATTTTAATAACACACCTTTATGGATGTTAATTTCTAGATTTGATTGCCTTTAAATGTTTGTTTACTTAAGCTAGACTACTTGAGGGAAGGGAATTTGCACGATAGCTCACTTAGATGATCTTGCTTTGTCAGTCAGTCACCCTAGATATAGGGAACTTCATAAAGTTGAAGGATTTGAAGGGAAGAATCTGACTGAGTTAGTGGTAATAGCATAAAAGGTGTTTAACAACAGGGATGCACAGGAAGATGAAAAACAGACAAAAAAAGATTAAAGTTTTAGCATTACATGAGGCAGAGAGGAAAAGGGTAGGGGATAGTAAATGGAAGGAAAAGCCTAAGCACAGAGAAGGCAGGCGGGAAGACTTAGCTTCAGATCAGTGTGCTTACTGTAAGGAAAGAGGACATTGGGCCAGGGAGTGCCCCAAAAGGAAGACAACTATGCTTGCCACCAGAGATTAAAAGGGTCATGGTTCGGAGCCCCTCCCCAACCTCGGGTAAAAATTGAAGCGGAGAAGAAATCAGTTTATTTTTTTGGTGGACATGGGAGCCCAATTTTTATAAGTACTTAATCCTATTGAAAGACTACTTGGAGAGGATGTCTGGGTATAAGGAGCAAATGGCACAGAGAGACATAAATCGGCAACAGAAAGGACATTAAATTTGGCCTTGGGAAGAGTTAAATATCAATTTTTGGTCCTCCCTAATGTCCCATATAACTTGATGGGAAGAGATCTACTCCACAAGTTAAGAGATGGCATTCAGTTCTCAGAAGGAGGCATGACTGTAATCTTGAGGCAACCCACCATACAAGTGCTTATGGCAGCAGTAGATGAATACCTCCTTTACGAGCCAGTCACAAAACCAGAGAAAAACAAAGTTGGGGGAGCCTTCTGCAAATCCTAGGGGGAGTTACCCGAGGTCTGGGCAGAAGGGAAGCCCCCTGGCTTGGCCAAGGAACAACCTCCAGTGGTGGTACAATTAAAGGCGACAGCTATGGCTGTTTGCATTCGGCTGTACCCACCTTCCCCATGAAGCAAATGAAGGAATCAGAAAACACAGTAACCACCTCCAAGGAGAGGGGATCCTAGTTCCTTACAAATCTCCATGGAACACACCTTTGCTGCCCGTCAAAAAGGCCGAGACTGGTGAGTACCGACCGGTCCTTGACTTGTGGGAAGTTAATAAATGGGTTGAAGATATCCACCTGACGCTGCCTAACCCCTATACCCTACTCTCCCTCCTAGGCCCCAAAAGAACTGTGTACACCATCTTAGAGCTCAAGGATGTATTTTTTCTGCATGTCTTTAGCAAAGGAATTCTCAGTATCTTTTTGCTTTTGAGTGGTCTGGCCCACAGGAAGGATTCCAAGGCCAGCTCACCTCGACAAGACTTCCCCAAGGTTCAATAATTCGCCCACTATCTTCGACGAGGCCCTACATGAGTATTTGCATGAGTACAAAAACTCCAACCCAGGACTCATTCTGTTACAGTATGTTGATGACTCGCTAGTAGCCGCTGAGGACTATGAGTCATGTTTGTGGGGCACAAGGGCTCCTTTACAGACTGCACGAGAAAGGGTATCGGGTGTCAGCGAATAAAGCTCAGCTCTGTCAGAGCCATGCCACTTAAAGGCTTTGATATCCATGAGATAGTGCATTCACTGTCTGAGTCCAGGAAAAAGGTGATCACCCGATACGCCCGCCCTACCACGTCCTGACAAGTGAGGCAGATTCTAGGGACAGTGTGCTACTGTAGGCTGTGGATACCGCGGTTTGCAGAGGTTGCCTGACCTCTCTATAAACTGTCAAAACGAAGGCTTACTATGATAGAGTGGACAGATGAGGCAGAAGGAGCATTTCAGGAATTACAAACAGCCTTAATGACTACCCCAGCATAGGCCATCCCAGATGTTACCAAGCTCTTCCACAGTCCAGGACACCTAAAGGGGACTAATCTGGTTTCAAAAGTAAACCACTTAGCAGATCAAGCCACAAATCAAGCATCCTGAGAACCAGTACAAGAGTTGGTTACACTCCCAGTTCTAGCCCTATCAGAAAAACCAGACTATTCAGAGAAAGATTTAAACTATTTACCAAAATATGATAAATTAGACTACAAAGGAGACTGGGCTAAGACTAAAAGAGGAAATTTAATTCTTCTTCAAAGTCTAGGTAAGAAGTTAGTAGACCAGATACATCAGGGTACTTATTTGGGGATATTCAAACTCAATGACCTTATAGGCAAGAAATTCCAGGTTTCTAAATTAGGGCATATGGTTCAGGATGTAGTTGATAGATGTGCTCAATGCCATGCAGTTGAGGTGGGAGGAACTAGAATTGGAAGAGGGAAAAGAGAAAGAGGTAAGGAACAAGGAATTTAGTGGGAAATTGATTTTACAGAAATGAAACCTCTAAAATGTGGACACAAGTATATGCTAGTTTTTGTAGATACCTTTTCAGGCTGGGTAGAGGCTTTTTCCACCAAACGTGACATGGCAGGAGTGGTAGGCCAAAAAAGATTACTAGAAGAAATAATTCCTAGGTTTGGGCTGCCTCTCACGAATGGATCAGACAATGGCCCTGCATTTGTGAGCTCAGTCTCACAGACATTGGCCAAGGTCGTGGGCACAAACTAGAAACTTCATTTTGCCTATTGGCCCCAGAGTTCTGGGCAAGTAGAGAGAATGAACAGAACTCATTTTTTTTAAAGATTTATTTATTTATTTGACAGACAGAAATCACAAGGAGGCAGAGAGGCAGGCAGAGAGAGAGGAGGAAGCAGGCTCCCCACTGAGCAGAGAGACCAAAGCAGGGCTTGATTCCAGGACCCTGGGATCATGACCTGAGCCGAAGGCAGAGGCTTTAACCCACTGAGACACCCAGGCATCCCTAAACCGGACACTTAAAGAGACCTTGACAAAGCTAATTTTGGAGACCTGCAGTGGATGGGTGGATCTCCTTCCTTCGTCTGCCTCAGGGAATGATATACACCCTATTGAAACAAGGTGAGCCCATTTGAAATAATGTTTAGGAGACCGCACCCAACGCTTACTCTGTCCTAGGCTATAAGAGGTTGCCCTAGCAGAAATTACTGATCAGTCTGTACTCCAGTCACTACAGGCATTACAGTCTGTCTTAAAAAAACGCCCATGCCAGGATCCGGACTGCCCGCCCTGGGATGGAGACATAGGTGGAACCACATCCTTACCAACCCATGGACTTGGATTGGATACATTGCTATCAAGTGGAGTACTTGGAGCCTCGCTGAAAGGAACCATTTACTGTTATCCTGACCACCCCCACAGCAATAAAAGTAGAAGGCATCAGGGCCTGGATTCATGAGGGTCACGTCAAGCGAGCTGAGGGTGAAGATGCCTTCCAGAGGTAGAAGCCTCAGGCAATGAACCCCGCTGACCAGGGACTAATGATAAGACTCAAAAGACTATGAGTTTATTGTTGCTCTCATTGTTACCTGTTTATGTAAAGTATAGGTAGGAAATTAGATGAAGCGGTAAATGGCTAACTAATCAGCCGACTGTGCACTAGTGTCATTTGTACAAAAGAAAACTAGAGCGATAAAAATGTTAGACTTACATGCTCAATATAACCCCTTACAACCAGAGAACATAGAACTGGCTGAAAAGTAAAGGATTTGACTAATCTACAAAGAAAAGAGGGAATGTAAGGGCCTGGATGGCCAGAAGGCATCATTTTGTGTTTATGTAGTGAACTTAGATTGACCCTATGCACTAAATTAGATTGACCCTGCCCCTCCCAGAGGAACTTAATTGCAGAACCTAGATACAAGGGCGGGTCAGGCCAGATGAAGACATTCAATCAGTGGGGCACGCATGTATCTCCTAGGGTAAATTGAAATTCAGTTGGTCACACGTGTGTTACTTAGCATTTTTTTCTGTGTGAGGGAGACATACCATGCATGTGCAGTATTCCCTGTGTACTGCAATCTCATTGGCCACATTTGTATAGCCTGGCTAAACTACCTCTATAAAAGTTAGTCTGTGAGGCTGTGAGGGTCGCCTCTTAGCAAGTGACAGCCATGACCGGTCAGTTTGATTCTCGATGCTTGGCACGAAATAAAGCTTTGCTTGACCTTTGCTTTGTTTCATTCCTGCTTCTTTGATTATGGACAGTGACCCCCCAATTTTCAGGGATTCCAGGAAATTACTGGGGAGAGATGCCTGAATAACAAGAATGGGTAGAGATGATGGACTTGAGCCATGACTGGTCTCACATGCTGGGTATGGGCCTCACTCTCTGGGAGGAGGGCACTAGCAAGGGGCTCAGTCTCTGTCAAACAAAGAACTATTGGTCAAAGCAGCCTATAAATCGGGGTTCCCTTGAGGGTTGAGTAGCTTGATCCTCAAGTGGGGTTTCAGGACAGACTCACCGGGTACTTCTACTTTCTATGGGGATGGCAGAATGCTGTGATGTGACTGGAGAATTCACGTGAATTCACATGGAATTTCTTGCTGATGGGTCTCAATGCTAGTTTGTTACCAGGGAGATCTTATAATGTGCTGTTGGATAAGGAGCCATGCAGGATTCTCGCTTCTTGAGGGTTTGACAGAGGTCAAAGGGCACAGTTTCCTTCTGGGGACAGGAGATGTTCTGTTGTGAGGCTCAGGGTCCACATGTTGTATCCTAAGTTGGTATTCCAGAACAGGCCTCTGAGGACAGATGCCTGTAAACCTAATCTAGGTTTCCAATGAGATCGTAGGGGCAGGTCAGCTTCAATCTTCTGACTCAGGACCTTTGACTTGGGTGTCTGCCTCGATGGAGGTGATCAGGGTGTTTCAGACTCACATTTGCATCCAGACCGGCCTCCAATATTGGGATGGGCTCAGGGGCCTTGCAGGTTTCTCCTAAACTGGAGGGCTTGTGTATATGTGACGTGCACAGGTTCCTTGGGGATGGCCGGCACAGCTCTCTGGTGTGGCTGCAGAGATCCCATCCTGGAGTGCATGTGAGCCATGGTTTTGGGAGAGAAGTCTGCAAATATGAACTCAGGTTAGGGTTAGTGGCGAGGTGATTGCAGGCCCAATGCATAGAAGTGGACGACAGCTGATCAGGAACTGTAATTAGGGTGACTCAAAAGTGGTAGTACAGGTTTTAATATCTGGATTGTGTGTGCAGGATGGCTTCAGAATGCAGGTGTGGTCTCATGGGTCCATGAGAGATTTTTCCGCTCTAAGGATCCCAGTGGCTCCCAATACTTTGGTGGCTTTTTCAAGTAAGGGAAGAGTGATGGTTTCCACCTGAGGGATGCCCCAATATAGAGATTCCAGAGATGGGCTCTGGGTCTGGGCGCCTGGACAATCCCACCAAGTATTAGTAATTGGTCCTAGAGGCGTAATAGTCCTTTAATGCCTGATCCTGGTGGTGCAACTGAGAGGGCTGGCTTGAAAGCATGCTCAAGCTGAGTGTCACAATTCCTGTTTGTGCCCATGGAGGCCCTCAGGAGTGGCCGTGGTCTCATTGGCCATGCAGCTAGCTCCCCCTCTGAGGGTTGGAAACCCATCCCAAAAGCCATGTTTCCTGCCTTGGGGAAGTAGGAGTTCTCTATTGTGCTTCAGGTTTCCCCATTGGCAAGGATTCCAGCAAAGGTCTGGGGACAGATGTCTGAATACTAAGGATGGGTAGAGATGATGGACCTGGGACATGGCCAGTCTAACATGCTGGATATGGGCCCAGCTCCCTGGGTGGCTGACAGGAGGTCGGGGCTCAGGCTCTGTCAGACACAGAACTAGTGACCAGGGTAGCCTATAAATCGAGGCAGCCTATAAATCCATCGAGGATCAAGCAGATTGAACCTCATGATGGATGTCCCGGCAATCTCACCAGGCACGACTTCTTTCTGTGAGGAAGGCAGAATGCTGGGTTGTGGCTCCAGAATTCCCTATCAAGAGGGCTTGGTGACCAGTAGAGTGAAGGTGGAATTGTAAACACACCCTATGGTTAATTCAGTGCCAAGCGGAAGGCAGTTCCAATGTGCAGCAGCTGATCCGAGATGTCCAGCACCTGAGTAAGGGCAGATGTCAAATGTTTGCTCACACTGGAGTTTGTGTCTATAATGACCAACAAATGGAGGGGTGGCGTCAAATGGCCATGGAGGATTTCCCAAGCTGAGGCTTGTAAGATGTTCCAAAGAGCAAGGTTTCCTTCTACTGGACAGGTGGAGACTGGTTTGTTTGCTCCACGGTCCTCCATGTGGAAAGTTTGGGTAGCAGAGCTCTACCGCATGGATGCCTGGAATGCACACCTCCATTGACCATTGCAGCTGATTAACATTGCAGGTTCGTTCTGATGGCTCTAGGGCTAGTATCAAGACCTTGAGTTGAGAGGTAATCGCTTGCAGATGGGTAAAATGCAGTTTTGTTACCAGGGAGATCTTACAATGTGCTGGTGGCTAAGGGGCCGTGCAGGATTCTCTCACCCTGAGGGTTTGACACAGGTCGAAGAGCACGGTTTCCTTCTGAGGACAGGAGATGTTCTGTTGTGTGGCTCAGGGACCACATGTTGTATCATACGTTGGTATTCCAGAACAGGCCTCTGAGGACAGAGGCCTGAATACCTAATCTAGGGTTCCAATGAGGTTCTATGGGCATGTCAGGTTCAATCTTCTGACTCAGGAAGATTGACTTGGATGTCTGCCTGGATGTAGGTGATCAGGGTGTTACAGACTAGGCATTTGCATCCTGTGCATCACTCAATATAGGGGTGGCCTCAGGGGCCTTGCAGGTTTCTCCTAATCTGTGGGGTTGGGGCAACTGTGACGGACACATTTTCCTTGGGGATGGCAGGCAAAGTCCTGTGGTATGGATCCAGAGACCCAATCCTGGAGGCCATGTGAGGCATGGTTTTGGGAGAGAAGTCTGCAAACACAAACTGGGATTAGGGTTATTGGTGAGGTGATCGCATGCCCAATTCATAGACCTGGAGGGAAGCTCGTCAGGAACTGTAATTTTGGTGACTCAAAGGCGGTAGCACAGGCTTTTCTATCTGGATTGTGTGTCCATTATGGCTCGGAATGCAGGTGTGGTCTCATGGATCCATGGGAGATTTTTCCCCTCTAAGGATCTAAGCGGTTCCCAATACTTTGTTGGCTTTTTCAGGGAAGGGAAGAGTGCTGTTTTCCATCATAGGGATGTCCCAAAAGAGGGATTCCAAAGACAAACTCTGGTTGGGCACATGGAAAATCCCACCAAGGGTTAGGATTTGGGCCTAGGGTCGTATCAGACCTGCAAAGCTAGATGATGGTGCTGCAACTGAGAGTAATTGTTTGAAAGCATGGCTCAGGCTGAGGGTACATGCCCATTTGAGCCCAGGGCAGCCCCCACGAGTGAGCGTGGTCTCATTGGCCATGAAGCTGGGTCCTACTCTGAGGGTTGCAAAACCATCCCAAAAGCCACGTTTCCTGCCTTGGGCAAATAGGAGTCCTCTATTATGCTCAAGGTTCCTCCATTTTCAGGGATTCCAGCACAGGTCTGGGTACAGATGCCTGAATACCAAGGATGGGTACTGAGGAAGGACGTTGGTCATGGCCAGTCTTACATGCTGGATATGGGCCCGACTCTCTGGGTGGCTGAAATGACATCGGTGCTCAGGATCTGTCAGACACAGCACTAGTGGCCAGTGAACCTATAAATCAGGGTTCCCTCGAGGGCTGAGCAGAAGATCCTCATGTGGGATTTCCTGGCAGTCTCTCAGGCACTTCTTCTTTCTATGGCGAAGGCAGAATGCTGCGTTTTGGCTCCAGAATTCCCTATCAAGAGGGAATGGTGAAGAGTAGGGTGAGAATGGAATTGTAAACTGAAGACATGGTTAAATTCAGTGCCGGACCGAAGATAGTTCTAATGTGCAGCGTCTTATTCGAGATATCCAGCACGTTAGAAAGGGCAGATGTCACATGTTTGCTTACACTGGAGTTTGTCTCTATGATGAGCAACAGATGGAAAGGTGGCGTAATGAGGCCCTGGAGGATTTCCCACACTTAGGCTTGTGAGATGCTCCAAATAGCAAGGCTTCCCTCTACTGGACAGGTGGAGTCTGATTTGATTGCTCCAGGGTCCCCCATGTGGAAAGTGTGGGTAGCAGAGCTCTCCCGCATGGATGTCTGGAAAGCACAAATTCAGTGTCCATTGCAAATGAGGAAATGACAGTTTCGTACTGGTGATGCTGGGGCGAAGTTCACAGTCGCCGGTGTTGACATGGAGTTTCATGCTGTTGGATCACAATACTGGTTTATATCCAGGGAGACATTAAAATGTTGGGGCAGTCAGGGGCCATGCAGGATTCTCCCACACTGAGTTTTGGACACAGCCTCCAAGAGCAAGATATCCTTAAGGGACCAGAGCTGTTCTGTGGTGTGGCTCAGGGACCACATATTGGAATATATCTTGGTATTGAAGAACAGGCCTCTGGGGACAGGCACCTGAAAATCTAAGCTAGGGTATTGATAAAGTCCTAGAGGCATGTCGGGTTCAATCTTCTGGCTCAGGGCCTTTGACTTGGATGTCTGCCTGGAGGCAGGGGGTCATTGTGTGTAAGAATGTGTCCTTGGGTCCAGAGTTTTCGTCAGAATTGAGGTGGGCTCATGGGCTTTGTATTTTGCTCCTAATCTTCAGGGTCAAGGCAACCGTGAAGGGCATAGTTTCCTTCGGGTGTGTAGGCACAGTCATCTGGTGTAGTGTGGTTCCAGAGGCCCCATCCTGATGGGCATGTGGGCCACGGCTTTGGGAAAGAAATCTGCAAACACGAACTAGGTTTAGGTTGAGGGCTGCAGTGATCACAGGCAAGATCTGCAGGCCCTGTTGGAAGCTCATAGTGTACTGAAGTTAAGGTATCATGGAGGCGGTAGTGCAGGCTTTTCTGTCTGCATTGTTTGTCCCAGACTTTCGCAAAATGTAGGATTGGCTTCATGGGGTCATGGGAGAAACTTCGGCTCTCGGGATTCTGCTCAGCTCCCAAGAATTTGTTGTCTGTGGGAGAAGGGAACATTGCTCTTTTCCGTCTCAGGGAACCCCCAAAAGAGGTATTCCAGAGACAGGTTCTGGGTGTGGGCGCCTGGAAAACACCTACCAGGGTGAGTGTTTGGCCCTAGGGTGGTAGGCGTGCTCTGCGGACTCCTGGTCCAGCTACCGAAAGGTTTTGTTTGAAAGCCTCAAGCTGAGGCTAACAATGCAAGTTTGTTCAAAGAATGGCTCCCATGTATGGCTGTGGTCTCATGGGCCATGCAGCTGGTTCCCACTCTGAGGGTTGGACACCTATCTCAACAGCCAGACTTCTTGCCTTCGGGAAGGAGGGGTACTCTTGTGCTTCAGGTTCCTCCGTAGTCAGGGATTTGAGCTACAATCTGGGAAAGATGCTGGAATATCCATGTTGAGTGGAGATGACGGCTTTGGGCCACGACAAGTCCAACCTTCAGGATATAGGGCCCACTATCTGCATGGCTGACTCTAGGTCGTGGCTCAGGCTGTGTCAGACAGAGTCTTAGTGTCCATCTCAACAACCAGGTTTCCTGCCATTGGGAATAAGGATACTCCTGTGCTTCAGGTTCCCCCATAGGCAGGGATTTGAGCTACGGTTTGGGAAAGATACCTGAATACCCAGGTTGAATAGAGATGATGGCTTCAGGCCACGGCAGGTCCCAACTGCAGGATATGGGGCCACTGTCTGCGTGGCTGCCTGGAGATAGTCTTTCCAGCTACGTCAGACAGAGCCTGAGAGCCCATGATGGCCTATGATATTATGGTGTTGTTGAGGGCCATGCAGGTGGATCCTCATTTGGGGTTTCTGGGAAGACTCACCAGGCACTTGTTTTTCTATGGGGAAGGCAGAATGCTGCATTGTGGTTCCAGAATTCCCTATGAAGAGGGCTTGGGGACCAGGAGGGTGAGGATGGAATTAAAAACACAAGCTAAGGTTCACTTCAGTGACAAGTAGAAGGCACTTACAACGTGCAGTGGCTGATTCGGGACATTTAGCACCTGAGTAAGGGTGGATGTCCAATATTTGCTCACACTGAAGTATGTTTCTAGGATGATGGACAAATTGTGGGTTTGTGTCAAGAGGCCATGGAGGATTTCCCACTCTGCGTCTTGTGAGAAGCTTGAAACAGTATGGTTTCCTTATACTGGACAGGGGGAATCTGGTTTGTTTGTTTGAGGGTCCCCCATATGGAAAGGTTCATAGCAGAGCTCTCCCTCATGGATGCCTGGAAATCACTACTGCATTGTCCACTGCAGCTCAGGAACATGGCAGGTTCGATCTGGTGGCTCTGGGGAGAAGCTCCAAGGGGGCTGAGTTGACATGGAGTTTGATGCTGCTTGATCACAGTGATGGTTTTTATCCAGGGATAAAATGGAATGCTGGTATGGATTCTAATGCTGGATTCTAATACACTGAGTCTTGAACACAGCTACCAAGAGCAAGGTATCCTTCTGGGACAGGAGGGGTCTGTTGTGTGGCTCAGGGACAACATGTTGAAATATAAGATGGTACGGGGAACAGTCCTCTCGGGACAGGCGCCTGAAAACCTAAGTTAGGGAATTGATGGAGTCCTAGGAGCATATCATATTCAATATTCTGACTCAGGGCCTTTGCCTTGGATGTTTGTCTGGAGGCAGGTGCTCATTGTGTGTCACAATGTACACTTGGGTCCAGACCGTTCTTGGAAATTGAGGTGGGCTCAGGGGCTTTGTACTTTGCTCCTAAGCTTCAGGGTTTAGGCAACCGTGAAGGGCAGATTTTCCTTCGGGAGTTTAGGCACAGTCATACGGTGTGGCTCCAGAGGCCCCATCCTGTAGGGCATTCACGACAGGGTTTTGGAGAAAGAAATCTGCAAATGCGAACTAGGGTTAGGGTGAGGCCCGAGGTGATCACAGCGCTGATCTGCAGGCTCTGAGGACAGCTCATTGTGTAGTGAAATTAAGGTGTCATCGAGGAAGTTGGGCACACTTTTCTGTCTTGATTGTGTGTCCAGAATTGTCGCAAAATGTAGGGGTGGCTTCATGGGGCCATGGAACATTCTTCATCTCTGGGGATTCTGCCCATCTCCCAAGAATTTGCTGTCTCTGGGGAAAGGGAAGACTGTCGTTTTCCGTCTCAATGGACCCCCGCAAGAGGGATTCCAGGGACAGATTCTGGGTCTAGGCGACTGAAAAACACCAATGAAGGTGAGGATTTGCCCCTAGGGGCCTGGATGTCCCACTCTGTGGGATCCTGGTCCAGCTACCATGGGGGTTTATTTGGAAGCAGGTTCACGCTGATGGTCACAATGCGTGTTTGTGCCCAGGGAGGCTCCCATGTGTGGCTGTGGTCTCATGTCCACGCAGCTGGTTCCCACTCTGAGGGTTGGACACCCATCCCAACAGCCAGATTTCCTGCCATCAGAAAGGAGGAATACCCTTGTGCTTCAGGTACCCCATAGGCAGGGATTTGAGCTACGGACTGGGCACAGAGGCTTGAATATCCAGGTTGAGTAGAGATGACGGCTTTGGGCCACAACAAGTCCCACCTGCAGGAAATAGTGCCCACTGTCTGGGTGGCTGAGTGGAGGTCGTGGCTCAGGCTCTGTCAGAGAGAGCCTTAGTTACCATGGTGGCCTAAGATATTAGGGTGTATCGAGGGCCCTGCAGGTGGATCCTCATGTGGGGCTTTTGGGCAGACTCACCAGGCAATTCTTTCTTGGGACAGGCAGAATGCTGCGTTGTTGCTCCAGAATTCCCTATCAAGAGGGCTGGTGGACCAGGAGGGTGAAGATGGAATGGTAAAAACACGAAACTGTCAGAGCCATTACCAACCGGAAGGCAGTTCCAGTTGGCAGCGGCTACTGGATATATCCAACACCGGTGTAAGTGCGGATATCAGCTGTTTGCTCACACAGGAGTTTGTGTCTATGATGACCAACAAATTGTGGGTGGCGTGAAGAGGTCATAGAGGATTTCCCACGCTAGGGATTGAGAGATGCTCCAAACAGCAAAATTTCCCTCAACCGCATAGTGGGATTCTGGTTTGTTTGTTCCAGGGTCCCCCATGAGGAAAGTTTGTGTAGCAGAGCACTCCCATATGGATGCCTGGAAAGCACACCTCCATTGACCATTGTAGCAGAGGAACATGGAAGGCTCGTTCTGGTGGCTCTAAGGCGAGGTACCAAGGCCTTGAGTTGACATGGAGTCTCATGAAGATGGGTCACAATGTGGTTTGTTACCAGGGAGATCTAAGAATGTGCTGGTGGCTAAGGGGACGTGCAGGATTCATCTACCCTGACGGTTTGGCACAGGTCCAAGAGCACGGTTTCCTTCTGGGGACAGGAAATGTTCTGTTGTGTGGCTCAGGGACCACATGTTGAATCACATGTTGGTATTCCAGAACAGGCCTCTGAGGACAGGTGCCTGAAAACCTAATCTAGGGTTCCAATGAAGTACTAGGGGCATGTCAGTTTCAAACATCTAACTCAGGCCCATTTTCTTGTGTGTCTACCTGGATGTAGGTGATCAGGGTGTTTCAGACTGCGCATTTGAGTCCAGAGTGGCCTCCAAAATTGGGGTGAGCTCAGGGGCCTTGCAGATTTCTCCCATCTGGTGGGTTTGGGCAACTTTGAGGACACAATTTCCTTGGGGATGGCAGGCACAGTCCTGTGCTGTAGCTACAGAGACCCCATCCTGGATGGCATGTAAGTCATGGTTTTGGGAGAGAAGTCTGCAAACACAAACTCAGCTTAGGTTTAGTGGCGAGGTGGTCACAGGCCCAGTGCACAGACTCGGAGGGCAGCTCGTCAGGAATCATAAATCGCGTGACTCAATGGCAGTAGCACAGGCTTTTGTATATGGACTGTGTGTCTAGGATGGCCTCAGAATGCAGGTGTGGACTCATGGGTCCGTGGGAGATTTTTCTGCTCTAAAGATTCTGGTGGCTCCCATTGTTTGGTGGCTTTCTCAGGGAAAGGAAGAGTGCTGTTTTCCATCTTATGCATCCCCCAAAACAGGGATTCCAGAGACGGGCTCTGGGTCAGGGTGCTTGGAAAATCCCACCAAGGCTTAGGATTTGGGCCAAGGGGCATACCAGGCCTGCAATGTGGGATCCTGATGGTGCAACTGAGAGGGCTTGTTTGAAAACCTGCTCAGGCTGAGTGTTCACAATTCCTGTTTGTGCCCAGCGAGGCCCTCAGGAGTGGGCGTGGTTTCATTGGCCATGCAGCTGGCTCCCACTTTGAGGGTTGTACACCCATCACAACAGTCAGGTTTCCTGCCATGGGAAGGAGGAGTTCTCTATTGTGCTTCAGGTTCCCCCATTGGCAGGGATTCCAGAAAAAGTCTGGGGACAGGTGCCTGAACACCAAGGATGGGTAGAGATGACAGACTTTGTCCATGACCAGTCTTACATGCTGGATATGGGACCCGCTCTCTGGGTTGCTGACACTAGGTAAGGGCTCAGACTCTGTCAGACACAGCACTAGTTGCCAGGAAACCTATAAATCGGGGTTCCCTCAAAGGCCGAGTAGATTGAATCTCATGTGGGGTTTCTGGGCAGACCCACCATGCACTTCTTCTTTCTAAGGGGAAGTAAGAATGCTTCGTGGTAGCTCCAGAATTCTCTATCAAGAGGGTTTGGGGACCAGTAGGGTGAGGATGGTACTGTAAACATAAGCTACGGATCAATTCAGTGCCAAACTTAAGGTATTTCCTTTGTGCAGCAGCTTATACAGGATATCTAGCACCTAAGGTTGGATGTCAGATGTTTGCTCACACTGGAGTTTGTATCTATGATGACCGACAAATGGAGGGGTGGTGTCAAGAGAACATGAAGGATTTCCCACCCTGAGGCTTGTGAGGTGCTCCAAACAGTAAGGTTTCTTTCAACTGTACAGGTGGAGTCTAGTTTGTTTTCTCCAGGGCCCCCATGTGGAAAGTTTGGGTAGCAGAGCTCTCCCACATGGATGCCTGGAAAGCGCACCTCCATTGATTTTTGCAGCTGAGGAACATGCAGGTCTGTCTGGTGGCTCTGGGGCAAAGTATCAAGGCCTTGAGTTGACATGGAATCTCTTGCAGAGGGGTCACAATGGTGGTTTCTTATTAGGGAGAGGTCAAGGAGCACAGTTTCCTTCTGGGGACAGGATATCTTCTGTTGTGGGGCTCAGGGACCACATGTACCATAAGTTGGTATTCCAGAAAGTTCACTGAGGACAGATGTCTGAAAACCTAATCTAGGGTACCAATGAGGCCCTAGGGGCATGTCAGTTTCAAACTTCTGACTCAGGACCATTGACTTGGGTGTCTGCCTGGATGTAGGTGATCAGGGTGTTTCAGACTGGCATTGTGTGCAGAGGGGCCGTCAATATTGAGGTGGGCTCTGGCGCCTTGCACGTTTCTCCAAATTTGAAATGTTTGGGCAACTGAGAAAGGCACAGTTTCCATGGGGATGGCAGGCACAGTCCTGTGCTCTGGCTCCAGAGACATCATCCTGAAAGGCAAGTGAGCCATGGTTTTGGGAAAGAGTCTACAAGCACAAATTCGGGTTAGGGTTAGTGGTGAGGTGATCACAGGCCCAATGCGTACAACTGGAGGGTAGCTCGTGAGGAACTGTAATTAGGGTGACTTGAAGGGGGTAGCACAGGCTTTTCTATCTGGATTGTGTTTGCAGGATGGCCTTAGAATGCAGGTGTGGTCTCATGGGTCCATGTGAGATTTTTCCCCTCTTAGGATCCTGGCAGCTCCCCAAGTTTGGTGGCTTTTTCAGGGACTGGAAGTGTGCTGTTTTCCGTCATTGGGTTGCCCCAAAACAGGGATTCCAGAGATGGGCTCTCCATCTGTGTGCCTGGAAAATCACACCAAGGGTTATTATTTGGGCCTAGGGGCGTACGAGGCCTGCAATGCGGGATTCTGGACATGCCACTGAGAGGGCTTCTTTGAAAGCATGCTCAGGCTGAGGGTCACAATGCCCATTTGTGCCCAGGGCGGCCCTCAGGAGTTGGCATGATCTCCTTGTCCATTAAGCTGGCTCCCACTGTGTGGTTTCGACAAACATCCGAACTGCCAGGTTTCCTGTCATGGGGAAGGAAGAGTTCTCTATTGTGCTTCATGTTCCTCTATTGGCAGGTATTCCAGCAAAAGTATAGGGAAAGGTGTCTGAATCCAATGATGGATAGAGATGACGGACTTGGGCTATGGCCAGTCTCACATGCTGGATATGGGGTCTGCTCTCTGGGTGGCTGACACTAGGTCGGTCGTGGCATAGGCTCTGTCACACACAGCACTAGTGGCCAGAACAGCCTATAAATCAGAATTCTTCGAGTGCCAAGCAGAAATATTCTCATGTGGTGTTTCTGGGCAGACTGTCCAGGCAATTCTTCTTTCTATGGTGAAGGCAGAATGCTATCTTGTGGCTCCAGATTCCTCATCAAGAGGGTTTGGGGACCAGTAGGTTGAGGATGGAATTGTCAACACAAGTTATGGTTCAATTCAGTGCCAAGCAGAAGGGAGTTCCAATGGGCAGAGACTAATTCGAGATACCCAGTACCTGAGTAAGGGCAGATGTCAGATGTTTGCTCACACTGGAGTTTGTGTCTATATGACTGACAAATGGAATGGTGGCATCAAGAGGCCATGGAGGATTTCCTACGTTGGGGCTTGTGAGATGCTCCAAACAGCAAGGTTTCCTTCTACCGGACAGGGGGAGTCTGGTTTGCTAGCTCCAGGGTCCCGCATGTGGAAAGATTGGGAGCGGAGTTCTTCTGCATGGATGCCTGGAAAGCACACCCCCAATGACCATTGTAGGTCAGGAACATGGCAGGTTCCTTCTGGTGGCTCTGGGGCGAAGTACCAAGGCCTTGAGTTGACAGTGAATCTCTTGCAGATGGGTCACGATGCTGGTTTGTTACCATGGAGATCTTAAAATGTGCTGGTGGCTAAGTGGCCATGCAGGATTCTCCTACCCTGAGGGTTTGACACAGGTCCAAGGGCACAGTTTCCTTTTGGGGACAGGAGATGTACTGTCGTGTGGCTTAGGGACCACATGTTCTATCATAAGTTGGTATTCCAGGGAAACTGTGCTCTTTATCCTGTGCCAGACCCTCAGGTTAGGAGAATCCTGCTAGGCACATTAGCCACCAGCACATTCTAAGCTCTCCCTGGAAACAATTCAGCATTGTGACCCATTCCTGAGCACAGGTGCCTGGAAACCTAATCTAGGGTTCCTGTGAGGTCCTAGGGGCATGTCAGGTTCAATCGTCTGACTCAGGGACATTGACTTGGGTGTCAGCATGGATGTGGGTGATCAGGTGTACAGACTGTGCATTTGCGACCAGAGCAGCCTCCAATAAGGGGGTAGGCTCAGGGGCCTTGCAGGTTTCTCCTATTCTGGAGGATTTGGGAAACTGTGATGGGCAAATTTTCCTTGGCAATGGCAGTCACAGTCCTGTGATGTGGCTCTAGAGAGCCCATCCAGCAGGGCATTTGAGCCATGGTTTTGGGAGAGAATTCTGCAAACACAAACTCAGGTTAGGGTTAGTGGCGAGGTGATTGC
This sequence comes from Neogale vison, assembly GCF_020171115.1. Lineage (NCBI taxonomy): Eukaryota > Metazoa > Chordata > Mammalia > Carnivora > Mustelidae > Neogale > Neogale vison. The sequence continues at coordinate 79,438,534 of NC_058095.1, forward strand.
ATGCTCAATGCATAGACCTGGAGGGCAGTTTTCAGGAACTGTAGTTAGAGTGACTCGAAGACAGTAGCAAAAGATTTTCAATCTGGATTGTGTGTCCAGGAAAGCCTCCGAATGTAGGTATTGTCCCATGGGTTCATGGGAGACTTTACCTCTCTAAGGATCCTGGAAGCTCCCAATAGTTTAGTGGCTTTTTCGGGGAAGGGAAGAGTGCAGCTTTCCATCTTAGGGGTGGCCCAAAACAGAAATTACATAGACGGGCACTGGATCAGGGCACCTGGAAAATCCCACCAAGTGTTAGGATTTGTGCCTAGGGGCATACCAGGCCTACAATGCAGGATCCTGGTGGTGAAACTGAGAGTGCTTGTCTGAAAGCATGCTCAGGCTGAGGTTCACAATGCCTGTTTTATCCCAGGGCGGCCCTCAGAAGTGGGCGCGGTCTCACTGGCGATACTGCTGGCTCCCAGTTTGAGGGTTGCACACCCATTCCAACCAACAGGTTTCCTGCCATTGGGAAGGAGGAATTCTCTATTGTGCTTCAGGTTCCCCCACTGACCGGGATTCCAGCAAAGGTCTGGGGACAGATGCCTGAATACCAAGAATGGGTAGAGATGCCGGACTTGAGCCATGGCCGGTCTCACATGCTGGATATGGTCCCCGATCTCTTGGTGGCTGACACAAAGTCGGAGCTCAGGCTCTGTCAGACACAGCACTAGTGGCCAGGGCAGCCTACAAATCAGGGTTCCCTCGAGGGTCGAGCAGATTGATCCTCATGTGGACTTTCTTTGAAGACTGACTGGCACTTCTTCCTTCTATGAGGAAGGCAGAATGCTCTGATGGGGATCGAGAATTGCCTGTTAAGAGGCCATGGAGACCTTGAGAGTGAGGTTAGAATTGTAAACACAAGCTATGGTTAAATTCAGTGCCAAGTGGAAGGCAGCTCCAGTGAGCAGCGGCTGATTCGAGATATCCAGCACCTGACTAAGGGTGGATGTCAGATGTCTGCTCACACTGGAGTTTGTCTCTATTATGACCAACTAAAGGAAGGGTGGTGTCAAAAAACCATGGAGGATGTCCCACGCTGGCACTTGTGAGATTCTCCAAACAGCAAGGTTTTCTTCTACTGGAGTTGGGGAGTCTGTTTTGTTTACTCCAGTGTCCTCCATGTGGATAGTTTGGGTAGTACAGCTCTCCCGCATGGCTCCCTTGAAAGCCCACCTCCATTGTCCATTGCAGCTGAGGAATATGGAAGGTTTGTTCTGGTGGCTCTGGTGTGAAATACAAAGGATGATGAATGAACATGGAATCTCTTATAGATGGGTCCCAATGCTCGTTTTTTACCAAATAAATTTTAGAATGTCCTGGTGGCTAAGGGGCCATGCAGGATTCTCCCACTTGGAGGGTTTGACACAGGTCGAAGGGCATGGTTTTCTCCTGGGGACAGGAGATGTTCTGTTCTGTGGCTTGGGAACCACATTTTGTATCATAAGTTGGTATTCCAGAACAGGCCACTGAGGACAAATGCCTGAACACCTAATCTAGGGTTCCAGTGAGGTCCTAGGGGCATGTCAGTTTCAATCTTCTGACTCAGGACCATTGACTTGAGTGTCTGCCGGACGTAGGTGATCAGAGTGTTTCATTATACGCATTTACTTCCAGAGCGACCTCCAGTATTGTTGTGGGCTCAGGGACCTTGCAGGTTTCTCCTAATCTGGAGGGTTTGGGAAACTGTGATGGGAAAATTTTCCTTGGGGATGGCAGGAATAGCCCTGTGGTTTGGCTCCAGAGACCCCATCATGGAGTGCATTTGAGCCATGGTTTTGGGAGAGAAATCTGCAAATATAAACTCGGGTTAGGGTTAGTGGCAAGGGGATCACAGGCTCAATGCATAGACCTGGATGGCAGTTCGTCAGGAACTGTAATTAGGGTGACTTGAAAGAGGTAGCACAGGCTTTTCCATCAGCATTGCGTGTCCAGGATGATCTCGGATTGCAGGTGTGGTCTCATGGGTCCATGGGATATATTTTTCTCTAAGGATCCTGGCAGCTCCCAATACTTTGGTGGCTTTTTTGGGGAAGAGAAGAGTGCTGTTTTCCATCTAAGCGGTGCCCCCAAAGAGAAATTCCAGAGATGGTAACTGGGTAAGGGGACCTGGAAAATCTCACCAAGGGTTACGATTTGGGCCTAGTGGTGTACCAGGCTGGCAAATCAGGTTCCTGGTGGTGAAACTTAGAGTGCTTGTCTGAAAGCATGCTTAGGCTGAGGGTCACAATGCCTCTTTGATCCCAGGGTGGCCCTAAGGAGTGGGTGTGGTCTCATTGGCAATGCAGCTGGCTCCCACACTGATGGTTGGACACCCATCCCAAAATCCAGGTTTCCTGCCATGGGGAAGGAGGAGATCTCTATCATGCTTCAAGTTCCCCCATTGGCAGGGACTCTTACAAAAGACTGGGGACAGATGCCTGAATACCAAGGATGGGTAGATATGATGGACTTGAGCAATGGGTGGTCTGCATGCTGGATATGGGACCCACCATCTGGGTGGATGACATGAGGTCGTGGCTCAGGCTCTGTCACACACAGCACTAGTGGCCAGGGCAGCCTATAAATCGGGGTCCCCTCTAGGGTTGAGCAGATTGACCCTCATGTGGGGTTTCTGGACAGATTCACCATGCATTTCTTTCTATGGGGAAGGCAGAATGCTGTGTTGTGGCTCCAGAATTCTCTCTCAACAAGGCTTGGAGACCAGTAGGGTGAGGATGGAGCTCTCCCACATGGATGCCTGGAAATCACACCTCCAATGACCTTTGAAGCTGAGGAACATGACAGGTTCGTTTTGGTGGTGCTTGGGCGAAGTTCCAAGGCCTGGAGTTGACATGGATTCTCTTGTAGATGGGTCACAATTCTAGATTGTTACCAGGGAGATCATAGAATGTGCTGGTGGCTAAGGTGCTGTGCAGGATTCTCCTACCCTGAGGGTTTGCAAAGGTTGAAGATCACGGTTTCCTTCTGAGGACAGGAGATGTTCTGGGGTGTGACTCAGAGAAAAACCCGTTGTATAATTAGTTGGTATTCCAGAACTGGCCTCTGAGGACAGATGCCTGAACACCTAATCTAGGGTTCCAATGAGGTCCTAGGGGTATGTCAGTTTCAATCTTCTGACTCAGGACCATTGATTTAGTTGTCTGCCTGGATGTAGGTAAGCAGGGTGATTCAGACTGCACATTTGTGTCCAGAGTAGCCAACAATATTGGGGAGGGCTCAGGCACCTTGCAGGTTTCTCCTAATTTGGAATGTTTGGGCAACTCTGATGAGCACAGTTTCCTTGGGGATGGCAGGCACAGTCTTGTGGTCTGGCTCCAGGGACCCTATCCTGGAATGCATGTGAGCCATGTTTTTGAGAGCAAAGTCTAAACAAAAATTTGGTTTAGGGTTAGTGGTGAGGTGATCACAGGCCCAATGCATAGACATGGAAGGCAGCTCGTCAGGAGCTGTAAATCGGATGACTCGAAGGTGGTAGCACAGGCTTTTGTATCTTGATTGTGTGTTTCCAGGATGGCCTCTGAAGGCAGGTGTGGTCTCTTGGGTCCATGGCAGATTTTTCCTCTCCATGTTTCCTGGAAGCTCCCAATAGATTGGTGGCTTTCTCTGGTAAGGGAATAGCGCTGTTTTCCACTTAGGGGTGCCCCAGAACAGGGATTCAAGGAAGGGATCTGGGTCTGGGCCCTTGGAAAATCCCACCACGTGTTAGGATTTGGGCCAAGGGGCATACCAGTCCTGCAATGAGGGATCCTGAAGGTGCAACAGAGAGTGTTTGTTTGAAAGCATGCTCAGGATTCGGGTCACAATGCCTGTTTGTGCCCAGGGCGGCCCTTATCCATGGGCGTGGTCTCATTGGCCATGCAGCTGGCTTCCACTCGGAGGGTTGGACACCCTTCCCAACAGCGAGGATTCATGCCATGGGGAAGGAGGAATTCTCTATTGTGCTTCAGTTTCCCCCATTGGCAGGGATTCCAACAAAGGTATGGTGACAGATGCATGAATACCAAGGATGGGTAGAGGTGATGGTGTAGGTCCATGGCCGGTCCCACATGCTTGATATGGGTCCCGCTCTCTGGGTGACTGAGACTAGGTCGGGGCACAGGCTCTGTCAGACACAGCACTAGGGGCCAGGGAAGCCTATAAACTGGGGTTCCCTCGAGGTCTGAGCAGATTGATCCTCATGTGGGGTTTCTGGGCAGACTCACCAGGCACTTCTTCTTTCATGGGGAAGGCAGAATGCGGTCTTGTAGCTCTAGAATTCCCTATCCAGAGGACTTTGCTACCAGTAGGGTGAGGATGGAATTGTAAACACATGCTACAGTTCAACTCAGTGTTAAGCTGAATGCAGTTCCAATGTGCAGCAGCTTATACAAGATATCCAGCACCTGAGTAAGGGCGGCTGTCAGATATTTGCTCACACTGGAGTTTGTGTCTATGATGACTAAGAAATGGAGGGGTGGTGTCAAGAGGTCATGAAGGATTTCCCATGACGAGTCTTGTGAGATGCTCCAAAGAGCAAGGTCCATCTCCTGGATTGGTGGAGTCCGGTTTGTTTGCTCCAGTGTCCCCCATGTGGAAATTATGGGTAGGAGAGCTCTCCCATATGGATGCCTGGAAAGTACACCTCCATTGTCCTTTGCAGCTTAGGAATATGACAGGTATGTTATGATGGCTCTGGGGTGATGGACCAAGGACTTGAGTTGACATGGAGTCTCTTACAGATGGGTAACAATGCTGGTTTGTTACCAGGGAGTTATTAGAATGTGGTGGTGGCTAAGGTGACTTGCATGATTCTCATACCCTTAAGGTTTGGTACAGGTCAAAGAGCACGGTGTCCTTCTGGGGAAAGGAGATCTTCTGTTGTGTGGCCCAGGGACAACATATTGTATCCTAAGTTGGTATTCCAGAAAAGACCACTGAGGACAGATGCCTTATATCTTAATCTAGGGTTCCAGCGTGTTCATAGTGGTGTGTCAGTTTCAATCTTCTGACTCAGTATCATTGACATGGGTGTCTGTCTGGATGTAGGTGATCAGGTTGTTTCAGGCTGTGCATTTGCTTCCAGAGCGGCCGCCAATATTGGGGTGGGCTCAGGGGACTTGCAGGTTTCTCATAATCTGGAATGGTTGGGCAAATGTGACACACACAGTGTCCTTGGGGATGGTAGAAGTCCTATGGTGTGGCTCCAGAGACCCCATCAGGGAGGGCATATGATCCATGGTTTATGGAGAGAAATCTGCAAACATAAAATCGGGTTAAGGTTAGTGACGTGAAGGTCGCAGGCCCCATGCATAGACCTGGAGGGGACCTCGTCAGGAACTGTAATTAGGGTGATGGGAAGGAGGTAGCACAGGGTTTTCTATCTGGATTGTGTGTCCAGGATGGCCTCACTATGCAGGTGTGGTCTCATGGGTCCATGGGACACTTTTCCTCTCTAAGGTCCTGGTGGCTCCCCATAGTTTTGTGCCTTTTGGGGGAAAGGGAAGAATACTTCTTTGAATCTTAGGGGTGCCCCAAACAGGGGGTCCAGAGATGGGCTCTGGGTCTGGGCCCTTGGAAAATCCCACACTACGTTAGGACTTGGGCATAGGGGCATACCAGTACTGCAATGCGGGATAGTGGTGGTGCAACTAGAGGGATTGTTTGGGCATGCTCAGGCTGAGGGTCACCATGCCTACTTGTGCCCAGGGCGGTCCTCAGGAGTGGGCATGGTCTTATTGGCCAATGCAGCTTGCTTCCACTTTGAGGGTTGGACACTCATCCCAATAGCCCGGTATCATGCCATGGAGAAGGAGGCATTCTCTATTGGGCTTCAGGTTCCCCCATTGGAGGGATTACAGCAATGTTCTGGGGAAAGATCCTGAATAGCAAGGATGGGTAGAGATGAGGAAGTAGGGCCATGGCCCATCACACATACTAGATATTGTTCCAGCTCTTTAGGTGGCTTACACTAGGTCAGGGCTCATTCTCTGACAGACACAGCACTAGTGGCTATGGCAGCCTATAAATCAGGGTTCCCTTGAGGGCCAAGCAGATTGATCCTCATGTGGGGTCTGGGCAGACTCACCAGGCACTACTTCTTTCTATAAAGAAGGCAGAATGCTGCGTTGTGGCTCTAGAATTATCTATCAAGGGGTCTTTCAGACCAGTAGAGTGAGGATGGAATTGTAAACACAAGCTACATTCAACTTAGTGCCAAGCAGAAGGCAGTTCCTATGTGCAGTGGCTTATTCGAGATATCCAGCACCTGAGTAAGGGCGGATGTCTGATATATGCTCACACTGGAGTTTGTGTCTATGATGACTGACAAATGGAGTGGTGGCATCAAGAGGACATGGAGGATTTCCCACGCTGAGGATCCTTAGAGAGAAATGTCTCCCATGAACCCATGAGTCCACACCTGCATACCGAAGCCATCCTGGACACACAATCCAGATAGAAAGGCCTCTGCTACCACCTTCCCATCATGCTAATTACAGTTCCGGACGAGCTGCCCTCCAGGTCTATGCATTGGGCCTGTGACCTCCACGCCAGTAACCCTATCCCGAATTTGTGCTTTCTTATTTCTTTCCAAAAACCATGGCTCACATGCCCTCCAGGATATGGGTCTCTGGATCCACACCACAGGACTGTGTCGGCCATCCCCGAGGAAACTGTACCCATCACAGTTGCCCAAATCTTCCAGATTAGGAGAAACCTGCAAGGCCCTTGAGCCCATCCCAATACTGTTGGCCACTCTCGACACAAATACACAGTCTGAAACACCCTGATCACCTACATCCAGTCAGAGAGCCAAGTCAATGATCCTGATTCAGATGATTGAACCTGACATGTCTCTATGACCTCATTGGTACCCGGGATTAAGTTTTCAGGCATCTGTCCTCAGGAGCCCGTTCTGGAATACCAATTTATGATACTACATGTGGTCCCTGAGACATACAACAGAACATCTCCTGTCCCCAGAAGAAAACCTTGCTCTTCGACCTGTGCCAAACACTCAGGTTAGAAGATCCTTGCATGGCACCTTAGCTACCAGCACATTTAAAGATCTCTCTGGTAACAAACCAGCATTGTGGCCAATCTGCAAGAGATTCCATGTCAACTCGAGGCATGGTCCTTCGCGCCAGAGCCACCAGAACGAACCTGCCATTTTCCTCAGATGCGATGGTCAGTGGAGGTGTGATTTCCAGAGATGATTACAGGAGAGCTCTGCTACCCAGACTTTCCACATGGGGGAACTGGAACAAACAAACCAGACTCCACCTGTCCAGTAGAAGGAAACCTTGCTGTTCGGAGCTCCTCACAAGCCTCAGCGTGGGAAATCCTCCATGGCCACATGACAGAATCACTCCATTTGTCGGTCATCAAAACACAAACTCCAGTGTGAGCCAATATCTGACATCTGCCTTTACTCTGGTGCTGTCTATCTCGAATAAGCCTCTTCACATTGGAACTACCTTCTGTCTCACACTGAATTGGACCATTGCCTGTGTTTACAATTCCATCCTCATCCTACTGGTCACCAAGGCCTCTTGATAGGGAGTTTTAGAGCCACAATGCCACATTCTGCCTTCCCCATAGAAAGAAGATGTGCCTGGTGAGTCTACCCAGAAACTCCATATGAGGATAAATCTGCTCGGCCCTCAAGGGAAACCCAATTTATATGCTGCCCTGGACACTAGTGCTGCATCTGACAGAGCCTGAGTCCCGACCTAGTGTCAGTCACCCACTGAGCGGGCTCCATTTCTAGCATGTGGGACCGGCCATGGACTTACGCCATCATCTCTACCCATGCTTGGTATTCAGGCACTTGTCACCAGACCTTTTCTGGAATCCCTGCCAATGGGGGAAACTGAAGCCCAATGGGGAACTCCTCCTTCCCCAATGCAGGAAAACATGGCTATTCGGATGGGTGTCCAACCCTCAAAGAAGAAGCCAGCTGCATGTCCAAGGAGACCACGTCCACTCCTGAGGGCCGCCCTTGAAACAAAGAGGCATTGTGACCCACACCTTGAGTTTGCTTTCAAACAAGCCATCTCAGTTGCCCCAGTAGGATCCTGCATTACAGGTCTTGTACGCCCCTAGGCCCAAATCCTAACCCTTGATGGGATTTTACAGCCACCCAGACCCAGAGCCTTTCTCTGGCATCCCTGTATTGGGGCACCCATAAGATGGTAAACAGCACTCTTCCCTCTCCCGAAAAAGCCACCAATCTATGGAGAGTCACCAGGATCCTTAGAAAGGAAATGTCTCCCATGGACCCAAGAGACCACACCTGCATTCCGAAGCCATCCTGGGCACATAATCCAGATAGAAAAACCTGTGCTACGGCCTTCCAGTCACGCTCATTACAGTTCCTGATGAGCTGCCCTCCAAGTCTAATCATTGGGCCTGCGATCACCATCCCACTAACCCTAATCCAAATTGGTGCTTACAGAATTCTTTCACAAAACAATGGCTCACATGCCCTCCAGGGTAGGGTCTCTGGATCCATACCACAGGACTGTGCCTGCCATCCCCAAGGAAACTGTGCCCATCACAGTTTTCCAAACCTTCCAGATTAGGAGAACCGTGCAAGAGCCCTGAGCCCACCACAATATTGGAGTCCACTCTGGACTCAAATGTGCAGTCTGATGCACCCTGTTCAGCTACATCCAGGCAGACAGCCACGTCAATGGTCCTCATCAGAAGATTGAACCTGACATGCCCTCGGAAATCATTGAAACCCTCGATTAGGATTTCAGGCATCTGTCCTCAGAGGTGTGTTCTGGAATACCAACTTAGGATAAAACACGTGGTCCCTCAGCCACACAACAGAACATCTCCTGTCCCCAGAAGGAAACCGTGCTCTTCAACCTTTGCCAATCCCAAAAGATAGGAGAATGCTGCATGGCACCTTAATCACCAGCACATTCTAAGATCTCCCTAGTAACAAATCAGCATTGTGACCCATATGCAAGAGATTCCATGTCAACTCACCGCCTTGGTACTTCGCCCCAGAGCAAGCAGAACGTACCTGCCATGTTCCTCAGCTGCAATGCTCAATGGAGGTGTCCTTTCCAGGCATCCATGCAGGAGTGCTCTGCTACCCAAACTTTCCACATGGGGGACCCTGCAGCAAACAAACCAGGCTCCACATGTCCAGTAGAAAGAAACCATGCAGATTGGAGCATCACACAAGGCTCAGCATGGGAAATCCTCTAAGGTCTCTTGATGCCACCCATCTATTTGTCGGTCATCAAAGTCACAAACTCCAGTGTGAGCAAATATCTGACATCCGCCCTTTACTCAGGTGCTGGATATCTCGAATAAGCTGCTGCACATGGGAACTGCCTTCCACTTGGCACTGAATTGAACTGTAGCTTGTGTTTACAATTCTATCCTAACCCTACTCCCGAAGCCCCCTTGATAGGGAATTCTGGAGCCACAAAGCCACATTCTGCCTTCCCCATAGAAAGAACAAGTGCCTGGTGAGTCTGCCCAGAAAAACCACATGAGAATCAATCTGCTCTGCTCACGAGGGAACGCCGATTTATAGGCTCCCCTGGCCACTAGTGCTGTGTCTGACAGAGAATGAGTCCCGACCTAGTGTCACCAACCCAGAGAGTGGGCCCCATTCCATCATGTGAGACCTGCCATGGGACAAGTCTGTCATCTCTACCCATCCTTGGTATCAGGCTCCTTTCCCCCAGACTTTTGATGGAATCCCTGCCAATGGGGGAACCAGAAGCACATAGAGATCTCCTCCTTCCCCATGGCAAGAAACCTGGGTATTGGGATGGGTGTCCAAACCTGAAAGTGGGAGACAGCTGCATAGCCAATGAGACCAAGCCCACTGCGGATGGCTAACCTGAGCACAAATAGGCATTGTGACCCTCAGCCTGAGTGTGCTTTTAACCAATCCCTCTCAGTGGCACCACCAGGATCCCACACTGCAGACCTGTATGCCCCTAAGTCCAAATCCTAACACTTGATGGTTCCAAGTGATTCCTGAATGGATTCATCTCAGGAATCCATTTTTGGGCACTGCTAAGATGCAAAACAACACGCTTCCCTTCCCCGAAAAGGCCACCAAATTATGGGGAGCCAACAGTATCCTTAGAGAGGAAAAATCACCCATGGACCCATGAGATCACAACTGCTTTCCAAGGCCATCCTGAACGAACAATCCAGATAGAAAAGCCTGGGAAACCACCTTCTAGTCACCCTAATCACAGTTCCTGACAAGCTGCCCTCCAGGTCTCTGCATTGGGCCTCCAATCAACTCGCCACTAACCCTAACTGAATTTGTTATTGCAGACTTCTCTCCCAAAACCATGGCTCACATGCCCTCCAGGATGGGGTCTCTGGAGCAACACCAAAGGACTGTGCCTGTCATCCCCAAGGAAACTGTACCCATCACAGGTGCTTAAACCTTCCAGATGAGGAGAAACGTACAAGGCCCCAGAGCCCACCCTAAGATTGGTGTCTGCTCTGGACACAAATTCGCAGTCTGAAACACCCTGATCACCTACATCAGGCACACAGCCAAGTTAATGGTCTTGAGTCAGAAGATTGAACCTGACATGCCCCTAGGACTTCATTGGAACACTAGATTAGGATTACATGCGTCTGTCCTGAGGGACCTGTTCTGGAATACCAACTTATGATACAACATGTGGTCCCTGAGCCACACAACAGAACATCTCCTGTCCTCAGAAGGAAACCGTTCTCTTTGACCTGTGCCAAACCATCAGTGTAGGAGACTCCTTCATGGCACCTTAGCCACCATTACATTCTAAGATCTCGCTAGTTACAATCCAGCATTGTGACCCATCTTCCTCAGACACCATGTCAAATCAAGGCAATTGGTACTTCGCCCCAGAGCCACCCCAATGAACCTGCCATGCTCCTCAGCTGCAATAGTCAATGGTGGTGTGCTTTCCAGGTATCCGTGCGGGAGAGCTCTGCTCCACAAACTTTCCACATGGGGAACACTGGAGCAAAAAATCCAGGTTCCACCTGCCCATTAGATGAAATCCTTGCTGTTCGGAGCATCTCACAAGCCTTAGCGTGGGAAATCTTCCATGGCCTCTTGATGACACCCCTCCATTTGTAGGTCATCATAGACACTAACTCCAGCATGAGCAAACATTTGACATCCATTCTTACTCAAGTGATAGATATCTCTAATCAGCCGCTACACATTGGAACTGATTTCAGCTTGGCACTGAATTGAACTGTAGCTTGTGTTTACAATTCCAACCTCATCCTCGTAGTCCCCAAGCCCTCTCGATGAAGAATTCTGGAGCCACAAGGCAGAATTCTGCCTTACACATAGAAAATTGAAGTCCCTGGTGTGTCTGCCCAGAAACCCCACATGAGGATCAATCTGCTCAGCCCTCGAGGGAACCCCTATTTATAGGCTGCCCTGGCCACTAGTGCTGTGTCTGACCGAGCATGAATCCCGACCTAGTGTCAGTCACGAGAGAGTGGGCCCCATATTCATGATATGAGATGGGCCTGGGACCCATCCTAGGTATTCGGGTACCTTTCCCCAGACTTTTGGTGGATCCCAGCCAATGGGGGAACCTGAAGCACAAAGAGAACTCCTCCTACCCCATGGCATGAAACCTGGGTATTCAGATGGGTGTCCAACCCTCAAAGTGGGAGACAGCTGCATGGCCAATGAGACCATGCCCACACTTGAGGGACTCCCTGAGCACAAACAGGCAATGTGACCCTCAGTCTGAGCAGGTTTTTAAACAAGCCCTCCATAGGGAGAGCTCTGCTACCCAAACTTTCCATATAGGGATCCTGGAGCCAACAAAGCAAAATCACCCTGTCCAGTACAAGGAAACCTAGCTGTTTGGAGCATCTCACAAGCCCCAGCAGCGCACATCCTCCATGGCTTCGTGACGCCACCCCTCCATTTGGTGGTCATCATAGACACAAAGTCCATTGTGAGCAAGCACCTGACATCCGCCCTCACTCAGGTGCTGGTATCTTGATTCAGACTGTGCACAGTGGTTGCCTTCCTCATGGCACTGAATTTAACCATAGCTTGTGATTATAATTCCATCCTTACCCTCCTAGTCACCAAGCACCCTTGACAGGGAATTCTGGACCCCAAACAAAGCATTCTGCCTACCCCAAAGACAGAAGACGTGCCTGGTAAGCCTGCCCAGAATCCCCACATGAGGATCCACCTGCATGGCCCTGGACGGTACCTTAATATCATAGGCCGCCATGGGCACTCAGGTTCTGTCTGACACAGCCTGATCATGACCTCCAGACAGCCACGCACACAGTGGGCCCCACATCCTGCAGGTGGGACCTACCATGGCCTGAAGGCATCAGCTCTACTCAACATGGGTATTCAGGCATCTGTTCCCAGACCGAAGATCAAATCCCTGCCTAAGGGGGGACCTGAAGCACAAGAGTACTCCTCCTTCCCGAAAGCAGGAAACCTGGCTGTTGAGATGGGTGTCCAAACCTCAGAGTGGGAACAAGTTGCATTGCCCATTAGACCACAGCCACTCATGGGAGCCGTCCTGGGCCGAAACAAGCATCGTGACCCTCAGCGTTAGCCTGCGTTCAAAAAACCCCCTTGGTAGCTGGACCAGGAGCCCGCCGAGCGGGAATGCCATTTCCCAAGGGCCAAATTCTCACACTTGTTCGTGAGTTCCTGGCGCCAAGACCAAGAACCTGTCTTTGGGTTCCCTCTTTTGGGGGTCCCCTGAGACAGAGAAAGCAGTCTTCCTTTCCTCCAGAGACACCAAACTTTTGGGAGCTGGGCAGTACCCACAGAGAAGAAGAATCTCCCATGGACCCATGAAGACGCCCCTATGTTTTGTGGCCGTCCTGGACAAACATTCAGAAAAAAAAGCCTGTGCTACCGCCTCCATGACATCTTAATTTCAGTACACTATGAGCTGCAATCACAGCCTGCAGATCGGGCCTGTGATCACCTCGGCCCTCAACCTTACCCAGGTTCTCGTTTGTAGATTTCGGTCCCCAAATCCCTGGCCCAAATGCCCTCCAGGATGGAGCCTCTGGTGCCACAATGACAAGTGAACCCACCCTCCTGAAGGATACTATGCCCTTCACTGTTGACCAAGCCATGAAGATAAGGAGCAAAGTACAAAGCCCTTGAGCCAACCTCAATTTCAAAGAATGCTCTAGACCCAAATGCGCACTCTGACACACAATGAGCACCTGCGTCCAGTTAGACATCTAAGTCAAAGGCCCTCATTCAGAAGATTGGACCTGACATGCCTCTAGGATATCATCGATATTCTAGTTTAGGTTTTCAGGTACCTGTCCCCAGAGGCCTATTCTCCAATACCAACTCTTATTCCAACATGTGATCTCAGAGCCCCACAATAGAACCAAACCTGTCTCCAGAAGGATACCTTGCTCTTGGTAGCTGTGTCCAAGACACAGTGTAGGAGAATCCTGCATGGATCCCTGACTACACCAATTTTCTAACGTCTCCATGGATATCAACCAGCATTGTGATCCAACAGCATGAAACTCCATGTCAATTCAGGCCGCTGGGAACTTCGCTCCAAACCTCCATATTGAACCTGCCATGTTCCTCAGCTACAATGATCAATGGAGTTGTGCTATTCAGGCATCGATACGGGAGAGCTCTGCTACTCTAACTTTACATATGAGGGACCCTGGGGCAAACAAACGAGACTCCCCCTGACCAGTAGAAGGAAACATTGCAGATTGGAGCATCTCAAAAGCCCCAGTGTGGGAAATCATCTATGGCCTCACGACGCCACCCCCCATTTGTCGGTCATCAGAGACACAAACTCCAGTGTGAGCAAACATCTGACACCTGCCCTTACTCATGTACAGGATACCTCCAATAAGCCACTGCACCCCTGAACTGCCTTCTGCTTGGCACTGAATAACCGTAGCTTGTGTTTACAATTCCATCCTCACCCTCCTGGTCACCAAACCCTCTCGATATGGATTTCTGGAGCCACGACGCAGAATTTGCCTGTCCAACAGAAAGAAGTGCCTGGTGAGTCTGCTCATATACCCTACATGAGGATCCACCAGCATGGCCCTCGACGGCACCCTAATATCATAGGCCACCAAGGGCACTCAGGCTGTCTGACACAGCTTTAGCCACGACTTCCAGTCAGCCATGCAGACAGTGGGCCCCATATCCAGCAGGTGGGACCTTCCATGGCCCAAAACCGTCACATCTACTCAACCTGGATATTCAGGCATCTCTCCCCAGACCGTAGCTCAAATCCCTGCCTATGAGGAAACCTGAAGCACAGGAGTATTCCTCAATCCCGATTGCAGGAAACCTGGCTGTTGAGATGGGTGTCCAACCCTCAGAGTGGGAAAGAGCTGCATGGCCCATAAAAATACGGTCACTCATTGAGCCTCCCTGGGAACAAACAGACATTGCGACCCTCAGCAAAAGCCTGCTTTCAAACAAACCCCCTTGGTAGCTGGGTCAGGAGCCCGCAGAATGGGACTGCCATGTCTCTAGGGCCATATCCTCACCTGCATTCATGTTTTCCAGTCGTCCACACTCAGAACCTGTCTCTGGAATCCCTCTTTTTGGGGTCTCCTGAGACAGAAAATAGAAGTCTTCCCTTCCCCCAGAGAAACAAATTATTGGGATCTGGGCAAAATCCCCAGAGATGATGAATCTCCCATGGCACCATGAAGCCTACCCTACATTTTGCGACCGTCCTAGAAACACAATCTAGACAGAAAAGCCTGCCCTACCGCCTGCATGACACCTTAATTTCAGTACTCTATGAGCTTCCCACAGGGCCTGCAGATCGGGCCTGTAATCACCATGGCCCTTACCCTAACCCTAGTTTGCTTTTGCAGATTTCAGTACCCAAAGCGCTGGCCCATATGCCCTCCAGGATGCAGCCTTTGGTTCCACACGGGACGACTGTCCCTATGTTCCCAAAGGAAATTCTGTCCTTCACGGTTGCCCAAACCCTGAAGATTAGGAGCAAAGTACAAAGCCCCTGAGCCCAGCTCAATTTTGAAGAATGCCCTGGCCCTAATGCACATTCTGACACATAATGAGCACCTGCCTCCAGGCAGACATCCAAGTCAAAGGCCCTGAGTCAGAAGATTGAAACTGAAATGCCTCTAGGACTTCATCAATACACTAGTTGAGATTTTCAGGCGCCTGTCCCCAGAGGCCTTTTCTCTAATACCAACTTATATTCCAACATATGGTTCCTGTGCCACACTACAAAACCCCTCCTTTCCCCAGAAGCTTTCCTTGCTCTTGGTAGCTGTGTCCAGGACTCAGTATAGGAGAAACCTGCATGTCCCCCTGAACACCCCAGCACTCTAATGTCTCCCTGGATACCAACCAGCATTGTGATCCAACAGCATGAAACTCCATGTCAACTCAGACCGCTTGGAACTTCGCCCCAGAGGCACCAGATGGACCTTGTCATGTTCCTCAGCTACAATGATCAATGGAGGTGTGCTTTCCAGGCATCCATGAGGGAGAGCTCTGCTACCCAAAGTTTCCATATGGGGGACCCGGAGCAAAGAAACCAGACTCCCCCTGTCCAATAGAAGGAAATATTGCTGTTTAGAGCATCTCACAAGCGCCAGGGTGGGAAATCCTCCATGCCCTCATGACGCCCCCCCTCCAATTGGCAGTCATCTTAGACGCAGACTTCAGTGTGAGCAAACATATGACATCCACCTTCATTCAGGTGTCGTATATCTCACAGAATCCGCTGCAGATGGGTACAGCCTTCCACTTGGCACTGAATTTAATCGTAGCTTGTGTTTACAATTCCATTTTCACCCTACTGGTCCCCAAGCCCTCTGCATATGGAATTCCAGAGACACAACACGGTATTCTGTCTTCCCCATAGAAAGAAGTGCCTGGTGATTCTGCCCAGAAAACCCACATGGGGATCAATCTGTGAGGCCCTCGAGGGAACCCCAATTTATAGGCTGCCCTGGCCTCTCGTATGGTGTATATCAGAGCATGAGCCCCAACCTAGTGTCAGCGACCCAGAAAGCGGGACCTGTATCTAGCATGTGGAACTGAACATGGCCTTACTACATCATCTCTATTCATCCTTGGTATTCAAATATCTGTCCTCAGACTTTTGCTGGAATCCCTGCCAGTGGGGGAACCTGAAGAACAACAGAGAACTCCACCTTTTCCATGGCAGGAATCCTAACTGTTGGGATGTGTGTCCAACTCTCAGAGTTGGAGCCAGCTGCATGGCCAATGAGACCACAACCACACATGAGGGCTGCCTAGGGCCCAAACAGGCATTGTGACACTCAGCCTGAGCATGCTTTCGAACAAGTCCACTCAGTTGCACCACCAGAATCCCTCTTTGTAGGACAGGGATGCCCCTAGGCCCATATCCTAACCCTTGGTTGGATATTCCAAGAATTCAGACCCAGAGCCCGTCTCTGGAATCCCTGTTTTGGAGCATGCCTAAGATGGAAAACAACACTCTTCCCTTCCCCGAAAAACCCACCAAACTATTGGGAGATGCCAGGATCCTTAGAGAGTAAAATCTCCCATGGACTCATGGGACCACACCTGCATTCTGAAGCCGTCCTAGATACAGAATCCAGATATAAAATCCTGTGCTACCACCTTCGTGTCACCCTAATTACAGTTCCTGATGAGCTGCCCTCCATGTCTATGCATTGGGACTGTGATCACCTCGCCATTATTCCTAACCCCAGTTTGTGTTTGCAGACTTCTCTCCATTACCATGGCTCATATGCACTCCAGGGTGGGATAGTGGAATCACACCACAGCGCCGTGCGTGCCATCCCCTAGGGAACTGTACACATCACAGTCTCCCAAACCTCCAGATTAGGAGAAACCTGCAAATACCCTGAGCACACCACAATATTGGAGGCCGCTCAGGATGCAAATGAACAGTCTGAAACACTCTGATCACCTCCATTGAGGCAGACACCCAAGTCAACTGTCCTGAGTCTGAAGATTGAACCTGACGTGCCCCTAAGAATTCATTGGAACCCTAGATTATGTTTTCAGGCATCTGTCCTCAGAGGCCTGCTTTGGAATATGAACTTGTGATACAACATGTGGTCCCTGAGCCACACAACACTACATCTCCTGTCACCAGAAGAGGACACAGTTCTTCGACCTATGTTAAACCCTCAGGATAGGAGAATTCTGCATGGCACCTTAGCTACCAGCACATTCTAAGATCTCCCTGGTAACAAACCAGCATTGTGACCCATCTGCAAGAGATTCAATGTTAACTCAAGGCCTTGGTATTTAGCCCCAGAGCCACGAGAAGAAACCTGCCATGTTCCTCAGCTGCAATGTTCATTCGGGCTGTGCTTTCCAGGCATCCATGCAGAAAAGCTCTGCTATCCATACTTTCCACGTGGGGGACTCTGGAGCAAACAAACCAGACTCCACTGGTCAGTAGAAAAAACCACCTTGCTGTTTGGAGCATCTCACAAGCATCAGCGTGGTGAATCCTCCATAGCCTCATGACGCCACCTCTCCATTTGTCAGTCATCGTAGACACAACCTCCAGTGTAAGCAAACATCATTCATCCGCCATTATTTAGGTGCTGGATATCTCATTTGTTGGCCATCAGAGATACAAACTCCAGTGTGAGCAGACATCTGACCTTGCCCATACTCAGGTGCTGAGATCTCGAAAAAACCGCTGCACATTGGAATGGCAATGTGCTCGGCACTGAGCTTAAATGTAGCTTGTCTATTCAGACTTATGTCCTCACACTCCTCGCCTGTAAGCCCTCCATATTGGGAATTTGGGAGCCACAATGCAGCCTTCTGCCTGCCCACAAGAAAGAAGTGCCCTATGGGTCTGTGCAGAAAATCCACATGAGGATCCACCTGCATAGCCCTCTATGGCACCCCAATATAATAGGCCACCCTGTGCACTAAAGCTATGTCTTCTGCAGCTCGAGCCCGAGCACCTGCCAGCCACAACTATAGTGGGCCCCATATCCTACAGGTGTGAGCTGCCTTGAACTCAGTCTTTCATCTCTAACCAACCTGGTAACTGTTCCAGAACATAGCTCAATTTCCTGCCATGGGGGACGCTGAAGCACAAAAGAGTACTACTCCTTCCCCATGGCAGGAAAACTAAATGTTGAGATGGTTGTCCAACCCTCAGATTGGGATCCAGCTGCATGGAACAAGAAACAGCACCCACTCAGGACGGGGAGCTGGGCACAAATAGGCACTGTGACCCTCACCCTGAGAACCATTTTCAACAAGCCCCCGCGGGAGCTGGACCAGGACCCCACAGAGCAGGCCTGTCTGGCCCATAGGCCTAAATCCTAAGCCTTGGTGGGGTTACCCAGGCACCAGGACCCAGAACCCATCTCTGGAATCCATGTTTTTATAGGAACCCTGACACGGTAAAACGTGGTCTCCCCTTCCCCAGTAAGACACCAAACTCTTGGTTGCCAGGCAGAAACCCCAGATAGGAAGAAACTCCCATGGGCACATGAGGACACCCCTCCATTCCTTGGCCATCCTAGACACAATCCAGACAGAAAAGCCTGTGCTCCTGCCTCCCAGCTGCCCGAATTTCAAATCTGAGAAGCTGCCCTCAGGGTCTGCAGTTCGGGACTGATATCACCTCCTCCCTAACTCTTACCCCAGTTTGTGTCTGAATGCTTTGGTCCCAAAATCTTGACCCACATGCACTCCAGGATGGAGCCTCCAGAACGACATCACATCACTGGGCCTGCTCTTCTGAGGAAACTCTGCCTGTCTCAGTTTCCCAAGTCCTCCAGATTAGCAGAAAACTGCAAGGCCCCTTAGCCCACCCCAATTCCACAGGCCTCTCTGGAAAAATGCACAGTATGACAGAGCCTCAGAACATACCTCCAGGAATACATGCATGTCAGTGGGAAGGAATGAATATCCTAATACCATGATGGGTCCCAGGTGCTGGTGTGCGGCCAGCTGTCTCAGTGTCTGTCGAAAGGTCTGGGCTCAGGCTATGTAAGACAGAGCATTACTGCTTAGGGCAGCCTATGCAATTGGGGTGTTGCTGATGGCCGAGCAGGTTGATCCTCCTTTTGGGTTTCTGGGCAACGCTATAGACAATGTATTTCTTCCAGTGGGCATGCAGAGTGCTTCGTTTTGGCCCCAGTATTCCCAATCAGGAGGGCTTGTGGGCCAGGAATGTGAGGAAAGAGCTCTGAAAACACAAGCTAGGGTGAGGTTTGGGGTCAAGGGCAAGGCATGTGCACTCTGCAGAGGATGAATTGAGATCTGCATCTGAAGTCAGGGTTAGGACCAAACGTTGGCTGAGGCTGGAGTTTGTGTCCATAATGGCCCCTTCATGAAGCGGGGTCCTCATGAGGCTAATGAGGTTTTCCCACGCTGAGTTTATGAGTTGCTCCAAATTGCAAGGATTCCTTCTGCGGGACAATTAAGACCTGTTGGATGGCTACAGGACGTCCCATAAGGAAGTTGTCCAGAGCAGCATTCTAAGGATGGATGCCTGGGCAGCCGGCCTCACATTTCAACTGTCTCCTAACGACAATACACGTTGATCTGCTGGCTCTCAGGTAGCAATCGAGGGAGGTGAGTTGAAAGGGGTCTCCTGAGGAAGGGTCATAATGTGGGTTTGAGTCCATGGAGACCTTGTAATGAGGCAGTGGCACCAGGGCCCTGAAGGATTCTCCTAACCAGAGGTTTTTACACAGCTCCAATGAGCAAATTTTCCATGAGGTGACGAGATTTGTTCTTATTGGTGCCTCAGGAAATACCCTATGCTGATATTGGAAACCAAGCCTCTGAGGAGTGATGCCTGGAAACGAAAAAATGGATCGGATTAAGGCCTAGGGGCCTGTCTGGTTCAATATTCTTCTCTGGGGACATCTGCTGACGAGTTTGAGTGGAGGTAGCTGCACAGTTGGTGTATGATCACCCCTGTTTGTCCTGGGGGCCTACATTATTGGGATGGCCTTGGTGACTTTGGAGGTTTCTCCTAATTTTCAAGGTTGTGGCCAATGAAATGGGAAGAATTCCCTTGGAGAGGTAAGGCACAGTCCTAAGGTTTGGTTCTAGGGACCCAAGCATGGAGGGTGTGTGTGCCAGGACCTTCGGGACAGAAGTCTGTAAACACGAACTCGCTTAGGTTTGGGGATGTAGGTATGCCAGCCCGATCTATAGACCATGATGAGAACTCTTTGGGATATGAACAAAGAACGAGTGTGAGGCACTTGCTCAGGCTTTTGTCTCTGGATTTGGTGTCACTGATGGCTGTGGAATGTCGGGGTGGCCTCATGGGCCATGGAGGATTATCCCTCTTTGGGGATTTGGCATGATCCCAAGAGTTTTGGGTCATTTTGTGGGAAGCGAGGAGGCCTTTTCTGTTTCCTACCTCAGGTATACCACCAAATGAGGGATTCCAGAGCAGAGTCCTAGGGAGTGTCGACTAGACAGCCCGACTTCTGGTTAACATTGGGGACCTAGGGGCATGGCAAGCCCCATATGCGGACTCTTGTTCCAGACACTGAGAGACCTTTCTTGAGGATATGGCTCACGCTGAGGTTCACAATGTCTATTTGTGCCCAACGAGTCCCTCAAGCCTGGGCGGGGTCTAATGTACCATAATGGTTTCTCCTACACTGAACGTTGCACAGCATGCCAACCACAAGGTTTCTGGCTGTGGGGAAAGAGGAGTTCTGATTTCTGCAACATGTTCACCCCTGGAGAGTGATTGGAGTTAAGGTCCAGGTTCTAAAGCCTGAAAACTGAGGTTGGGAAGAGATGAAGACCTAAAGCCATGGCGTGTCTGATGTGCTAAGTGTTCGGCCAGCTGTTGAGTGTGGGTGGGCGTTGCAGGATCAGGCTGTGGCAGACAGGGGATTACTGCCCAGGCTAGACTGTATCATTAGGATGAAGTCGAGTTTCGTGGAGGTTGATACTCATTTGTGGTTACCGGGTAGCCCCAGAAAGCAAAGTTTTTCTTCTGTAGGGCAGGCACAGTGCCGTATTGTGGTTCCGGAATTCCCAAACTGGAAGGCTTGTGGGCCAGGAGTGTGAGGACGAAATTCTGAGAACACAAGCAAGAGTTGGTTTTCAGGGCGAAGGCACGGCAGGCACCCTCTGCAGAGATGATTCGAGATCTCAGCACCTGAAGACAGAGCTAGGATCAGACGTTGGCTCAGGTTGGAGTTTCTGTCCATGACGGCCCCTTCATGAAGGAGAGGGTCTCACGAGGCGATGAAGGTTTTTCCACGATGGGAGTTGTGAGATGTTTCAAACTGCAACGATTCTTTCTGTGGGACAGTCAAGAGCTGTTAGATAGCTCCAGGACATCCCATAAGGAAGTTCTTCAGAGCAGGGTTTGAAGGATGGATGCCTGGGCAGCCCGCCTCCCATTCCAGTTGTCTCTTAGCGATAAGGCAGGTTCGATCTGCTGACTCTGGGGGAGCCACGAAGGGGGGTTAGTTGAAATGGACTCTCCTGAGACTGAGTCATAATGTGCGTTTGTGTCCATGGAGACCTTGGAATGGGGTGGTAGATCCAGGGCTCTGAAGGATGTTCATAACTGGAGGTTTTGATGGGGCTCCAAGGAGCACTTTTCCTATGTGGAGATGAGAATTGTTTTGATAAGTGCCTATGGAATCTCCCTTATGCTGGTATTGGAAACTAGGCCTCTGAAGAGAGATGCCTGGAAACAAAAGCAATGGATCTGAATAGGGCCTTGGTGCCTGTCCGGTTCAATCTTATTCTCTGGGGATATCTGTCTGCGGGTCTGAGGGGAGGTAGTTGTTCAGCTTGTGTCAGATCTCCCTTGTTTTTCCTGGGCGGCCTGAAATATTGGGATGGCCTCAGGACTTTGGAGTTTTCTCCTAATCTGTATGGTTGTGACCCTGGAATGGGAAGAATTCCTCTGGTGAGGGCAGGCACCGTCCTGAGGTGTGACTCTAGGGTCCCCAGCCTGGACGGTGTGTGGCCAGGCCTGTGGGAAGAGAAGTCTGAAAACACAAACTCCGCTTAGGATTTGGGATGTAGGTAAGGCACACAGACCATGAGGAGAACTCTTTGAGATATGAAAAAGGGTGAGTTTGATGTGCTTGCTCACGTTTTGTCTCTTGATCTGTGTCAACAATGTGGGTGGAATGTTGGTGTCGCCTCATGGGCCATGGACATTTTTCCTTCTCTGAGGATTTGGCCTGGTCCCAAGAGTTTGGGTACATTCTGTGGGATGGGAGGAGTCCTTTCTGGTTTTTCTTGTTTTGTTTTGTTTCGTTTTTTTCATCTCCTGTGTCCCACCAAAGGAGGAATTCCAGAGCACAGTCCTTGGAAAGGCAACTGGACAACCCAACCTCTGCTTAAGTTTGGGGGCCTAAGGGCATGGCAAATCCCATATGCGGGCTCTTGGTCCAGACACTGAGAGGCCTTTCTTGAGGACAGGGCTCACGCTGAGGGTCACAATGCCTATTTGTGCCCAACAAGGCCCTCAAGCATGGGTGGGGCCTCATGGGCCACGCTGGTTTCTCCTACACTGAACGTTGGAGAACATGCCAACCACAAGGTTTCAGGCCATTGGGAAGGAGGAGTTCTGATTTCTGCATCACATTGACACCTGGACAGTGATTGGAGTTTAGGTGTAGGTTCTCAAGCCTGAAATCTGAGGTTGGGAAGAGAAGAAGACCAATGGACCTGGCGCGCCCAATGAGATCAGTGTGTGGCCAGCTGTTGAGTGTAGGTCCGGAGTTGCGGGCTCTGGCTGTGTCAGACAGGGCATTAGACAGTTTAGACTGTATAATTGGGGTGCAGTCAATTGGCGTTCAGATTGATCTTCATTTGGGGTTTCTGGTTAGCTCCATAGGGCAATGTTTTTCTTTTGGAGGGCAGGGAGATTGTGGTATTGTGTCTCCAGAATTCCCAAACTGGAGGGTTTGTGGGCCAGGAGTGTGAGGATGGAAGTCTGAGAACACAAGCAAGGCTTAGGTTTTGGGGCGAGGGCATGACTGTCACACTCTGCAGAGCTGAATCGACATCTCATGTACCTGAAGCCAGGGCGAATATCAGACGTTTGCTCAGGTTGTAGTTTCTGTCCATGATGGCCCCTTTATAAAGTGGAGCATCTCATGAGGCCATGGATGTTTTCTCACGATGGGAGTTGTGAGATGCTCCAAAACACAAAGATTCCTTCTGTGGGACACTCAAGACCTGTTGGATGGCTCCATGAAGTCCCATATGGAACAACTCCAGAGTAGGGTTCTAAGGATGGATGCCTGGGCAGCCTGCTCCAATTCCAGGTGTCTCCTAGCAACAAGGCATGTTCAATCTGCTGGCTATGCGGGAGAAACCAAGGAGGCTGAGTTGAAATGGACTCTCCTGAGGATGGGTCATATTGTGAGTTTGTGTTCAAGGAGATCTTAGAATGGTGCGCTTGATCCAGGTCCCTTAAATATTCTCCTAATCCGAGGTTTTGACAGAGCTCCAAAGAGTACATTTCCTATGTGGAGACGAGATTTTTCTGATGAGTGCCTCTGTAATCCCCCATATGCTGGTATTGGAAACCAGGCCTCTGAGGACAGATGCCTGGAAATAAAAGCAATGGATCCGATTAGGGCCTAGGTGCCTGTCCAGTTCAATCTTCTTTTATGGGGATATCTCTCCCTGGGTCTGAGTGGAGGTAGTTGCTTAGCTTGTGACAGATCAACCCTGTTTGTCCTGGGCGGCCAACACTATTGGGATGGCCCTGTGAACTTTGGAGTTTTCTCCTAATCTCTAGGGTTGTGGCCAATGGAATAGGCAGAATTACCCTGGAGAGGGCAGGAACAGTCCTGAGGTGTGACTCCAGGGCCCCAAGCTTGGAGGTTGTGTGGGCCAGGACTGTGGGGACAGAAGTCTGAAAACGCATACTCAGCTTAGGTTTGGGGACGTATGTATGAAAAGCCTGATCTACAGACCGTTAGGACTTTTTGGGCTATGAACAAAGGGCAAGTGTGAGGCGCTTGCTCAGGATTTTGTCTCTGGATTTTGTGTCAAGGTTGGTCATGGAATGTCGGGGTGGCCTCAAGGGCCATGGACAGGTCTTTCTCTCTGGGGATTTGTCCTAATCCCAAGTGGTTCGGGTCATTCTGTAGATGGAAGGAGTCTGTTCTGTATTTTTTTTTAACCTCAGGTGGCCCACCAAAGAGGGATTCCAGAGCAGAGCCCTGAGTAGGGGTGACTAGACATCTCAAAATCTGATTGAGATTGGGGGAGCAGGGGCTTGGCAAGCCCCATATGCGGGCTCTTGTTCCAGTCACTGAGAGGCTTTACTTGAGGATAGGGCTCACTCTGAGGGTCACAATGTGTGTTTGTACACATTGAGGCCCTAAGGGATAGGCGGGACCTCATGGGCCATGCTGCTTTCTCCTACAATATACGTTGGACAACGTGCCAACCACAAGGTTTCTGGCCATGGGAAAGGAGGAGTTCTGATTTCTGCATCACATTCACTCCTGGGCAGTCAGTGGAGATTGCGTCTAGGTTCTGAAGCCTGAAAACCTAGGTTGGTTAGAGATGATGACGTAAAGCCATTGTGAGTGCAATGGGCTCAGAGTACGGCCTGCTGTCTGGGTGTCGGGGAGGTCTGGGCTCAGGCTGTCAGGCATGGCTTTAGTGCACAGGCTAGACTGTATAATTGGGGTACGGTCGAGTGGCATGCAGGTTATTCTTCATTTGGTGTTTCTGTTTAGCCCTATAGGGCAACGTTTTTCTTCTGGAGGGCAGGCAGAGTACTGCATTGTGTCTCCAGAATTGCCAAACTGGAGGGCTTGTGGTCAGGATTATGAGGATGGAAGTCTGAGAACAATAGCCTGGCTTAGGTTTCAGGGCGAGGATATGGCAGACACATTCTGCAGAGCAGAATTGAGATCTCGTACTTCTGAAGTCAGGGAGAGGATCAGACTTTTACGGAGGATGGAGTTTCTGTCCATGATGGTGCGTTCATGAACGTGTGGGGGCATCATGAGGCAATGGAGGTTTTCCGATGGTGGGATTGTGTGATGCTCCAAACAGCAAAGGACTCATTCTGTGGGACAATCGAGACCTGTTGGATGGATCCAGGATGTCCCATAATAAAGTTCTCCAGAGCAGAGCTCTAAGGATGTATCCCTGGGCAGCCCACCTCGCATTCCAATTGTCTCCTAGTGACCAAGCAGGTTTGATCTGCTGGCTTTGGGGGAGCAACCCAGGGGGGGGGTTGAATTGAAATGGACTTTCTTGAGGATCGGTCATAATGTGGGTTTGTGTCCATGGAGACCTTGGAATGGGGCCGTGCTGCCAGTGCCCTGAAGGATTCTCTTATCCGGAGTTTTCACACAGCTCCAAAGAGCAAGATTCCCATTTGGAGATGATATTTGTTCTTATTGGTGCCTCAGGAACCCCCATAAGCTGGTATTGGCAACCAGGCATCGAGGAGAGATGCCTGGAATCCAAAGCAATAGAACGATTCGAGCCTAGGGGCCTGTCTGCTTCAATCTTCTCAGAGCGAATCTGTCTATGGTTCTCAGTGGAGGGCATTGCTCAGCTTATGTCAGATAGTCCCTGTTTGTCCTTTGTGGCATACACTACTGGCATGGTCTCAGGGAATTTGGAGGTTTCTCCTAATCTGTAGGATTGTTTCCATTGGAATAGGAAGAATTCACATAGAGAGGGCAGTCACAGTCCTGAGGTGTGGCCCTACCTGTCTGGGTGTCGGTCGGGAGGTCCGGGCTCAGGCTGTGTCACACAGGGCATTAGTCCCCAGGCTAGCCTGTATATGTGGGGTAGAGTCGAGAGGCGTGCAGGTTGATCCTCATTTGGCATTTCTGGGTAGCCCCATAGGGCAAAGTTTTTCTTCCAGAGGGCAAGCAGAGTGCTGCATTGTGGCTCCGGAATTTCCAACCTGAAGGGCTCGTGGGCCATGAGTATGAGGTCGGAAGTCTGAGAACACAAGATAGGCTTATGTTTCAGGGCGAGGACATGGTAGGCACACTCTGCAAAGCTGAGATAATATCTGGTGTATCTGAAGTCAGGGCGAGGATAAGACATTGGCCCAGGCTGGAGTTTCTGTCCATGATGGCCCATTCATGAATGTGGAGGGGGGCATCACGAGACCATGGAGGTTTTCCCATGATGGGAGTGTGTGATACTCCAAACTGCAAGGATTCGTTCTGTGGGAGAGTCGAGACCTGTTGGATGGATCCAGGACATCCCATAAGGAAGTTCTCCAGAGCAGGGTTCTAAGGATGGATGCCTGGGCAGCCCACCTCACATTCCAAATGTCTCATAGCAACAAGGCAGGTTCGATCTGCTAGCTCTGGGGAGCAACGGAGGGGGTTGAGTTGAAATGGACTCACCTGAGGATGGGTCATAATGTGGGTTTATGTCCATTGAGTCATTGGAATGGGGTGGTGGCTCCGGGGACCTGAAGGTTTCTCCTAACTGGAGCTTTTCACAAAGCCCCAAAGAGCAAGTTGCCCATGTGGAGACAAGATTCGTTCTGATTGTTACCTCTGGAAACCCCCATATGCTAGTATTAGAAACCATGCCTCTGAGGAGAAATGCCTGGAAACAAATGCAATGGATCCATTTAGGGTCTAGGTGCCTGTGCCTTTCAATCTTCTTCTCTGGAGATATCTGTGTACGGTTCTGAGTTGAGGTAGTTGCTCAGCTTGGGACAGATCACCCCTGTTTGTCCTGGGAGGCCTACACTATTGGGACGGCGTGGGTACTTTGGAGTATTCTCCTAATATCTAGGGTTCTCTCCAATGAAATGGGGGTTCCCTTGGAGAAGCAGGCACAGTCCTGAGATGTGGCTCCAGGGTCCCCAGCCTGGAGGGTGTGTGGGCCATGACTGTCGTACAGAACTCTGAAACACAAACTTGCTTTATGTTTTTGGACCTAGATATGGCAGGTCCGATCTACAGACCATGCAGAGAATTATTCAGGCTATGAACAAAGGGCGAGTGTGAGGCGTTTGCTCAGGCTTATGTCTCTGGATTTTGTGTCAATGGTGGCCATGGAATGTCGGAGTGACCTCAGGGGACATGGATGAGTCTGTCTCTCTGGGGATTTGGCTCGATCCCAATTGGTTGGCGTCATTCTGTGGATGGGAGGAGTCTTTTCTGTATTTATTTACCTAAGGTGTCCCACCAAAGAGGGATTCCAGAGCAGAGCCCTGAGTAAGGGTGACTAGATATCTCGACCTCTGGTCAAGATTGGGAGACCTGGGGCATGGCAAGCCCCAGATGCGGCTCCTGGTCCAGCCACTGAGAGGCTTTCCTTGAGGACAGGGGTCACGCTGAGGGTCACAATGTGTGTTTGTGCCTATCGCGGCCCTCAAGCTTGGGCGAGGCCTCATGGGCCACTCTGGTTTCTCCTACAATGAATGTTGGACAACATGCCAACCACAGTGCTCTGGCCAGGGGGAAGGAGGAGTTCTGATTTCTGCATCACGTTCAACCCTGGGAAGTGAGTGGAGATACAGTCTAGGTGTGTGAAGCCTGAAGACCGAGGTTAGGAAGAGATGACGACCTAAGACTATGGAATGTCCAATTTGCTCAGTATACGACTAGTTGTCTGCGTGTTGGTCGGGAGTATGGGATCAGGCTGTGTCAGACAGGGCTTTAGGGCTCAGGCTAGACTGTGCAAATGGGGTACAGTCGAGTGGCTTGCAAGTTGTTCTTCATTTGACATTTCTGGTTAGCACCATAGGGCAACGTTTTACTTCTGGAGAGCAGGAGGAGTGCTACATTGTAGCTCCAGAATTCCCAAACTGGAGGGTTTGTGGGCAAGGAGTGTGTGGATGGAAGTCTGAGAACACAAGTAGGCTTAGGTTTCTGGGTGAGGGCACGGCAGGCACACTCTGCAGAGTTGATACGAGATCTCGTGCATCAGAAGTCAGGGCGTGGATCAGACGCCGGCTCATGTTCGAGTTTCTGTCCAGGATGGCCCTTTCATGAAGGGAAGGGGGCATCACGAGGTCATGGAGGTTTTCCCACGATGGGTGTTGTGAGATGCTCCAATCCGCAACGATTCTTCTGCTGGACAGTCAAGACCAGTTGGATGGCTCTAGGATGTCCCATACGGAATGACACCAGAGCAGGGTTCTAAGGAAGGATCCCTGGAGAGGGATCCAATTGTATCCTAGCAACAAGGCAGGTTCCATCTGCTGGCTCTGGGAAGGCAACTGAGGGGGCTGATTTGAAATGCACTCTTGTGCGGATGGGTCATAATGTGGGTCCATATCCATGGAGACCTTGGAATGGGGCGGTTGCTCCAGCAACCTGAATATTTGTTCGAGCTGGAGGTTTTGACACAGCTCCAAAGGACAAGTTTCCCATATGGAGACGAGATTTCCTCTGATTGGTACCTCAGGAAACCCCCTTATGCTGGTATTAGAAACCAGGCCTCTATGGAGAGATGGTGGAGACAAAAGCAATGGATCCAATTAGGGCCTAGGTGCCTGTCTGGTTCAATCTTCTTCTCTGGGCATATCTGTCTATGGGTCTGAGGGAAGGTAGTTGATCAGCTTGTGACAGATCGCCCCTGTTTTTTCCTGGGTGATCTACACTATTGGGATGGCCTTGGGGACTTTGGAGGTTTCTCCTAATCTGTACAGTAGTGGCCAATGGAATAGGCAGAATTCCCTTGGAGAGGGAAGGCACTGTCCTGAGTTGTGGCTCAAGGGGACCCAGTCTGGAGGGTGTGTGGGCCAGGGCTGTTGGGACTGAAATCTGAAAACACAATATCGGCTTAGATTTAGGTATGTAGGATCATACATTGGCTCAGTTTGTAGTTTTTTGTCTGTGATGACCCCATCATGAAGGTGAGGGGATCATCACGAGGCCATGGAGGTTTTCCCATGGTGGGAGTATGTGATACTCTAAACCACAAAAACTCGTTCTTCGGGACAGTCGAGACCTGTTGGATGGATCCAAGACATCCCAGAAGTTCTCCAGAGCATGGTTCTATCGATGGATGCCTGGGCGACCTACCTTGCATTCCAATTGTCTCCTAACAACAAGGCAGGTTCGATCTGCTGGCTCTGGGTAGCAACTGAGGGTGCTGAGTTGAAATGGACTCTCCTGAGGATCGGCCATAATGTGGGACTGTGGCCATGGAGACCTTGGAGTAGGGCTGTGGCTCCAGGGCCCTGAAGCATTCTCTTAACCGGAGGTTTTTTGACAGCTCCAAAGAGGAAGATTCCCATGGGAGACGAGATTTGTTCTGATTGGTCCCTCAGGAACCCCCATAACCTGGTATTGGAAACCAGGCATCTGAGGAGAGATGCCTGGAATCCAAAGCAATTGATCCAATTCGTGCCAGGGGCCTGTCTGCTTCAATCTTCTCTGGACACATATGTCTTTGATTCTGAATGGAGGTCGTTGCTCAACTTATGTCAGATGACCCTGTTTGTCCCAGGTGGCCTACACTAGTGGGATGGTCTCGGGGATTTCAGAGGTTTCTCCTAATCTGTAGGGTCGTGGCCAATGGAATGGGCAGAATTCCCTTAGAGAGCACAGGCACAATCCTGAGATGTGGCCCCGGCTGTCCGGGTGATGTTCGGGAGGCCCGGGCTCAGGCTGTGTCAGACAGGGCATTAGAGTCCAGGGTAGACTGTATAATTGGGGTACAGTCGAGTGGCGTGCAGGTTGATCCTCATTTGGCATTTCTGGGTAGACCCATTGGGCAACATTTTTCTTCTGGAGGACAGGCAGATTGGTGCATTGTGGCTCCGGAATTCCCAAACTGGTGGGCGTGTGGTCCAGGAGAGTGAGGACGGAAGTCTGAGAACACAAGCTACACTTAGGTTTGGGGGCAAGGGCAGGGCAGGCACACTCTGAAGAGCTGAATCAAGTTCTCATGCATTTGAAGCCAAGGCTAGAATCAGTCACTTTCTCAGGTTGGAGTTTCTGTCCATGATTCGCCTTCATGAAGATTGGGGGCATCACGTGCCTGTAGAAGTTTTCCTACGTTGTGAGTTGTGAGATGCTCCAATCCGCAAAGACTCCTTCTGCGAGACAGTCGAGAGCTGTTGGATGGCTCCAGGACGTCCCATAAGGAACGATGCCAGAGCAGCGTTCTAAGGAGGAATTCCTGAAGCACCTGCCTCTCATTTCAATTGTCTCCTAGTGACAAGGCAGGTTCGATCTGCTGGCTCTGGGGGAGCAACCGAGGGGGTTGAGTTGAAATGGACTCTCCTGAGGATGGGTCATAATGTGGAATTGTATCCATGGAGACATTGGAATGGGATGGTGGCTCCGGTGACCTGAGGTTTTCTCCTAAGTGAAGGTTTTGACACAGCTCCATAGCACAAGTTTCCCATGTGGAGATGAGATTTGTTCTGATTGTTACCTCCGGAAACCCCCATATGCAGGTATTGGAATCCAGGCCTCTGAAGAGAGATGCCTAGAAGCAAAAGCAATGGATACGATTAGGGCCTAGGTGCTTGTCCCGTTCAATCTTCTTTTCTATGGATATCTGTCTACAGGTCTAAGTGGAGGTAGTGGCTCAGCTTTTGTCAGATCGCCCCTGTTTGTCCTGGACGTCCTAAAGTATTGGGATAGACTTGGGGACTTTGGAGGTTTCTTCTAATCTGTAGGGTTGTGTCCAAAGGAATGAGCAGAATTCCCTTTGAGAGGACAGGCTCAGTCCTGAGGTGTGGCTCCAGGGGCCCCAGCCTGGAGGGTGTGTGGGCCAGGACTGTGGGTATAGAAGTCTGAAAAAAAAAAAAAGACTTGCCTTAACTTTGTGGACATAGGTATGACAGGCCCAATCTATGGACCGTGAGGAGAATTATTTGGGCTATGAACAAAGGGCCAGTGTGAGGTGCTTGCTCAGGCTTATGTCTCTGGATTTTGTGTCAACATTGGCCATGGAATATCGGGGTGGCCTCATGAGCCATGGACGAGTCTTTCTCTCTGGGGATTTGGCCCGATCCCAAGTGCCTGAGGTCATTCTGTGGATGGGAGGAGTCCTTTCTGTATTTACTTCAGGTGTCCCACCAAAGAGGGAATTCCGAGAAGAGCCCTGAGTATGGATGACTAGATATCTCAACTTCTGGTTAAGATTGGGAGACTTGGGGCATGGCAGGCCCCATATGCAGGCTCTTGGTCCAGCCCCTGAGAGGCTTTACTTGGGGACAGGGCTCACGCAGAGGGTCCCAATGTGTGTTTGCGCCCATTGCGGCCATCAAGCATGGGCGGGGCCTCATGGGCCAGTTGGTTTCTCCTACACTGAACGCTGGACCACAAGGTTCTGGCGAGGGGGAAGGAGGAGTTCTGATTTCTGCATCACCCGTTCACCTGTGGGAAGTGACTGGAGATAAAGTCTAGGTTTCTGAAGCCTGAAAACCGAGGTTGGGAAGAGATGACAACCTAAGGTCATGGCGGTTCAGATATTCTCAGTGTACGGCCAGCTGTCTGGGTGTCGGTCGGGAAGTCAGGCCTCAGGTTGTGTCAGGGCATTAGTGCCCAGACTAGACTGTATAATTGGGGTACAGTCAAGTTGCAGGTTGATCCTCTTTTGGGGTTTCTGGGTCACCCCATAGGGCAGGTTGATCCTCTTTTGGGGTATCTGGGTCGCCCCATAGGACAATGTTTCTCTTCTGGAGGGCAGGAAGAGTGGTGCATTGTGTCTCCATCCCAAACTGGAGGGCTTGTGGCCCAAGAGTGTGAGGACGGAAGTCTGAGAATACAAGCTAGGCTTAGGTTTTGGGGTGAGGTCACGGAAGGCACAGTCTGCAGAGCTGAATAGAGATCTTATGCATCTGAAGTCAGGGCAAGGAAAAGATGTTGGTTCAGGTTGGAGTTTCTGTCCACGATGTCTCCTACATAAGGTAGGGTCTCACTAGGCCATGGAGGTTTGTCCACAGTGTGAGTGTGTGATGCTGCAAACCACAAAGATTCCTTCTGCGGGAGAGTCGAGACCTGTTGAATGGATCAAGGACACCCCATAAGGAACTTTTCCAGAGCAGGGTTTTAACGATAGATGCATGAGCAGCGTATTCACATTCCAATTGTCTCCTAGCGACAAGGCAGTTTTGGTCTGATGGCACTGGGTGAGCAACTGAGGGGCCTGAGTTGAAATGGACTCTCCTGAGGATGGGTCATAATTGGGTTTGTGTCCATGGAGACCTTGGAATAGGGCGGTGGCTCCGGGGAACTGAAGGATTTTCCTAAGCAGAGGTTATGACACAGCCCCAAAGTGCTATATTCCCATGTGGAGACGAGATTTGTTCTGATAGGTGCTTCAGGAACCCCCATACGCTGGTACTAGCAGCCAGGCATCTGAAGAGAGATGCCTGGAATCCAAAGTATTGGTCTGATTCTTGCCTAGGTGCCTGTCTGCTTCAATCTACTCTGGGCACTTCTGTCTATAGTTCTGAGTGGAGGTCATTGCTCAGCTTGTGACAGACAGACCCTGTTTTTCCCTGGCGGCTTACACTACTGGGATGGTCTCAGGGACTTTGGAGATTTCTTCTAATATGTTGGATTGTGGCCAATGGAATAGGCAGAGTTCCCTTAAAGAGTGCAGGCACAGTCCTGAGATGTGGCCCCAGCTGTCCGGGTGATGTTTGGGAGGTCCAGGCTCAGGCTGTGTCAGACAGGGCATTAGTGCCCAGGGTAGACTGTATAATTGGGGTACAGTCGAGTGGCGTGCAGGTTGATCCTCATTTGGCATTTCTGGGTAGCCCCATTAGGGCAACGTTTTTCTTCTGGAGGGCAGGTAGAGTGCTGCACTGTGTCTCCAGAGTTCCCAAACTGGAGGGTGTGTGTTTCAGGAGAGTGAGGATGGAAATCTGAGAACACAAGCTATGCTTAAGTTTTGGGGCGAGGGCACGGCAGGCACACTCTGAAGAGCTGAATTGATATCTTGTGTATCCTAAGTCAAGGCGAGGATCAGCCGTTAGCTCAGGTTGGAGATTCGGCCCAACCTTCATGAAGATTGGGGGCATCATGTGGCCTTGGAAGTTTTCACATGATGGGAGTTTTGAGATGGTCCATGTGCAAGGACTCCTTCTGCGGGACAGTCGTAAGCTGTCGGAAGGCTCCAGGACGTCCCATACGGAACGACACCAGAGCAGGGTTCTAAGGATGGATGCCTGAAGAGCCCGCCTTGCATTTCAATTGTCTCCTAGCGACAAGGCCAGTTTGATCTGCTGGCTCTGGGGGAGCAACTGAGGGGGTTTAGTTGAAATGGACTCTCCTAAAAATGGGTCAAAATATGGGATTGTGCCTATGGAGACATTGGAATGGAGTGGTGGCTCCGGTGAACAGAAGTCACCTCTGGTGACCAAAACCTCCTAACTGGAGATTTTGACACAGCTCCATAGAGCAAGATTCCCATGTGGAGACGAGATTTGTTCTGATTGATACCTCCGGAAAACCCCACATGCTGGTATTGGAATCCAGGCCTCTCAGGAGAGATGCCCAGAAACAAAAGCAATGGATCCTATTGAGGCCTAGGTGCTTGTCCGTTTCAATATTCTTCTTTGGGCATATCTGTCTAAGGGTTTGAGTGGAGGTAGTTGCTCAGCTTGTCAGAACACCCTTGTTTGTCCTGGACGTCCTACACTATTGGGATGTCCTCGGGAACATTGAAGGTTTCTTCTAATCTGTAGGGTTGTGTCCAAAGGAATGAGCAGAATTCCCTTGGAGAAGGCAGGCACAGTCCTGAGGTGTGGCTCCAGGGGCCCCAGCCTTGAGTGTGTGTGGGCCAGGACAATGGAGACAGAAGTCTGAAAACACAAACTCGGCTTAGGTTTAGGTACATAGGTATGATAGGCCCGATCTACAGACTATGAGGAGAATTTTTGGGCTATGAACAAAGGACAAGTGTGAGGTGATTTTTCAGGCTTTTATCTCCAGATTTTGTGTCAACAGTGGCCATGGAATGTCTGGCTGGCCTCATCGGCCATGGACAAGTTTTTCTGTCTGTGGATTTGGCCTGATTCCAAGTGTTTGGGGTCATTCTTTGGATGGTAGGAGTCCTTTCTCTATTTTTTTTTTTTTTTGTTTACCTCATGTGTCCCACCAAAGAGGGATTCCAGAAAAGACCTCTGTATAGGGTTGATTATACTTCTCGATCTCTGGGTAAGATTGGGGGACTAGGGGCATGGCAAGCCCCATATGCAGGCTTTTGGTCCAGGCTCTGAGAGGCTTTATTGGGACAGGTCTCATCCTGAGGGTCCTAGTGTGTGTTTGAATCCATTGCTCAGTGTGCAGCCAGCTGTCTGGTTGTCGGTCACGAGGTCTGGGTTCAGGCTGTGTCAGACTGGGCATTACTGCCCAGGCTGGACTGTTTAATTGGGGTACAGTCTAGAGGCGTGCAGGTTGATCCTCATTTGGGTTTCTGGGTAGCCCCATAGGGCAAACTTTTTATTCTGGAGGGCAGGCAGAGTGCTGCATTGTGTCTCCAGAATTCCCAAACTGGAGGACTAGTGAGCCAGGAGTGTGAGGATGGAAGTCTGAGAACACAAGCTAGGCTTAAGTTTCGGGGCGAGGGAACAGCAGGCACACTCTGCAGAGCTGCAACGAGATCTCATGCATCTGAAGTCAGGGCAAGGATCAGACATTGACTCAGGTTGGAGTTTCTGTCTATGATGTTCCCTACATGAAGGTTGGGCATCACGAGTCCATGGAGGTTTTTCCAAGGTGCGAGTCTGTGATGCTACAAACCACAAGGATTCTTTCTGCGGGACAGTCCAGACCTGTTGGATGGATCCAGATCATCTCAAAAAATTTCTCCAGGGCAGGGTTCTAATGATGGATGCCTGGGCAGCCCAACTCTTATTCCAATTTTCTCCCTGCAACAATGCAGGTTTTGTTTGCTGGCTCTGGGTTAGCAACAGAGGGGGTGAGTTGAAATGGACTCTCCTGAGAATGGGTCATAATGTGGTTTTGTGTCCATGGATACCTCGGAAGTGGACAGTGGCTTCGGGGATCTGAAGGTTTCTCCTAACTGGAAGTTTTGACACAGCTGCAAAGAGCAAATTTCCCACGTGGAAACGAGATTTGTTCTGATTGGTACCTCCTGAAAAACCCATATGCTGGTATTGGAAACCAGACCTTTGAGGAGAGATGCCTGGAAACAAAAGCAATGGATCCGATTAGGGCCTAAGTGCCTGTCCAGGTCAATCTTCTTCTCTAGGGACATCTGTCTATGGGTCTGAGTGGAGGTCATTGCTCAGCTTGTGACAGGTGGCCCCTGTTTGTTCTGGGAGGAATACACTATTGGGATGACCATGGGAACTTCAGAGGTTTCTCCTTCTATAGAGTTTTAGCCAATGAAATGGGCAGAATTCCCTTGGAAAGAGTAGGCACAGTCCTGAAGTTTGGATCCAGGGGCCTCAGCCTGATGGGTGTTTGAGCCAGGACTGTGGGGACTGAAGTCTGTAAGCACAAACTCGGCCTAGGTTTGGGGACGTATGTATGACAGAACCGATCTACACACCGTGAGGAGAATTTTTTGTGCTATGAACAAAGGACGAGTGTGAGGCGCTTGCTCAGGCTTTTGTCTCCGGATTTTGTGTCAACGTTGGCCATGGAATGTCGGGCTGGCCTCATCGGCTGTGGACAAGTATTACTCTCTGGGGAATTGGCCGGATTCTAAGTGTTTGGGGTCATTCTTTGGATGGTAGGAGTCCTCTCTCTCTCTCTCTCTCTCTCTGCCTCATGTTTCGCACCATAGAGGCATTCCAGAGAAGAGTTCTGAATAGGGGTGACTAGAATTCTCGAGATCTGGTTAAGATTGGGAGACTAGAGGCATGACAAACCCCATATGTGGGCTTTTTGTCTAGCCCCTGAGAGGCTTTACATGAGGACAGGGCTCACGTTGAGGGTCCCAATATGTATTTGTATCCATTGTGGCCCTCAAGCATGTCTGGGGCCTCATGGGCCATTCTGGTTTCTCCTACACTGAACGTTGGACAACATGCCAATCCCAGGGATTCTTGCCATGGTGAAGGAGAAGTTCTGATTCTGCATGACGTACACTGCTTGGCAGTGAGTGGAGATAAGGTCTAGGTACTGAATCCTGAAGACCGAGGTTGGGAAGAGATGACGACCTAAGGCCATGGCGTGTCCGATGTGCTTAATGTGCGGACAACTGTCTGGGTGTCAGTTATGATGTCCAGGCTCAGGCTGCGTCAGACAGTGCATTACTGCCCAGGCTGGACTGTATAACTGGGGTACATTCGAGTGGTGTGCAGGTTGATCCTCATTTGGGGTTTCTGCATACCCCCATAGGGCAACGTTTTTCTTCTTGAGGGCAGGCAGATTGTTGCATTGTGTCTCCAGAATTCCCGAACTGGAGCGCTTGTGAGCCAGGAGTGTGAGGATGGAAGTCCGAGAACACAAGCTAGGCTTAGGTTTCGGGGCGAGGGCACAGCAGGCACACTCTGCAGATCTGCATCTAGATCTCATGCATCTGAAGTCAGGGCGAGGATCAGACATTGACTCAGGTTGGAGTTTCTGTCCATGATGTCCCCTACATGAAGGTGGGGGCATCACGAGGCCTTGGAGATTTTCCCATGTGTGATGCTGCAAACCACAAGGATTTCTTCTGCGGGACAGTCAAGAACTGTTGGAAGAATCAAGGTGTTCCCATGAGGAACTTCTCCAGAGAAGAGTTCTAATGATGGGTGCCTGGACAGCCCAATTCACATTCCAATTGTGTCTTAGCGACAAAACAGGTACCATCTGCTGGATCTGTGGGAGAACCGAGTGGGCGGAGTTGAAATGGACTCTCCTGAGGATGGGTCATAATGTGGCTTTGTGTCCATGGAGACCTTGGAATGGGGCAGTTGCTCCAGCACCCTGAAGGATTCATCTAACTGGAGGTTTTGAGACACTTCCAAAGAGCAAGTTTCCCATGTGGACACGAGATCTGTTCTGATTGTTGCCTCAGGAAACCCCATAAGCTGATATTGGAAACCAGACATCTGAGGAGAGATGCCTGGAATCCAAAGCAATGTATCCGATTAGGGCCTAGGGGCCTGTCCACTTCAATCTTTTTCTCTGACAACATCAGTCTACAGTTTTGTGTGGTGGTCGTTGCTCAGCATGTGTCAGATCGCCCCTGTTTGTCCTAGGAGGATTACACTATTGGCATGGTCTAGGGGACCTTGGAGGTTTCTCCTAATCTGTAGGGTTGTGGCCAATGGAATGGGCAGAATTCCCTTGCAGAGGGCAGGACAGTCCTTTGGTGTGGCCCCAGCTGACTGGGTGTCAGTCAAGAGATCCCTTCTCAGGCTGTGTCAGTCAGGGTATTAGTGCGCAGGGTAGAATGTATAATTGGGGTACAGTCGAGTGGCATGGTGGTTGACCTCATTTGGTGTTTCTTTGTAGGCCCAAAGGCAACTATTTTTTTTTTTTGAGGGCAGTCATACTGCTGCACTGTGGCTCCAGAATTCCCTAACTGGAGGGCTTGTGGGCCAGGAGAGTGAGGATAGAAGTCTGAGAACACAAGCTAAGCTTAGGTTTCGGGTCAAGGGCATGGCAGGCACACTCTGCAGAGCTAAATCGAGATCTCATGCATCTGAAGTCAGGGCAAGTGTCAGACATTGGCTCAGGTTGGCGTTTCTGTCCATGATCCCCCTTCATGAAGGTGGGCAGGCATCATAAGGCCATGGAGGTTTTCCCACCATGGGACTTGTGAGATGCTCCAATCTGCAAGGATTCATTCTCCAGGACATACGAAACCTGTTGGATGGCCGCAGGATGTACCATAAGGAAGGACGCCTGAGCAAGGTTCTAAGAGTGGAGGCCTGGAGAGCCCACCATGCATTCCAATTGTCTCTTAGTGACAAGACAGTTTCGATGTGCTGGATCTGGGTGAGCAACCGAAAGGGCTCGGTTGAAATGGACTCTCCTGAGGATGGGTCATACTGTGGGTCTGTGTCCATGGAAACCTTGGAATGGGGCAGTATCTCCAGTGACCTGAAGGTTTCTCCCAACTAGAGGTTTTGACACGTCTCCAAAGAAAAGTTGCCCATGTGGACACAAGATTTGCTCTGATTGGTACCTCAGAAACCTCCCATATGATGGTATTGCAAACCAGGCCTCTGAGGAGAGATGCCTATAACCAAAAACAATAGATCCAATTAAGGTGTACATGCTTGTATGGTTCTATCGTCTTCTCTGGTGCTATCTGTCTATGGCCTTTGCTCAGCTTGTGACAGATGGTCCCCGTTTGTCCTGGGCGACCTACACTATTGGGTTGGCCTCAGGGACTTTGGATGTTTCACCTAATCTGTATGGTAGTCGCCAATGAAATGGGCAAAATTCCTTTGGAGAGGGCAGGCACTCTGAGTTTTGGCTCCAGGGGACCCATCCTGGAGGGTTTGTGGCCCGAGCTGTTGGGACAGAAGTCTGAAAACACAAACTTGGCTTAGGTTTGGGGATATAGGTATGGCAGGCCCGATCTACAGTCTGTTTTGAGAATTTTTCAGGCTATGAACAAATGGCGAGTGTGAGGCACTTGCTCGGCTGTTGTCTCTGGATTTTGTGTCAAGGGTGGCCATGGAATGTCGGGGTGGCCTCATGGGCCATGGACGAGACTTTCTTTCTGAGGATTTAGGTAGATCCCAAGGGTTTGGAGTCATTCTGTAGATTCTGAAAAGTCCTTTCTGCCTTTTTTAGTTAGTTAGTTAGTTAGTTAGTTAGTTTTGTTTTGTTTTGTTTTACCTCAGGTGTCCCACCAAAGAGGGATAACAGAGCAGTGACCTGAGTAGGCGTGACTAGACATCTCGAGTTCTCATTAAGATTGGGGGACTAGGTGCATGGCAAGCCCCATATGCGGGCTCTTGGTCCAGCCCCTGATATGCTTTACTTGAGGACAGGGCTCACGCTGAGGGCCCCAATGAGTGTTTGTGTCCATCACGGCCCTTAAGCATGGCCAGGGCCTCATGGGCCACACTGTTTTCTCCTACACTGAACGTTGGACAACATGCCAACCACAAGGTTTCTTGCCATGGGGAAGGAGAAGTTCTGATTTCTGCATGACATACACCACTTGGCAGTGAGTGGAGTTAAGGTCTAGGTTCTGAACCCTGAAGACCGAAGTTGGGAAGAGAAGACAACCTAATGCCATGGCGTGTCCAAAGAGCTCAGTGTGTGGCCAGCTGTCTGGGTGTCGGTCACGAGGTCTGGGCTCAGGCTGAGTCAGACAGGGCATTACTGCTCATGCTGGACTATATAATTGGGGTACTGTCGAGGGACGTGCAGGTTGATCCTCATTGGGGGTTTCTGGATAGCCCCATAGGGCAATGTTTTTCTTCTGTAAGGCAGGCAGAGTGCTGCATTGTGTCTCCAGAATTCCCACACTGGAGGGCTTGTGAGTCAGGAATGTGAGGACGGAAGTCTGAGAACACAAGCTAGGCTTAGGTTTTGAGGTAAGGACACGGCAGGCACACTCTGCAGAGCTGAATCGAGATCTCATGCTTCTGAACTCAGGAAAAGATCAGACATTGCCTTAGGTTGGAGTTTCTGTCCATGATGATCCCTAAATGAAGGTGGGGACATCACGAGGCCATGGAGTTATTCCCACGGTGGGATTGTGTGATGCTGAAAACTACAATGATTCCTTCTGCAGGACAGTCAAGACCTGTTGGATGGATCCAGGACTTCTCATAAACAATTTCTCCAGAGCAGGGTTCTAACGATGGATGCCTGGGCAGCCCATCTCGTATTCTAATCTTCTCTTAGCGACAATGCAGGTTTGCTCTGCTGGCTCTGGGAGAGCAACGTAGGGGGGGTGAGTTGAAATGGACTCTCCCAATATGGGTCATAATGTGAGTTTGTGTCCATGGAGACCTTGGAATGGGGCAGTGGCGCCGACACCCTGAAGGATTCTCCTAACTGGAGATTAGATCCAAAAAGCAAGTTTCTCATGTGGAGAAGAGATTTGTTCTGATTGTTGCCTCACAAAACCCCATAAGCTGGTATTGGAAACTGGGCCTCTGAGGAGAGATGCCTGGATACCAAAGCAATGGATTCAATTAGGGCCTGTCCACTTCAATCTTCTTCTCTAGGAACATCTGACTATGGTTCTGAGTGGAGGTTGTTTCTCAGCTTGTGTCTAATCGCCACGGTTTCTGCCAGGAGGCCTACACTATTGGGATGGTCTCGGGGTCTTTGGAGGTTTCTTATAATCTGTAGGGTTGTGGCCAATGGAATGGGAAGAATTCCCTTGGAGAGGGCATGCACAGTCCTGAGGTGTGGCCCCAGCTGTCTGGGGTCGGTCGGGAGGTATGAGATCAGGCTCTGTCAGACAGTGCATGAGTGTGCAGGGTACACTGTACAATTGGGGTACAGTCGAGTGGGGTGCAGGTTGATACTCATTCGGGGCTTCTAGGTAGTCCCATAGGGCAAAGTATTTCTTCTGGAGATCAGGCAGATTGCTGCATTGTGGCTCCAGAATTCCCAAACTGGAGGGCTTGTGGCCTAGGAGTGTGAGGAAGGAAGTCTGAGAACACAAGCTTGGCATACGTTATAGAGCGAGGGCACAACAGGCACACTCTGCTGTGGTGAGTCGAGATCTCGTGGATATGAAGTCAGGGCGAGGATCAGACTTTGGCTGAGGTTGGAGTTTCTGTCCATTTCCCCCCTTCACGAAGGGGTGGGTGCATCATGAGGCCATGTTGGTTTTCCCAAGATGGGAGTAGTGAGATGCTCCAATCCCCAAGGATTTCTTCTGCCGGACAATCAAGACCTGTCGGATGGCTCCACAATGTCCATTATGGAATGACGCCAGAGCAGGGTTCTAAGAATGGAATCCTGAGCAGCCCGCCTCGCATTCCAATTATCTACTTGTGATAATGCAGGTTTGAACGCTGCCTCTGGGAGAGCAACCAAGGGACCTGAGTTGAAATGTGCTCTCTTGACAATGGGTCATAATGTGGGTTTGTGTCCATGGAGACCTTGGAATGGTGCAGTGGCTCCATGTACCTGAAGGTTTCTCCTAACTGGAGGTTTTGACACAGCTCCAAAAACCAAGTTTCCCATGTGGAGAGATGACTTGTACTGATTGATTCCTCCAGGAACCCACATATGCTGGTATTGGAAACCAGGACTATGAGGAGAGCTACCTGGAATCAAAAGCAATGGATCCAGTTAGGGCCTAAGTGCCTGTCTGATTCAATCTTCTTCTCTGGGGATATCAGTCTATGCGTCTGAGTGGGAGTAGTTGCGCAGCTTTTGACAGATCACCCCTGTTTGTCGTGGGTGGCTGACACTATTGATATGGCCTCGGGGACGTTGGAGGTTTCTCCTAATCTGTCATGTTGTGTCCAAAGGAATGAGGAGAATTCCCTTTGAGAGGACAGGCAGAGTCCTGATGTGTGGCTACAGGGGACCCACCATAGAAGATGTGTGGGCCAGGACTGTGGGGACAGAAGTCTGAAAACACAAACTCGGCTTAGGTTTGAGGACGTAGGTATGGCATTCTCGATCTACAGACTATGAAGAGAATTTTTCAGGCTATGATCAACGAGCGAGTGTGAGGCGTTTTATCAGGCATTTGTCTCCAGATTTTGCGTCAACGGTGGCTATGGAATGTGGGCTCGCCTCATTGGCCATGGACGAGTATTTCTCTCTGGGGATTTGGCCCAATTCCAAGTGTTTGGGGTCAATCTTTGGATGGTAGGAGTCCTTTCTCTATTTTTTTTAACCTCATGTGTCCCACCAAAGAGGGATTGCAGAGGAGCTCTGAGTAGGGGTGACCAGACTTCTCAAGCTCTGGTTAAGATTGAGGGACTAGGGGCATGGAAAGCCCGATATGCAGGCTCTTGTTCCAGCCCCTGAGAGGCTTTACTTGAGGACAAGGCTCACGCTGAGTGTCCTAATGTGTGTTTGTGCCCATCGCGGCCCTCAAGCATGGCCGGGGCCTCATGGGCCACGCTGGTTTCTACTACACTGAACATTGGACAACATGCCAACCACAAGGATTCTGGTCATGGGGAAGGAGTTCTGATTTCTGTATCACGTACATCGCATGCAGTGGGTGAAGATAAGGTCTAGGTTCTGAAGCCTGAAAACCGAGGTTGGGAAGAGATTACGACCTAAGGCCATGTCGTGTCCGATGTGCTCAGTGTGTGACCAGCTGTCTGGGTTTTGGTACCAAGGTCAGGGATCAGTCTGTGTCAGACTGGGCATTACTGCCCAGGATAGACTGTATAATTGGGGTACAGTCGAGTGGCATGCAGGTTGATCCTCATTTGGGGTTTCTGGATAGCCCCATAGGGCAAAGTTTTCTTCTGGAGGGCAGGCAGAGTGCTGCATCGTGTCCCCAGAATTCCCAAACTGGAGGGATTGTGAGCCAGAAGTGTTAGGACGGAAGTCGGAAAACACAAGCTAGCCTTAGGTTTTGGGGCAAGGGCACAGCAGGCACACCCCATAAGGAAGTTCTTCAGAGCAGGGTTCTAATGATGGATTCCTGGGCAGCCCAACTCACATTCCAATTGTCTCTTAGCAACAAAGCCAGTTCGATATGATCTCTCTGGAGAGCAACCGAGGGAGCTGAGTTGAAATGGACTTTCCTGAGTATGGGTCATAATGTGGTTTTGGTTCCACGGAGATCTTGGAATGGGCCGGTGCCTCCAGGGACCTGAAGGTTTCTCCTAACTAGAGGTTTTGCGACAGCTCCAAAGAGCAAGTTTCCCATGTGGAGACGAGTTTTGTTCTGATTGGTACCTCCGGAAACCCCCATATGCTGCTATTCGAAACCAGGCCTCTGAGGAGATATGCCTGGAAACCAAAGCAATGGATCCTCTTAGGGCCTAGGTTCCTGTCTGGTTCAATCTTCTTCTCTGGGGATATCTGTCTACAGGTCTGAGTGGAGGTCATTGCTCAGCTTGTGACAGATCTCCCCTGTTTGTCCTGGGCGGCCTACACTATTGGGATGGCCTCAGGGACTTTTTAGGTTTCTCCTAATCTGTAGGGTTGTGGTCAATGGAATGGGCAGAATTCCCCTGGAGAGGGCAGGCACCGTCCTGAGGTGTCGTTCAGGGGCCCCAAACTGGAGGGTGTGTGGGCCAGGACTGGGGGGACAGAAGTCTGAAAAGACAAACTCAGCTTAGGTGGGGACGTATGTATGACAGACCCCATCTGCAGTCAATGAGAATTTTTTGGGCTATGTACAAAGGGCAAGTGTGAGGCGCTTGCTCATGCTTTTGTCTCTGGATTTTGTGTCAACGGTGGCTGTGGAAAGTTGAGGCGGCCTCATGGGCCATGTACAAGTCTTTCTGTCTGTAGATTTGTCCCGATCCCAAGTGTTTGGAACATTCTGTATATGGGAGGAGTCTTTCTGTATTTTTTTTACCTCAGTTGTCCCACCAAAGAGGGATTCCAGAGCAGTCCCTGAGTAGGGGTGACTAGACATCTCAACATCTGGTTACAATTGGGGGTCCAGAGGCTTGACAAGCCCCATATATGAGCTCTTGGTCCAGTCACTGAGAGACTTTACTTGAGGATATGGCTCACTCTGAGAGTCACAATGTGTGTTTGAGACCATCACGATCATCAAGCATGACCGAGGCCTCATGGGTCACACTGGTTTCTCCTACAGTGAACGTTTGACCACATGCCAACCACAAAATTTCTGGCCATGGGGAAGAAAAAGTTCTGATTTCTGCATCACGTTCACCCTTGGGCAATCAGCGGAGATAAGGTCTAGTTTCTGAAGCCTGAAACCTGAGGTTGGGAAGAGATGATGACCTAAGGCCATGGCGTATCCGATGTGTTCAGTGTGCGGCCAGCTGTCTGGGTGTCGGTCGGAAGGTCCGGGCTCAGGCTGTGTCAGAGCGGGCATTAGTACCCAGGCTAGACTGTATAATTGGGGTACAGTCGAGTGGCGTGCAGGTTGATTCTCATTTGGCGTGT
Source organism: Neogale vison (assembly GCF_020171115.1). NCBI lineage: Eukaryota > Metazoa > Chordata > Mammalia > Carnivora > Mustelidae > Neogale > Neogale vison. The sequence continues at coordinate 79,482,448 of NC_058095.1, forward strand.
CTGCATAGACCCATAGGGCAATGTTTTTCTTCTTTAGGGCAGCCAGAGTGCTGCATTTTGGCTCCAGAATTCCCAACTTGAGGGCTTCTGTGTCAGGAGTTTGAGGACGGAATTCTGAGAACTCAAGTTAGGCTTAGGTTTCGGAGCGAGGGCATGGTAGGCTCACTCTGCAGAGCTGAATCGAGATCTCGTCTATCTGAAGTCAGGGTGAGGATCAGACGTTTGCTTAGGTTGGAGTTTCTGTCCATGATGTCCCCTACATGAAGGTGGGGGGGGCATCACGAGCCCATGCAGGTTTTCCCACGGTGGGATTGTCTGATGCTCCAAACTGCAAGGTTTCCTTCTTGGGACAGTCGAGACCTGTAGAATGGATCCAGGACGTCCCATAAGGAACTTCTCAGGAGCAGGGTTCTAACGATGGATGCCTGGGCAGCCCAATCAGATTCCAATTGTCTCTGACCGACAAGGCAAGTTCGATCTGCTGGCACTGGGGGAACAACTGAGGGGGCTGAATAGAAATGGACTCTCCTGAGGATCAGTCATAATGTGGTTATGTGTCCATGGAGACCTTGGAATGGGCCAGTGACTACAGTGCCCTGAAGTATTCTCCTAACCTGAGGTTTTGAGACAACTCCAAAGAGCAAGTTTCCCATGTTGAGATGAGATTTGTTCTGATTGGTGCCACAGAAACCCGCATAAACTGGTATTGGAAACCAGGCATCTGATGAGAGATGCCTGGAATCCAAAGCAATGGATCCAATTAGGGCCTAGGGACCTTTCTGCTTCAATATTCTCCTCTGAGAACATCTGTCTTCGGTTCAGAGTGGAGGTCATTGCTCAGCTTGTGTCAGATCGCCCCTGTTTGTTTCAGGAGGCCAACACTATTTGGGTGGTCTCGGGGACTTTGGAGGTTTCTCCTAATCTGTAGAGTTGTGGCAAATGAAATGAGAAGAATTCCCTTGGAGAGGGCAGGCGCAGTCCTGAGCTATGGCCCCAGCTGTCTGGCTTTCAGTCAGGAGGTCCGGGCTCAGGCTGTGTCAGACAGGGCATTAGTGCCCAGGGTAGACTGTATTAATTGGAGTACAGTTGAGTGGCGTGCAGGTTGATCCTCATTTGGCGTTTCTGTGTAGCCCCATAGGGCAAAGTTTCTCTTCTGAAGGGCAGGCATAGAGCTGCATTGTGGCTCTGGAATTCCCAAACTGGAGGATTTGTGGGGCAGAAGTGTGAGGAAGGAATTCTGAGAACACAAGCTAGGCTTAGGTTTCTGGGAGAGAGCACGGCAGGCAAACCCTGCAGAGCTAAATCGAGATCTTGTGCATCCGAAGTCAGGGCGAGGATCAGGCTTTGGCTCAGGGTATGTTTCAGTTCAGCATGGCCCCTTCATGAAGTTGGCGGGCATCATCGCGCCATGGAGGTTTTCCCATGCTGTGAGTTGTGAGATGCTCCAATCAGCAAGTATTCCTTCTGTGGGACAGTTGAGACCTGTCAGATGGCTCCAGGACGTCCAATAAGGAACAACGCTAGAGCAGGGTTTTAAGGATGGATGCTTGGGGATCCCACCTCGCATTCCTATTGTCTCCTATTGACAAGGCAGATTCGATCTGCTGGCTCTGGGGGAGCAACCGAGGAGGCTGTGTTGAAATGGACTCTTCTGAGGATGAGTCATATTGTGGGTTTGTGTCCATGGAGACCTTGGAATGGGGCAGTTGCACCGGGGACCTGAAGGTTTCTCTTAACTGGAGGTTTTGACACAGCTCCTAGACGAGATTTGTTCTGATTGGTACCTATGGAAACCCCCATATGCTGGTATTGAAATCCAGGCCTCTGAGGAGAGATGCCTGGAAACAAAAGCAATGGATCCGATTAGGGCCTAGGTGGTTGTCCGATTGAGTATTCTCTGGGCATATCTGTCTATGGGTCTGAGTGGAGGTAGTGGCTCAGCTTATGTCAGATTGCCCTTGTTTGTCCTGGATGTCCTACACTGTCGGGATGGCCTTGGGCACCTTGGAGGTTTCTCCTAATCTGTAGCATTGTGTTGAAAGTAATGAGCAGAATTCCCTTGGAGAGCACAGGCACAGTCCTGAGGTGTGGCTCCAGGGGCCCCAGCCTGGAGGGTGTGTGGGCCAGGAAAATGGAGACAGAAGTCTGAAAACACAAACTCGGCTTTGGTATGGGGAATTAGGTATGGCAGGCCCGATCTACAGACTGTGAGGAGAATTTCTCAGGCTATAAACAAAGGGCGATGTGAGGCGCATTTTCAGGCTTTGTCTTCGGATTTTATGTCATAGTTGGCTGTGGAATGTCAGGCCTCATCGGACATGGACGAGTTTTTCTCTCTGTGGATTCGGCTGGATTTTAAGTGTTTGGGGTCATTCTCTGGATTGTAAAAGACCTTTCTCTATTTTTTTTTAACCTAATGTGTCCCACCAAAGAGGGATTCAAGAGAATAGCTGTGAGTAGGGGTACTAGACTTCTAGAGCTCTGGTTAATATTGGGGTCTAAGGTCATGGCAAGCCCCATTTGGGGGCTCTTGGTCCAGCCCGTGAGAGGCTTTACTTGAGGACAGGGCACACGCTGAGTGTCCCAATGTGTGTTTGTGCCCACTGCAGCCCTCAAGCATGGCCGAGGCCTCATGGGCCACCTTGGTTTTTCCTATACTGAACATTGGACAAGATGTCAACCACAAGCTTTCTGGTATTGGGGAAGGAGGAGTTCTGATTTCTGCATCACGTGCACCACTTGGCAGTGAGTGGAGATAAGGTCTAGGTTCTGAAGGCTGAAAACCGAGGTTGGGAAGAGATTACGACCTAAAGCCATGGTGTGTCCGATGTGCTCAGTGTGCGGCCAGCTGTATGTGTGTCAGTCACGATCTCTGGGCTCAATCTGTGCCAGACTGGGAATTACTGCCCAGGCTAGACTGTATAATTGGGGTATAGTTGAGTGGCATGCACTTTGATTCTCATTTGAGGTTTCTGGGTAGCCCCATAGGGCAACGTTTTTCTTCTGGAGGGCAGGTAGGCTGCTGCATTGTGTCTCCAGATTTCCCAGACTCGAGGGCTTCTTAGCCAGGAGTGTGAGGACGGAAGTCTGAAAACACAAGCTAGGGTTAGGTTTGGGGACAAGGGCATGGCAGGCACACTCTGTAGAGCTGAATCGAGATCTCATGCATTTGAAGTCAGGGCGAGGATCAGACATTGCTTCAGGTTGGAGTTTCTGTCCATGATGTCCCCTACATGAACGTGGGGGCATCATGAGGCCATGGAGGTTTGCCCACTGTGTGAGTGTGCGATGCTGCAAACCACAAGGATTTCTTCTCCGGGACAGTCAAGACCTATAGGTTGGATCAAGGACACCCCATAAGGAACAACATAGCATTCTGCCTTCCCCAAAGAACGAAATGCATGGTGAGTCTGTCCAAAAACCCCACATGAGTATCCATCTGCTTGGCCCTAGAGGAAGCCCCGATTTATAGGCTTCCCTGGCCACTACTGCTGTGTAGGATGGATCCTGAGCCCCGGCCTCGTGTCAGCCACCCAGAGTGCGGGGCCCATATCCAGCATGTGAGACAGGCCATGGCCCAAGTCTGTCCTCTCTACCCATCCTTGGTATTCAAGCTCCTGTCCCAGGCATTTGCTAGAATCCCTGCCAATGGGGGAATCTGAAGCCCAATAGAGAACTGCTCCATCCACATGGCAGGAAATATGGCTGTTGGGATGGGTGTCCCACCCTCAGACTGGAAGCCAGCTTCAGGGCCAATGAGACCACACCCACTCTTGAAGGCCGCCCTGGGCACAAACAGGGATTGTGACCCTTAGCCTGAGCATGCATTCAAACAAGCCCTCTCAGTTTCTCCACCAGGATCCTGCATTGCTGGTCAGTGACTCCCCTAGGCGCAAATCCTAACCCTTGGTGGGACTTTCCAAGCACTCAGACCGAGAGCCCATCTCTGGAATTCCTATTTTGGGCACCCCTACGACAGAATACAGCACTTTTCCCTTCCCCGAAAATGCCTTCCAACTATTGGTAGCCGCCAGGATCCTTAGAGAGTAAAAATCTCCAATGGCCCCATGAGACACACTTGCATTCCAAGGCTATACTGGACACACAATCCAGATATAAAAGCCTATGATTTTACCTTCGAGTAACCCTAATTACAGTTCCTGACGAGCTGCTCTCCAAGTCTATGTATTGGGCCTGCGATCACCTAGCCACTAACCCTATCCTGAGCTTCTGTTTGCAGACTTCTCTCCCAAAACCATGGCTCACATGCCCTCCAGGATGGGGTCTCTGGAGCTGCACCACAAGAATGGACCTGTCATCCTCAAAGAAACTGTGACCTCCTCAGAAGCCCAAACCCTCCAGATTAGGAGAAACCTACAAGGCCCCTGAACCCACCTCCCTTTGGAGGCTGCTCCAGATGCAAATGTGCAGTCTGAAACACCCTGATCACCTACATCCAGGGAGACACCCAAGTCAATGTTCCTGAGTGAGAAGATTGAATCTGACATGCCCCTAGGACTTTATTCGAAACCTAGATTAGGTTTTCAGGCATCTGTCCTCAGAGGCCATTTCTGGAATACCAAGATAGGGTACAATATGTGGTCCCTGAGCCACACAACAGAACTTCTCTTGTCCTCATAAGGAAACCGTGCTGTTGGACCTGTGTTAAACCCTCAGGGTAGTAGAATCCTGCAAGGCACCTTAGTCACCAGCACATTCTAAGATCTCCCTGGTAACAAATCAGCACTGTGACCCATGTACAAGAGATTCCAAGTCAACTTAAGGCCTTGGTACTTCGCCCAAGAGGCACCAAAATGAACCTGTCATGTTCTTCAGCTGCAATGGTCAATGTAGGTGTGCTTTCCCGGCTTCCATGCTGGAGAGCTGTTAAACAAACTTTCCACATGGGGGACCACGGAGCAAACAAACCTCACACCACCTGTCCAGTACAAGGAAACCTTGCTACTTGGAGCATCTCACAAGCCTCAGGGTGGGAAATCCTCCATGGCCCCTTGACACCACCTCTCCATTTGTCGGTCATCATAGACTCAAACTCCAGTGTGAGCATACGTCTGACATCCACCCTTACTCAGGTGCTGGATGTCTGAAATAAACAGCTGCACGTTGGAACTGCCTTCTGCTTGCACTGAATTTAACGGTAGCTTATTTTTACAATTACGTTCTCTCCTGACTGGTCCCAAAGCCCTCTTGATAGAGAATTCTGCAGCCACAATGCAGTATTCTGCCTTCCTCATAGAAAGTAGAAGGGCCTGATAAGTCTGCCCTAAAACCCCACAGAGGATCAATCTGCTCGTCCCTCAAGGGTACCCCGATTTATAGGCTTCCCTGGACACTAGTGTTTTGTCTGACAGAGCCTGAGCCCCGGCCTCATGACAGCCACCCAGAATGAGGGACCCATATCCAGCATCTGAAATCGGCCATGGCCCAGGTCCCTCCACTCTACCCATCCATGGTATTCAGCTATGTCCCTAGAATTTTGCTGGAGTCGCTGCCAATGGGGAAACCTGAAGCCCAATAGAGAACTGCTCCTTCCCCTGGCAAGAAACATGACTGTTGGGATGGGTGTCCAACACTCAGAGTGGGAGCAAGCTGCATGGCCAATGAGACCATGCCCACTCTTGAGGGCTACCCTGGGCACAAACATGCATTGCTACCCTCAGCCTAAGCATGATTTCAAAGAAGCCCTCTCAGTTGCACCATCAGGATCCCGCATTGCAGGACTGGTACTCCCTTGGCACCAACCTAACAGTTGGTGGGTTTTTTCAAGTGCTCAGACCCAGATCTAATCTCTGGAATCCCTGTTTTGGGGCACCCTTAAGAAGGAATACAGCACTCTTCCCTTCCCCGTAAAAGCCATCCAACTATTGGTAGACGCCAAGATCCTTAGAGAGGAAAAATATCTCATGGATCCATGAGAGCACACCTGCATTCCGATGCCATCTGGGAGACAAAATCCAGCTTCCACCTTTGAGTCAGCCTAATTACAGTTCCTGAAGAGCTGCCCTCCAGGTCTACGCATTGGGCCTGTGATCACTTCGCCAGTAACCCTAACCCACGTTTCTGTTTGCAGATTTCTCTCTCAAAACCATGGCTCCCATGTCCTCCAAAATGGGGTCTCTGGAGCTGCACCAGAGGACTGGTCCTGTCATCCCCCAAAAAACTGTGGCCGTCACAGTGGCCCAAACCCTCCAGATTAGGACAAACCTGCAAGGCCCCTGAGACCACCCCACTACTGGAGGCCACTCTGGATGCAAATGTGCAGTCTGAAATACCCTGATCACCTACATCCAGGCAGACACCCAAGTCAATGGTCCTGAGTCAGAAGATTGAACCTGGCATGCCCCTAAGACCTCATTTGAACCCTAGATTAGGTTTTCAGGCATCTGTCCTCAGAGGCCTGTTTCTGAATACCAAGGTAGGATACAACATGTGGTCTTGAGCCACAGAACAGAACTTCTCCTGTCCTCAGAAGGAAACTGTGCTGTTGGACCTGTGTTAAACCATCAGGGTAGGAGAACCCTGCAAAGCACCTTAGCCACCAACACATTCTAAGATCTCCCTAGTAACAAATCAGAGCTGTGACCCATGTGCAAGAGATTCCAAGTCAACTCAAGGCCTTGGTACTACGCCCCAAAGCCACCAATACGAACTTGCCATGTTCTTCAGCTACAATGATCAATGTAGGTGTGATTTCATGGCTTCCATGCGGGAGGGCTCTGTTACACAAATTTTCCACATGGGAAACCCCCAAGCAAACAAACCACACACCACCTGTTAAGTAGAAGGAAACCTTGCTATTTGGAGCATCTCACAAGCCTTAGGGTGGGAAATCCTCCATGGCCCCTTGACACCACCTCTGCATTTGATGGTCATTATAGACACAAACTCCAGTGTGAGCAAACGTCTGACATCCACTTTTACTCAGGTGCTGGATGTCTGAAATTAGTCACTGCACATTGGCACTGCCTTCTACTTGGCACTGAATTTAATGGTAGCTTGCGTTTACAATTACATCCTCAACCAACTGGTCCCCAAGCCCACTTGATAGGGAATTCTGGAACCACAATGCAGCTTTCTGCCTGCCCACCAGAAAGAAGAAATGTCCTATGGGTCTGCGCAGAAACCCCACATGAGGATCCACCTGCACGGTCCTCACCGTCACCCCTATATCATAGGCCACCCTGTCACCTAATGTTGTGTCTGACACAGCCCAAGCACAGACATCCTGTCAGCCACCCAGAGAGTGGGCCCCATATCCTGCAGTTGGGACTTTCCTTGGCCTGAGGTCGTCATCTTGAACCAACTTCTGTATTAAGGTACCTGTCCCAGAACATAGCTCAAATTCCTGCCCATGGGAGACGCTGAAACACAAGAGTACTCCTCCTTTCCCATGGAAGGAAAACTGAATGTTGAGATGGATGTCTAACCCTCAGAGTAGGAGCCAGGTGCATGGCCCATGAGACCACGCCTACTCAGGATAGGCAGCTGGGCACCAAGAATCATTGTGACCCTCAGCCTGAGATCCCTTTCCAACAAAACCCTCAGAAGCTTGACCAGGAGCCCACAGAGCTTGCCTGTCATGACCCTAGACCCAAAACCTAAGCCTTGGTGGGGTTATCCAGGCACAGGACCCAGAACCCATTTTTGGAATCCTTGTTTTGACGATTACCCTGACATGGAAAACTGTGTTCTCTCCTTCCCTCAGTAAGACAACAAAATTTTGGGTGAGGGAAGAATCCCCAGAGGGGAAGAATCTCCCCTGGACCCATGAGGTCACCCTTCTATTCCGAGGCCATCCTAGACACACAATCCAAATGGAAAGACTGTGCTCCTGCCTCCCAGACACCCGAATTTAAAATCCCGAGGATCTGCCCTCAGAGTCTGAAGATTGGGAATGCCATCACCTTGCCCTAATTCTTACCCAAGTTTATGTCTGAAGACTTTGGTCCCAAAGCCCTGACCCACATGCCCTCCAGGAAGGGACCTCCAGAAACACACCACATCACTGGGCCTGCTCTCCCGAGGAAAATCTGCCCGTCTCAGTAGCTCAAACCATCCACAATAGGAGAAATCTGCAAGGCCCCTGAGTCCAACCCAATTACATAGGCCGCTCTGGAAAAAAATGCACAGTGTGACACAGCCTTAGCAACTACCTCCAGGAAGACACACAGGTCAATGGTCCTGAGTCTGAAGATTGAACCTGATATGCCCCTAGGACCTAATCAGAACCCTAGCTTAGGTTTTCAGGAACTGTCACCAGAGGACTGGCTTGGAAAATCAACATATGGTCCAACATGTGGTCTGTGAGCCATACAGGAGAACTTCTCCTGTGCTGAGAAGGAAACCTGGCTCCTGGGTACTGGGTCTAACCCTCAGATAGGAGAAACCTGCATGGCCCGAGAGCAACTGCCACATTCTAAGGTCTCCCTGGACCCCAAGCAGCATTCTGACCCGTTAGACTAAGAACGTCCATCAACTCAGATCACTTGGAACTTCGAAACGGAGCCAGTGGTCAATCCTGTCCTGTTCCTCCCCTACAATGGTAACACAAGGTGGGCTTCCCAGGCCTCCATTCAGAGAGCTGTGCTATCAAATCTTTCCATATGGGGGAACCTGGAGCCCTCGAAGCGGACTTCCCCTGTCCCACAAGGAAACGTTGCTGTTTTGTGCAGCTCACAAGCTCCATCATGGGAAAACCTCCAAGGCTTCTTGAGGGCACCACACAATTCGTTGGCCATAATGGATACAAACTGTAGTGTGAGCAGACATCTGACCCTCGCACATACACAGGTGCTGGAGATTACGAAACAACCGTTGGACGTTGGAACAGCCATGTGCTCAGCACTGAGCTGAACCTTTGCTTATGTTTTCAGTCTTCCTTCCTCACACTTTTCGCCTGGAAGCCCTCTATATTGGGAATTTGGGAGCCACAATGCAAGCTTCTGCCTGTGCATCAGAAAGAAGAAGTGCCCTATGAGTCTGTGCAGAAACCCCACAAGAGGATCAACCTGCACCGCCTTCAAAGTCACCCCAATATCATAGGCTGCACAGTGCACTAATGCTCTGCCTGACACAACCCAAGCCCCTCCCTCCTGTCATCCACCCAGATAGCGGGCCCCATATCCTGAAGGTGTGAACTGCCTTGACCTAACTCTTTCATCTCGAACCAACCTGGGTATTCAGGTACCTGTCCCAGAACTTAGCTCAAATTCCTGACCATGGGGGACCCTGAAGCACCAAGGAGTACTCCTCCTTCCCCATGGCAGGAAAACTGAAAGTTGAGATGGTTGTCCAACTATCAGTGTGGTAGCCAGGTGATTGGCCCATGAGAGGATGACCACTCAGGATGGGCAGCTGGGCACAAAGGGGCATTTTGACCCTCAGCATGAGACCCCTTTTCAGCAAGCCAACTCGGGAGCTGGACCAGGAACACACAGAGTGGGTCTGTCATGCCCATAGGCCTAAATCCTAAGCTTTGGTGAGGTTATCCAGGCACCAGGACCCAGAATCCATCTCTGGAATCCCTGTTTGGACGGAAGTACACACTGATCCTCATGTAAGGATTCTGGGCAGGCCCATGCTGCACTTCTACTTTCTGGTAGGCAGGCAGAAGTCTGCATCACGGCTCCAGATTCACAATCTGGAGTGCTTGTGGGCCAGGAGTGTGAGCCCACAAGGCCCAAAATACGAACTAGGGTATAATTCAGTGCCAAGCGCTTGGCAGTCCCAATATGCAGTGGCTGATCTGAGATCTCCAGGGCCTGAGTAGGGGCGAGGGTCCGATGTTTGCACATGCTGGGTTTTGTGTTCATGATGGCCGAAGAATGCAGTCGTGGTCTCATGAGGCCTTGGAAGTTTAGCCACTCTCAGACCTGTGAGCTATTCTTAACAGCAAGGTGTCCTTCTAGGGACAATGGCGACTCTGTTTAGATGGCTCCAGGATACCCCACATGGAAAGATTGGCTAGCAGAGGTATCCAAATGGATGCCTGGAAAGCCCGCCTCGGCTCACCATTGCAGCTGAGGAACATGGCAATTTCTATCTGCCGGCTTTGAGGAAAAGTGCCAAGGGGGGCCAGCTGACAGCGTGTCTCAAGCTGTCGGGACACTTTGGCAGTCTTTGTCAATGGAGACATTCCAATGTGGTGGTGGTTCGGGAGCCATGCAGGATTCCTCTACGCTGAGGTTTGACACAGGTCCCAAGAGAAACGGTTCCTACTCAGGAAAAAATGGTTCTGTTGTGTGCCTCAAGGACCACATATTGGACCCTATGTGGGTATTCCAGAACAGGTCTCTGGAGACCGATGCTTGACAACCTGATCTAGGGTTCTCATGAGATCCTAAGTGCATGTGTGGTTCAATCATCTGCCTCGGGCCACTGACCTGGGTGTCTACTGAAGGTAGGTGACCAGGGTTACTCAGACTGTGCATTTTTCTGCAGTGCGGCCTACAAAATTGGGATGGGCTCAGGATCCTTGTAGGTTTCTCCAAACATGTACATTTTGGGCTGCTGTTTAGCACTGAGTTTTCCTCGGAAGGACAGGCCCCAGTCCTTCAGTGTGGCTCTGGAGGCCCTATACTGGAGGGCGTGTGGGCCAGGGCATTGGAGAGAGAAGTCTGCCAACACAAGTTCAGATTAGGGTTAGGGGTGAGGTGTTGGCAGGTGTGCTCTGCAGATGCTGAGGGCAGCGCCTCTGGATTTGAAATTAGGGCGGCAGGGAGTCAGTAGTGCAAGCTTTTCTGTCTATATTGTGTGTCTAGGAAGGCCACAGAATGAAGGGGGGGCTCATGGGGCCATGGGATATTATGCCTTACAGGAGGTCCTGTCCAGCTCTCAAGAATTTGGTTTCCTTCTGAGGGAAGGGAAGAGTGCTCTTTAGGTTTCCTGGATCCCACCATAACAGGGATTGCTTAGACGGTTTCTGAGTCTGGGCGCCTGGATAACCCCATCGAGGGTTATGATTGGGGATTAGGGTCACAGCAAGCCTGGTTTCTGTGAGCCTGGTCCAGCTGCTGAGGGGAGTGTTTGAAAGTGGGTTCAGGCTGAGGGTCACAATGCTTGCTTGTGCCCAGGATGGCCCTCATGGGTGGGGGTGGTCTCATGGGCCATGCAACTGACTCCCACTCAGAGGGTTATACAACCATCACCACAGCAAACTTTCTGGCCTTATAATTGAAGGAGTATACTTTTGTGCTTCAGGTTCACCCATAGGCAGGGATTTGAGCTATGGTGTGTGGATAGATGCCTGAATACACAGGTTGGATAGAAATGACGGCCTCGGGCCATGGCAGATCCCACCTGCAGTGAATGGGCCCCACTCTCTTGGTGGCTGACAAGAGGCTGGCTGACAAGAGGCTGGGGCTCTGGCTGTGTCAAACAGATCATTAGAACACAGGACTGACTATGATATTGGATTGCCATCGATCACCGTGCAAGTTGATCCTCATGCGAGTATTCTGGGCAGGCCAATGTTGCACTTCTACTTTCTGATGTATAGGCAGAATTCTGAATCGTGACTCCAGATTTGGAATCTGGAGTGCTTGGGGGCCTGGAGTGACAGCCTGCAAGCCCGGCAACTCGAATTACAGTTCAGTTCAGCTGAGCGCTTGGCAGTTTCAATGTGCAGTGGCTGATTCGAGATCTCCAGGGCTTGAGTAGGGGCGAGGTTACAATGTTTGCACATGCAGGAGTTAGTATTCACGATGGCCAAAGAATGCAGGGGGAGCCTCATGAGGCCATGGAGGTTTATCCACTCTCAGGTTGTGAGCTGCTCCAAACAGCAAAGTGCCTTTTTGAGGATAATGGTGAATCCGTTTAGATGGCTCCAGGATCCCCCGTATGGAAAGATTGGCTAGCAGAGCTTTCTGAATGGATGCCTGCAAAGCTCGCCTCAGCTTACCATTGCAGCTGAGGATCACGGCAAGTTCGATCTGCTGGCTCTGGGGAAAAATGCCAAGGGGGCCCATTTGACAGCGTGTCTCATGCTGTTGGGTCACAATGCCAGTCTGTATCCAGGGAGACCTTCCAGTGTGGTAGTGGTTCAGGAGCCATGCAGGATTCAACTTTCCTGAGGGATTGACACAGCTCCCAGGAGCAACGGTTCCTTCTGGGGACAGGATAGGTTCTGCTGTGTGGCTCAGGAACCACATGTTGGACCCTGTGTGGGTATTCCAGAACAGGCCCCTGGGACTGATGCCTGACAAGCTAAACCGGGTTTCTCATGAGGTCCTAGGCACATGTGCGCTTCAATATTCTGCCTCTGGGCCTGTGACCTGGGTGTCTACCTGGAGGTAGGTGTCTAGGTTGAGTCAGATGGTGCACTTTTCAGCAGTGCGGCCTATGAAATTGGGGTGGGTTCAGTGACCTTGTCAGTTTCTCCAACCCTGGAGGTTTTGGGCAGCTGCTTAGGGTGGAATTTTCCTAGGGAGGATAGGCCCTGTCCTGCAGTGTGGCTCTGGAGGCCCCAAACCAGAGGGCATGTGGGCCAGTGGTTGTGAAATAGAAGTCGGCCAGAGCGGGATTCTAACGATGGATGCCTAGGCAGCCCAACTCGCATTCCAATTGTTTCCCAGTGACAAGGCCTGTTCAATCCGTGGGCTCTGGAGGAAGAACCAAGTGGGTTTAGCTGAAATGGACTCTCCTGAGGGTGGGTCATAATGTGGGTTTGTGTCCATAGAGACATTGGAATGGGGTGGTGGCTCCGGCGACCTGAAGTTTTCTCCTAACTGGAGGTTTTGACACAGCTCCATAGAGCAAGATTCCAATGTGAAGACGAGATTTGTTCTGATTGATCCCTACGGAAAACCCCCATATGCTGGTATTGGAATCCAGCCCTTTGAGGATGAGATGGCTGGAAACAAAAGCAATGGATCTGATTAGGTCCTGGGTGCCTGTCCGGTTCAATTTTCTTCTCTGGGCATATCTGTCTACAAGTCTGAGTGGAGGTAGTTGCACAGCTTGTGACAGATCACCCTTGTTTGTCCTGGGTGGCCGACACTATGGGGATGGCCTCGGGGACTTTGGAAATTTCTCCTAATCTGTCAGGTTGTGTCAAAAAGAAAGAGTAGAATTCACTTGGAAAAGGCAGGTGCAGTCCTGAGGTGTGGCTCCAGGGGCCCCAGCCTGGAGGGTGTGTGTGCCAGGACTATGGAGACAGAAGTATGAAAACACAAACTCGGCTTAGGTTTGGGGACATAGGTATGGCAGGACTGATCTACACACCTTGAGGAGAATTTTTCAGGCTATGATCTAATGGGTGAGTGTGAGGCCTTCTTTCAGGCTTTTGTCTCCGGATTTTGCATCACTGGTAACTGTGGAAAGTCAGGCTGGCCTCATCGGCCATGGACGAGTTTTTCTCTCTGTGGATTTGGCCCGACTCCAAGTGTTTGGGGTCATTCTTTTTTTTTTTTTTTTTTTTTTTTTTTTTTTTTTTTTTTTACCTCATGTGTCCCACCAAGGAGGGATTCTAGAGAAGAGCTCTGAGTAGGGGTGACTAGACTTCTCGAGCTCGGGTTAAGATTTGGGGACTAGGAGCATGGCAAACCCCATATGTGAGCTGTTGGTCCAGTCACTGAGAGGCTTTACATGAGGACAGGGCTCACGCTGAAGGTTCCAATGTTTGTTTATGCCCATGGTGGCCCTCAAGCATGTCCGGGCCTCATTTGCCATCTGGTTTTTCCTATACTGAACATGCTGCGTCTGACACAGACTGAGCTCCGACCTAGTGTCAGCCACCCAAAGAGCGGGCCCCATATCCAGCATGTGAGACAGGCAATGGCCCAAGTCCATCATCTCTACACATCCTTGGTATTCAGGCACCTGTCCATAGACTTTTGCTGCAATCCCTGCCAATGGGGAAAACAGAAGCATAATAGAGAACTCCTACTTACCAAGGCAGGAAACCTGGCTGTTGGGATGTGTGTCCAACCTTCAAAGTCAGACCTAGCTGCATGTCCATTTTGACCATGCCAATGGCTGAGGACCCGCCCTGGGCACAAACAAGCATTGTGTCTCTCAGCCTGAGCATGCTTTCCAACATCCCCTCTCAGTTGCACCACCAGGATCCAGCATTGAAAGCCCGCTATACCCCTATGCCCAATTTCTAACACTTGGTATGATTTCTGAGACACGCAGATCCAGAACCCATCTCTGGAACCCCTATTTTGGTGCACCCCTTAGATGGAGTACAGCACTCTTCCCTTCCCCCGAAAAAGCCACCAAACTATGGGGAGACACCAGGATGCTTAGAGAGGAAAAATCTCCCATGGCCCCAGCAGACCACACCTGCATTCCGAGGCCATCCTGGACAAACAATCCAGATAGAAAAGTTGTATCACCGCCTTCCAGTCACCCTAATTACAGTTCCAGACGAGCTGCCCTCCAGTTTTAGGCATTTGGCCTGTGATCACCTAGCTACTAACACTAACCTGAACTTGTGCTTGCAGACTTCTCTAACAATAACATGGCTCACATGTCCTCCAGGATGAGGTCTCTGGAGCCACACCACAGGACTGTGCCTGCCATCCGCTAGGTTTCTGTGCCCATCACATTTGCCCAAACCTTCCAGATTAGGAGAAACCTGAGGACCCTGAGACCACCCCAATATTGGTGGCTGTTCTGTATGCAAATGCACAGTCTGAAACAACCAGATCACCTACATCCAGGCAGACAACCAAGTCAATGGTTCTGAGTCAGAAGACTGAACCATACATGACCCTAGGACCACATTTGAAACCTAGATTAGGTTTTCAGGCATCTGTCCTCAGAGGCCTGTTCTGGAATACGAATTTATGATACAACATGTGGTCCCTGAGCCACATTACAAAACAAATCCTGTGTCATTCGGGCATCTGAATGTCTTCTTTGCAGAACTGTCTGTTCATGTCCTCTGCCCATTTCTTGATTGGATTATTTGTTCTTTGGGTGTTGAGTTTGCTAAGTTCTTTGTAGATTTTGGACACTAGTCCTTTATCTGATATGTCGTTTGCAAATATCTTCTCCCATTCTGTCAGTTGTCTTTTGATTTTGTTAACTGTTTCCTTTGCTGTGCAAAAGCTTTTGATCTTGATGAAATCCCAGTAGTTCATTTTTGTCCTTGCTTCCCTTGCCTTTGCGATGTTCCTAGGAAGATGTTGCTGCGGCTGAGGTCGAAGAGGTTGCTGCATGTGTTTTTAAGGATTTTGATGGATTCCTTTCTCACATTGAGGTACTTCATTCATTTTGAGTCTATTTTTGTGTGTGGTGTAAGGAAATGGTCCAATTTCATTTTTCTACATGTGGCTGTCCAATTTTCCCAACACTATTTATTGAAGAGGATGTCTTTTTTCCATTGGACATTATTTCCTGCTTTTTCGAAGATTAGTTGACCATAGAGTTGAGGGTCTATTTCTGGGCTCTCTATTCTGTTCCATTGATCTTTGTGTCTGTTTTTGTGCCAATACCATGCTGTCTTGATGATGACAGCTTTGTAAAAGTGCTCCATATCACTAGGCATCAGGGAAATACAAATCAAAACCACAGTAAGATATCACCTCACACCAGTCAGAATGGCTAAAATCAACAAGTCAGTAAATGACAGTTGCTGGTGAGGATGAGGTGAAAGGGGAACCCTCCTACACTGTTGGTGGGAATGCAAGCTGGTGCAACCACTCTGGAAAACAGCATGGAGGTTACTCAAAATGTTGAAAATAGAACTGCCCTATGACCCAGAAATTGCACTATTGGGTATTTACCCTAAAGATACAAACGTAGTGATCCAAAGGGGCACGTGCACCCGAATGTTTATAGCAGCAATGCCCACAATAGCCAAACTATGGAAAGAACCTAGATGTCTATCAACAGATGAATGGATCAAGAAGATGTGGTATATATACACAATGGAATACTATGCAGCCATCAAAAGAAATGAAATATTGCCCTTTGCGACAACATGGATGGAACTAGAGTGTATCATGCTTAGTGAAATAAGTCAAGCAGAGAAAGACAACTATCATATGATATCCCTGATATGAGGAAGTGGTGATGCAACATGGGGGCTTAAGTCGGTAGGAGAAGAATAAATGAAACAAGATTGGATTGGGAGAGAGACAAACCATAAGTGACTCTTAATCTCACAAAACAAACTGAGGGTTGCTGGGGGGTAGGGGGGTTGGGAGAAGGGGGGTAGGGTTATGGACATTGGGGAGGGTATGTGCTTTGGTGAATGCTGTGAAGTGTGTAAATCTGGCGATTCACAGACCTGTACCCCTGGGGATAAAAATATATGTTTATAAAAAATAAAAAAAAATTACTAAAAAGAAAACCAACCAAATCCTGTCCCTAGAAGGAAACCATGCACTTCGACCTTTGCCAAAACTTCAGGTTTGGAGAATCCTAGAATCCTTAGCCACCAACACATTCTAAGATCTCCCTGGTAACAAATCAGCATTGTGACCCATCTGCAATAGATTTCATGTCAACTCAAGTCCTTGGACCTTTGCCCCAGAGCCACCAGAAGGAACATGCCATGTTTCTCAGCTGCAATGGTCAATGGAGGTGTGCTTTCCAGGCATCCATGTGGGAGAGATCCGCTACCCAAACTTTCCACATGGTGGACACTGGAGCAAACAAACCAGGCTCCACCTGTTCTGTAGAAGGAAACCTTCCTGTTTGGAACATCTCACAGACTTAACGTGGAAAATCCTCCATGGACTCGTGGTGCCACCCCTTCATTTGACGGTCATCATACACACAAATTCCATTGTGAGCAAATATCTGACATCAGCCCTAACTCAGGTGCTGAATATCTCAAATAAGCTGCTGCACATTGGAACTGCCATCTGCTTGACACTGAATTGAACCGTAGCTTGTGTTTGCAATTCCGTCCTCACCCTACTGGTCCTCAAGTCCTGTTGAAAAGGAATTCTGGAGCCACAACCCACCATTCTGCCTTCACCATAATAAAATGTAGTGCCTGTTGAGTCTGACCAGGTACCCCACTTGAGTATCAATCTGCTTGGCCCTCGAGGGAACCCCGATATATAGGCTGCCCTGGGCATAAGAGCTGTGTCTGGGAGAGCCTGAGCACCAACCTAGTGTCAGCCACGAAGAGAGCGGGCCCCATATCCAGCATGTGTGACCAGCCATGACCCAAGTCCGTCAGCGCAACCCAACCTTGGTATTCAGGCATCTGTCCAAAGACCTTTGCTGGAATCCTTGCCAATAGGGGAACCTAAAGCAGAATAGAGAACTCCTCCTTAACCCTGGCAGGAATCCTGGCGGTTGTCCAATCCTCAAAGTGGGAGCAAACTGCATAGCCAATGAGACCACACCTACTTCTGAGGGCCACTCTGGGCAAAAACAGGCATTGTGACTCTCAGCCTGAGCATGCTTTCAAACAAGCCCTCTCAGTTGCACCACCAGGATCCTGCATTGCAGGCCTTGTTCGCCCCTAGGCCCAAATCCTAACTCTTGGTGGGATTTTCCAGGAGCCCAGACCCAGAACCCCTCTCTAGAATCCCTGTTTTGGGGCACCCCTAAATTGGAAAACTGCATGCTTCCCTTCCCTGAAAAAGCCACCAAAGTATGGGGAGCCTAATTATAGTTCATTATGAGCTGCCCTCCAGGTCTTCGCTTTGGTCTTGCAATCACCTTGCCACTAACCCTTACCTGAATTTGGGTTTGCAGACTTCTCTCCTAAAACCATGGCTTACATGCCCTCCAGGATGGGGACCCTGGAGCAACACCACAGGACTGTGCCTGCCTTTCCCAATTAAACTGTGCCTGTCAGAGTTGCCCAAACCTTCTAGATTAGGCGAAACCTGCAAGGCCCTTGAGGCCACCCCCATATTGGCGTCCACTCAGCATGCAAATTTGCAGTGTGAACTATCCTGATCACTTACATCCAGTAAGACGGCCAAGAAAATGGTCCTGAGTCAGAAGATGTCAGAAGATTGAACCTGATATGCACCTAGTACCCCACTGGAAACCTAGATAAGGTTTTCAGTCATCTATCCTCAGGGGCCTGTTCTGGAATACCAACTTATGATACTGCAGGTGGTCCCTGAGCCACACAACAGAACATCTCTTTTCCCAAGAAGGAAACCGTGCTTTTCGACCTGTGGCAAAACCTCAACGTAGGAGATTCCTACTGGACACCTTAGCCACCAGCACATTCTAAGATCTCCCTGGTAACAATCCATCATTTTAACACATCCGCAAGAGAGTTCATGTGAACTCAAGGCCTTGGTCCTTCGGCCCAGAGCCACTGTTCCTCAGGTGCAATGCCAATGGGCGTGAGCTTTCCAGGCATCCATGTGGGTGAGCTCTGCTACCCAACTTTCCACATGGGGGACCCCGGAGCACAACAAAACAAAAAACAAACAAAGAAACAACAACAACAACAAAATAAATAAACCAAAAAAAGGAACAACCAACCAAAAACAAAAACAGGGTCGACCTGTCCCGTAGAAGGAAACCTTGCTGTTTGGAGAATCTCACAATCCTCTGCATGGAAAATCCTCCATGGACTCTTGACGCCACGCCTCCATTATTTGGTCATCATAGACAGAAACTCCAGTGTGAGCAAACATCTGACAACCGCCCTTACTCAGGTGCTGGATATCTCGAAACAGCCGCTGCACATTGGAAATGTCTTCCGCTTGGCAGTAAATTGAACCATAGCTTGTGTTTACAATTCCATCTTCACCCTATTGGTGCCCACGTCCTCCTGATGAGGAATTCTGGAGCCACAAAGCAGCATTCTGCCTTCCCCATCGAATGAAGAAGTGCCTGGTGAGTCTGCCCAGAAACTGCACATGAGAATCAATCTTCAGCACTCAAGGTAACCCCAATATAGGCTTCCCTGGTCACTAGTGTTTTGTCTGACACAGCCTGAGCCCCCAATCTGGGGACAGCCACCCAGAGAGCGGGCCCCATATTCAGCATGTGAGACCGGTCATGTCCCAAGTCCATCATCTCTACCCATCCTTGGTATTCAGCACCTGTCCATAGACGTTTGCTGGAATCCCTGCCAATGAGGGAACCAGAAGCATAATAGAGAACTCCTCCTTCCCCATGGCAGGAAACCTGGATGTTGGGATGGGTGTCCAACCCTCAAAGTCAGAGCTAGCTGCATGTCCAATGAGATCAAGCCCACGACTGAGGACCCACTATGGGCACAAACTAGCATTATGACCCTCAGCCTGAGCATGCTTTCCAACATCCCCTCTCAGTTGCACCACCAGGATCCTGCATTGAAAGCCTGCTATGCCCCTATGACCAAATTCTAACCCTTGGTGTGATTTCCGAGTTGCTCAGACCTAGACCCCTATCTCTGGAATCCTTATTTGGAGCACCCCTTAGATGGAATACAACACTCTTTCCTTTCCTGAAAAAGCCACCAAACTTTTGGGAGCCACCAGGATCCTTAGAGAGGAAAAATCTCCCATGGACTCAGGCAACCACACCTGCATTCTGATGCCATCCTGGACAAACAATCCAGTTAGAAAAGCCAGTACCACTGCTTTGAGTCACCCTAATTTCAGTTCCTGATGAGCTGCTCTTCATGTGTAGGCATTGGGCCTGTGATCACCTAGCCACTAACCCTAACCCGAACTTGTGTTTGAAGACTTCTCTAATAATACCATGGCTCACATGCCCTCCAAGATGGGGTCTCCACACAACAGGACTGTGCCGGCCATCCCCAAGGAAACTGTGTCATCACAGTTGCCCAAACATACCAAGTTAGGAGAAATCTGAAGTCCCTGAGACCATCCCAATATTGGTGTCTGCTCTGGATGCAAATACTCAGTCTGAAACAACCTGATCACCTACATCCGGGCAGACAGCCAAGTCAATGGTTCGAAGTCAGAAGATTGAACCATACATGACCCTAGGACCACATTAGCACCCTAGCTTAGGTTTTCAGGCATCTGTCCTCAAAGGCCTGTTCTGGAATACCAACTTCTAATACAACATGTGGTTCCTGAGCCACACAAGAAAACATCTCCTGTCTCCAGAAGGAAAGTGCCCTCTTCGACCTGTGCCAAACCCTCAGGATAGGAGAATCCAGCACTTCACCTTAGCCACCAGCACATTCTAAGGTCTCCCTGGTAACAATCCAGCATTGTGGCCCATCTGTAAGAGATTCCATGTCAACTCAAGACCTTGGTACTTAGCCACAGAACAACCAGAACGAATCTGCCATGTTCCTAATCTGCAAAGGTCAATGCAATGGAGCTGTGATTTCCAGGCATCCATGCGTGAGAACTCTGTTAACCAAATTTTCCACAGGGGGACACTGGACTTAATAAATCAGGATCCACATTTCCAGTACAAGGAAACATTGTGGTTGGAGCATCTCACAAGCCTCAGCGTGGGTCTCATCCATGGATTCTTGATGCCACCCCTACATTTGTCGGTCATCATAGACACAAACTCCAGTGTGAACAAACATCTGACATCCGCTCTTACTCAGGTGCTAGATATCTCGAATCAGCCACTGCACATTGGAGCTGCCTTCCACTTGGCACTGAATTCAACTCTAGCTTATGTTTACAATTCCATCCTTACGCTACTAGTTCCCAAGCCCTCTTGATGAGGAACTCTGGAGCCACAAGACAGCATTCTTCCTTCCCCTTAGAAAGAAGAAGTGCCTGGTGAGTCTGTCCAGAATCCCCTCATGGGGATCAGTCTGCTAGGTCCTCGAAGGAATACTGATTCATAGTCTGCCATGACCACTATTGCTGTGTATGACAGAGACTGAGCCCCAAACTAGTGTCAGCCACCCAGAGAGCGGGCCCCATATCCAGCATGTGATACCAGCCATGGCCCAAGTCTGTAATCTCACCCATCCTTGTTATTCAGGCACCTGTCACCAGAACTTTGTGGGAATCCCTGCCAATGGGGGAACCTGAAGCAGAATAGAGAACTCCCCCTTTCCAATGGCAGGAGATATGGCTGTTGGGATGTGTGTCCGACCCTCAAAGTGGAAGCCAGAAGCATGGCCAATGAAGCCACAACCACTCCTGAGCGCCACCCTGGGCATAAACAGGCATTGTGACCATCAGACTGAGCATGTTTTCAAACAAGCACTCTCAGTGGCAACACCATAATCTGACATTGCCAGCCTGGTATGCCCATAGGCCCAAATCCTAACACTTGGTGGGATTTTCTAAAGGCTCAGAGCCAGAGCCAGTCTTTGGAATCCCTGTTTTGGGACACACCTAAAATGAGCTTCCCTCAGGGCCTGCATATCGGGCCTATGATCACCTCAGCCCTCACACTAACCCTAGTTCGCGTTTGCAGATTTCTGTCCCCAAAGCCCAGGCCCACATGCCCTCCAGGATGGGGTCTCTGGAGCCAAGGCAAGTATGCATACATTCCCGAAGGAAACTCTGCCCTTCACTGTTGCCAAAACCCTTAAGATTAGGAGCAAAGTACAAAGATCCTGAGCCCACCTCAATTCAACGGAAAACTCCGGACCCAAATGCACATTCTGACACACAATGAGGACCTGCCTCCAGGTAGACATCCAAGTCAAAGGCCCTGAGTCAGAAGATTGAACCTGACATGCCTCTGGGACTTCATCTATACCCAAGCTTAGGTATTCAGGTGCCTGTCACCAGAGACCAGTTCTCCAATACCAACTTCTATTCCAACATGTGGTCCCTGAGCCACAAAATAGAACCTCTCCTGTCTCCAGAAGGATACGTTGCTTTTGGTAGCTGTGTCCAAGACTCAGTGTAGGAGAATCCTGCATGGGACCCTGACCGCCCCAACATTCTAACGTCTCCCTGGATGCAAACTAGCACTGTGATCCCACAGCATGAAATTCCATGTCAACTCAGGCCTCTTGGAACTTCGCTCCAGAGGCACCAGATCGAACCTGCCATGTTTCTCAGCTGCAAAGGTCAGTGGAGTTTTGCTTTCCTGGCATCCATGCAAGAATGCTCTGCTACCTAAACTTTCCATATGAGGGACCCTGGAGCAAAGAAACCAGACTCCCCCTGTCCAGTAGAAGGAAACCTTGCTGTTTGGAGCATCTCATGAGCCCCAGCATGGGAAATCCTCCATGGCCTCAGGACACTACCTCACCATTTGTCGGTCATCATAGACAGAAACCCCAGTGTGAGCAAGCATCTGATATCCGCACTTAGTCAGGTGTTGGATATCACAAATCAGCCACTGCACAATGGAACTGCCTACTGCTTGACACTGAATTGAACCATAACTAGTGTTTACAAATCCATCCTGAACCACCTGGTCCACAAACCCATTGACAGGGAATTCTGGAGCCACAACGCAGCATTCTGCCTACCACACAAAAAGAAGTCCTGCCTGGTGATTCTGCCCAGAAACCCCATATGAGACTCCACCTGCATGGCCCTCGACATCACACTAATATCATAGGCTGCAATGGGCACTCAGGCTCTTTCTGACACATCCTGAGCCATAACCTCCAGACAGCCATGCAGAAAGTGGTCCTCGTATTCTTCAGGTGAGAAATGCCATTGCCCGAAGCTGTCATCTCTACTCAACCTGGGTATTCAGGCATCACTCCCAGACCATAGCTCAAACCCCTGCCTATAGGGGAACCTTAAGCACAAGAGTACTCCTCATTCCCGATGGCAAGAAACCTGGATTTTGAGATGGGTGTCCAACCCTCAGAGTGGGAACCAGCTATATGGCCCATGAGACCACAGCCACTCATGGGAGCCGCCGTGGGCACAAAGAGGCATTGTGATTCTCAGCGTGAGCTACATTCAAACAAACTCCCTCGGTAGCTGGACCAGGAGTCCGCAGAGCGGGCCTGCCAGGTTCCTAGGTCAAAATCTTCACCTTCATTCATGTTTTCCAGGTGTCCAGAACAAGGATCTGTCTCTGGAATCCCTCTTGTGGGTGTCCCCTGAGACGGAAAACAGCAATCTTCCCTTCCTCCAGAGACACCAAACTCTTGGGAGTTGGGCAGAATCCCCAGAGAAGAGGAATATCCCATGGCACCATGAAACACTCCTACATTTTGCAACCGACCTGGACACACAATCCAGATAGAAAAGCCTACGCTTCTGCCTATATGACACCTTAATTTCAGTATAATATGAGCTGCACTCAGGGCCTGCAGAACGGGCCTGTGATCACCTCGGCTCTCACCCTAACCCTAGTTCGCGTTTCCCGATTTCTGTCTCCAATGCCCTGGCCCACATGCCCTCAGGACTGGGCCTCTGGAGCCACACGGGACGACTGTACCTACCCTCCCGAAGGAAACTCTATCCTCACTGTTGCCAAAACCCTGAATATTAAGAGCAAAGTACAGAGCCCCTGAGCACACCTCCATTTTGAAGAACGTTCTGGACCCAAATGTGCATTCTGACACACAATGAGACCCTGCCCTCTGGCAGACATCCAAGTCAAAGGCCCTGAGACAGCAGATTTAACCTGACATGCCTCTTAGATTCATCGATACCAGAGCTGAGATTTTCAGGTGCCTATCCCCAGGGGCCTTTTACCCAATACCAACTTATATTCCAACTTGTGGTCCCTGAGCCACACTACAGAACCCCTCTTGACCCAAGAAGTATACCTTGCTTTTGGTAGCTGTGTCCAAGTCACAGAGTAGGAGAATCCTGCATGGCCCTCTAACCACACCAACATTCTAACTTCTCCATGGATCACAACCAGCATTGTGATCCAAAAGCATGAAACTCCATGTCCACTCAGGCTGCTTGGAACTTAGTCCCAAAGCTACCAGATCGAACTTGCCATTTCCTCAGCTGCAATGGACCATGGAGGTGTGCTTTCTATGCATTGACACAGGAGAGCTCTGATACCTAAACTTTCCATATGGGGGACCCTGGAGCAAACTAACCAAAATCCCCCTGTCCAGTAAAAGGAAACCTTGATGTTTGGAGCATCTCACAAATCACAGCATGGGAAATCCTTCATGGCCTCTTGTGCCACCCCTCCATTTGTTGGTCATCATAGACACAAACTACAGTGTGAGCAAACATCTGACATCCGCCATTATTCAGGTGCTGGATAGCTTGAATCAGCCTTCTGATTGTCACTGGATTGAACCGTAGTTTGTGTTTACCATTCCATCCTTACCCTCCTGGACCCCAAGACAACTTGATAGGGAATTCTGGAGCCACGATGCAGCATTCTGCCTGTCCCACAGAAAGAAGTGCCTGGAGAATCTGCCAAGAAAACCCACATAAGTATCCACCTGCATGACCCTGGACAGAACCCCAATATCATAGGCCGCCGTGGGCACTTGGACTCTGTCTGACACAGCCTGAGCCACGACCTCAATTCAGCCATGCAGACAGTGGGCCCCATATTCTGCAGGTGGGACCTGTTGGCCCGAAGCCTGACGGCTTGAAGCCGTCACATGTACTCAACCTGTATATTCAGGCATCTCTCACAGACCATAGCTCAAATCCCTGCCTATGGGGGAAACTGAAGCCCAGGAGTACTCCCCCTTCCTGGTGGCAGGAAGCATGGCTGTTGGGATCGGTATTCAACCCTCAGAGTGGGAACTAGCTGTGTGGCCCATGAGGCCACAGTCATTCATGGGAGCTGCCCTGGGCACAAAGAGGCATTGTGACCCTCATCCTGATCATGCTTTCAAACAGGCCCTCTCAGTTGCACCACCAGGATCCCGCATTGATGGCCTGGTATGCCCCTAGTCACAAATACTAACCCTTGTTGGGCTATTCCAGGGGCCCAGACCCAGAGCCTGTTCATGGAATCCCTGTTTTGGGTCACCCCTAAAATAGAAAACAGCACTCTTCGCTTCCCTAAAAAAGTCACCAAACTATTGGGAGCCACTAGGATCCTAAGAGAGGAAAAATTCCCCATGTACCCATGAGACAACATCTGCATTATGAGGCCATCAGGGACAAGAGTCCGCAAATAAAAGCTTGTGCTACTGCCTTGCATCACCCTAATTACAGTTCTTGATGAACTGCCCTCCAGGTCTAAACACTGGGCCTGCGATCACTTTGCCACTAACCCTAACCCTACTTTGTGTTTGTAGACTTCTCTCTCAAACAATGAATTACATTCCCTCCAGGATGGTGTCTCTGGAGCCACACCACAGGACTTTGCCTTCCATACCCATGGAAACATTGCCCAAGCCACTTGTCCAAACCCTCCATATTGGAAAAACCTGCAAGGCCCCAGAGCCCACCCCAATATTGGAGGCTGGTCTAGACGCAAATGCACAGTCTGAAACACCCTTAGTCCCTACATCTAAGCAGACAATCAAGTCAATGGTCTGGAGTCAGAAGATTGAAACACACATGGCCTTAGGACCTCATTGAGACCCCAATTAGGTTTTCATGCATCTGTCCTCAGAGTCCTGTTCTGGAATACCAACTTATGACACAACATGTGGTCCCTAAGCTACACAGCAGAAAAACTCCTGTCCCCAGAAGGAAAATGTGCTCTTTGACCTGTTTCAAACCCTCAAGTTAAGAGACTCCTGAATGGCATTTTAGCCACCAGCACAGTCTAAGATTTTCCTAGTACCAAACCATCATTGTAACCCCTGTGAAAGACATTCCATGTCAACTCAAGGCCTTGGAACTTCACCCCAGATCAACCAGAACGAAACTTCCATGTTCCTCAGCTGCGTGGTCCATTTAGATATACTTTCCGGGCATCCATGCGGGAGAGCTCTGTTACCCAAAATTTCCATATGGGGGACCCTGGAGCTAACACGCCAAACTCCAACTGTCCAGTAGAAAGAAACCTTGCTGTTTGGAGCATCTCACAAGCCTCAGCATGGGATATTCTCCATGGCCTCTGAATGCCAAACCTCCACTAGTCAGTCATCATAGACACAAACTCCAGTGTGAGCAAACATCTGACATCCACCCTTACTCACATGCTGGATATCTCGCATAAGAAGCAGCCCACTGGAACTGCCTTCCACCTGATGAATTTAACCGTAGCTGGTGTTTACAATTCCATCCTTACCCTACTGGTCCCCAAGCCCACTTGATAGGGAATTCTGGAGCCACATCACAGCATTCTGCCTTCTCCATAAAAAGAAGAAGTGCCTTGTGAGTCTGCCCAGGAACCCAACATGAGGATCAATGTACTCCTGCCTTGAGGGAACCCTGATTTATAGACTGCCCTGGCCACTAGTGCTGTGTCTGACAGAGCCTGAGCCCCGACCTCATGTCAGCCTTCCAGAGAGCGGTGCCTGAATCCAGCATGTAAGACCATGATCTCTACACATCCGTGGTATTCAGACATCTGTCCCCAGACCTTTGCTGGAATCCCTGCCAATGGGGGAATCTGAAGCACAATGGAGAACTCCTCCTTCCCCATGGAAGGACACCTGGCTGTTGGTATGGGTGTCCAACCCTCAAAGTGCGAGCCAACTGCATGGCCAATGAGACCACGCCCACTCCTGCGAGCTGCCCTGGACACAAACCGGCATTGTGACCCTAAACCTGAGCATGTTTTCAAACAAGCCCTCTCAGTTACACCACCAGGATACCGCATTGCAGGCCTGCAACTCCCCTAGGCTCCAATCCTAATCCTTGGTTGGATTATCCAGGCGCCCAGACACAGAGCCCGTCTCTGAAATCCCTGTTTTGGGATACCACTAAGATGGAAATCAGCACTCTTCCCTTCCCCGAAAAAGCCAGCAAACCATTGGGAACTGCAAGCATCCTTTGACAGGAAAAATCTCTCATGGATTCATGAGACAACACCTGCATTCTGAGGCCATTGTGAACACACAATCCATATATAAAAGCCTGTGCTACCACCTAGAGTCACCTAATTACAATTCCTGACAATCTGTGGTCTAGGCCTATGCACTGGGCTTGCGATCACATCGTCCTTAACCCTAACCCTAACCCTAACCCAAGTTTGTGTTAGCAGACTTCTCTCTCAAAACCATGGCTCACATGCCCTCCAGGATCTAGTCTCTGCAGCCACACCACAGGACTGTGTCTCCATCACCAAGAAAACTTTGGCAGTCACAGTTGCCCAAACCCTCCAGATTAGGAGAAGCCTGCAAAGCCCCTGAGCCCACCTCAATATTGGAGGCCACTCTGGACGCGAATGCGCAGTCTGAAACACCCTGCTACCGTACATCCAGACAGATATCCAAGTCAATATTTCCGAGTCGGAAGATTGAACCTGACACACCCCTAGTACCACATTGGAATTCCAATTAGGTTTTCAGGCATCTGTCCTCAGAGGCCTGTTCTGGAATAAGAACTTATATTACCACATGTGGTCCCTGAGACACAACAGAAAAACTCCTGCCCCTAGAAGGAAACCGTGCTTTTGGACCTGTGTCAAACCCTCAAGATAGGAGAATCATGCATGGCATCTTAGCCACCAACACATTCTAAAATCTCCAAACAAACCAGCTGTAACAAACCAGCATGGTGACCCCTTTGTTAGAGATTCCATGTCAACTTAAGGCCTTGGTACTTCGTCACAAAGCCACCAGAACGGGCCTTCCATGCTCCTCAGCTACATGGTCCATGGAGGTGTGCTTTCCAGGCATCCATGCAGGAGAGCTCTGTTACCCAAAGTTTCCACATGGGGGACCCTGGAGCAATCAAATCAGACTCCACCTTTCCAGTAGAGGAAAACCTTGCTGTCTGGAGCATCTCAAAAACCTCAGCGTGGGAAATCCTCCTGGGCCTCTTTACGCCACATTTCCATTTGTTGCTCATCATAGAGACAAACTCCAGTGTGACCAAACATGTGACATCCACCATTTCTCACGTGCTGGATATCTCAAATAAGACGTTGCACATTCGAACTGTCTTAGGCCTGGCACTGAATTTAACCGTGTCTTTGGTTTAAAACTCCTTTCTCACCCTACTCTTAATCATGCCCTCTTGATAGGGAATTCTGGAGCCAAAACGCAGCATTCTGCCTTCCCCATAGAACGAAGAAGTGCCTGAGAGGATGCCAGGAAATCCCACATGAGGATCTTCTGCTCAGCTCTCGAGGGAACCCCGATTTATAGGTTCACTGGCCACTAGTGCTGTGTCTGACAGAGCCTGAGCACCGACCTAGTTTCAGCCACCCAGAGAGTCGGGCCCCTATCCAGCATGTCAGACCAGCCATGGCCAACGTCCTTTCTCTCTACCCATCCTTGATATTCAGGCAAATATACCCAGACCTGTGCTGGAATCCATGCCAATGGGGGAACCTTGAGCACAATAGAGAACTCCTATTTGCCCAAGGTAGGAAACGTGGCTTTTGGGATGGTTTTCCAACCCTCAGAGTAGGAGCCAGCTGCATGGCCAATGAGACCATGCCCACACATAGGGGTCGCCCTGGGCACAAACAGGCATGTGGTCTCTCAGCCTGAGCATGCTTTCAAGCCAGCCTACTTAGTTGCACCACCATGAACTAGCTTTGAAGGCCTGGTATGCCCCAGGCCCAAATCCTAACCCTTGGTGGGATTTTCCATATGCCCAACCCAGAGTCCTTCTCTGGAATCCCTGTTTTGGGACACCCCTAAGATGGAAAACAGCTCTCTTCCCTTCCCTGAAAAAGCCAACAAAGTATTGGGAGCCGCCGGGATCCTTAGAGAAAAAAATCTTCCATGGATCCATAAGACCACACCTGCATTCCGAGCCATCCTGGACACACAATCCAGATAGAAAAGCCTGTGCTACAGATTTTGATTCACCGTAATTACAGTTCCTGATGAGCTGCCCTCCAGGTCAATGCATTGGGCATGTGATCACCTCACCAATAACTCTAACCCGACTTTATGTTTGCAGACTTATCTCCCAAAACCATGCCTCACATGCCCTCCAGGATTGGGTCTCTGGATCCACACCACAGGACTGTGCCTGCCATCCCCAAGGAAACTGTGGGTATCACATATGACCAAACCCTCCAGTTTAGGAGAAACCTTCAAGGCTCCTGAGCCCATTCCAATATTGGAGGCCAGTCTGGATGCAAATGTGCTCTGAAACACCCAGATCATCTCTACCAAGGCAGACACCCAAGTCAATTGTCCTGGGTCAGAAGAATGAATCTGACATGCCCCTAGGACCTCATTGGAACCCTAGATTAGGTTTTTAGGCCTCTGTCCTCAGAGGCCTGCTCTGGAATAACAATGTATGATACAACATGTGGTCCCTGAGCCATACAACAGAACAGCTCCTATCCCCATAAGGAAACCGTGCTCTTTGACCTGTGTCAAACCCTCAGGGTGAGAGAATCCTGCACGGCCCCTTAGCCACCAGCACATTCTAAGATCTCCCTGGTAGCAAAACTGCATTTTGACCCATCTGCAAGCGATTACCTCTCAACACAAGGCCTTGGTACACCACCTAGAGCCATGTTAATCAGCTGCAATGATCAGTGGAGGTGTGCATTCCAGGCATCCATGCGGTAGAGCTCTGCTACCCAACCTTTCCACATGGAGGACCGTGAAGCAGACAAACCAGTCTCCACTTGTCTGTGCCTGTCACAGTTGCTCAAACCTTCAAGATTAGGAGAAACCTGAAAATCCCCTGAGCCCACGTCTATATGGGCGGTCACTCTGGTGAAAACTCGCAGTCTGAAACACTCTGATCACCTACATCCAGTCAGACAGTCATGTCAAAGGTCCTGAGTCAGAAGATTGATCTGCCATGCCCATACGACATCATTGGAACCCTAGATTAGGTTTTCAGGCATCTGTCCTCAGAGGCCTGTTCTGGAATACCAACATATGATACATGTGTTCCCTAAGCCTCACAACAGAACATCTCCTGTCCTGAGAAAGAAACCGTGCTTGTTGACACGTGCCAAATCCTCAGGGTTGGAGAATCCTGCATGAACCTTTAGCCACCAGCACATTCTAAGATCTGACTGGTAACAAACCAGCATTGTGGCCCATCTGCAAGAGATTCCATGTCAACTCAAGGCCTTGGTTCTTCACCGCAGAGCCACCAGAACAAACCTGCCATGTTCCTCAGCTGAAATGCTCAATGGAGGTGTGCTGTCCAGGCCTCCATACGAGAGAGCTCTACTACCCAAACTTTTCACATGCAGGACCGTGGAGCAAACAATCCAGACTCCACCATTCCAGTAGAAGGAAACCTTGCTATTTGGAGCATCTCACAAGGCTCTGTGTAGCATATCCCCCATGGCATCTTGACGCCACCACTCCATTTGTCAGTCATCAAGACACAAACCCTAGTGTGAGCAAACATCTGACATCCGCCCTTACTCAGGTGCTGGATATCTCGAAAAAGATGCTTCACATTTGAACTGCCTCCTGCCTGGCATTGAATTGAACCATAGCTTGTGTTTACAATTCCATCCTCACCATACTGGTCCCCAAGGTCTATTGATAATGAATTCTGAGGCCACAATGCATCATTATGCCCTCCCCATGGAAAGAAGAAGTGCCTGCTGAGTCTGCCCAGAATCCCTACATGAGGATCAATCGGCTCGTCTCTTGAGGGAACCCCGATTTGTAGTCTGCCCTGGCCACTAGTGCTGTTTCTGACAGAGCCAGAGCCCAGACCTAGTGTCAGCCACCCAGACAGTGGGTCACATATCTAGCATGTGGGCTAGATATGGCCCAAGTCCATCATATCTACCTATCCTTGGTATTCTAGCTTCTTACCTCAGACTTTGCTGGAATCCTTCCTTTGGGGGAACCTGAAGCACAATAGAATACTCCTCCTTCCCCAAGGTAGGAAACCCGTCTGTTGGGATGGGTGTCCAACCCTCAAAATGGGAGCCAGCTGTATGGCCAATGAGACCACGTCCTCCCTGGAGTGCCCCCCTGAGCACAAACAGGCATGGTGATCGTGTGCCTGAGCATGCTTTCAAACAAGCCCTCTCATTTCCACCACTAGGATCTTGCATTGCAGGCCAGGAATGCCCCTAGGCCCCAATCCTAAAACTTGGTGGGATTTTCCAGGCGCCCAGACCCAGAACCCATCTCTGGAATCCCTATTTTGGAGTACTCCTAAGTTGGAAAACAGCACTCTACCCTATTTTGGGGTACCCCTAAGAAGGAAAAGAGCACTCTTTTCTACTCTGAAAAAGCCACCAATCTATGGAGAGCCACCAGGATCCTTAGAGAGGAAAAGTCTCCCATTAAACCATGAGAAAACACCTACATTCCAAGCCCATCCTGGACACACATCCAGAGAGAAAAGCCTGTGTTACCAGCTTCCAGTCACCATAATTACAGTTCCTGATATGCTGCCCTCTAGATCTATGCTTTGGCCCTGTGATCACCTCGCCACTATCCCTAACCCAAACTTGTGTTTGCAGACTCCCCTCCGAAATCCATGGCTCTCATGCCTTCCAGGATGGGGTCTTTAGAGCCTTACAACAGGACTGGGCCTGCCATCCCCAAGGAAACTGCGCCCATCACAGTTTCCCATAGCCTACAGATTAGGAGAAACCTGCAAGGTCCCTGAGCCCACCCCAATATTGGAAGTAGAACTGGATGCAAATGCACAATCTGAAATACCCTGATAACCTACATCCAGACAGACACCCAAGTCATTGGTTCTTAGTCAGAAAATTGAACCTGACGCACACCTAGGACATCATTGGAACCCTAGATTAGGTTTCAAGCATCTGTCCTCAGTGGTCTGTTCTTGAATACCAAGTTAGGATACGACATATGTACCCTGAGCCACAAAAGAGAACATATCCTCTCCCAAGAAGGAAACTTTGCACATCGACCTGTGCCAAACCCTCAGGGTAGGAGAATCCTTCATGGCCCCTTAGCCACCAGCACATTCTAAGACCTCCCTTGTAACAAACAGTATTGGGACACCTCTGCAAGAGATTCCAAGTCAACTCAAGGCGTTGGTACTTGGCCCCAGAAGCACCAAAATGAACCTGTCATGTTCCTCAGCTGCAATGGTCATTGGACGTGTGCTTTCCAGTCATCCATGCGGGAGGGCTCTGCTTCCCAAACTTTCCACATGGGGGACCCTGAAGGAAACAAACCAGACTCCTCCTGTCCATTAGAAGGAAACCTTGTTGTATGGAGCATCTCACAATCCTAAGCATGGGTAATCCTCCATGGCCTCTTGAAGCCACCCGTCCATTTATCGGTCATGATAGATACAAACTCCACTGTGAGCAAACATCTCCCATCTGCCCTTACTCAGGTGTTGCATATCTCGTATAAGCTGTTGAACATTGGAACTGCCTTCTGCTTGGCTCTCAATTTAAGCGTAGCTGGTGTTTAAAATTGCATTTTAACCCTACTTGGCCCTAATCCCTCTTTATAGGGAATTATGGAGCCACAACTCAGCATTCTGCCTGCCCCACAGAAAGAAGTGCTTCGCGAGTCTGCGCAGAAACCCCACATGAGGATCAGTCTGCTCGGTCCTCTAGTCAACCCTGATTTAGAGGCTTCTCTGGCCACAAGTGCTGTGTCTGACAGAGCCTGAGCCTAGAACTCCTGTCAGCCACCCAGAGAGCGGGGCCCGTATCCAGCATGTGAGAATGGCCATGGCCCAAATCTGTCATCTCTATGCATCCTTGGTATTCAGACATCTGTCCCCAGACCTTTGCTGGAATCCCTGCCAACGGGGGAACCTGAAGCACAATATAGAATTCCTCCTTCCCCATGACTGGAAAGCAACCATTGGAATGGGTGTCCATCCCTCAGGGTGGGAGCCAGCACATGGGTAATTGGACCACGCCCACTCCTGAGGGCCGCCCTGGGCACAAACAGGCATTGTGACTCTCAGCGTGAGCATGCTTTCAAACAAGCCCTCTCAGTTACACCAACAGGATCCCACATTGCAGGCCTGGTATGCCCATAGGCCCAAATCCTAACCCTTGGTAGGATTTTCCAGATGCTCAGACCCAGAGCCCATCTCTGGAATCCCTGTTTTGGGGCACCCCTAAGATTGAAAATAGCACTCTTCCCTTCCCGGAAGGCCATCAAAATATTGGGAGCCACCAGTATCCTTAGAGAGGAACATCTCCCATGGACCCATGAGACAACAGCTGCATTCTGAGGCCATCCTGGACACACAATCCAGATATAAAAGCCTGTGCTTCTGCCTTCCAGTCACTCAAATTACTGCTTCTGACGAGTAGCCCTCCAGGTCTACACATTACCCTGTGATAACCTCGCCACTAACCCTAACCCGAGTTTGTGTTTGCAGACTTCTCTCCCAAAACCATGGCTAATATGCCCTCCAGAATGGGGTCTCTGGAGCTACACCACAGGACTGTGCCTTCCATCCTCATCAAAATTGTGCCTGTCACAGTTACCCAAACCCTCCAGAGTAGGTTGAAACATGCAAGGCCCCTGAGGCCACCCCAATATTGGAGGCTACTCTGGACACAAGTGCGCAATCTGAAGCACCTTGATCACCTACATCCAGGCAGACACCCATGTCAACTGTCCTGAGTCTGAGGATTGAACCTCTCATGCCCCTGGGACCTCATTGGAACCCTAGATTTGGTTTCAGGCATCTGTCTTCAGAGGCCTATGCTTGAATACGAACTTATGATACAACATGTTGTCCCTGAGCCACACAACACTACATCTCCTGTCCCCAGAAGGAAACCGTGCTCTTCGACCTGTGTTAAACCCTCAGGTAGGAGAATCCTGCATGGCACCTTAGCCACCAACACATTCTAAGATCTACCTGTTAACAAACCAGCATTGTGACCCATCTGCAAGAGATTCCATGTCAACTCAAGGCCTTGGTACTTCGCCCCAGAGCCACCCTAAAGAACCTGCCATGTTCCTCAGCTGCATTTGTCAATGGAGGTGTGCTTTCTAGGCATCCATGCGGAAGAGCTCTGCTACCCATACTTTTCACATGGGGGACCCTGGAACAAAAATCCATACTCCACCTGTCCAGTAGAAAAAGCAACCTTGCTTTTTGGAGCATCTCACATGCATCAGCGTGAGGAATCCTCCAAGGCATTTGGATGCCACTCCTCCATTTCTCGGTCATCATAGACACAAATTTCAGTGTGAGCACATCTGACATCCACCCTTACTCAGGTGCTGGATATTTCGTTTGTTGGCCATCATAGATAAGAACTCCATCATGAGCAGAAATCTGACCCTTTCCCATTCATAGGTGCTGGAGATCTCGAAACAACTGCTGCACATTGGAACGGCCATGTGCTCGACACTGTGCTTAACCGTAGCTTGTATTTTCAGCCTACTGTTCTCACGCTCCTTGCTTTCAAGCTCTCCATCTTGGGAATTTGGGAGCCACAATGCAGCCTTCTGCCTGCCTACTAGAAAGAAGTGCCCTATGGGTCTGCGTGAAACCCCACATGAGGATCCACCTGCATGGCCCTCTATGGCACCCCAATATTATAGGCTACCCTGTGCACTAATGCTATGTCTGACACAGCCCGAACCCAAACCTCCTGGCAGCCACCCAGAAAGTGGACCCCATATCCGACAGGTGTGAACTGCCTTGACCTGAGTCCTTCCTCTCAAACCAACCTGGGTAATCACATACCTATCCCAGAGCATAGCTCCAATTCCTGTGCATGGGGGATCCTGAAGCACAAAAGAGTACTCCTCCTCCCATGTCAGGAAAACTAAATGTTGAGATGGTGGTCCAACCCTCAGATTGGGATCCAGGTGCATGAAACAAGAGACAATGCCCACTCTCCATGGGCAGCTGGGCACAAACAGGCATTGTGACCCTCACCCTGAGAACCATTTCAAACAAGTCCCTAGGGGAACTGGACCAGGGCCCCACAGAGCGGGCCTGTCATTCCCCTAGGCTCAAATATTAAGTCTTTGTGGAGTTATGCAGGCACAAGGACCCAGAACTCATCTCTGCAATCCTGGATTTGAAAGGAACCCAGACACGGTACACCGTGCTCTCTTCTTCCCCCAGTAAGACACCAAACTCTTGGGTGCTGGGCAGAATCCCCAGAGAGGTAGAATATCCCATGGACACATGAGGACACCCCACCATTCTGAGGCCATCCTAAACACAATCCAGACAGAAAAGACTTTGCTCCTGCCTCCCAGCTGCACGAATCTCAAATCCTGAGGAGCTGCCCTCAGGGTCTGCAGATCGGGTCTGCCATCACCTCCCTCTGAACTCTTACCCAATTTTGTGTCTGAAGAATTTGGTCCCAGATCCCTTAAACACATGCCCTACAGGATGGGGCCGCCAGAACCACACTACATCACTGGGCCTGCTTTCTGGAGGAAACTCTGCCGTCTCAGTTGTCCAAACCCTCCATATTAGGAGAAACCTGCAAGGCCACTGAGCCCACCTCAATTTCATAGGCCGCTCTGGCAAAAATGCACTGTTTGACACAACCTCCGCACCTACCTCCAGGAAGACACACAGGTCAAAGGCCTTGAATCCGAAGGTTGAACATGACATGCCCATACAACCTCCTCAGAACCCTAGCCTAGGTATTCAGGCCTCTGGGCACAGAGGCCTTAAAATCCAACATATGATCCAACATGTGGTCCCTGAGCCACACAAGAGAACCCCTCCTTTCCCGAGAAGGAAAACTGGCTCCTGGGAACTGGGTCTAATTTTCAGGATAGAGAATCCTGCATGGCCTGAGAGCTGCCACCACATTCTAAGGCCTCCCTGTACACCAAGCAGCACTGGGACCTGTTAGACTGAGAACTTCCCTCAACGCAGATCACTTGGAACTTGGAATCAGTGTCATTGGATCAAGCCTGCCCTGTTCCTCAGCTGCAATGGTAATGCGAGATGGGCTTCCCAGGCCTCCATTCAGAGAGATCTGCTATCTAATCTTCCATATGGGGAAACTTGGAGCCCTGTAAGCGGACTTCTCCTGTCCCGCAGTAGGACACCTTGATGTTCGGAGCAACTCACAAGCTCCAGCTTGGAAAAATCTATAAGAATTCTTGAGGCCACCCCACCATTCCTTGGATATCATGGATACAAACTCCAGCGTGAGCAGATATCTGACCCTCGCCAAGGTGCTGGAGATCTCGGAACAACTGTTGTACTTTGGAAGGGACATGTACTCAGCACTGAGCTTAACCATAGCTTGTGTTTTCAGACTTCTGTCCTCACACACCTCACCCACAAGCCCTCCATCATGTGTATTCTGGAGCCATAATGCAGCCATCTGCCTGCTCACCAGAAAGAAGTGCCCTAAGGGTCTGCGCAGAAACCCCACATGAGGATCCAGTTGCACACCTCTCAATGGCATCCCGATATCATAGGCTGCCCTCTGCACAAATTCTCTGTCTGACACAGCTCAAGCCCGACCTCCTGTCAGCCACCCAGACAGCGGGCCCCATTTCCTGCAGGTGGGTCCTGCCTTGGCCCGAGGACCTCATCTCGAAGCAATCTGGGTATTCAGGTACCTGTCCTAGAACTTAGCTCAAATTCCTGCCCATTGGGGACCCTGAGGCACAAAAAAGTACACCTCCATCCCAATGGCAGGAAAATTGAATGTTGTGATGACTGGCCAACCCTCAGAGTGGGAACCAGGAGCATGGGCCGTGAGACCACGCCCACACAGGATTGGCATCTGGGCACAAATAGGCATTGTGACCCTCAGCTTGTGAACCATTTCCAACAAGCCCCTCTGGAGTTGTACCAGGAGAACACAGAGCGGGCCTGCCATGCCCCTAGGCCCAAATCCTAAGCCTTGTTGAGGTGATCCAGGCTCCCAGACCCAGAACCCACCTCTGGAATGCCTGTTTGGACAGGACCCCTGACATGGAAAACTGCGCTCTCCCCATCCCACAGAAAGACACCGAACCCTTGGGTGCAGGGCACAATTCCCAGAGAGGTAGAATCTCACATGGACCCATGTGCGGACACCCCACCATTTCATGGCCATCTTAGACAAACAATCCAGACAGAAAAGCCTGTGCTCCTGACTCCAGGCCATCCGAATTTCAAATCACGAGGAGCTGCCCTCAGGGTCTAGAGATCGGGTCTGCCATCACCTCACCCCTAACTCTTAACCCGAGATTGTGTCTGAAGACTTTGGACACAAAGTCCCGACCCATATGCCCTCCAGGATGGGGCCTCCAGGGCCACACCACATCACTGGGCCTGCTCTCCCGAGGAATCTCAGCCCGTCTCAGTTTCCCTAACCCACCAGATTAGGAGAAACCTGCAAGGCCCCTAGGCCCATCCCAATTTCATAGGCTACTCCAGAGAAAATGCACAGTCTGAACACAGTCTCAGAATATACCTCCAGGGGGGCGCCTGGGTGGCTCAGTGGGTTAAGCCGCTGCCTTCGGCTCAGGTCATGATCTCAGGATCCTGGGATCGAGTCCCGCATCGGGCTCTCTGTTCGGCGGGGAGCCTGCTTCCTCCTCTCTTTCTCTCTGCCTGCCTCTCTGCCTGCTTGTGATCTCTCTCTGTCAAATAAATCAATAAAAATCTTAAAAAAAAAAAAAGAATATACCTCCAGGAAGACAAATAGGTCAATGGGAAGGAATGAATGGCCTAATACCATGGGGGTCCGATGTGCTGGATGTGCAGCCAGCTGTCTCGGTGTCTGTCTGAAGGTCTGGGATCCGGCTATGTAAGACAGAGCATTATTGCTTAGGCTAGCCTATGCAATTGGGTTGATGCCAAGGGCCAAGCAGGTTGATTTTCATTTGGGGTTTCTGGGCAATGCCATAGACAATGTTTTTCTTCTGGAGGGCAGGCAGAGTGCTTCATTGTGGCCCCAGAATTCCCAATAGGGAGGGCTTGTGGGCCAGGAGTGTGAGAACGAAAGCCTGAAAACACAAGCTAGGGTGAGGTTTGGAGCCAAGAGCACGGCAGGCCCACTCTGCAGAGGCTGAAATGAAATCTCCTGCATCTGAAGTCAGGGTGAGGATCAGACGTTGGCTGAGGCTGGAGTTTGTGTCCATGATGGCACCTTTATGAAGCGGGGGCCTCATGAGGCCAAGGAAGTTTTCCCACGCTGAGTTTGGAGGTTGCTCCAAACCACAAGGTTTCCTTCTGCGGGACAGTCGAGTCCTGTTGGATGGCTCCAGGATGTCCTATACGGAAGGACTGGAGAGCAGGGTTAGAAGGATGGATCCTTGTACAGAATGCCTCATATTCCCATTGGCCATTAATGACAAGACATGTTTGATCTGCTGGCTCTGAAGCAAGCTACCCAGGGTGCTGGGTTGAAATGGACTCTCCTGAGGATGCGTCATAATGTGGGTTTGTGTCCATGGAGACCTTGGAATGTGCTGGTGGTTCAGGGGCCCTGCGGAATTCTCCTACATGAAGGGTTTGATACAGCTCCAATAAGCTTCCCATGTGGAGACGAGATGGGTTGAGTTTGGTGCCTCAGAAAATCCCCATATGCTGGTCTTCAAAACCAGTCCTCTGAGGACGGACACCTGGAAACCAAAGCTAGGGTTTAGATTAGGGACTAGGGGCCTGTCCATTTCAATCTTCTGTCTCTGGGAACACCGTCTGAGTGTCTAAGTGGAGATATTAGCTCAACTGGTGTCAGAGTGCCCCTCTTATTCCAGGGCAGACTACACTATCGGGATGGCCTTGGGGCCTTGGAGGTTTTCCCTACCTGTAAGGTTGTGGTCAATGGATTGGGCAAAGTGTCCTTGGAAAGGACAGGCACAATCTTTCAATGTGGCTCCAGAGGCCCTAGCCTGGAGGTTGTGTGGGTCTAGGCTGTGGGCACAGAAGTCTGAAAACACAAACTCGGCTTAGGTGTGGCGCCGAGGGTATGGCAGGCCGAATCTACAAACCAAGAGGGGAGCTCCTCAGCTTATGAAAGAAGGGCGAGTGGGAGGCGGTCCTTCAGACTATTGTCTCTGGATTTTGTTTCCAGGATAGCCATGGAACGTAGGGATGGCCTCAGGGACTATGGACGAGTATCCCTCTCTGGGGATTTGGTCCAGATCCCAAGAGTTTGGGGTCATTTTGTGGGAAGGGTGGAGTCCTGTTGTCTGGCTCAGGTGTCTCCAAGAGAGGGATTCCATTGCAGAGTCCCAGGTACAGGCTACTGGAAAACTCGAACTCTGGTGAGGATTGGGAGCACAGGGTCTTGGCAAACCGCATATGCGGGCTCTTGGTCTAGGCCCTGAGAGGCCTTTCTTCGACATGGGCTCACGCTGAGGGTCACAATGCAAGTTGGTGTCCAAGGCAGCACTCAAGTTTGTGCGTGGCCTCAGGGGCCATGAAGGTTTCTCCTACCCTGAAGGTGTGACTCCATGCCAACAGCAAGCTTAAGAGCCATGGGCAAGGAGGAGTTCTGATTTGTGCTTCAGGTACCCACCTGTGTGGCTATTTGATATAATGTCTAGGTTCAGATGTCTGAAAACCCAGGTTGAGAATAGATGATGGCATAAGGCCATGGCGTGTCCGATGTGCTGGGTGTGCAGCCAGCTGTCTCCTTGTCTGTGGGGACGTCTGGCCTCAGGCTGTGTCAAAGAGAGCATTAGTGCCCAAGGCAGCCTATGCAATTGGGGTGCGGTCAAGGCCCGAGTAGGTTGATCCTCATTTGGGGTTTCCGGAGAGCCCCTTGGTACAAAGTTTTTCTTCTGGTGGGCAGGCAGAAGGCTGCATTGTGGTTCCAGAGTTCCCAGTCTGGAGGGCTTGTTTGCCAGGAGTGTGAGGAAGGAAGTCTGAAAACTCAAGCTAGCGTGAGGTTTCGAGCCGAGGACACGGCAGGCCCACTCTGCAGAGGCTGAATCAAGATCGCCTGCATTTGAGGTCAGGGTGAGTATGAGACGCTGACTCAGGCTAGAGTTTGTGTCCATGATGGCCCCTTCCTGAAGGGGGTGTGGGCTTCATGAGGCCAGGGAGGTTTCCCTACGATGGGAGTTGTAGGTACTCCAAACCTCAAGGTTTCCTTCTCCTGGAGAATCGAATCCTATTGGATGGTTGAAGGATGCCCCATTCGGAAAGTCTCGAGAGCAGGGGTCTAAGCATTGATGCCTGGAAACACCACCTCACATTCCCACTGGCTGGTCGGTGCAAGACAGGCTCAATCTGCGGGCTCTTGGGCGAGCTACCCAAAGGGCTGAGTTGAAATGGACTCTCCTGTGGATGGGTCATAATGTGGGTTGATGGCCATGGAGACCTTGGAATGTGGCGGTGGCTCAGGGAATATGCAGGATTCTCCAACCTGAAAAGTTTGACACAACTCCAACAAGGAACCTTCCCATGAGGAGACGAGAGGTATTCTGTTTGGTGCCTCAGGAAAGCCCCATATGCTGGTCTTTGAACCCAGGCCTCTGAAGAGTGACACCTGGAAACCAAAGCAAGAGTTCAGATTAAGGCCTAGGGGCCTGTCCGATTCAATCTTCTGTCTCTCTGGACATCTTTCTGCATGCCTGCGTGGAGGTAATTGCTCAGGTTGTGTAAGAATGCCCCTGTTTGTACAGGGCGGCTTACAGTAGTGGGATGTCTTTGAGAGCCTTGAGGTTTCTCCTATTCTGTAGGGTTTTGGCCAATGGAATGGGCACAGTTTCCTAGGAGAGAGCAGGTACAGTCCTGTGGTATGGTTCCAGAGGACCCAGGCTGGAGGCTGTGTTTTCTAGGGTTGTGGAGACAGATGTCTGAAAACACAAACTTGGCTCAGGTTTGCGACCAAGGTTATGGCAGGCCTGATCTCCAGTCCATGAGAGGAGCTCCTCTGGATATGAAAGGAGGGCGAGTGGGAGGCGGTTGCTCAGGCTTTTATCTCTGGGTGTTGTGTCCACAATGACATTTAATGTAGGGGTTGCCTCATGGGCCGTGGAAGGGTCTTTCTCTCTGGGAATTGGCCAAGCTCCCAAGTGTCTGGGGTCATTCTATGGGAAGGGAACAGTACTGTTTTGTGCCACAGGTGTACACCCAGTAGAGGGATTCTAGAGCAAAGAAGTGGGTACTGACAACTGGAATACCCACCACCTGGTTAGGCCTGGGTACCTATGGGCATGGTAACCCCCATATGCGGGCTCTTGGTCCAGCCACTGAGAGGCATTACTTGAATAAGGGACTCACGCTGAGGGTCACAATGCATGTTTGTGCCCAAGGTGGCCCTCAAGCATGGGCGTGGCCTCATGGGTCATGCAGGTTTCTCCTACACTGAAGGATTGACTCACTGCCAACATCAAGGTTTCTTGCCATGGGGAGTGAGGAGTTCTGACTTGTGCATTAGGTTCCCCCTGTGCAGGGATTGGAGATAAGGTCTAGGTTCTAATGCCTGAAAACCCAGATTGAGAAGGGATGATGGCCTACTGCCATGGCGGGTCCAATGTGCTGGGTGTGCAACCAGCTGTCTGGGTGTCTGTCGGACAGTCTAGGCTCAGGCTATGTAAAACAGAGCATTAGAGCATAGGGTAGCCTATGCAATTGGGGTGTTGCCGAGGGCCAAGCAGTTTGATCCTCATTTGGGGTTTCTGCGCAACAGTATAGACAATGTTTTTCTTCTGGGGTCAGGTAGAGTGCTTCATTGTGGACCCAGATTTCACAGTCGGGAGGGCCTGTGGGCCAGGAGTGTGAGGACAGACGTCTGAAAACACAAGCTAGGGTGAGGTTTGGGGCCAAGGGCACGGCAGGCCCACTCTGCAGAGGCTGAACCAGGATCTCCTGCATCTGGATTCAGGGTGACAATCAGACATTGGCTGAGGCTGGAGTTTGTGTCCATTATGGCACCTTCATGAAACAGGGGCCTCATGAGGCCATTGCAGTTTTCCCCCACTGAGTTTGTGAATTGCTCCAAACCACAAGGTTTCCTTCTGCAGGACAGTCGAGTCCTTTTGGATGGCTAAAAGGATGTCCCATATGGAAGGACTTGAGAGCAGGGTTCGAAGGATGGATGCCTGTACAGCATACAGTGCATTCTCATTGGCTATTTGTGACAAGACATGTTTGATCTGCTGGCTCTGGGGCCAACTCCCCAGGGTGCTGAGTTGAAATGGACTCTTCTGAGGATGGGTAGTATTGTTTTTTTTTTTTTTTTCCCAT
Source organism: Neogale vison (assembly GCF_020171115.1). NCBI lineage: Eukaryota > Metazoa > Chordata > Mammalia > Carnivora > Mustelidae > Neogale > Neogale vison. Next base: position 79,524,342 of record NC_058095.1, read on the forward strand.
GGGGATTTTAGAATGTGCTGGTGTTTCAGGGGCCCTACAGAATTCGCCTAGCTGAAGGATTTGATACAGCTCCAATAAGAAAGCTCCCCATGTGGAGATGAGAGAGGTTCTGTTTGGTGCCTCAAGAAAGCCCCATATGCTGTTCTTCGAACCCAGGCCTCTGAGGTGTGACACCTGGAAACCAAAGAAAGAGTTCAGATTAAGCCTAGGGACCTGTCCATTTCAATCTTCTGTCTCTGCGGACATCTGTCTGCGTGTCTGCACGGATGTAGTTGCTCAGCTTGTGTCAGAATGTCCCTGTTTGTCCAGGGCCGCTTAAATTAGTGGGATGTCCCTAAGGGCTTATCTGGCTCAATCTTCTTCTATGTGCATATCTGTCTACAGGTCTGAGTGGAGGTAGATGCTCAGCTATTGTCAGATCGCCCAGTTTGTCCTCGGCGACCTACACTATTGGGATCACCTCGGTGACTTTGGAGGTTTCTCTTAATTTGCAAGATTGTGGCCAATGGAAAGGGTAGAATTCCTTTAGAAAGGGAGGGTAGTTTTGAGGTGTGGCTCCAAGGGCCCAAGCATGGAGGCTGTGTGGGTCAGGGCTGTGGGGACAGAAGTCTGAAAACACAAATGGCTTAGGTTTGAGGACGTAGGTATGGCAGGCCCGATCTACAAACCGTGAGGAGAAATCTTTGGGATATGAACAAATAGTGAGTGTGAGGGGCTTGCTCAGGCTTTTGTCTCTGGATTTTGTATCAACGATGGCCGTGGAATGTCAGGGAGGCCTCATGGGCCATGAATGAGTCTTCCTCTCTGTGGATTTGGCCCCATCCCAATTGTTTTGGGTCAATCTGTGGGATAGAAGGAGTGCTTTCAGTTTTGTTACCTCAGGTGTTCCACCAAAAGAGGGATTCCAAGAGGGAAGGGGCGACTAGACAACAAGAAATCTGCTTAAAAGTTGGGGCCTAGGGGCATGGCAAGCCCCATATGCCTTCTAATGGTCCAGCCACTGAGTGGCCTTCCTTGAGGACAGAACTCACGCTGAGGGTCACAATGCCTGTTTGTGACCAACGCAGCCCTGAAGCATGGGTGGGGTCTCATGGGCCACACTGGTTTCAACTACACTGAACCTCGGACAACATGCCAACCACAAGGTTTCTTGCCATGGGGAAGGAGTTCTGACTTCTGCATCATGTTCAACCCTGGGCAGTGATTGGAGATAAGGTCTAGGCTCTGAAGTCTGACAACCAAGGTTGGGAAGAGATGATGACCTAAGGCTATGTCGGATCCGATGTGCTCAGTGTGCTCAACGATGGCCGTGGATTGTCGGGGAGGCCTCATGGTACATGGATGAGGTTCCCTTTCTGTGGATTTGGCCCGTTCCCAAGAGTTTTTGGACATTCTGTGGGATGGAATGAGTCATTTCTGTTTTGTTACCTCAGGTGTCCCACCAAAAGAGGGATTCCAGAGCAGAGCCTTGGTGAGGTGCGACTGGAAAACCCGACCTCTGGTTTAAGATTGGGGCCTAGGGGGATGGTAAGTCCAATATGCTATCTCTTGGTCCAGTCACTGAAAGTCATTACTTGAGGACAGGCCTCACGCTGAGGGTACCAATGCATGTTTGTGCCCTCGCGGCACTCAAGCATGGGCGGGTCCTCATGGGTCACGCTGGTTTCTCCTACACTGAATGGTGAACAACATGCCATCCACAAGTTTTCTTGCCATGCGGAGGAATGAGTTTTGATTTCTGCATGACGTTCACCTCTGAGCCTTGATTGGAGTTAAGGTCTAGGTTCTGAAGCCTGAAGGCTAGGTTGGGAAGAGATGATGACCTAAGGCCTTAGTGGGTCCGATGTTCTCAGTGTGGCCATCTGACTGGGTGTCGGTCGGGAGTGTAGGGCTCAGGCTGTGTCAGACAGGGCACTAGTGTCCAACGAAGGCTGTATAAATCGAGTACAGTCGAGTGGCGTGCAGTTTAATAATCATTTGTGGTTCCTGGGTAGCCCCATAGTGCATCGTTTTTCTTCTGGAGTGCAGGCAGAGTGCTGCACTGTGGCTCTGGAATTCCCAAACTGGAGGGCTTGTGGGCCAGGAGTGTGAGGATGGAATTTTGAGAACACAAGAGAGGCTTAGGTTTTGGAGCGAGGTCACAGCAGGCACACTTTGGAGAGCTGAATTGAGATCCCGTCCATCTGAAGTCAGGACGAGGATCAGACGTTGGCTCAGTTTGGTGTTTCTGTCCTTGATGTCCTTGTCTCTTGTCCATGAAGGGAACAGGTCTACACGATGCCATGGAGTTTTTCCCTCAATGGGAGTTTTGAGATGCTCCAAACCTCAGGATTTCTTCTGCAGGACAATTGAAACCTGTTGAAGGGCTACAGGACGCCCTATACAGAATGACTCCAGAGCTTGGTCTTTAGGATGTATGCCTGGGCTTCCCACCTCGCATTTCAATTGTCTCCTAGTGACTAGAAAGGTTTGATTGTTTGGCTCATGTAGAGAAAGCGAGGGGGTTGAGTTAAAATGGACTCTCCTGCAAATGGGTCTTAATGTGGTTTTGTGTCCATGCAGACCTTGGAATGGGGCGGTGGCACCGAGACCCTGAAGGATTCTCCTAACCGGAGGGTTTGAGACAGCTCCAACACACAAGTTTCCCATTTGGAGACAAGATTTGCTCTGATGGTGCCTCAGGAAACCCCGATATGCTGGTATTGGAAACCAGGCTTCTGAGGAAATATGCCTGGAAAACAAAGCAATGGATCTGATTACGGCCTAGGTTGCTGTCCGGTTCAATCTTCTCTGTGGATATCTGTCTACTGTTCTGAGTGGATGCTGTTGCTCAGCTGGTGTGAGATCACCCCTGTTTGTCCTGGGTGACCTACACTATTGGGATGCCCTGGGGATTTTGGAGGTTTCTCCTAATTTGTACGGTTGTTGCCAATGGAATGGGAAGATTTCCCTTGGAGAGGACAGGCACAGTCCTGAGTTGTGGCAACAGGGGCCCCAGCATGGAGGGTGTTTGGTCAGGGCTGTGGGGATAGAAGTCTGAAAACACAAACTTGGCTTAGGTTTGGGGACGTAGGCATGGCAGGCTCGATCTATAGATCAGGAGGAGACATCTTCAGGATATGAAAAAACGGCAAGTGTGAGGCGCATGTTCAGGCTTTTGTCTCAGCATTTTGTGTCACCGATGGCCATGGGATGATGGGGTGGTCTCATGGGGTATGGAGGAGTCTCCAAACTGTGGGGATTTGACACGACCCTAAGAGTTAGGGGTCACTCTTGGGATGGTAGGACTCCTTTCTGTTTCCTAACCAGGTCTCCCACTAAAAGAGGGATTCTTGAGCAAAGCCCTGGGGAGAGGCGACTGGACATCCCAAACTTTGGTTATGATTGGGGGTCTAGGGGCGCCTGGGTGGCTCAGTGGGTTAAAGCCTCTGCCTTCAGCTCAGGTCATGATCCCAGGGTTCCGGGATCGAGCCCCACGTTGGGCTCTCTGCTCCGCAGGGAACCTGCTTTGTCCCCTCTCTCTCTCTGCCTGCCTCTCTGCCTACTTGTCATTTCTCTCTGTTGAATAAATAAAATCTAAAAAAAAAAAATAGATGGGTGTCTAGGGGCCTCACAAGCCCCATATACACGCTCTTGCTCCAGTCACTGAGAGGCCTTACTTGAGGAAGGGGCTCACGCTGAGGTTCACAATTCGTGATTGTGCCCAACACTGCCACCAAGCATGGGCGGGGCCTCATGGGCCACAAGGTTACTCCTACACTGAATGTTGGACAACATGCCAACCACAATATTTCTTGCCATGGGGAAGGATGATTTCTGATTTCTGCATCACGTTCAACCCTTGGCAGTGATTGGAGAAAAGGTCTAGGTTCTGAAGCCTGAAAACCGTGCTTGGGAAGAGATGACGACCTAAGGCCCTGGCGGGTCCGATGTGCTGAGTGTGCGGCCAGCTGTCTGGGTGTCGGTCGGGAGTTCCAGGCTCAGACTGTGTCAAACATTAATGCCTAGGGTAGACTGTATAATTGTGGTACAGTCGAGTGGCGTGCAGGTTGATCTCCATTTGGGGTTACTGGGTAGGCCCATAGGGCAACGTTTTTCTTCTGGAGGGCAGTTAGATTGCTGCATTGTGGCTCCAGTATTGCCAAACTGGAGCGCTTGCGGGCCATAAGTGTGAGGACGGAAGTCTGAGAAAACAAGCTAGGCTTAAGTTTCGGGGCGAGGGCACAGAAAGCACCCTCTGCAGAGCTGAATCAAGATCCCGTGCATCAGAAGTCAGGGCGAGGATCAGACGTATTCTCAGGTTAGGTTTCCTGTCCATGATGGCCCCTTCATGAAGGGTTCGGGCATCACAAAACCATGGAGGTTTTCCCATGGTGGGAGTTCTGAGATGCTCCAAACCACAAGGATTCCTTCTGCAGAACAGTCCGGACCTGTTGGATGGCTCCAGGACGTCACGTACGGAACAACTCCAGAGCAGCGTTCTAAGGATGGATGCCTGGGCAGCCCGCATCGCATTCCAATTGTCTGCTAGTGGCAAGACGGGTAAGATCTGCGGGCTCTGGGGGAGCAACCAATGGGACTGAGTTGACATGGACTCTCCTGCAAATGGGTCCTAATATAGGTTTGCGTTCATGGAGACATTGGAATGGGGCAGTGGCACTGAGGCCCTGAAGTATTCTCCTAACTGGAGATTTTGAGACAGCTCTAAAGAGCAAGTTTCCCATGTGGAGATGAGATATGTTCTGATAGGTGCCTCAGGAAAACCCCATATGCTGGTAGTGGAAAACAGGCCTCTGAGGAGTGATGCCTGGAAATCAAAGCAATGGGTCTGATTAGGGCCTATGGTCCTGTCTGGTTCAGTCTTCTTCTCTGTGGACATCTATCTACGGTTCTGAGTGGAGGTTGTTGCTCAGATGATGTCAGATCACCCCTGTTTGTCCTGGGTAGCCTACACTATTGGGATGGCCTTGGGGACTTTGGAGGTTTCTCCTAGTTTGTACGGTTTTTGCAAATGGAATGGGTAGAATTCCCTTGGAGAGGACAGGCACAGTCCTGAGTTGTGGCAACAGGGGCCCCAGCATGGAGGGTATTTGGTCAGGGCTGTGGGGACAGAAGTATGAAAACACAAACTCAGTTTAGTTTTTGGGACATCGGTATGTCAGGTCCGATCTACAGACCGTGAGGAGAACTCTTCAGGATATGAACAAATGGTGAGTGTGAGGCGCTTGCTCAGGCTTTTGCCACTGGATTTTGTGTCAACGATGGCTGTGGAATGTTGGGGTGGCCTCAAGGGCCATGGATGAGTGTCCCTCTGTTGGGATCTGGCCAGGTCCCAAGAGTTTGGGTGCATTTTGTGGGATGCGATTTTTTTTCTTTTACTTTTTATTTTTCTAACCTTTGTTGTCTCACCAAAGTGGGATTCTAGAACAGAGCCCTGGGAAGGGGCGACTTGACAGCCAGAACTCCGGTTAAGGATGGGGCCTAGGGCACAGCAAGCTCCATAAGTGGGCTCTTGGTCCAGCCACTGAGAGGCATTACTTGAGAGCAGGGCTCACGCTGAGGGTCACAATGCGTGCTTGTGCTGAATGCTGCCCTCAAGCATGGGCGGCCCCTCATGGGCCACGCTGGTTTCTCCTACACTAAATGTTGGACAACATGACATCCAAAATATTTCTTGCCATGGGAAAGGATGAGTTCTGATTTCTGCATCATGTTCACCCCTGGGCAATGATTGGAGATAGGGTCTAGGTTCCAAAGCCTGAAAAACGAGGTTGAAAAGAGATGAGGACCTAAGGCTATGGCGGGTCCAATGTGCTGAGTGTGCGGCCAGCCGTCTGGGTGTCGGTCGGGAGTTCCGGGCTCAGGCTGTGTCAGACAGGGCATTAGAACCCAGGGATAGAGTGTATAATTGGGTTAGAATCTAGGGGTGTACAGGTTGGTAGTCACTTGGCGTTTCTGGGTAGCCCAGAGGGTAACATTTTTCTTCTGGAGGGCAGGCAGAGTGCTGCATTGTGGCTCCAGTACTGCCAAACTTGAGCACTTGTGGGCCAGGGGCGTGAGGACAGAAGTCTGAGAACACAAGTTAGGCTTAGGTTTCGGGGCAAGGGCACAGAAGGCACGCTCTACCGAATCGAGATCTCATGCATCGGAATCAGGGCGAGGATCAGACATTGGCTCAGTTTGGTGTTTCTGTCCATGATGGCCCCTTCATTAAGAGGGGTTGAGCATCACGAGGCCATGGAATTTTTCCCATGATGGGACCTGTGAGATGCTCCAAACCGCAAGGATCCCTTCTGCAGGACAATTGAGATCTGATGGAATGCTCCAGTACATCCCATATGGAAGGACTCCAGAGCACAGTTCTAAGGATTGATGCCTGGGCAGCCCGCCTTGCATTCCAATTGTCCCCTAGTGACAAGACAATTTCAATCTACAGGCTCAGGGAGAGCAACAGAGGGGGGTGAGTTGAAATGGACTCTCCTGCGGATGGGTCCTAATGTGGGTTTGGGTCCATGGAGACATTCGAATGGGGAGAATTTCCTTCTAGGTACAGGAGACGTTCTGTTGTGTGACTCAGGGAACAGATGTTGTATCATAAGTTGGTTTTAGAGAACAGCCATCTGAGGACAGATGCCTGAAAACCTATTATTGGGTTCCAACAATGTCCTAGGGGCATGTTGGATTCAATTTTCTGACTCAGGATCATTGACTTGGGTGTCTGCCTGGATGTAGGTGACCAGGGTGTTTCAGACGTTGCATTTGCATCCAGAGCCACTTCCAATATTGCAGTGGGATGAGGGGCCTTGGAGATTTCTCCTAATCTGCAGGGTTTGGGCAAATGTGATGGGCAAAGTTTCCTTGGGGATGGCAGGCACAGTCCTATGGTGTGGCTGAAGAGACCCCATCCTGGAGGACATGTGAGGCATGGTTTGGGGAGAGAAGTCTGCAAATGAAAACTAGGTTTAGGCTTCATGGCACAGTGATCGCAGTGCAATGCGTCGACCTGGAGGGCAGCTTGTCAGGAACTGTAATTAGGGTGACTCGATGGCGGTAGCACAGCCTTTTCTATTAGCATTGTGTGTCCAGGATGACCTCGGAATGGAGGTGTGGTCTCATGGGTCCATGGGAGATTTTTCCTCTCTAAGGATCCTGGTGGCTCCCAAAAGTTTGGTGCCTTTTTTGGGGAAGGGAAGAGTGCTGTATTCCATCTTGGGGTGCCACAATACAGGGATTCCAGAGATGGGCTCTGGGTTTGGGCACCAAGAAATTCCCACCAAGGGTTAGGATTTGGGCCTGGGGTGTACTGGTCCTGCAATGTGGGATCCTGTTGGTGAAATAGAGAGGTCTTGTTTGAAAGCATGCAGATCCATAAGATCTCGATTAAGCTCTGCAGAGCGTGCTTGCCGTGCCCTTGCGCCAGAACACTGGCCTAGCTTGTGTTCTGAGACTTCTGTCCTCACAGTCCTGGGCCACACGCCCTCCAGTTTGGGAATTCCAGAGACACAGTACAGCACTCTGCCTTCCCTCCAGAAGAGAAACGTTGCCCTATGGGGCTATCCAGAAAACCCAAATGAGGATCAAAATGCACGCCACTCACCTCTACCCCAATTATACAGTCTAGCCTGGGTAATAATGCCCAGCCTGAGCCAGGCCTCCCGACCGACACCCATACAGCTAGGGCCACACCTCAGGACTGTGCCTGCCCTCTCCATGGTAATTCTGCCCATTCCATTGGCCACAACCCTGCAGACTAGGAGTAACCTCCAAAGACCCTGAGACCATCCAATAATTTCGGCTGCCTGGGACAAACAGGGGCGATCTGACACAAGCTGAGCAACGACTTCCACTCAGAACCATAGACAGATTTTCCCAGAGAAGAATATTGAACTGGTCAGATCCCTAGGCCCTAAATGGGTCAATTTCTTTGGTTTCCAGGTATCTCTTCTCAGGTGCCTGGTTTCTAATACCACCTTATTGTGGTTCCTGAGGCACCAATTATAACAAATCTCATATTCACATGGGAATCTTGCTCTTTGGAGCTGTCTCAAAACCTCTGGTTAAGAGAATCTTTCATTCCAAGTTCTCCACGGAAACAAACCCACATTACAACCGATCCTCAGGAGAGTCCATTTCAACTCAGCCCCCATGGTTGCTTTCCCAGAGACAACAGACTGAATCTGCCATTTTGCTAGGGAACAATTGGAATGCGAGTTGGGCTGCCTAGGCAACCATTGATAGAACCCTGCTCTGCAGAAGGTCCTTATGGGATGTCCTGGATCCATCCAACAGGTCTCGACTGTCCCGTAGAAGGAATACTTGTGGTTTGGAGCATCACACAATCCCACCATGGGAAATCCTCCAAGGCCTCATGATGCACCCCCACCTTCATGAAGGGGCCATCATGGATAGAAACACCATCCTGAGCCAACGTCTGATCCTCACCCTGATTTCAGATTCACAAAATCTCGATTCAACTCTGCAGAGTGTGCCTGCCATGCCCTTGATCGGAAACCTAAGCCTAGCTTGTGTTCTCAGATCCGTCCTGACACTCCTGGCCCACAAGCCCTACACAGTGCAGCACTCTGCCTGACGTCAAGAAGAAAAATGTTGCCCTATTGGGCTACCCAGAAACACCAAATGAAGATCAACCTGCACGCCACTTGGCTGTACCTCAATTATACAGACTAGTCTAGGCACGGAAGACCTGTCTGACACAGCCTGAGCCCAGACTTCCCGAACGGCACCCAGACAGCTGGATGCACTCTGAGCACATTGGACCTGCCATGACCTTAAGTCGTCATCTCATCCCAACCTCGGTTTTCAGCCTTCAGAACCTAGACCTTATCTCCACTCACTCCCTAGGGGTATACGTGATGCAAAAATGAGAACTCCTCCTTCCCCATGCCCACAATACTTGTGTTTGGCATGTTGCCCAATGATCAGTGTAGGAGAAACCAGCGTGCCCAGGTGGCCCCCTCCCATGCTTGAGAGCCACGTTGGGCACAAACAAGCATTGTGACCCTCAGCAGGTGGCCTGTCCTCAAGTAAGGCCTCTCAGTGGCCGGAACAAGAGCCCACCTATGGGGCTTGAAATGCCCCTAGTCCCCCAATCTTAACCAGAGGTCGAAATGTCTAGTCAACCTTACTCAGGGCTCTGATCTGGAATTCCTCTATGGTGGGACACCTGAGGTAAGAAAAAAAAAAAAAATACCGAAAAGACTCCTCCCATCCACAGAATGACCCAAACACTTGGGTTTGGGCCAAACCCCCAGAACGAAAGACTCGTCCATGGCCCATGAGGCCACATCAACATTCCATGGCAACGGCTGACACAAAATCCAGAGACAAAAGTCTGAGCAAGCGCCTCACACTGGCCCTTTGTTCAGAGCCCGAAAAATTCTTCTCATGGTCTGTAGATCAGGCCTGCCATACCTCCATTCCCAAACCTAATCCAAGTTTATGTTTTCAGACTTCTGTCACCATAGCCCTGACCCACACACTCTCCAGGATGGGGGTCCTGGAGCCACACGCCAGGACTGTGCCTGCCCTCTCCATGGAAATTCTGCCCATTCTATTCACTACAACCATACAAATTAGAGGAACCTCCAAAATCCCTGAAGCTATCCCAATGGTGTAGGTCGTCCGGAACAAACTGGGGCAATCTGCCACCATCTGAACAACTACCTCCACTCAGACAGGTAGGCAAATGTCCCCAGAGAAAAACATTGATCCTGACTGGCCCCTAGGCCCCAATCAGATCCATTGCTTTGGTTTCCAGTCATCTCTCTCCAGAGTTCTGATTTCCAATACCAGCATATGGGGTTTCCTGAGGCACTGATCAGAACAAATGTCATCTCCACATGGGAAACTCGCTCATTGGAGCTGTGTCAAAATCTCACGTTAGGAGAATCCTTCAGGGCTCCAGTGCCACCATCCCATTCCAAGGTCTCCACGGACACAAAGCCACATTAGGACCCATCTGCAAGAGAGTCCATTTCAACTCAACCCCCTCGGTGGCTCCGACTGAGCCAGCAATGGAACGTGTCTTTTTGCTAGGAGGCATTTGCAATGTGAGACGGTCTGCCCAGTCATCCATCCTTAGAACCCTGCTCTGGAGTCGTTTCCTAGGGGACATCCTGGACCAATCCAACAGGTCTCAATTGTACTGCAGAAGGAATCCTTGTGGTTTGGAGCATCTCAAAATTCCCATCATGGGAAAACCTCAATGGCCCCTGATGCCCCCCCCCCCTTCATGAAGGGACCATCATGGACAGAAACTCCAACGTAAGCCAACGTCTGATACTCACCCTGAGTTCTGATGCACGAGATCTTGATTCAGCTCTGGAGAGTGTGCCTGCCCTGCCCTCTCCCCTAAACCTAAGACTAGCTTGTGCTCTCAGATTTATGTCCTCACACTCCTGACCAACTCTACCCCAGTATAGGAATTCTGAAGCCACTATTCAGCACTCTGCCTGCCCTCCAGAGGTAAATCTTTGCTACCCAGAAACCCCAAAAGAGGATCAACCTGCACGCAACTCAACTGCACACCAATTATACAGTCTACCCTAGGCCCTAATGAACTGTTTGACACAGAATGAGCCCGGACCTCCCAACCGACACACAGACAGCGGGCCCCACACTGAGCACTTGGAATCACCATAGGCTTGGGTCTTCATATCTCCCCAACTTTGGTTTTCAGGCTTCAGAACCAAGACCTTATCTCCAATCACTGCCCAGTGGTTAACATGATGCAGAAATCAGAACTCCTTCCCCGTGCCCAGAATCCTTGTGGTTGGCATGTTGTCCAATGTTCAGTATAGGAGAAACCAGCGTGCCGAGGTGGCCCCACCCATGTTTGAGGGCCGCGTTGGGCACAAACATGCATTGTGACCCTCAGCGTGTGCCCTGTCCTCAAGTAAGGCCTCTCAGTGTCTGGAACAAGAGCCCACATATGGGAATTGCCATGACCCTAGGCTCCGAATATTAACCAGATGTCGGGTTGTTCACTTGCCCCTCCCCAGGGTTCTGCTGTGGAATCCCTCTTTTAGTGGAACACCTGAGGTTAAAAAAACAAACAAACAAACAAAAAACAGAAAGGACTCACCATCCCACAGAATTCCCACAGAATACCCAAACTCTTGGAGTCTGGCCAAATCCCTGAGAGGGAATCTCATTCATGGCCCATGAGGCCACTCCGTCATTCCACGGCCATTGTTGACACAAAATCCAGTGACAAAAGACTGAGCAAGCGCCTCACACTCGCCCTTCCTTCATTTCCCAAAGAGTTATCCTCAAGGTCTGTAGACCATGCCTGCCATACCTACATCCCTTAATCTAAGCCGAGTTTCTGTTTTCAGACTTCTGTCCCCACAGCCCTGGCCCACACACCCTCCAGGCTGGGACCCCTGGAGCCACACTTCAGGATTGTGCCTGCCTTCTCCAAGGGAATTCTGCCCAATTCATTGGCCACAACCACAGACAGTGGGAGAAACCTCCTAAGAACCCGAGGACTACCCAATAGTGTAGGCCATCTGGGAAAAACAGGGGCAATGTGACACAAACTGAGCAACTACCTCTAATAAAACCCGTAGACCGATGTCCCCAGAGAATCAAATTGAACTGGACAGGCCCCTAGGCCCTAATCAGATACATTGCTTTGGTTTCCAGACATCTCTCCTCAGAGGCCTAGTTTCCAATACCAGAATATTGGGGATTCCAGAGGCACCCATAAGAACAAATCTCGACTCCATATTGGAAACGTAATCTTTGGAGCTCTGTCAAAACCTCCAGTTAGGAGAATCCTTCAGCGCCCCAGATCCACCGCCCCATTCCAAGGTCTCCGTAGACACAAACACACAATATAGCCCAACATCAGGAGAGTCCATTTAAACTCACCCCCCCTTGGTTTCTCCCCAGAGCCAGCAGATTGAACCTGCTTTGTCGCTAGGAAATAATTGGAATGTAAGGCGGGCACACCACAAATCCATCTTTAGAATCCTGTTCTGGAGTTGTTCCATATGGGACCTCTGGAAGCCATCCTACTGTTCTCGAGGAACCTACAAAAGGAATCCTTGGAGTTTGGAGCATCTCACAACTCCCATCGTGGGAATACCTACATGGCCTCTTGAGACCCTCCCCCTTCAAGAAGGGCCCATCATGGACAGAAACTCCAATCTGAGCCAAAGTCAGATGCTCACCCTGAGTTCAGATGCACAAGATCTCTATTTAGCTCTGCAGAGTGTGCCTGCCATGTCCTCGCCCCCAAACCCAAGCCTAGCTTGTGTTCTCAGACTTCCGTCCTCACACTCCTGGCCCACAAGCCCTCCAGACTGGCAATACCGGAGCCACAATGCAGCACTCTGCCTGCACTCCAGAAGAAAACCCTTGCCCTTTGGGGATACCCAGAAACCTCAAATGAGGATCAACCTGCATGCCACTTGACTGTACCCCAATTATGCAGTCGATGCTGGGCACTAATGCCCTGTGTGACACAACCTGAGTCCAGACCCCACGACCAACACCAAGACACACACCGAGCACACCTGACCCGCTATGGCCTTAGGACGTCATCTCTTCCCACCCTCTGTTTTTCAGGCTTCAGAACCTAGACCCTATCCCCAATCACAGCCCAGGGTTGAACATGATGCAGAAATCAGAACTCCTCCTTCCACATGGCAAGAAACCATGTGTTTGGCATGTTGTAGAGCGTTCAGAGTAGGAGAAACCAGCTTGGTTCATGAAGCCTCATCCACGCTTGAGGGCCAGGTTGGGCACTGACTCGCATTGTGATAATCAGTGTGAGCCCTGCCCTCAAGTAAGGCCTCTTAGTGACTGGACCAGGAGCCACCATATGGGGCTTGCCATGCCCCTAGGTCCCCATTCTAAAACAAGTTCGGGTTGTCCAGTCACCCCTCCCCAGTGCTCTCCTTGGGAATCAGTGTTTTGGTGGGACACTTGAGGATAAATAAATAAATAAATAAATAAAAAACAGACAGGACTCCTCCCGCCCAAAGAATGACCCCAAACTCTTGGAATTGGTCTAAATCCCCAGAGAGGAAAACTCGTCCGTGCCCGATGAAGCCACCTCGACATTCAACGGCTATCGTTGAAGCAAAATCCAGAGACAATAGCTTGAGGAAACACCTCACATTCGCCCTTTGTTCATATCACGAAGAGTTCTCCTCACCATCTGTAGATCATGTCTGCCGTACCTACATCCCCAAACCTAAGCCGAGTTTGCATTTTCAGACTTCTGTCCCCACAGTCCTAGTCCACACACCCTCCAGGATGCTTCCCCTGGAGCCACACTTCAGGACTGTTCCTGCCCTCTCCATGGGAATTCTGCCCATTTCACTAGCCCCAACACTACAGATTCAGAGAAACCTCCAATACTGTGGGCCGCCCGGTACAAACATGGGCGAAATGACACCAGCTGTGAAACTACCTACACTCAGACCCATAGACAGATGTCCCCAAAGAAGCAGATTCAAACGGACACGCCCCTAGGCCCTAATAAGATCCATTGTTTTGTTTCCAGACATCTCTCCTCAGAGTCCTGGTTTCCAGTACCAGCATATGGGGGCTTCCTGAGGCAATGATCATAACAAACCTCATCACCACATGGGAAACTTCTCGATGGAGATGTGTCAAAACCTCCGGTTAGGAGAATCCTTCAGTGCCCGGTGCCACTGCCCCATTCCAAGGTCTCCATTAACAAAAACCCACATTATGATTGATCCTCAGGAGAGTCCATTTCAATTCAGCCCCCTCAATTGCTCCCCCAGAGCCAGCAGATTGAACCTGTCTTGTCGAGAGGATAAAATCATAATGCGAGACAGGCTGCCCATGCATCATATATCCTTAGAAACCTGCTCTGGAGTCATTCTGGATAGGAGGTCCTTGAGCCATCCAACAGGTTTCAATTGTCCCACAGATGGAACCCTTGCGGTGTGGAACTTCTCACAACTCCCATCGAAGGAAAAACTCCATGGCCACATGATTCGCCACCCCCCCTTCATTAAGGGACCATCATGAAAAGAAACTCCAACCTGAGCCAATGTCTGATCCTCGCCCTGACTACAGATGAAGAGATCATAGTTTAGCTCTACAGAACGTGCCTGCCATGCTCTCACCCTGAAAACCTGGCCTAGCTTGTGTTCTCAGACTTCCGTCCTCACACTCCTGGGTCAAAAGCCCTCCAGTTTGGGAATTCTGTAGCCACAATGCAGCACTCTTCCTGCACTCCAGAAGAACAACGTTGCCCTATGGGGCTACCCAGAAATCCCAAATGAGGATCAACCTACATGTCACTCGACTGTAAGCCAATTATACAGTCTAGCCTGGGCACTAATGCCCTGTCTGACACAGCCTGAGCCCGGATCTCCCGACCGAAACCAATACAGCTGAGGCCACACCTCAGGACTGTGCCTGCCCTCTCCAAGAAAATTCTGCCCATTACATTGTCCACAACCCTACAGATAAGGAGAAACCCCCAAAGACCCCGAGACCATAATAATAGTGTAGGCCTCCCTGGAGAAACAGCAGCGATCTGACACCAGCTGAGAAACACCTGCCAATCAGGACCATAGACAGATGTTCCCAGAGAAGAAGATTGAACTGGACAGGCCCCCAGGCCATAATAGCATTCATTGCTTTGGTTTCCAGGCATCTCTCCTCAGAGGCCTGGTTTCCAATACCAGCTAATGGGGGTTCCTGAGGCACCAATCAGAACAAATCTCGTCTCCACATGGGAAACGTGCTTTTTGGAGCTGTGTCAATACCTCCGGTTAGGAGAATCCTTCAGGGTGCCTACGCCACTGCCCCATTTCAAGGTTTCCATGGACACAAACCCACATTATGACAGATCCTCAGGAGAGTCCATTTCAACTCATAGCCCTCGGTTTCTCCCCCAGAGCCAGGAGACCGAACTGCCTTGTTACTAGGAGACAGTTGGAATGCGAGTTGGGCTGCCCAGGCATCCATCCATGAGAAGTTCCCTATGGGACGTCCTGGATCCATCCAACAGGTCTCGACTGTCCCACAGAAGGAATCCTTGCAGTTTGGAACATCAGACAATCCCACCTTGGGAAAACCTCCATTGCCTCGTGATGCCCCCCCCACTTTCATTAAGGGGCCATCATGGACAGAAACTCCAACCTGAGCCAATGGCTGATTCTGCCCTGACTTCAGATGCACGTGATTTCGATTCAGCTCTGCAGAGTGTACTTGTTGTACCCACGCCTCGAAACCTAGCCTAGTTCCTGTTTTCAGACTTCTGTCCTCATAGTCCTGGCCCACAAGCCCTCCAGTTTGGCATCCAGAGACACAATGCAGCACTCTGCCTGCCCTCCAGAAAACAATGTTGCCCTATATGTGTACCCAGAAACGCCAAATGAAGATCAACCTGCACGCCACTTGAATGTTCCCCAATTATACAGTCTAACCTGGGCACTGAACCCCAGTCTGACACAGCCTGCGGCCGGACCTCACGACTGAGACCCGGACAGCTGACTTCACACTGAGCACATAGGACTCGCCTTGGCCTTAGGTCATCTCTTCCCAACCTCGGTTTTCAGACTTCAGTACCTAGACCATGTTTCCACTCACTGAGCAGGGGTGAACGTGATGCTGAAATCAGAACCCCTCCTTTCCCAAGGCAAGAAACCTTGAGCTTGGCGTGTTGTCAAAAATTCAGCATAGGAGAATCCAGCATGGCCCATGAGGCCCCGCCCTTGCTTGAGGGCCGCAAAGGGGCAAAAACACACATTGTGCTCACCATGAGCACTGTCCTCAAGGAAAGCATCTCGGGCGCAGAACCAAGAGCAGACATGGGGCTTGCCATGCCCCTAGTCCCCCAATCCTAACCAGAGGTTGAGATGTCTAGTCACCACTACTCAGGGCTCTGCTCTGGAATCCTTCTATGATGGGACCCCTGAGGTAAAAAAAAAAAAAAAATACCGACAGGACTCCTCCCATACACAGAATGACCCCAAACACTTGGGATTGGGCCAAATCCACAGAGAGAAAGACTTGCCCATGGCCCCTGAGGCCGTCCCGACATTCCATGGCCACCGTTGACACAGAATCCAGAGACAAAAACCTGGCCAAGCGCCTCACACTTGCCCTTTGTTCATAGCCTGAAAATTCTCCTGAAGGTCTGTAGATCGGGCCTACCATACATACGTCCCCAAATCTAAGCAGAGTTTGTGTTTTCAGACTTCTGTCCCCACAGTCCTGGCCCACACAACCTCCAAGCTTGGGCCCCTGGAGCCACACCTCAGGACTGTGCCTGCCCTCTCCAGGGGAATTCTGCCCATTCCAATGGCCACAACCCTACAGATTAGGAGAAACCTCCAAAGTCCCTGAGGCCATCTCAATAGTGTTGGCCACCCAAGACAAACAGGGGCGATCTATCCCAAGCTGAGCAACTACCTCCACTCAAACCTGTAGGCAGATATCCTCAGAGAAGAAGACTGAACCGGACAGGCACCTAGGCCCTATTTGGATCCATTGCTTTTGATTCCAGGCATCTCTCCTCAGAGGCCTGATTTCCAATACCAGCATATGGCAGGTTCTGGAGGCACCCATCAGTACAAATCTCGTCTCCACATGAGAAACGTGCTCTTTGGAGCCATGTCAAAACCTCCAGTTATGAGAAACCTTCAGGTCCCTGGAGCCACCGCCCCATTCCAAGGTCTCCATGGACACACACCCAAGTTAAGACCCATCCTCACTAGAGACCATTTCAACTCAGCCTCTTCGGTGGCTCTCCCAGAGCCAGCAGATCGAACATGCCTTGTTGCAAGGAGACAATTGGAATGCTAGGCGGGCTGCCCAAGATTCCATCCATGGAACCCTTCACTGGCGTTGTTCTGTATGGGACGTCCTGGAGCCATCTGACTGGTCTCTACTGTCCCGCAGAAGGAATCCTTGTGGATTGGAGCATCTCACAATTCCCATCTTGGGAAAACCACCATGGCCTTATGATGCCACCCCCTTCGTGAAGGGGGATCATGGACAGAAACTCCAACCTCGCTAAAGTCTGATCCTCTCCCTGACTTCAGATACACGAGATCTCAACTCAGCTCTGCAGAGTGTGCCTGCTGAGCTTCACCCCGAAACTAAAGGCTAGTTTGTGTTCTCACACTTCCGTCATAACTCTCCTTGGCCACATGCCCTCCAGTTTGGGAATTCTGGAGACACAATACTGCACTCTGTCTGCCTTCCAGAAGAAAAACGTTGCCCTATGGGACCACACAGAAACCCCAAATGAGGATCAACCTGCTCGCCACTCGACTGTACCCCAATTGTAAAATCTAACCTGGGCACTCATGCACTGTCTGACACAGACTGAGGCCAGACTTCCCGACCAACACCCAGACACCTGGACACACACTGAGCACATTAGACACGCCATGGCCTTAGGTTGTCATCTTTTCCCAACCTCTGTTTTCAAGCTTCAGAACCTAGACCTTATCTCCACTCTGATGCAGAAATCAGAACTCCTCCTTCTGCATGACCAGAAACCTTGTGGTTGGCATGTTGTCCAACAATCAGTGTAGGAGAAACCAACATGGCCCATGAGGCCCCGGTTATGCTTGAGGGCCGCGATGGGCACAAACACACATTGGGACCCTCCGCATGAGCCCTGTCCTCAAGTAAAGCCTCTCAGGGACTGGACCAAGAGCCCGCATATGGATCTTGCCATGCCCCTAGTCCCGCAATCTTAACCAGAGCTTGAGAAGTCTAGTCACCCATACTCCGTACTCCGTGCTCTTCTCTGGAATCCCTTTTTGGTGAAACACATGAGGTAAAATATATATATATATATATATATATATATATATATATATATATATATATATATTTATATATATATTTATATTTAGAGAGAGAGAGAGAGAGAGAAAGGACTCCTACCATCCAAAAAATGACCCCAAACACTTGTAATCGGGCGAAATCCACAGAGAGAAAGACTCGACCATGGCTGATGAGGCCAGCCTGACTTTCCACGGCCACAGTGGACACAAAATCCTGAAACAAAATCCTGAAGAATCGCCTCACACTACCCCATTAATCATAGCCTGAAAAATTCTCCTCAGGCCTGCCATACCTACGTCCCAAGACCTAAGCCGAGTTGCTGTTTTCAGACTTCTGTCCCCACAGTCCTGACCCACACACCCTCCAGGCTGGGACCCTGGAGCCACACCTCAGCACTGTGCCTGCCCTCTCCAAGGGAATTCTGCTCATACCCTTGGACACAACCCGACAGATTTGGAGAAACCTCCAATGCTCCTGAGGCCATCCCAATAGATTCGGCCACCCAGGACAAAAAGGTGTGATCTGTCACAAGCTGCGCAACTACCCCCACTCAGACCCGTATACAGATATCTCCACAGAAGAAGATTGAACCGGACAGACACCTAGGCCATAGTAGGATCCATTGCTTTTGTTTCCAGGCATCTCTTCTCAAAAGGCTGGTTTCCAGTACAAGCATGTGTGGGTTCCCGGAGGTATCAATCAATATAAATCTCATCTCCACATGGGAAACTTGTTCTTTGGAGCTGAGTCAAAAGCTCCAGATAGGAGAAACCTTCAGGTTTCTCTGGAGCCAGCGCCCCATTCCAAGGTCTCCATGGACACAAACCCACGTTAAGACCCATCCTCAGGAGAGTCCATTTCAACTCAGCCCCCTCGGTGGCTCCCCCAGAGCCAGCAGATCAAACCTGCCTTATCACAAGTAGATAATTGGAATGTGAGGCAGGCTGCTCAGGATTCCATCCTTAGAAAGCTGCTCTGGCGTCGTTCTCTATGGGATGTCCTGGAGCCACCCAACAGGTCTCGAATGTCCCGCAGAAAGAATCCTAGGGGATTGGAGCATCTCACTACTCCCATCTTGGGAAAACTACCATGGCCTCATGATGTGCCCCGCCCTTCATGAATGGGGGAAATGGACAGAAACTCCAACCTGAGCAAAAGAGTGATGCTTGCCATGACTTCATATGCATGAGATATCGATTCAGCTCAGTAGATTGTGCCTGCCGTGCCCTCGCTCTGAAACCTACGCCTAGCTTGTGTTGTCAGACTTCCGTCATCACACTCCTGGGCCCCAAGCCCTCCAGTTTGGGAATTATGGAGCCACAATGCAGCACTCTACCTGCTCTCCAGAAGAACAATGTTGCCCTATGGGTTTACACAGAAGCCCCATATGAGAATCAACCTGCATGCCACTCGACTGTACCCCAATTGTATGCTTTACCTTGGGCACTAATGTGCTGTCTGACACAGCCTGAGCCCAGAACTCCCGACTGACACCCGGACAGCTGGGGCCACACCTCAGGACTGTACATGCCCTCTCCAAGGGAATTCTGCTCATTCTATTGGCCACAACCCTACAGATTAGGAGAAACTTCCAAAGACCCCGACACCATCCCAATAGTGTAGGCCTCCCGGGATGAACAGGGGTGATCTGACGTAAGCTGAGCAATGACCTCCACTCAGAACCATTGACAGATGTTCCCAGAGAAGAAGACTGAAGTGGACAGGCTTCTAGGCCTTAATCGGATCCATTGTCTTGGTTTCCAGGCATCTCTCCTCAGAGGCCTGGTTTCCAATACCAGCTTATGGGGTTTCCTGAGGCAACATCAAAAAAAATCTCGTCTCCATATGGGAAACTTGCTCTTTGGAGCTGTGTCAATACCTCTGGTTAGGAGAATCCTTCAGGGCGCTGGCACCACTGCCCCATTCCAAGTTCTCTATGGACACAAGCCCACATTAAGACCTATCCTCAGGAGAGTCCATTTCAACTCAGCCCCCTCGGTTGCTCCCCCAGAGCCAGCAGATCAAACCTGCATTGTCACTAAGAGACAATTGGAATGCGAGTTGGGCTGCCTAGGCATCCATTGATAGAACCCTGCTCTTGAAAAGTTCCTTATGTGATGTCCTCGATCCATCCAACAGGTCTCAACTGTCCCACAGAAGGAATCCTTGCAGATTGGAGCATCAGACAATCCCACCATGGGAAAACCTCCATTGCCTCATGATGCCCCCCCCCACTTTCATTAAGGGGACATCATGGACAGAAACTCCAACCTGAGCCTATGTCTGATCCTCGCCCTGACATCAGATGCATGAGATCCTGATTCAGCTCTGCCGAGTGTACCTGCCATGCCCACGCCTCAAGCCTAAGCCTAGCTTGTGTTCTCCGACTTCCGTCCTCACACTCCTGGCCCACAAGGCCTCCAATTTGGGAATTCCAAAGCCACAATGTAGCACTCTGCCTGCCTTTTATAAGAGAAACATTGTTTTATGGGGCTACCCAGAAATGCCACATGAGCATCAACCTGCACTCAACTGTACCCCAATTATACAGTCTATCCTGAGTACTAATGCCCTGTCTGACACAGTCTGAGCCCGGAATTCACGACCTACATCCAGACCACTGCCCGCACACCGAGCACATCGGGCCTGCCATGGCCGTAGGTCATCATCTCTTCCCAACCTCGGTTTTCAAGCTTCAGAACCTAGATCTTATCTCCAATCACTGGCCAGTGCTGAACGTGATATGGAAATCAGAACTCCTCGTTCCCCATGGCCAGAAACCGTGTGGTTGGCATGTTGTCCAACGTTCAGTGTAGGAGAAAATAGCGTGGCCCATGAGGAACCACCCTGGCTTGAGGGTCGCGATGGGCACAAACACATTTTGACCCTTAGCCTCATCCCTATCCTCAAGTAAAGCCTCTCAGTGACTGGGCCAAGAGCTCGGATATGGGGCTTGCCATGCCCCTAGTCCCCCCATCTTAACCAGAGCTCAAATGTCTAGTCACCCCTACTCAAGGCTCTGCTCTGGAATCCCTCTTTCGTGGGACACCTGAGATTAAAAAAAAATACAGAAAGGACTCCCACCCACAGACTGACCCTAAACACTTGGGATCGGGCCAAACCCCCAGAGAGAAAGACTCCTCTATGGCCCATGAAGCCAGCCTGACATTCCTCAGCCACCGTGACACAAGCCTGAACAAGCGCCTCACACTCGCCCTTTGTTCATAGCCTGAAAAATTTTCCTCACAGATCAGGCCTGTCATACATACGTCCCCAAACCTAAGCTGAGTTTGTGTTTTCAGAATTCTGTCCCCACAGTCCTGGCCCACATACCCTCCAGGCTGGCGCCCCTGGAGCCACACCTCAGGACTGTGCCTGCCCTCTGCTGGGGAATTCTGCCCATTCCATTGGCCACAACCCTAAAGATTAGGAGAAACCTAAAAAGTCCCCAAAGCCATCCCAATTGAGTAGGCCGCCCAGGACCAATAGGGGCGATTTATCAGAAGCTGATCAACTACCTCCATTCAGACCCATAGACAAATATCCCCAGAGAAGAAGATTGAACCAGACAGGCACCTAAGCCCTACTCAGATCCATTGTTTTTGTTTCCAGGCATCTCTCCTCACAGATCTGGTTTCTAATACCAGCATATAGTTTTTTCCAGAGTTACTAATCAGAACAAATCTTTTCTCCACACGGGAAACTTGCTCTTTGGAGCTGTGTCAAAACCTCCAGTTAAGAGAAACCTTCAGGTTCCCGGAGTCACCGCCCCATTCCAAGGTCTTCATGGACACAAACATACATTATGACCCATCCTCAGGAGAGTCCAATTCAACACACCCTCCTCGTTCCTCCCCCGGTGTCAGCAGATTGAACCTATCTTGTCACAAGAAGACAATAGGAATGTGAGTCAAGCTCTTCAAGCATCCATCCTTAGAACCCTGCTCTGGTGTCGTTCCGCATGGGACATCCCGGAGCAGTCTGACAGGTCTCGACTCTCCCACAGAAGGAATCCTTGCCGATTGAAGCATCTCAAAACTCCCATCGTCAGAAAACCTCCATGGCCCCATGATGCCCCCCAACCTTCATGAAGGGGCAGTCCTGAACAGAAACTCCAACCTGAACCTACGTCTGATCCTTGTCCTGACTTCAGATGCACAAGATCTCGATTTAGCTCTGCAGTGTGCCTGCCGTGCCCTCACCCAGAAACCTAAGTCTAGCTTGGTGTC
Source organism: Neogale vison (assembly GCF_020171115.1). Taxonomy (NCBI): domain Eukaryota; kingdom Metazoa; phylum Chordata; class Mammalia; order Carnivora; family Mustelidae; genus Neogale; species Neogale vison. The sequence continues at coordinate 79,546,391 of NC_058095.1, forward strand.
TCAGACTTCTTTCCTCACACTTCTGTCCCACAAGCCCACCATTTGGGAATTCTGGAGTCACAGTGCAGCACTATGCCTGCCCTCCAGAAGAAAAACTTTGCTCTATGGGACTACCCAGAAACTTCAAATGAGGATCAACCTGCAAGCCACTCAACTGTACTCCAATTATAGAGTCTATCCTGGGCACTAATACCCTGTCTGACACAGACTGAGCCCGGACCTCCCGTCCAAAACCCATACAGCTGGGGCCACAAGTCAGGACTGTGCCTGCCCTCTACAATGGAATTCTTACCATTTCATTTGCCACAACCCTACAGTTTAAGAGAAACCTCCAAAGTCCCCGAGACCAGCCAAATAGTGTTGGCCTACCAGGACAAACAGGGGTTATCTGACACAAGCTGAGCAATGACCTCCACTCAGAACTGTAGACAGATGTTCTCAGAGGAGAATCTTGAAGCGGACAGGCCCCTAGACCCTAAAGAGTCATTGCTTTGGATTCCAGACATCTCTCGTCAGATGCCTGGTTTCCAATACCAGTTTGTGGGAGTTCCTGAGGCAACAATCAGAACAAATCTCATCTCCACATGCAGAACTTGCTCTTTGGAGCTGTCTCAAAACCTCAGGTTAGGAAAATCTTTCAGGGCACTGGAGCCAATGCCACATTCCAAGGTCTGGAATGTGGGTTTGGACACAAACCCACATTATGACCAATCCTCAGGAGAGTCCATTTCAATTCAGTCCCCTCGGTTGTTCCCCCAGTGCCAGCAGATTGAACCTGCCTTGTCGCTAGGAGACAATTGGAATGCAAGTGTGCCTGCCCAGGCATCCATTGTTAGAACCCTGCTCTTGAGATCCTTATACAACGTCCTGGATCCATTCAAAAGGACTCGACTGTCACACAGAAGGAATCCTTGCAGTTTGTAACATCAAAAAATCCCACCGTGGGCAAGCCTCCATTGCCTCGTGATGCCCCCCCACCTTCATATAGGGGACATCATGGAACGAAACTCCAACCTAAGCCAAAGTCTGATCCTTGCCCTGACTTCAGATGCACAAAACCACGATTCAGCTCTGCAGAGTGTGCCTGCCGTGCCCTTGCTCCGAAACCTAGGCCTAACTTGTGTTCTCAGAATTCCGTCCTCAAACTCCTGGCCCACAAGCCCTCAAGTTGGGAATTCTGAAGACACAATGCAGCACTCTTCCTGCCCTCCAGAAGAAAAACGTTGCCCTATGGGGCTACGCAGAAACACCAAATGAGGATCAACCTGCACGCCACTCGACTTTATCCCAATTATACAGTCTAGCCTGCCCTGTCTGACACAGCCTGAGTTCAGACCTCCCAACCGACACCCAGACAGCTGGCCGCACACTGAGCACATTGGACCCGCCATGGCCTTAGTTTGTCATCTCTTCCCAACCTCGGTTTTCAGGCTTCAGAACCTAGACCTTAACTCCACTGACTGCTGAGGGGTGAACGTGATGCACAAATCATAACATATCCTTACCCACGGCAGAAACTTTGGTTTGGCATATTGTCCAATGTTCAGTGTAGGTGAAACCAGCATGGCCCATGAGACCCCGGTCATGCATGATGATTGTGATTGGCACAAACATGCATTGTGACCCTCAGTGTGAGTACTGTCCTCTAGTAAGTCTTCTAAGTGGCTGGACCATTAGACGTCATATGGGCTTGCCATGCCCCGAGGCCCCAATTTTTTTACCAGATTTCTGGTTGTCCAGTCGCCCCTCCCCAGGCATCTGCTCTGGAAACCCTTTTTTGGTGGGACACCTGAGGTTAAAAAAAAAAAAAATACCGGACACCTCCCATCCCACAGAATAACCCCAAACTCTTGGGATCGGGCCAAATCCCGACAGGAAGACTTGTCCATTGCCCATGAGGCCACCCGGACATTCCATGGCCATCATTGACACAATATCCAGAGACAAAAGCCTGAATAAGCGCCTCACACTCGCCCTTTTTTCATATCCCGAAGAGTTCTCCTCACGGTCTGTAGATCAGTCCTGCCATACCTACGACCCAAAACCTAAGCCGAGTTTGTGTTTTCAGACAACTGTCCCCAAAGCCCTGGTCCACACACCCTAAAGGCTCAGGCCCCTGGAGCCAAACCTGAGGACTGTACCTGCCCTCTCCAAGGGAATTCTGCCCATTCCATTGGCCACAACCCTACAATTAGGATAAACCTCCAAATCCCTGAGGCCATCCCAATAGTGTTGGCTACCCAGGACAAACAGGGGCTATCTGAGCCCATCTGAGCACCTACAGCACTCACACCCATAGACAGATATCCCCAGAGGTAAATTGGAATAAACAGGCCCCTAGGCCCTAATCCTATCCATTGCTTTGGTTTCCAGGCATCTCTCCTCAGAGGCCTAGTTTCCAATACCAGCATATGGCTGTTTCTTGAGGCACCCATCAGAACAAATCTCGTCTCCACATGGGAAACTTGTGCATTGGAGTTGTGTCAAAGCCTCTGGTTAGGATAACCCTAAAGGGCCCTGGTGCCACCGCCTCATTTCAAGGTCTCCATGGACACAAACCCACATTATGATACATTTGCAAAAGAGTCCATTTCAATTCAGCCCCCTGGGTTGCTCCCCCAGATCCAGCAGATCTAACCTGTCTTGTCGCTAGGAGACAATTGGAATGAGAGGTGGGCTGCCCAGATATCCATCCTTAGAACCCTGCTAGGAATCATTCCATATGGAAAGACCTGGAGCCAACCAACAGGTCTCAGTTGTCCTGCAGAAGAATATTTGTGGTTTGTAGAATCTTACAACTCCCATCATGGGAAAACCTTCATGGCCTCATGATCACCCCCCCCTTCATGAAGGGGCCATAGGGGACAGAAACTCCAGCCTGAGCAATCGTCAGATCCTTGCCCTGACTTCAGATGCACAAGATCTCGATTGAGCTCTGCAGAGTGTGCTTGCCGTGCCCTCGCCCAGAATCCTAAGCCTAGCTTGTGTTCTCAGACTTCCATCCTCACACTCCTGGACCACAAGCCCTGCAGGTTGGCAATTCCAGAACTACAAAGCAACACTCTGCCTTCCCTCCAGAAGAAAAACATTACACTCTGGAGCTACCCAGAAAGCCCAAATGAGGATCAACCTGCATGCTTCTTGACTCTACCCAATTATACAGGCTGCCCTTGGCACTACTGCCCTTTTTGACACAGCCTGAGCCTGGACCTTCTGACTCACACCCAGCCAGCTGGCTGCACACTGAGCACATAGGACCCGCCATGGCCTTAGGTTGCCATCTCTTCCCAACCTCGGTTTTCAGGCTTCAGAACCTAGACCATATCTCCAAACACTGCCCATGGTTGAATATGATGCAGAAATCAGAACTCCTTCCTCATGGCAAGAAACCTTGTGGTTGGCATGTTGTCTAATGTTCAGTGTAGTTGAAACCAGTGTGGCCCATGAGGCCCCACTGATGCTTGAGGGATGCATTGGTCACAAACATGCATTGTGTCCCTCAGCGTGAGCCCAGTCCTCAAGTAAGGCCTCTCAGGGGATGGGCCAAGAGATGGCATATTGGGTTTGCCATGTCCCTAGGCTCCAATTTTTAACCATAGTTTGGATTGTCCATTCGCCCCTCCCCTGGAATCTGCCTTGGAATTCCTCTTTTGGTGGGACACCTGAGGTAACAAAACTGAAAGTACTCCTCCCATCCCACATATTGACCCAAAACAATTGGAATAGGGCCAAATCCACAGAGAGGAAGACATACCCATGGCCCATGAGGCCTCCCCGACATTCCACGGCCATCATTGACACAAAATCTAGAGACAAAAGCCTAAATAAGCCCCTCACACTCACTCTTTCTTCATATCCCGAAGAGTTTTCCTCACAGTCTGTAGATCTGGCCTGCCATACCTACATCCCCAAACCTAAGCCAAGTTTGTATTTTCAGACTTCTGTCCTCACATTCCTGGCCCACACACCCTCCAGGCTTTGGCCCCTGGATCCACACTTCAGGTCCATGCCTGCCCACTCCACGGGAATTCTGCCCATTCCATTGTCCACCATCATACAAATTAGGGGAAACTTCCATAGTCCCTGAGGCCATCCCAATAGTGTAGGCCGCCCGGGACAAACAAGGGCGATCTGCCAACTGCTGAGCATCTATCTCCACTCATACCATAGATGGATGTCCCCAGAGAAGCAAATTGAACTGGACAGGTCACTAGGCCCTAATCAGATCCATTGCTTTGTTTTCAAGGTATCTCTCCTCAGAGGCCTGGTTTCCAATATCAGAGAGAATCCTTCAGTGCCCGTGTGCCACTGCCCCATTCCACGAGTATGTATTTTCAGACTTCTGTCCCCACATCCTTGACCCACAGACCCTCCATACTTGGGCCCTTGGAGCCACACCTCAAAACTGTGCTTTCCCTTTCCAAAGGAATTCTTCCCATTCCATTGGCCACAATCTTGCAAATGAAGAGAAACCTCCAAAGTCACTGAGGCGATCCCAATAGTGTAGGCTGCCCAGGACGAACAGGGGTGATCTGACAACAGCTGAGCAACTACCTCCACTCAGACCCATAGACAGATGTCCACATAGAAAAAGATTGAACCGGGTAGGCCCCTAGGGAGATCCCACTACTGTTAGCCGCCCAGGACACACAATGACATTCTGACACAAGCTGAGCAACTACATCCATGCAGACATGCAGACAGATGTCTGTAGAGACAGATTAAACTGGATAGGTCCCTAGGCTTCATCTGAACTCTTCCTTTGGATTCTAGGTGTTACTCCTCAGACGCCTGTTTATGAAGAACAGCATATGGGGCTTTCCTGAGGCACCAAACAGAACCTCTCTCATCTCCACATGGGGAGCTTTCTTATTGGAGCTGTATCAAACCCGTCTGGTAGGCGAATTCTGTAGGGCCCCTGAAACACCAGGACATTCTAAGGTCTCCATGGACACAAACCCACATTGCGACCCATCCTCAGGAGAGTCCATTTCAACTCAGCACCCTGGGTAGCTTTACCCAGAGCCAGCAGATCAAACATGTCTTGTCGCAAATAGCCAATGGAAATGTGAGGTATGCTATTCAGGCATCCATCCTTCGAACCTGCTCTCCAGTCCTTCCATATGGGACGTCATTTTAGCCATCCAAAAGGACTCGACTGTCCTGCAGAAGGAAACCTTGTGGCTTGGAACAACTCACAAACTCAGTGTGGGAAAACCTCCTTGGCCTCATGAAGCCTCTGCTTCATGAAGGGGCCATCATGGACACAAACTCCAGCATCATCCAACGTCTGATCATCACCCTGAATCCAGATGCAGGAGATCCATATTCAGCCTCTGTAGAGTGGGCCTGCCGTGCCCTTGGCTCCAAACCTCACCATAGCTTGTGGTTTCAAACTTCCATCCTCACACTCCTGGCCCACAAGCCCTCCTTATTGGGAATTCTGGGGCCACAATGAATCACTATGTCTGCCCCCCAGAAGAAAAACTTTGTCTATACCGTTGAACAGAAACCCCAAATGAAGATCAAACTGCTTGGCCCTTGGCAACACCCCAATTACATAGGCTACCCTAAGAACTAATGATCTGTCTTACATAGCATGAGCCCTGACCGTCCAACAGACACCGAGACAGCTGGCTGCACATGCAGTGCATTGGACCCGCCACGGCCTTAGGCCATCATCCCTTCCCAACCTGGGTTTTCAGGCATAGGAACCTAGACCTTATCTCCAATCCCTGCACAGGGGTGAACCTGACGCACAAGTCAGAACTCTTCCTTCCCCATGGCGAGAAACCTTGCTGTTGGCAGTGAGTCAAACCTTCAGTGTAGGAGAAACCAGCATGGCCCACGAAGCAACGCCCATGCTTGAGGGCCACCTTGGCCCTCAAGGGCCACAACACTCATTGTGACCCTCAGCGTGAGTCCCGTATTCAAGTAACGCCTCTCAGTGGCTGGACCAAGAGCCCACATATGGGGCTTGCCATGCCCATAGGCACCCAGGCCTAACCAGATGGCGGGTATTCCAGTTGTCAGTACCCACTGCTCTGCTCTAGAATGCCTCTACTTGGGGGAAACCTGTGGCAGAAAACAGAACTCTTTCCTTCCCACAGAATGACCCCAAACACTTGGGAGCTTGGCCAATCCCCAGAGAGGGAGACTCTTCCTCAGTCCATAAGGCCACACCTATATTAAAAGGCCACTGAACACAACAACCAGAGACAAAAGCTTGAGTGACCGCCTTTCACTTGCCCTTATTTAATACCCAGAAGAGCTCCCCTCATGGACTGGAGATCAGGCCTGCCATAACCTTGGCCCCAAATCTGAACCAAGTTTTTTGTTTTCGGGCATCTGTCCCCACAGCCCTGGCAAACACTGCCTCCAGGCTGAGTCATCTGGAGCCATACCACAGTACTGTGCCTGTGCTCTCCTAGGAAACTGTGTTAATTCCATTGGCCACAACCCTAGAGAATAGGAGAAACCTCAAGGCCCCCGAGGACATCCCACTACTGGAAGCCGCCCTAGACAAACAGGGGCATTCTGACACAACCTGAGCAACTACCTCCATGCAGGCATGCAGACAGATGTCCACATAGAAGATTGAACCAGACAGGCCCCTAGGCCCTAATCTGAACTCTTGCTTTGGTTTCCAGGTGTCACTCCTCAGAGGCCTGGGTTTGAAGACCAGCATATGGGGCTTTCCTGAGGCACCGAACAGAACACCTCTCGTCTCCACATGGGAAGCTTCCTTGTTGGAGCTGTGTCAAACCCTTCGGGTTGGAGAATCCTGCAGAGTCCCTGAGCCACCGCCACATTACAAGTTCTCCATGGCCATCAACCCACATTATGACCCATCCTCAGGAGAGTCCATTCAACTCAGCCCTTTGGGTAGCTCGCCCATGAGCCCGCAGACTGAGCCTGTCTAGTCCCAACCAAACAGCGGTAATATGAGTTGGCGTTTCCAGGCACCCATGCTTAGACCCCTGCTCTCGATTCTTTCCATATGGCGCAGCCTGGAACCATCCAAAGGACTCGACTGTCCTGCAGAAGGAAACCTTGAGGTTTGGAGAAGTTCACAACTCCCATCGTAGGGAAACCTCCCTGGCCTCATGACGCCACCACCCCCTTCAGGAAGGGGCCATCATGGACACAAACTCTAGCCTGAGGCAAAGTCTCATACTTGCCCTGACTTCAGATGAAGGAGATCTCGATTCAGCCTCTGCAGAGTGGTCCTACCGTGCCCTCAGCCCCAAACCTAACGCTAGCTTGTGTTTTCAGACTTCCTCCCTCACACTCCTGGCAAACAAGCCCTCCAGACTGGGAATTGCGGAACCATAATGCAGCCCTCTGCCTTCCCACTAGAAGGAAAACGTTGCCCTATGGGGCTCTCCAGAAACCCCAAATGAGGATCAACCTGCTCCGCCCTCGACCACACCCCAATTGGATAGGCTGCCCTGGGCACTAAAGCTCTGTATGACACAGCCTGAGGCCAGACGTCCCGACAGAAAGAGGAGACACCTGGCTGCACACCCAGCACATCAGACACTCCATGGCCTTAGGTAGTCATCTCTTCCCAACCTGGGTTTTCAGACATCTGCACCTAGACTTTATATCAAATCCAGGCACACGTGAGTACTTGAAGCACAAATCAAAACTCCTCTTTCTCTATGTCTGTAAAGCTTTCTGTTGGCATGCAGTCACACCTTCAGGGTAGGAGAAAACTTCATGGCCCCTGAGGCCATGCCCAAATTTGAGTGCCACAATGGGCACAAACTCACATTGTGACCCTCAGCGTGAGCCCCATGTCAAAGTAAGGCCTCTCAGGGCCTAGACCAAGAGCCGGCATATGGGGCTTGCCAAATGTCTATGCTCCCAATCCTCACCAGAGTTTGAGTTTTCCAGTCGTTTGTACCTGGGGCTCTGCTCTGGAATCCCTCTCTTGGAGAGACACCTGAGCCAGACAACAGGACTCCACCCTTCCCACAAAATGACCCCAAACTCTGGGAGCTGGGCCAAATCCCCAGAGAAGAATACTCGCCCACAGTCCCTGAGGCCAACCCTACAATCCACGGCTATATTGGACAGAACATCCAGATACATAACCTGAGGGAATGCCTCCCACTCGTCCTTCTTTCATTAGCTGTGGAGCTCCCCTCACGGTCTTAGATCCGGTCTGCCATACCCTTGGCGCCAAACCTAAGCTGAGTTTGTGTTTTCAGACTTCTGTGCCCACAGCCTGGACCCATACAACCTCCATGCTAGAGTCTCTGGAGCCACACCAAAAGACTGTGCCTGTCCTCTCCAAGGAAACTGTGCCCAATCCATTGACCACAACCCTTCAGGTTAGGAAAAATCCTCAAGTCCCCTAAGGCCATCCAGATAGTGTAGGCTGCCCTGGACTAAGAGGGTCAATCTGACACCAGCTGAGCAACTATCTCCACTTAGACACTCAGACAGTGTCCCCAGAGACAGAATATTGAAATGGACAGGCACCTAGGCACTAACCTGAACCCTAGATTTGGTTTCCAGGGGTCTCTCCTCAGAGAACTGTTTTGAAGACCAGTATCTGGAACTTTTCTGAGGCACCAAACAGAACCACTCTCATGTCCACATGTTTTTTGTTTTTTTTTTTTTTTAATTGAAGCCATATCAAACCCTTATGTTAGGCAAATTCTGCAAGGTCCCTGAGCCACCAGCACATTCCACGGTCTCCACGGACACAAACCCACATTACGACCCATCCTTAGGAGAGTCCATTTCAACTCAGCCCCCTGGGTAGCTTGCCGCAGAGCCAGCAGATCAAGCATGTCTTGTCGCTAATGGCCAACGGGAATGTGAGTCATACTGTACAGGGATCCATCCTTCGAACCCTGCTCTCCAGTCCTTCCATATGGGACGTCCTGGAGCCATCCAACAGGACTCGACTGTCCCGCAGAAGGAAACCTTGTGGTTTGGAGCAAACTCAGCGTGGGAAAACTTCCTTCTCCTCATGAGGGCCCCGCTTCATGAACGTGCCATCATGGACACAAACTCCAGCCTCAGCCAACGTCTGATCCTCACCCTGACTTCAGATGCAGGAGATTTCGTTTCAGCCTCTGCAGAGTGGGGCTGCCGTGCCCTTAGTTCCAAACCTCACCCTAGCTTGTGTTTTCATACTTCCTCACACGCTTGGCTCACAAGCCCTCCCAATTGGGAATTCTGGAGCCACAACGAAGCACTCTGCCTGCCCCCCAGAAGAAAAACATTGTCTATGGCATTGCCCAGAAACTCCAAATGAAAATCAACCTGCTCGGCCATCGGCAACACCCCAGTTGCATAGGCTACCCTAAGCACTAATGCTCTTTCTTGCATAGCCTGATCCCAGACCTTCCGACAGACACCGAGACAGCTGGCCACACACCCAGCACATCGGAACCGCCATGTTCTTAGGCCATTAATCCCTTCCCATTGACCTGTGTGTCTTCTTGGAGTTATGTTCCTAGGCTATGTCAGACTGCATTTTTTCCAGAGCGACCTATGAAATATGGGTGGGCTTAGGGGCCTTGCAGGTTTCTCCTAATCTGGTGGGTTTGGGAAACTGAGCCAGGCTGAGATTCCTCGGGAGACCAGGCCCAGTGATGTGGTGTGGTCCTGGAGGCCCCATCCTGGAGGGCATAAGAGTCAGGACTTTGGGTCCAAAGTCTTCAGACACAAACTCAGGTAAGAGTTAGGGGCGAGGTGATGGCAGACCCAATCTGCAGACCTTGAGGGCAGCTCCTCGGGATTTTAAATTCAGACGGCTGGGAGGCAGGAGCACAGGCTTTTCTCTCTGATTTGTTTGTCTAAGATGGCCACGAAATTGAGAGGTGGCCTCATGGGTCCTTGTGAGATACTACCTCTCTGGGAATTCTGCCTGGTACCCAAGAGTTTGGTGTCTTTCTGGGGCGTTGGGGGAGCACGGTTTTCCGTGTCAGGGGTCCCATCCAAACAGGCATTCCAGAGATGGGTTCTGGGTCCAGGAGCCTGAATCACCCCTACAAGGCTTAGGATTTGGGCCTAAGGGCATAACAGGCCCACTCTATGTTCTCCTTGTACAGCTCCCGAGGGGGATTTTTGGAAATGGGTCTCAGGCTGAGAGTCACAATGCCTGTTGGTGCCCAGATGCCAATGCTGAGTGCATGTGGTCTCATGGGCCATGTACTTGGCTCCCACTCTGAGGGTTGGACAGCCATCTCAACATTCAGTTTTCCTGCCATTGGGAAGGAGGTGTACTTTTTTGGGCTTCAGGGTCCCCCATGGGCAGGAATTAAGCTAACTTCTGGGACATTTACCTGAATACCCAGGTTCTTCGAGATGAGTTCCTCGGGCCAAGGCAGGATGCACCTGCAGGAAATGGGGCCCACTGTCTGGGTGGCTGACAGGAAGTCGGGCTCGAGCTATGTCAGACAGAGAATTCGTGCAGAGGGCGGCCTATGATATTGGGGTGCCGTTGAGAGCTGTGCAACTGGATCCTCATGTGGGGTTTCTGCACAGACCCTTAGGGCACTTCTTTCTGGTGAGCAGGCTGATGGCTGCATCATGGCTCCAGAATTCCCAAGATGGAGGGCTTGCAGTCGAGGAGTGTGAGGACAGAACTCTGAAAACACAAGCTACGATTAAGCTCAGTGCCGAGCACACGTCCCTTCCAATGTACAGCAGTTGTTTCGAGATCTCTAGCACCTGGGCGAAGGTCCGATGTCTGCTCATTCTGGAGTTTGTATCCATGATAGCCAACGAATGGTGGGGTGGCCTCAAGAATTCTTGGAGGTTTTTCTAAGCGGGAGCTTGTGAGCTGCTCCAAACACCAAGATGTCCTACTGTGGGACAGGAGAAGTCGGATTACAGGGCTCCAGGGTCCCCCATATGGAAGATTCGATAGCAGAGCTCTCTGAATGGAGGCCTGGGAAGCCCATCTAGTGTTACCATTGCAGCTGAGGAACAGGGAAGGCTTGATCCAATGACACTGATTCCAAGTTCCAGGTCATCTGCGTTGAGGGAAGTTCTCAGTCTAATGGGTCCCAATGCTGCTTGTTGTCCAGGGAGACCTTAGAATGTAGTTGAGGCTCTCAGGCCATTCATGATTCTCTATCCTGAGGATTAGACCCAGTACCCAAGAGCCAGGTTTCTTTCTTGGGACAGGAGGTGTTTTCTTGTATGGCTCACGGACCACAGGTTGGACCATATGTTGAATTTCCAGAACAGGCCTCTGGGAAGAGAGGCCTCAAAACCTAAGCTAAGGTTCTGATGAGGTTGTAGGGGCATGGCAGGTTCAATCTTCGGACTCAGTACCATTGACCTGCGTGTCATCCTGGCGGTAAGTGAGGAGGCTGTGTCAGGCTGTGCATTTTTTCCAGAGCGGAAAAAAATTCATTTTTTCCAAGAATTTGGGGTGGACTCAGGGGCCTTGCAGTTTTCTGCTAATCTGGACGTTTGGGAAACTGAGACGGGCAGAGTTTCCTTGGGATAGCAGGCCCAGTGATGTCATGTGGTTCTCAAGGCCCCATCCTGGAGGGCATGTGGTTCAGGGCTCCAGGACAAAAGTCTTCAGACACAAAATTGGTAAGAGTTAGGGGCGAGGTGATGGCAGGCCAGATCTGCAGACCCTGAGGGAAGCTCCTCAGGATTTGAAATTCAGGTGGCTGAGGGGGAGAAGCACAGGCTTTTCTGTCTGGATTGTGTGTCTAGGATCGCCACAAAGTGGTGGGGTGACTTCATGTGCCCATGGGATATTCTTCCACTCTGGGGATTCTGATTGGCACCCAAGGGTTTGATGTCTTTCTGGGGAAGAAGAAAACGCTGTTTTCCATCTCAGGGGTCCTGTCTAAACAGGGATTCCAGAGATGGGTTCCGAGTCCAGGCACCTGGAAAAGCCAACCAAGGCTTCGGTTTTGGGCCTAGGGCCATGACAGACCCTCTCTGTGGGATCCTGGTCCAGCTCCCATGGGGGCTCTAGGGAAAGGGGTCTCATTCTAAAGGTTGCAATGACTATTTGTACCTAGCTGACCATCCTGTGTGGGCGTGGTCTCATGGGCCATGCACTTGGCTCCCACTCAGGGTTGGACAGCCATCTCAACATTCAGTCTTCTGGCCATGGGGCAGTAGGATTACTCTTTTGTACTTCAGGGTTTCCTATGGGCAGAAATTTGAGCTAAATCTGGGACAGGTAACTGACTACCCAGGTTGGTTCAATATGATGGCCTCAGGACAAAGCTGGACCCAACTGCAGGATATGGGGCCACTATCTGGGTCACTGAATGGAGGTCAGGGATCGGGCTGTGTCAGACAGAGCATTTGTGCAGAGGTCGGCCTAATTATATTGGGGTGCTGTTGAGGGCCGTGCAGAAGGATCCTCATGTGGGTTTCTGAGAAGTGCCATCTTCTTTCTGGTGGGCAGGCAGAAGGCTGCGTTGTGGCTCCAGAATTCCCAATATGGAGGGCTTGCAGGCAAGGAGTGTGAGGACAGAAGTATGAAAACACAAGCCACGGATACACTCAGTGTCGAGCACATGGCCATTCCAATGTGCAGTGGTTGTTTCGAGATCCCCAACACCTGAGTATGGGCGAGGGTCAGATGTCTTCTCACTCTGGAATTTGTATCCATAGTGGTCAACAAATTGTGGGGTGGCCTCAAGATTTCTTGGAGGTTTTCCCAAGCAGGACCTTGTGAGCTGCTCCAAACAGCAAGGTGTCCTATTGTGGGACAGGGAAAGTCCGCATAGAGGGCTCCAGGGTCCCCAATTTGGAAAGATTTGATAGTAGAGCTCTCTGAATGGAAGCCTGGGAAGCCTTCCTTGCATTACTATTGCAGCCGAGGAACATGGCAGGCATGATCCGCTGGTCCTTGTTCCAATTTCCAAGTGATCTAAGTTGACAGATGTTCTCAGTCTAATGAGTCACAATGCTGCTTGGTGTCCAGGGAGACCTTAGAATGTGGTGGTGGGTCTGCGGCCATGCAGGATTCTCCTACCCGTGGGTAGACCCAGTTCCTAGGAGCCAGGTTTCCTTCTCAGGACAGGAGGGGTTCTCTTGTATGGCTCAGGGACCACATGTCGGATCGTATGTTGAATTTCAAGAACAGACTGATTCTCGAGCAGACTGATCCTCATGTGGAATTTCTGCAAAGACTCACGAAGCACTTCTTTCTATGGGGCAGGCAGAATGCTGCGTTGTGTCTCCAGAATTCCCTATCAAGAGGGCTTAGGGACCAGGAGGATGAGGATGAAATTGTAAACATCAGCTATGCCTAAATTGAGTTCCAAGTGGAAGTCAGTTCCAATGTGCAGCAGCTTATACAAGATATCCAGCACCTGAGTAAGGGCAGATGTCAGATGTTTGCTCACAGTGGAGTTTGTGTCAATGATGACCGACAAATGGAGGGGTGGATTCAAGAGGCCATAGAGAATTACCCACACTTAAGACTGTAAAATGCTCCAAACAACAAGGTCTCCTTCTAATGGACAGGATGAGTCTGGTTTGTTTCCTCCAGGGTCCCCCATGTGGAAAGCTTGGGTAGCAGAGCCCTCCCTCATGGATGACTGGAAAGCACACGTCCAATGACTATTGGAGCTGAGGAACATGACAGGTTCGTTTTGGTGGTTCTGGGGCCAAGTACCAAAGCCTTGAGTTGACTTGGAATATCTTGCAGAGGTGTCCCAATACTGGTTTGTTACAAAGGAGGTCTTAGAATGTGCTGGTGGCTAAGGAGCCATGAAGGATTTTCCTACCATGAGGGTTTGGCACAGGCCGATGTGCACAGTTTCCTTCTTGGGAAAGGAGATTTTCTGTTTTGTGGCTCAAGGTACATATGTTGTATCCTAACTTGGTATTCAAGAACAGGCCTTTGAGGACAGATGCTTGAAACCTATTCTAGGGTTCAAATGATGTCCTGGGTGCACGTCAGGTTCAATTTGCTGACTAAGGACCATTGACATGGGTGTCTGTCTGGATGTAGGTGATCAGGGTGTATCAGACTGTGCATTTGCATCCAGAGCCACTTCCAATATTGGGGTGGGCTCAGGGGCCTTGCAGGTTTCTCCTAATTTGGAGGCTTTGGGCAAATATGATGGGCACAGTTTCCTTGGGGATGGCAGGCCCAGTCCTGAGGGAAGGCTCCAGAGACCCCATCCTGGAGGGCATGAGAGCCATAGTTTGGGAGGGAAGTCTGCAAACAAAAAAAAAAAAAATTGGGTTACGGATAGTGGCGAGGTGATCGCAGTTCCAATGAATAAACCTAGAGGGCAGCACGTCAGGAAATGTAATTAGGGTGACTGGAAGCTGGTAGCGCAGGCTTTTCTATCTGCATTGTGTGTCCAGGATGGGCTCAGAATGTAGGTGTGATCTCATGGTTCAATGGGAGACTTTTCCTCTTTATGGATAGTGGTGGTTCTCCATAGATTGGTGGCTTTTTCGGAGAAGAAAAGAGTGCTCTTTTCCATCTTAGGGTGCCCCAAAACATGGAAGAGTGCTGTTTTCCAGCTTAGGGGTACCAAAAACAGGAATTCCAGAGAAGGGCTCTGGGTCTGGGTGCCTGGAAAATCCCACCAAGTGTTAAGATTTGGGCCTAGGGGCGTTCCAGGCCTGCAGTGCAGGATCATAGTGGTGTAACTGAGAGGGCTTGTTTGAAAGCATGCTCAGGCTGAGGGTCACCATGCCTGTTTGTGCCCAGGGGGGGCCCTCAGTAGAAGGCTTGGTCTTACTGGCCATAGAGATGGCTCCCACTTTGAGGGTTGGACACCCATAGCAACAACCAGGCTTCCTGCCATGGAAATAGGAGTTCTCTATTGTGATTCAGGTACCCCCATTGTCAGGGTCTCCAGCAAATATGTGGGAAAAGGTGCCTGAAAACCAAGGATGGGTAGAGATGACGGACTTGGGCCATGGCCGGTCTCACATGCTGGTAATGGGGCCCGCTGTCTTGGTGGCTGACACTATGTCGGGGCTCATGCTCTGTCAGACACAGCACTAGTGGCCAGGGAAGTCTATAAACTGGGGTTCCCTTGAGGACTGAGCAGACTGATTTTCATGTGGGGTTTCTGGGCAGACTCACCAGGAACCTCTTCTTTCTATGGGTAAGTCAGAATGCTGCGTTGTAGCTCCAGTATTCCCTATCATGAGGGCTTGGGGACTAGTAGGTTGATGATGGTTTTGTAAACACAAGCTATAGTTCAATTCAGTCCCAAGTAGAAAGCATTTCCAGTGTGCAGCAGCTTATTTGAGATATCCAGCAGCTGAATAGGGGTGGATGTTAGATCTTTGCTCACAATGAATATGTGTCTATGACGACTGACAAATGGAGGGTGGCAGCAAGATGCCATGGAGGATTTCCCACACCAAAGCTTGTGAGATGCTCCGAACAGCAAGGTTTCCTTTTACAGGACAGTTGGAGAATGGTTTGTTTGCTCCAGGGTTCTCCATGTGGAAAGTATGAGTAGCAGAGCTCTACCACTTGGACGCCTGGAAAGCACAACTCCATTGACATTTGCAGCTTAGGAACATGACAGGTTCGTTCTGGTGGCTCTGGGACGAAGTACCCAGGCCTTGAGTTGACAGGAATCTCTTGAAGTTTGGTCACAATGCTGGTTTGTTATGAGGGAGATCTTAGAATGTGCTGGTGACTAATGTGCCATACAGGATTCTCATACACGGAGGGTTTGGCACAGGTCAAAGAGCACGGTTTCCTTCCTAGGACAGGAGATGTTCTGTTGTGTGGCACAGGGACAACGTGATGTATCCTAACTTGCTATTCCAGAACAGACCCCTGAGCACAGATGCCTAAAATCCTAATCTAGGGATCCAATAAAGTCCTAGGGGAATGTCAGTTTCAATCATCTGACTCAAGACCATTGACTTGGCTGTCTGCCTGGATATAGGTGATCAGGTTATTTCAGACTGTGCATTTGCGTCCAGAGTGGGCGCCAATATTGGGTTTGGCTCAGGGGCCTTGCAGGTTTCTCCTAATCTAGAAGGTTTGGGCAACTGTGAGGAGCACAGTTTCCTTGGTGATCGCAGCATAGTCCTGTAGTGTGGCTCCAGAGACCCCATCCTGTTGGGCATGTGATCCATGGTTTTTGGAGAGAAATCTGCAAACACAAATTCAGGTTAGGGTTAGTGGCATGGTGGTCGCAGGCCTAATGCATAGACCTGGATGGCAGCTCATCAGGAACTGTAATTGAAGTTAAGGGAAGGCAGTAGCACAGACTTTTCTATCAGGATTTTGTGTCCCGGATGGCCTCGGAATGCAGGTGTGTTCTCCTTGTTCCATGGGACACTTTTCCTCTCTAAGGATCCTGGCGGTTTCCCATAGTTTGATGGCATTTTCGGGGAAGGGAAGAATGCACTTTTCCATCTTAGGGGTGCCCCAAAACAGGGATTCCCGAGATGGGCTCTGGGACTTGGAGCCTGCAAAAGACCACCAAGTGTTAGGATTTGTGCCTAGGGGCATAACAGAACTGCAATGCAGGATCATCGTGGTGTAACTGAGAGGGCTTGTTTGAAACCATGGAGAAGGGCCTGGTGAGTCTGCCCAGAAACTCTCCATGAAGATCATTCTTCTCGGCCCTCGAAGGAACCCAGATTTATACTTTGCCCTGGCTACTAGTGCTGTGTCTGACAGTGCCTGAGCCCTGAATTCGTGTCAGCGACCCAGAGTACGGGAACCATATGCAGCATGTGAGACCAGCCATGGCCCATGGCCGTCATCTCTACCAATCCTTGGTATTCATGCAACTTCCCCAGACCTTTGCTGAAATCCCTACCAATGGGGGAACCTGAAGCACAACAGAGAACTCCTCATTCCATATGGCAGGAATCCTGACTGCTCGGATAGGTGTCAAACTTTCAGAATGGAATCAGCTGCATGGCCAAGGAGACCACGCCCACTCATGAGGGTCGCCCTGAACACAAGCAGTCATTGTGAACCTCAGCCTGAGCATGCTTTCAAACAAACGCTCTCAGTTTCAACTCCAGGGTCTGGCATTATTGACTGGTACGCACCTAGGCCCAAATCTTAACTCTTGGAGAGATTTTCCAACTGCCCATTATCAGAGTCTGTCACTGGAATTCCTGTTTTGGGGCAACCCTTAAATGGAAAACAGCACTTTTCGCTTCCCTTAGAAGGCAACCAAACTATTGGGAGCTGCCGGGATCCTTCAGAGAAAAAAATCTCCCATGGACACATGAGACAATACCTGCATTCCGAGGCCATCGTGGATACAAAATCCAGGTACAATAGCCTGTGCTACTACCTTCGAGTCACATGATTTACTGTTCCTGACGTGCTGCCCTCCAGGTCTATGCATTGGGCCTGTGATCACCTCATCACTAACCCTAACCCGAGTTTTTGTTTGCAGACTTCTCTCCCAAAACCATGGCTCACATGCCCTTCAGGATGGGGTCTCTGGAGTCACACCACAGGACTGTGCCTGTCATCCCCAAGGAAACTGTGCCCGTCACAGTTGCCAAACCCTCCAGATTAGGATAAACCTGCAAGGCCCCTGAGTCCTCCCCAATATTGGAGGCTGCTCTGGACGCAAATGCATAGTCTGAAACAACCTGATCACCTACATCCAGGCAGACAGCCAAGTCAATGGCCCTTAGACAGATGATTATACCTGACATGCACCTAGGACCTCATTGGAAGCTTAGATTAGCTTTTCAGGCATCTGTCCTCAGAGTCCTCTTCTGGAATACCAACTTATGATACAACATATGGTCCCTGTGCCCCATAGCAGACCATCTTCTGTCCCCAGATGAAAGCCGAGCTCAAGACCTTTGTCAAACCCTAAGGGTTTATGATTCCTGCACAGCCCCTTAGCCACCAGAACATTCTAAGATCTCCCTGGTAACAAACCAGCATTGTGACACATCTTCATGAGACTCCATGTCAACTCATGGCCTTGGTACTTTGACCCAGAGCTCCAAGAATGAACCTGCCATGTTCGTCAGATACAATGGTCAGTGCAGGTGTGCTTTCCAGGCATCCATGCCAAAGAGTTCTTCTATCTAGACTTTCCACATGGGGAAACCTTGAGCAAACAAACCAGGCTCCACCTGTCCAGTAGGACACCTTACTGTTTGGACCATCTCACAAATCTCATCGAGGGAAATCCTCCATGGTCTCTTGATGCCACCCCTCCATTTGTCAAGTCATCATAGACACAAAACCCAGCATGAGCAAACATCTGACATCAGCCGTTACTCAGGTGCTGATATTCGAATCAGTCACTGTACACTGAAAATGCCTTTCACTTGACACTGCATTCATGCGTAGTTAGGGTTTACAATTCCATCCTCACCCTACTGGTCCGCAAGACCTCTTGATAGGGAATTCTGAAGCCACAACACAACATTCTGCCATACACATAGAAAGAAGAAGGGCCTGGTATGTCTGCCCAGAAGCTCTACATGAGGATAGATCTGCTCAGCCCTCGATGGAACCTCAATTTATACGCTGCCTTGGTCACTAGTGCTGTGAATCAGCTCCTGATCCCTGACCTCGTGTCAGCGACCCAGGGGGCGGGGCCCATATCCAGCATATGATACCGGCCATGGACCAGGGCCATCATATCTACCAATCCTTGGTATTCAGGGATCTGTCCCCAGACATTTCGTGAAATCCCTACCAATGGGGGAACCTAAAGCACAATAGAGAACTCCTCCTTCCCCATGGCAGGTTTCCTGGATGTTGGGATGGGTGTCCAACCCTCACAGTGGGAGCCAGCTACATGTCCAATGACACCACACCCACTCCAGAGGGCTGCCCTGGATGCAAGAAGGCATTGTGACTCTCCGCCTGAGCATGCTTTCAAACAAATGCTTTCAGTTGCACCTCCAGGACCCGCATTGCAGTCCTGGTAGGCCTCTGGGCCCAAATCTTAAATCTTGGTGGGATTTTCCAGGTGCACAGACCAAGAACCAGTCTCTGGATCCCTGTTTTTGGCCAACCCTATCATGGAAAACAGCACTCTTCCCTTCCTCGGTTAAGGCACCAAACTTTTGGGAGCCGCCAGGTTCATTAGAGAGGAATAATCTCCCATGGACCCATGAGACCACACTTGCATTCTGAGGCCTTCCTGGACACATTATACAGACACAAAAGCCTGTGTTTCTGCCTTCGAATCATCCGATTTACAGTTCCAGACGAACTGCCCTCCAAGTCTACACAATGGGCCTGTGATCACCTTGCCATTAAACCTAACCTGAATTTGTGTTTGAAGACTTCTCTCCCAAAACCATGGCTCAC
The DNA here is from genome assembly GCF_020171115.1 of Neogale vison. Lineage (NCBI taxonomy): Eukaryota > Metazoa > Chordata > Mammalia > Carnivora > Mustelidae > Neogale > Neogale vison. The sequence goes on from NC_058095.1 coordinate 79,565,646, forward strand.
ATGCCCTCCAGGATGGTGTCTCTGGAGCCACACCACAAAAGAGTGCCTGCTATTCCCAAATAAATAGTGTCCATCACAGTTGCCCAGTAATCTCCAGATTAGGAGAAACCTGCAAGGACCCTCGGCCCAGTCCAATATTGGAGGCCACTCTGGACACAAATGCACGGTCTGAAACACAATGATCACCTCCGTCCAGGCAGACGCCGTGTCAATGGTCCTGAGTCAGAAAATTGAAACTGACATGCTGCTATGACTTCATTGGAACCCTAGATTAGGTTTTCAGGCATCTGACATGAGAGGCCTGTTCTGGAATACCAATATGATACAACATATGGTCCTTGAGCCCCACAATAGAACATCTCCTGACCCCAGACGGAATACGTGCTGTTAGACCTGTGTCAAACCCTCAATGTAGATGAATCCTGGACGACCCCTTAGCCACCGGCGTTTCTAAGATCTCCCTGGTAAAAACAAGCATTGTTACCCATGTTCATGAGATTCCATGTCAAAATAAGTCCTTGGTACATCGCCCGAAAGCCACTAGAATGAACCTGCCATGTTCTTAAGCTTCAATGGTCAGTGGAGGTGTGGTTTCCAGGCATCCATATGGGTGTGATCTGCTGCACAAACTTTCCACATGGGGGACCCTGGAGACAACAAACCAAAATGCCCCTGTCTGGGAAAAGGAAACCTTCTGTTTGGAGCATCTCACAAGCCACATCGTGGGAAATTCTCCATGGCCTCTTGACACCACCCCTCCATATGTCGGTCATCATAGACACAAACTCCAGCATGAGCAGACCTCTGACATCCGCCCTTAATCAGGTGCTGGATTTTCAATTCAATCACTACACAATGGAACTGACTTTCACTTGACTGAATTTAACCATATCTTGGGTTTACAATTCCATCCTCAACCTCCTGGTCAGCAAGCCCACTTGAGAGGGTATTTTGGAGTCACAACGCAACATTCTGCCTTCCCCATAGAGAGAGTCTGCCCAGAAACTTCACATGAAGATCAATCTGCTCATCGCTCGAGGGAACCCCGATTTATAGGCTACCGTGAGCACTAGTGATGTGTCTGACAGAGCCTGAGCCAAAACCTAGTGTCATCCACCCAGAGATCGGGTACAATATCCAGCATGTGAGACCGGCTATGGCCCAAATCCTTCATCTCTTCCTATCCTTGGTATTCAGGCATCTGTCCCCAGACCTTTGCTGGAATTCCTGCCAATGGGGGAACCTGAAGCACAGTAGAGAACTCCTCCTTCCCCATGGCCGGAATCCTGGTTGTTGGGATGGGTGTCCAACCCTCAGAGTGGGAGCCAGCTGCATGGCCAAAGAGACCACGCTGACTCATGAGGGTCCCCCTGGGCACAAGCAGGCATTGTGACCCTCAGCCTGAGCATGCTTTCAAACAAACGCTCTCAGTTGCACCAACAGAATCCCGCATTCCAGGACTGGTACATATTTAGGCCCAAATCCTAACCCCTGGTTGGATTTTCCAGAGGCCCAGACACAGAACCCGTCTCTGGAATCCCTATTTTGGGGCACCCTTAAGATGGAAAACATCACTCTTCCCTTCCTTGAGAAAGCCACCAAACTATTGGTAGCCACCAGGATCCTTGAGAGGAAAAATCTGCCATGGACCCATGAGACCACACCTGCTTTCCAAGGCCATCCTGGACATACAATCCAGATACAAATCGTGTGCTACCACCTTTGAGTCATCTGATTTACAGTTCCTGGTGAGCAGCCTTCCAGGTCTATGCATTGGGCCTGCAATCACCTCACCATTAATCCTACCCCGAGTTTGTGTTTGCAAACTTCCTTCCTAAAACCATAGCTCACATGACCTCCAGGTTCTGGTATCTGAAGCCACAACACAGGACTGTGCCTTCAATCCTCAAGGAAACTGTGCCCATCACTTTTGCCCCATACCTCTAGATTAGGAGAAATCTGCAAGGCCCCTGAGCACAGCCCAATAATGGAGGCCACTTTGGACGCAAATGCACAGTCTGAAAGACCCTGATCACCTCCATCCAGGCAGACACCCAAGTCAATGGTCCTGAGTCAGAAGATTTAACCTGACATGTCCCTAGGACTTCATTGGCACACTAGATTAGGTTTTCAGGCATCTGTCCTCAGAGGCCTGTTCTGGAATACCAACTTGTGATACAACATATGGTCCCTGAGCCACAGAACAGAACATCTCCTCCCTGGGAAGGAAGCCGTGCTCCTGGACCTGTGTCTAACCCTCAGGGTAGTTGAATCCTGCATGGCCCTTAGCAACCAGCACATTCTATGATCTCCCTGGTAACAAACCAGCATTGTGATACATCTTCATGAGACTCCATTTCAACTGAAGGCCTCAATACATTGCCCCAGAGCCACCAGAACGAACCGGCCATGTTCCTCAGCTGCAATGGTCAATGGAGGGGTGCTTTCCAGGCATTCATCTGGGTGTTCTGCTACACAAACTTTGCACATGAAAAAACCAGAGAAAACAAACCAGACTCCCCCTGTCCGGTGGAAAGAAATTTTGCTATTTGGAGCATCTCACAAGCACAAGCATGGGAAATCCTCCATGGTTACTTGACGCCACCCCTCCATTTGTCGGTCATCATAGACACAAACTCCAGCGTGAGCAAACATCTGACATCCACCCTTACTCAGGTGTTAGATATTCAAAAAAGCAGCTGCACATTGGAACTGCCTTTCGCTTCGCAATGAATTTAACCATAGCATTGTAGTACTAATCCATCCTCACCCTACTGGTCCCCAGTATGTCTTTATAGGGAATTATGGAGCCACAATGCAGTATTGTGCCTTCCACATAGAAGAAGGACCTGTTGAGTCTGCCCAGAAACTGCACATGAGGATCAATCTACTCGGCCCACAAGGCAACCCTAATTAATAGTTTTCCCTGGCCAGTAGTTCTGTCTCTCACAGAGCCTGAGCCCTGACCTCGTGTCAGCCACCCAGAGGTCAGGGCCCATATTTAACATGAGAGATCGGCCATGGCCCTGGGCTATCATCTCTACCCATCCTTGGTATCCAGGCATCTGTCCCCAGACCTTTACTGGAATTCCTGCAAATGGGGGAACCTGAAGCACAACAGAGAACTCCTCCTTCCCCATGACAGCAATCTTGGCTATTGGGATGGGTGTTCAACCCTCAGCGTGGGAGCCAACTGCATGGACAAGGAGACCATGCCCACTCATGAGGGCAGCCCTGCGCACAAGCAGGCATGGTGATCCTCAGCCTGAGCATGCTTTCAAACAAATGCTTTCAGTTGCACCACCAGGATCCCACATTGCAGGCCTGGTACACACCTAGGCCAAAATCCTAACCCTTGGTGGTATTTTCCAGGGGCCCAGGCACAGAGCTTGTCTCGGTATCCCTGTTTGGGGCACCCGTAATATGGAAAACATCACTCTTCCCTTCCCCGAGAAAGGCACCAAACTATTAGGAGCCGCCAGGATCCTTAGAGAGGAAAAATCTCCCATGGACCCATGAGAACAAATCTGCATTCCGAGCCCATCCTGGACACACAATCAAGATAGAAAAGCCTCTGCTACCGCCTTTGAGTCACCCTATTTACAGTTCCTGATGAGTTGCTCTCCACGTCTATGCATTGTGCCTGTGATCATCTCGCCATTAACCCTAACCCCAGTTTGTGTTGCAGACTTCTTTCCCAAAACCATGGCTCACATGCCCACCAGGTTGTGGTCTCTGGAGCCACAACACAGGAAAGTGTCAGCCATCCCCAAGAAAACTGTGCCTGTCACAGTTGCCCAAACCCTCCAGATTAGGAGAAACCTGCCAAGCCCCGAACCCAACCCAATATTGGAGACCACTCTGAATGCAAACGTGCAGTCTGAAACACCCTGAGAACCTCCATCCAGGCAGAGAGCCAAGTCAATGGTTCTGAGTCAGATGATTGAAACTGACATGCCCCTAGGTCTTCACTGGAACCCTAGATTGTGTCTTTAGACACCTGTTCTCAGAGTCCTGTTCTGGAATACCTAGTTATGATACAGCATGTGGTCCCTGATCCCCACAACAGAAAATCTCTTGTCCCCAGAAGGAAACAGTGCTCTTGGACCTGTGTCCAACTTTCAGGGTAGATGAATCCTGCACAGCCCATTAGCCCCAGCACATTCTATGATCTCCCTGGTATCAAATCAGCATTGTGACCCATCTTCATGAGGCTCTATGTCAACTCAAGGTGTTGGTACTTTGCCTAAGAGCCACGAAACAAACCTGCCATGTTCCTCAGCTACAATGGTCAATGGATGTGTGCTTTCCAGGCATCCATGAGGTAGTTCTCTGTGACCCAAAAATTCCACATGGGGCACCCTAGAGCAAACAAACCAGTCTGCCCCTGTCAGGTAGAAGGAAACTTTGCTGTTTGGAGCATCTCACAAGCCCCAGCGTGGGAAGTCCTCCATATTCTCTTGACGCCACCCCTCCATTTGTCGGTCATCATAGACACAAATTCCAGCATGAGCAAACATCTGACGTCTGCCCTTACTCAGGTTCTGGATATTCGAATCAGGCCCTGCATACTGCAAATGCCTTTCACTTGACACTGTATTCATGCGTAGTTAGGGTTTACAATTTCATTCTCACCCTACTGGTCTGCAAACCCACTTGGGAGGGAATTCGGGAGCCAAAACGGAACATTCTGCCTTCCCCATAGAAAGAAGGGCCTGGTGAGTCTGCCCAGAAACTGGCCATGAAGATCAATCTACTCGGCCCTCGAGGGAACCCGGATTTATACTTTGCCCTGGCCACTAGCGCTGTATCTGACAGAGCCTGAGCCCCGACCTCGTGTCAGCCACCCAGAGTGTGGGGCGCTTATTCAGCATGTGAGACCATCCATGGCACATGTCCGTCATCTCTACCCATCCTTGGTATTCAGGCAACTACCCCAGACCTTTGCTGGAATCCCTACCAATGGGGGAAGCTGAAGCACAATTGAGAACTCCTCCTTCGCCATGGCAGGAAGCCTCACTGTTGTGATGGGTGCCCAACCCTCATAATGGGAACCAGCTAGATGGCCAATGAGACAACGCCCAGTCCTGAGGGCCGCCCTGGGCAAAAGCAGGCATTGTGTCCCTCAACTTTAGCATGCTTTCTATCAAACGCTCAAGTTGCATCTCCAGGATCCCGCTTTGCAGGCCTGGAACGCCCCTAGGACTAAATCCTAACACTTGGTGGTATTTTCCATGCCACCATACCCAGAGCCCATCTCTGGAATCTCTGTTTTGGAGCATCCCTATGATGGAAAACAGCATTCTTCCCTTCCCGGAGAAAGGTTCCAAACTATTGGGAGCTGCGAGGATGCTTAGAGAGGAAAAATCTCCCATGGAACCATGAGACCACACCTTCATTCCGAGGCCATCCTGGACACACAATCCAGATACAAAAGCCTATGCTACCTCCTTCAAGTCACCTGATTTATAGTTCCAGACGAGCTGCCCTACAGACCTATGCACTGGGCCTGTGATCACCTTGCCATTACCCTTAAACCAAGTTCGTGTTTGAAGACTTCTCTCACAAAACCATGGCTCACATGCCCTCCAGGATGGGGTTTCTGGAGCCACACCACTGGAAAGTTCCTGCCATCCCCAAGGAAACTGTGTCCATCACAGTTGCCCAAATCCTACAGATTAGGAGAAACCTGAGAGTCCCCTGAGCCCAGTCCAATATTGGACGCCGCTCTGGATGCAAATACACTGTCTGAAACATCCTGATCACCTCCATCCAGGCAGACACCCATGTCAATGGTTCTGAGTCAGATGACTGAAACTGACATGCCCCTAGGACCTCATTGGAAACCTAGACTAGCTTTCCAGGCATTTCGCCTCAGAGGCCTATTCTGGAATACCAATATGATACAACATATGGTCCCTGAGCCCCACAATAGAATATCTCCTGTCCCCAGATGGAAGCTGTGTTCTTCTAACTGTGTCCAACCCTCAGGGTATATGAATTCTGCACAGCCCCTTAGCCACCAGCACATTCTAAAATTTCCCTGGTAACAAACCAGCACTGTGACCCATCTTCATGAGATTCCATGTCACATCAAGTCATTGATAATTCCCCCCAAAGCCACCAGAATGGACCTGCCATGTTCCTAGGCTGCAATGGTCAGTGGAGGTGTGCTATCCAGGCATGCATCTGGGAGTGCTCTGCTACCCAGTCTTTCCACATGTGGGACCCTGGTGCAAACAAACCAGACTGCCACTGACCGGTAGAAGGGAACCTTCTGTTTGGAGCATCTCAGAAGTACCAACGTGAGAAATCCTCCATGGCCTCTTGACACAACCCCTCCATTTGTCTGTCATCATAGACACAACCTCCAGCATGAGGAAACATCTGACTTCCGCCCTTATTTAGGTTCTGGATTTTCATTTCCACCGCTGCACACAGGAACTGCATTTTGCTTGACACTGAATTTAACCATAGCTTGGGTGTAGAATTGCATCCTCAGCCTTCTGGTCCGCTAGCCCTCTTGAGAGGGAATTCGGGAGCCACAAAGCAACATTCTTCATTCCCAATAGAAAGATTTAGGGCCTGGTGAATCTGTGCAGAAACTCTACATGAGGATCAATCTACCTGGTGCTTGAGGGAACCTTAATTTATAGGCTGTCCTGCGCACTAGTTCTGTGTCTGATCAAGCCTGAGCCAAGACCTAGTTTCAGTCACAGAGAGATCTGAGCCCATATCCACCACGTGAGATCGGCCACGGCCCAAGTCTGTCACCTCTACCCATCCTTGGTATTCAGGCATCTGTCCCCAGACCTTTGCTAGAATCCCTGCCAATGGGGGAACCTGAAGCACAAAAGAGAACTCCTCCTTCCCCATGGCAGGAATCCTGGCTGTTGATATGGGTGTCCAAACCTCAAAGTGGGAGCCAGATGCATGGTCAAGGAGACAACACACACTCATATGGACTCTCCTGGACACAAGCAGCCATTGTGATCCTCAGCTTAAACATGCCTTCAAACAAACGCTCTCAGTTGCACCCCCAGGATCCCGCATTACAGTCCTGGTATGGACCTAGGACCAAATCCTAACACTTGGTGGGATTTTTCTTGTGCCCATACCCAGAGCCCATCACTGGAATCCCTGTTTTGGGGCACCCTTAAGATGGAAAACAGCACTCTTCGCTTCCCTGAGAAAGCCACCAAACTATTTGGAGCCTAAAGGATCCTTGAGAAGAAAAATCTCCCATGGTCCTATGAGTCCACACCTGCATTCTGAGGCCATCGTGGATACACAATCCAGATACAAGAGACTGTGCTACTGCCTTCGAGTCACCTGATTTACAGCTCCTGATGTGCTGCCCTCTAGGTCTATGGATTGGGACTGGGAACACCTCGCCACTAACCCTATCCCGAGTTTGTGTTTGCAGACTTCTCTCCCAAAACCATGGCTCACAGGATGGGGCCCCTAGAGTCACACCACAGGACTGTGCCTGTCATCCCCAAGGAAACTGGGCCATTACAGTTGCCCCAACCCTCCTGATTAGGAAAAACCTGTAAGGCTCCTGAGCCCACCCCAATGTTGGAGGCTGCTCTGGATGTAAATGCACAGCCTGAAATACCCTGATCACCTCCATTCAGGCAGACACCCAAGTGATTGGTCCTGAGTCAGATAATTGGACCTGTCATGGCCCAAGGAACTCATTGGAAGAGGGATTAGCTTTTCAGGCATCTGTCCTCAGAGACCTCTTCTGGAATACCAACTTATGATACAACATACGGTCCCTGAGCCCCACAAAAGAAAATCTCCTGTCCCCAGACGGAAGCCATGTTCTTCTACCTGTGTCCAACCCTCAGGGTATATGAATTCTGCGCAGCCCCTTAGCCACAAGAACATTCTAAGATCTACCTGGTAACAAACCTGCCTTGCGACCCATCTTCATGAGGCTCCATGTCAACTCAAGGCACTGGTACTTTGCCCCAGAGCCACCAGAAGGAATCTGCCATGTTCCTCAGCTGCAATGATCAATGGAGATGTGCCTTCCAGGCCTCCATATGGGAGTGCTCTGCTACACAAATTTTCCACATGAGAAACTGGAGCAAACAAACAAGACTCCCCCTGTCTGGTAGAAAGAAACTTTGATGTTTTGAGCATCTCACAAGCCCCAGGGTGGGAAATCCTCCATGGCTTCTTGATGCCACCCCTCCATTTCTCGGTCATCATAGACACAAACTCCAGCCTGAGCAAACATCTGAAATCCGCCCATAATCAGGTGTTGATATTGGAATCAGCTGCTGCACACTGGAACTGCCTTTCGTTTGGCACTGAATATAACCCTAGCTTTGGATTACAATTTCATCCTCACCCTACTGGTCTGCCATATCTCTTGATAGGGAATTCTGGAGCCACAACGCAACATTCTGCCTTCCACATAGAAAGAAGGACGTGGTGAGTCTGCCCAGAATCTGGGCATGAGGATCAATATACTCATCCAAGGAGGGAACCCCTATTTAGAGTTTGTCCGGGCCACTAGTGCCGGAGCCTGAGCCCCAACCTCATGTCAGCCACCCAGAGGGTGGGGCCCATATCGAGCATGTGAGACTGACCATGGCCCAGGGTCGTCATTACTACCCATCCCTGGTATTCAGGCATCTGTCCCCTAGACCTTTGCTGGAATCCCTACCAATGGGGGAACCTGAAGCACAATAGAGAACTCCTCCTTTCCAATGGCAGGAATCCTGGCTTTCAGATGGGTGTCCAACCCTCAGAATGGGAACCGGCTGCATGGCCAAGTAGACAACACCCACTCTTGATGGCCTCCTGGGTACAAGTAGGCATTGTGACCCTCAGCTTGAGCATGCTTTCAAACAAACGTTCTCAGTTACCTCCAGGATCCCGCATTGCAGTCCTATTATGGCCCTAGGTCCAAATCGTAACCCTTGGTGGGATTTTCCAAGCGCTTAGACCCAGAGCCCATTTCTTGAATCCCTGTTTTGGGATATGCCTAAGCAGGAAAACAGCACTCGTCCCTTCCCCAAGAATTCCACCAAACTATTGGGAACCGCCAGGATCCTTAAGAGGGAAAATCTTCCATGGATCCATGAAACCACACCTGCATTAAAGGCCATCCTGGAAATTAAATCCAATCACTTCTCGGCCTTTTGGCTAAGACCAAGTGTGGAAATTAAATCCAGATACAATTGCCTGTGCTACCACCTTTGAGTCACCTGATTTACACTTCCAGACTTGCTGCCCTCCAGGTCTATGGATTGGGTCTACGATCACTTTAACGCTAACCCTAACCGGAGTCTGTATTTGCAGACTTCTCTCTCAAAACCATGGTACACATGCCCTCCAGGATGGGGTCTCTGGAGTCACACCACAGGACTGTGCCTGCAATCACCAAGGAAACTGCCCATCACAGGTTTCCAAACCCTCCATATAAGAAGAAACCTGCAAGGACCCTTAGCACACCCTAGTATTGGATGCCACTCTGGACGCAAATGCACAGTGTGAAACATCCTGATCACCTGCATCAAGTCAGACACCAGAGTCAATGGTCTTGAGTCAGAAGATTGAACTTGACATTCCCCTAGGACCTCATTCGAACCCTAGAATAGTTTTTCGGGTATCTTTCCTCAGAGGCCTGTTCTGGAATACCAACTTATGATACAACATATGGTCACTGAGCCCCACAACAGAACATCTCCTGTCCCCAGACGGAATCTGGGCACTTGGACCTGTTTCAAATCCTCAGGCTAGATGAATCCTTCATGGCCCCTTAACCACCAGCACATTCTAAGATCTCCCTGGTAACAAACCAACATTTTGACCCATCTTCATGAGGTTCCATGTCCAATCCTGTCCTTGGTTCGTTGCCTCAGTGCCACCAGAGTGAACCTGCCATGTTCCTCCACTGCAATGGTCAATGGAGGTGTGCTTTCCAGGCATCCATGCAGGAGAGCTATGCTATCCAATCTTTCCACATGGGGAACACTGGAGCAAACAAACCAGACTACTCCTGTCCGGTAGAAGGAAACCTTGCTGTTTGGTGCATCTCACAAGCCCCAGCCTCGGAAATCCTCTAGGGCCTCTTGACGCCACCCCTCCATTTGTCAGTCCTCCTAGATACAAACTCCAGCTTGAGCAAATATCTGACATCTGCCCTTACTCAAATGCTGGATATTCGATTCAACCGCTGCACACTGGAAGTGCCTTTCACTTGACATTGAATTTAACCATAGCTTGGGTTTACAATTCCATCATCAGTCTCCTGGTCCACAAGCTCTATTGACAGGGAATTCTGGAGAGACAACTCAGCATTCTGCCTTCCCAATAGAAAGAAAAAGGGCCTTGTGAGTCTGTCCAGAAACTCCACATGACGGTCAATCTGCTCAGTGCTCAAGGGAACCCCGATTTATAGGCTGCTCTGGGCACTAGTGTTGTGTTTCACAGAGCCTGAGCAAAGACCTAGTGTCAACCCAGAGATCGGTGCCCATATCCAGCATGTGAGACCAGCCATGGCCCAAGTCCATCACCTCTACCCATCCTTGGTATTCAGGCATCTGTCCCTAGACCTTTGCTGAAATCCCTTTCAATGGGAGAACCTGAAGCACAATAGAGAATTCCTCCTTCCCCATGGTAGGAATCCTGGCTTTTGGGATGGGTGTCCAACCTCAAAATGGGAGCTGGCTGCATGGCCAAAGAAATTACTCCCACTCATGAGGGCTGCCCTGAGCTCAACCAGGCAATGTGAACCTCAGCCTGAGCATGCTTTCAAACAATCCCTCTCAGTTGACCCCAAAGTATCACGCATTGAAGGTCAGGTATACCCCTTGGACCAAATCATAACACTTAGAGGGATTATCCAGGGGCCAAGACCCAGAGCCAGTCTCTGGAAGTCCCTATTTTGGGGAACCTCCAAGATGGAAAAGAGCACTCTTCCCTTCCCTGAGAAAGCCACCAAACTATTGGGAGCCACCAGGTAACTTAGATAGGAAAAACCTCCATGGACCCATTAGACCACACCTGCATTCTGTGGCCATTCTGGACACGCAATGCAGATACAAAAGCCTGTTTTACCCCCTTCGAATAATCTAATTTAGAATTCCTGACGAGTTGCTTTCCAAGTCTATGCATTGGGCCTGCGATCAACGCACCACTAACGCTAACCCGAGTTTGTGTTTTCAGATTTCCATCCCAAAACCATAGCTCACATGCCCTCCAGATTGTGGTATCTGGAACCACACCTGAGGACTATGCCTGCCTACCTCAAGGGAACTGTGTCCATCACTGTTGCACAAAATCTCTAGATTAGGAGAATCCTGCAAGGCCCCTGAGCTCACCTCAATATTGGAGGCCACTCTGGACTCAAATTCTCAGTCTGAAACACCCTGATCACCTCCATCAGGCAGACACCCATGTCAATGATCCTGAGTCAGAATATTGAAGCCTACATGCCCTGAGAACTTCATTAGAAGACTAGATTAGGTTTTCAGGTATCTGTCCTCAGAGACCTGTTCTGGAATACCAACTTGTGATACAACATGTGGTCCCTGAGCCACAGAACAGAACATCTCCTGGACCCAGAAGGAAGTCATGCTTGTGGACCTGTGTCAAACCCTCAGGGTAGATGAATCCTGCACGAACAATTAGCAACCAGCATATTCTAAGAGCTCCTTGGTAGCAAACCAGCATTGTGGCCCATCTGAAAGAGATTAAATGTCAACTCAAGGCCTTGGTACTTCTTCCCAGAGCCACCAGAATGAATCTGCCATGTTCCTCAGCTGCTATGGTCAATGGAGTTGTGCTTTCCAGGCATCCATGCCAGAGAGCTCTGCTTCACAAACTTTCCACATGGGGAAACCTTGAGCAGACAAGGTTTGTTACCAGGGAGATCTTAGAATGTGCTGGTGGCTAAGGTGCTGTGTTGGATTCTACTGCCCTGGGCTTTGGCACAGATGGAAGGGCACGTTTTTTTCTGGGGACAGGATGTTCTCTTGTGTGGCCCAGGCCCACATATTATAACATAAGTTTGCATTCCGGGAACAGGTCTCTGAAGACAGATGTCTGAAAACTGAATCTAGGTTTCCAGTGACGTCCAGGGTCATGTTAGGTTCACTAATCTGACTCAGTACCATTGATTTGGCGGTCCGGCTGGATGTAGGTGATCAGGGTGTTTCAGACTGCAAATTTGTGTTCAGAGCGGGCAGACTTCACCTTCCCAGTATAAGGAAAACTTACTGTTTGGAGCATCTCACAGGCCTCAGCGTGTGAACTCCTCCTTGGCCTCTTGACGCCACACCTCCATTAGACTCTCATCATACAAACAAACTCAAGTGTGAGCAAACACCTGACATCCACCCTTATTCCGGTGCTGGATGTCACAAATAAACCGCTGCACACTGGAACTGCTTAACGCTTGGCACTGAATTGAACTGTAGCATTTGTTTAAAATTCCATCCTCACCCGACTGGTCCGCAAGCTCTCTTGACAGGTCAGTCTGGAGCCACAAAGCAGCATTCTGACTTCCCCATCAAATGAAGAAGTATCTGGTGAGTCTGCCCTGACACCACACATGAGGATCAATCTGCTCGGCTCTCATGTCAACCCCTATATATAGGCTGCCATAGCACTAGTGCTGTGTCTGACAGAGCCTGACCCCGACCGAGTTTCAGTCACCAGAGAGCAGGCCCCATATCTAGCATTTGGGATTGTCATGGCCCAAGTATGTCATCTTTACCCATCTTTGATATTCATTCCAATGTCCCCAGACCTTAGCTGGAATCCCTGCCAATTGGGGAACCTGAAGCACAATAGAGAACTCCTCTTTCCCCATAGCAATAAACCTGGCATATGGAATGGGTGTCCAACCCTCAAAGGGAGAGCCAGTTACGAGACCAATGAGCCCACGCTCACTCTTGAGGGCCAGCCTGGGCACTAACAGGCATTGTGACCCTCAGCCTGAGCATGCTTTCAAACAATCCCTATCAGTTGCACCACCATGATCCCGTATTGCAGGCCTGGTACAACTCCGGGCACAAATCCTACAACTTGGTGGGATTTTCCAGGTGCCCAGATCCAGATGCCGTCTCTGGAATCCCTGTTTTGGGGCAACCCTAAGTTGAAAACAACACTCTTCCCATCCCTGAAAAAGCCACCAAACTATGGGGAGCCACCAGGATCCATAGAGAGGAAAAGTTTCCCATGGACTCCTGAGAACAGCTCTGCATTCCGAGGCCATCCTGCACACACAATCCAGAGAGAAAAGCCTCTGCTACCGCCTTTCAGTCACCCTAATATCAGTTCCAGGCAAGCTGCCCTCCAGGTCTATGCCTTGGGCCTGCGATTACCTCGCCACTCACCCTAGTTTGAAAATGGGTTTGTAGACTTCTCTACCTTAACCAAAGCACACATGCCCTCCAGGATGGGGTTTCTGAATCCACACCACAGTACTGTCAATGCCATCCCTAAGGAAACTGTGCCAGTCACAGTTGCCCAAACCTCCTGGATTAGGAGAAAGCTGCAAGGCCCCTGAGCCTATCTCAATATTGGCGGCCGCTCTGAACGCAAATTCGCAGTCTGAAACACCCTGATCACCTACATCCAGCCGGACCGCCAAATCAATAGTACTGAGTCAGATTAGTGAACCTAACATGACCCTGGACGTCACTGGAAACCTAGATTCAGTTTTCAGACATCTGTCTTCAGAGACCTGTTCCCGGAATGCAAACTTATGTTATAATATGTGGGCCTGGGCCACACAAGAGAACATCCTGTCCCCAGAAAAAAACGTGCCCTTCCATCTGTGCCAAAGCCCAGGGTAGTAGAATCCAACACAGCACTTTACCCACCAGCACGTTCTAAGATCTCCCTGGTAACAAACCGGCATTGTGGCTCATCAGCAAGAGATTCCATGTCAACTCAAGGACTTGGTACTTCGCCCCAGAGAAAGCAGAATGAAACTGCCATATTACTCATCCGCAATGGTCAATGGATTTGAGCTTTCCAGTCATCCATGCGGTAGAGCTCTGCTACCCAAACTTTCCACATGGGGGACCCTGGAGCAAATAAACCAGACTCCACCCATCCAGTAGAACGAAATCTTGCTGTTTGGAGCAGCTCATAAGCCTCAACGTGAAATCCCCTCCATGGCCTCTTGACGCCCCCCCTACATTGTTTGGTCATGATAGACACAACCTCCCGTGTGAGCAAATATCAGATATCCACCCTTATTCCGGTGTTGGATGTCTCAAATAAACTGTGGCACATTGGAACTGCCTTCCCCTTGGTACTGAATTGTACCGTAGCTTGTGTTTACATTTCCATCTTCACCCGACTGGTTCCCAAGGCCTCTTCATAGGGAAATATGGAGCCACACGCTGCATTCTGCCTTCCCCATCAAATGAAGAAGTTTCTGGTGAGTCTTCCCAGAAACTCCATATGAGGATCAATCTGCTGGCTCTCGAGTCAACCCCAATTTATAGGCTGCCATGGCAATAGTGCTGTGTCTGACAGAGCCTGAGCCCTGACCAAGGTTCAGCCACCAGAGAATGGGCCCCATATCTAGTATTTGGAATGGTCATGGCCCATGTACATCATCTCTACACATCCTTGGTATTCAGGCACCTGTCCCCAGACCTTGGCTGGAATTCTGCCAATGGGGGAACCTGAAGCACAATAGAGAACTCCTCTTTCCCCATGGCAATAAATCTGGCAGTTGGGATGGGTGTACAACCCGCAAAGCGAGAGCCAGTTACAGGACCAATGAGATCACACCCACTCCTGAGGGCACAATCAGGAATTGTGACCCTCAGTCTGAGCATGCTTTCAAATGATCCCTCTCAGTTGCACCACCATGATCCCGCATTTCAGGCCTGTTATGACTCCAGGCACAAATCCGAAACTTGGTGGGATTTTCCAGGTGCCCAGACCCAGAGCCCATCTCTGGAATCCCTGTTTTGGGGCACCCCTAATTTGTAAAATAGTACTCATGCCTTCCCTGAAAAAGCCACAAAACTATGGGGAGCCACCATGATCCATAGAGAGAAAAGTCTCCCATGTTCCCATGAGAACACACGTGCATTCCGAGGCCATCCTGGATACACAATCCAGAGAGAAAAGTCTCTGCTACTGCCTTTCAGACATCTGTCTTCAAAGGCCTGTTCCTGGAATGTGAACTTATGTTATAATATGTGGGCCCTGGGCCACACAAGAGAACAACCTGACCCCAGAAAAAAACCGTGCTCTTTCATCTGTGCCAAAGCCCAGGGTAGTAGAATCCTGCACAGCACCTTAGCCACCAACACATTCTAAGATTTCCCTGGTAATCAGCATTGTGGCCCATCTGCAAGAGATTCCATGTCAACTCAAGGACTTGGTACTTCGCTCCAGAGAAAGCAGAACGAACCTGCCATGTTCCTCAGCTGCAAAGGTCAATGGAGTTCTGCTTTCCAGGCATCCATGCGGTAGAGCTCTGCTACCCAAACTTTACACATAGAGGACCCTGGAGCAAATAAATCAGGCTCCACCTATCCAGTGGAATGAAACCTTGCTGTTTGGAGCAGCTCATAAGCCTCAACGTGAAAACCCCTCCATGGCCTCTTGACGCCACCCTTCTATTTGTCAGCCATATAGACACAAACTCCAATGTGAGCAAATATCTGACATCCGGCCTTACTCAGGTGCTGGATAACTCGAATAAGCCGCTGCACATAGGAACTGCCTTTCGCTTGGCACTGTATTGAACCGTAGCTTGTGTTTACAATTCCATCCTCACCTGACTGGTCCCCAAGTCCTCTTGATAAGCAATTCTGGAGCCAACACAGCATTCTGCCTTCCCTATAGAAAGAAGTGCCTGGTGAGTCTGGCCAGAAATGCCACATGACGATAAAACTGCTCAGCCCTCAAGGGAACCACGATTTTTAGGTTGCCCTGTCCACTAGTGCTGTGTCTGACAGAACCTGAGTCTGACCTAGTGTCAGTCACCAGAGAGTGGGACCCACATCTAGCATTTGGGATTGCACGTCATCTCTAGACATCCTTGGTATTCAGGCTTCTGTCTCCAGAACTTTGGTGGATTCCCTGCCAATGGGGGAACCTGAAGAACAATAGAGAACTCCTACTTCCCCATGACAATAAACCTGACAGTTGAGATGTGTGTCCAACCCTCAAAGGGGGAGCCAGTTACAAGACCACTGAGAACATGCCCAGTTCTGAGGGCCGCCCTGGGCACAAACAGGCATTGTAATCCTCAGCCTGAGCATGCTTTCAAAAAATCCATCTCATTTACACCACTATGATCCCCCATTGCAGGCCTCCTACACCCCTAGGCCCAAATGCTTTCCCTTTGGTGGGATGTCCCAGATGCCCAGAACCAGAGCTCGTCTCTAGAATCCCTGTTTTGGGGCACCCATAAGATGGAAAACAACACTCTTCCCTTCTCCGAAAAAGCCACCAAACTATGGAGAGCCGCCAGGATCCATAGAGAGGAAAAGTCTCCCATGGACCCATGAGACCACACCTGCATTCCTAGGCCATCCTGGACACACAATTCAGAGAAAAAAGCCTGTGCTACTGCCTGCAAGTCACCCTAATTAAAGTTCCTGATGAGCTGCACTCCAGGTCTACGCATTGGGACTGTGATCACATTGCCACAAAGTCGCTAACCCAAACTTATATTTCCAGACTTCTCTCCCAAAAGCATGGCTCACATGCCCACCAGAATGGGATCTCTGGAGCCTCTGGCTTCCATCCCTGAGGACACTGTGCATATCAGAATTGCTCAAACCTTCCAGTTTAGGAGAAACCTGTAAGACACTTGAGCCCACCCCACTATTGCTGGCCACTCTGGACACAAATGCACAGTCTGAAACACCCTGGTCACCTACATCAAGGGGGACAGCCAAGTCAATGATCGTGAGTTAGAAGATGGAACCTGAAATGCCCCAAGGCCCTCAATGGAACCCCATTGGGTTTTCAGGCATCTGTACTTAGGGGCCGTGAACAAGTTTTGGCACCAGAGAG
The DNA here is from genome assembly GCF_020171115.1 of Neogale vison. Taxonomy (NCBI): domain Eukaryota; kingdom Metazoa; phylum Chordata; class Mammalia; order Carnivora; family Mustelidae; genus Neogale; species Neogale vison. Next base: position 79,582,668 of record NC_058095.1, read on the forward strand.
CAGGCCCCATATCTAGCATTTGAAATGGTCATGGCCCAAGTACGTCATCTCTACCCCTCCTTGGTATTCAGGCACCTGTCACCAGTCCTTGGCTGGAATCCCTGCCAATAGGGAAATCTGAAGAACAATAGAGACTCCTCCTCCCTCATGGCAGGAAACTTGGCTGTTGGGTTAGGTGTCCAACCCTCAAAGGGGGAGCCAGTTTCAAGACCAATGAGACCGTGCTCACTCCTGAGGGCCACCCAGGGCGCAAACAGGCATTGTGACCCTCAGCCTGAGCATGTTTTCAAACAATACCTCTCAGTTGCACCAACATGATCCCGCATTGCAGGACCCGTACTCTCCTAGGCCCAAATCCTAACACTTGGTGGGATGTCCCAGAAGCCCAAACCAGAGCCTATCTCTGGAATCCCTGTTTTGGGGCATCCATAAGATGGAAAACAGCACTCTTCCCTTCCCCGAAAAAGGCAACCAAGTATGGAGAGCTGCCAGGGTCCATAGAAAGGAAAAGTCTCCCGTGGACCCATGAAACCACACCTACATTCCCCAGGCCATCCTGGACACATAATCCAGAGAGAAAAGCCTGTGCTATGGCCACCGCCTTCCAGTCTCCCTAATTAAAGTTCCTGATGAGCTGCCCTCCAGGTCTATGCATGGGGCCTGCGATCACATCGCCACAAAGTCACTAACCCAAACTTGTGTTTCCAGACTTCTCTCCCAAAACCATGGCTCACATGCCCACCAGATTGGGATCTCTGGATCTACACCACAGAACTCTGGCTACCATCCCCAAGGACACTGTGCATATCAAAGTTGCCCTAACCTTCCATATTAGGAGAAACCTGTAAGGCCCCTGAACCTACCCCAATATTGCAGGCCACTCTGGATGTAAATGCGCAGTCTGAAACATCCTGATCACATACATCCAGGGAAACAGCCAAGTCAATTGTCTTAAGTTAGAAGATTGAACCTGAAATACCCCTCAGCCCTCAATGGAACCCATTAGGTTTTCAGGCATCTGTCCTCAGGGGCTTGCCCTGGAATAACAATTTATGACACATCATGTAGTCCCTGAGCCACATGACAGAATGTCTCCTGTCCCCAGAAGGATACCGTGCTCTGCAACCTGTTGCAAACCCTCAGGGTAGGAGAATCCTACATGGCACCTTAGCAACCAGCACATTTTTAAATCTCCTTGGTAACAAACCAGCATTGTAACCCATCTGAAAGAGAACCCATTTCAACTCAAGGCCTTGGTACTTTGCCCCAGAGCCACCAGAACGAACCTGCCTTGTTCCTCAGCTGCAATGGTCAATGGAGGTGTGCTTTCCAGGCATCCATGCTGGAGAGCTCTTCTTCACAAACTTTCCACATGGGGGAACCTAGAGCAAGCAAACCAGACTTCACCTGCCCAGTAGAAGGAAACCTTATGTTTGGAGCAGTTCACAGGCCTCATCATGTGAACTCCTCCATGGCATCTTGACTCCATCCATCCATTTGTCGGTCATCATAGAAACAAACTCTAGTGTGAGCAAATATCTGACATCCACTCTTATTCTGGTGCTGGATGTCTCGAATAAACCGCTGCACATTGGAACTGCCTTCTGCTTGGCACTGAATTGAACCATAGCTCGTGTTTATAATTCCAAACTCACCCGACTGGTCCCCAAGCCCTCTTTATAGGGAAATCTGGAGCCACAACGCAACATTCTGCCTTCCCCATCAAATGAACAAATGCCTAGGAGTCTGCCCAGAAACCCACATGAGGATCAATCTACTCTGCCCTCGAGTCAACCCCGATTTATGGCTGTAACGGCCACTAGTGCTGTGTCTGACAGAGCCTGAGCCCCGACGGAGTTTCAGCCACCAGAGAATGGCCCCATATCTAGCATTTGGGATTGCCATGGCCCAAGTACATCATCTCTACCTATCCTTGGTATTCAGGCACCTGTCCCCAGACTTTGCTGGAATCCCTGCCAATCCCCATTGGAGAATACAATTGTGCCATTGAGGCACAATAGAGAACTCCACCTTCCACATGGCAAGACATATAGCTTTTGGGATGGGTGTCCAACCCTCAAAGAGGGAGGCAGATAGAAGACCAATGAGACCACGCCCACTCCTGAGGCCGCCCTGGGCTCAAAAAGGCAACATCCTCACGGAACTGGTCCCTAGGCCCTCTTGAGAGGGGATTCTGGAGTCACAACACAACATTCTGCCTTCCCTATAGAAAGAAGTGCCTGGTGAGTCTGCCCAGAAACCCCACATGAGGATTAATCTGCTTGGCCCTCGAGGGAACCCCAATTTATACATTGCCCTGGCCACTAGTGCTGTGTCTGAGAGAGTCTGATCCCCACCTTTTGTGCAGGCCCCACATCTAGCATTTGGGATTGCCATGGTCCAAGTAGTTCATCTCTACCTATCCTTTGTATTCAGGCACCTGTCTCCAGACCTTTGCTGGAATCCCTGCCTATGAGGGAACCTGAAGCACAATAAAGAGCTCCTCCTTTCCCATGGCAGGAGACCTGGTTGTTGGGATGGGTGTCCAATCCCCAACGTGGGATTAAGCTACATGGCCAATGAGAACACGGCCACTCCTGAGGGCTGCCCAGTGCACAAACAGGCATTGTGACCCTCAGCCTGAGCATGCTTTCAAACAAGCCCTCTCAGTTGCACCAATATGATTCCGCATTGCAGGCCTGGTACACCCTTAAGCCCAAATCCTACAATTTGGTGGGATTTCCCAGGGAACCAGATCCAGATCTCGTCTCAGGAATCCCTGTTTTGGGGCACCCCTAAGATGGAAAACAGCACTCTTCTCTTCCCCAACAAAGCCACCAAACTATGGAGAGCCACCAGGATCCTAAGTGAGGTAACGTCTCCCATGGAACCAAAAGAACATACCTGCATTCAGAGTCCATCCTGGACACACAATCCAGATAGAAAAGCCTGTGTTATCGCCTTCAGGACACCCTAATTACAGTTCCTGACGACCTGCACTCCAGGTCTACGCATTTGGCCTGCGATCACCTTTCCACTAACCCTATCTCGCATTTGTGTTTCAAGACTTCTCTCCCAACCATGGCTCATATGCCCTCCACGATAGGGTCCTGGATACACAACACAGGTGTGTGCCTGCCATCCCCAAGGAAAATGTGCCCGTCAAAGCTGCCCAAGCCTTCCAGTTTAGGAGAATCATGCAAGCCCCCTGACCTCACCCCCAATATTGTAAGCAGTGCTGGACGCAAATGCCAGTGTGAAACACCCTGATCAACTACATCCAAGCAGACAGCTAAGTCAATGTTCCTGGGTCAGAAGATTGAACCTGACATGCCCCTAGGACCTCATTGGAATCCTAGATTAGGATTTCAGGCATCTGTCCTCAGAGTCCTGTTCTGGAAAACCAAATTAGGATACAACATGTGGTCCCTGAGCCACACAACAGAACATCTCCTGTCCCCGGAAGGAAACCATGCCCTTCGACCTGTGCCAAACCCTCAGGGGTCGAACCCCTCAGGGTTGGAAAATACTGCACAGCACCTTAGACACCAGCACATACACTAGTTTGTACGTTGCTCCAAACCACAAGGTTTTCATCTGCAGGACAGTCGAGTCCTGTTGAATGTCTCCAGGACATCTCATACAGAAGGACTGGAGAGCAGGGTTTGAAGGATGGATGCCTGTACAGCATACCTCGAATTCCGATTGGCTCTTTGTGACAAGATATGTTTGAACTACTGGCTCTGGGGAGAGCTACCCAGGGGACTAAGTTGAAATGGACTCTCCTGAGGATGGGTCGTAATTTGGCTTTGTGTCCATGAAGACCTTGTTATTTGCTGATGGCTCAGGGGCCTTGAAGAACTAGCCTAACAGAGGGTTTGATATGGTTCCCATAAAAAAGCTCCACATGTGAATTTGAGAGAGGTTCTGTTTGGTGCCTTAGAAAAGCCCCAGATACTGCTCTTCAAACCAGTTATCTGAGGAGAGACACCTGGAAACCAAAGGTAGGTTTCAGATTAGGGCCGAGGGGCCTGTCCATTTCAATATCCTGTCCCCCATATGTTTCTGGGGACACTGTCTGAGTGTCTAAGTGGAGATAGTTGCTCAGCTGGTGTCAGAGTGCCCCTTTTAGTCGAGGTCAGCCTACACTGTTGGCATGGCCTCGGATGCCTTAGAGGTTTCTCTTAATATGTAGGCTTATGGCCAATGGATTGGACACAGTTTTCATGGAGAGGACAGTCACAGTCCTTCGGTGTGTCTCCATAGGCCCTAGCCTGGAGGGTGTGCGGGTCCAGGCTGTGGGTACAGAAGTCTGAAAACACAAACTTGGCTTACGTGTGGCGCCGAGGGTATGGCAGGCCAGATCCACAGACCATAAGGGAGCTCCTCAGCTTATGAAAGAAGGGCGAATGGGAGGCAGTCACGCAAGCTTTTGCCTCTATGTTGTGTCCCCGATAGCCGTGGAATATAGGGGTGGCCTCAGGGTCTATGGAAGAGTTTCCCTCTCTGAGGAGTTGGGCCAGCTCCCAAGATTTTGGGGTCATTTTGTGGGAAGGTGGAGTACTGTTGTCTGGCTCAGGTGTTCCTCCAGGAATGGGACTCCAGATCACAGCCCTGGCTATGGGTGACTGGAAAACTTGAACTCTGGTGAGGATAGGGAGCATTAGGACTTAGGAAGTGCCATATGCGGGCTCTTGGTCCAGGCACTGAGAGGCCTTACTTCGATATGCGGCTCATGCTGATGGCCACAATGTGATTTTGTGCCCAAGGAGGCACTCAAGTTTGGGCTTGGCCTGAGGGGCCATGAAGGTTTCTCCTACCCTGAAGGTATGACTCCATGCTAACAGCAAGTTTTACAGCCATGGGGAAGGAGGAATTCTGATTTGTGCTTCAGGTACCCACGTGTGCCGGGATTTGATATAATGTCTAGGTTCAGATGCTGAAAACCCAGGTTGGGAAGAGATGACGGCCTAAGGCCATGGTGTGTCTGATGTGCTGGGTGTGCGGCCAGCTGTCTCCTTGTCTGTCGGGACGTATGGCCTCAGGCTGTGTCAGACAGAGCATTAGTGCACAGGGCAGCCTATCCAATTGGGGTGCGGTCGAGGCCTGAACAGGTTGATCCTCATTTGGGGTTTCTGGAGAACCCCATAGAGCAACAGTTTTCTTCTGGTGGGAAGGCAGTGGGCGGCATTGTGATTCCAGAATTCCCAGTCTGGAGAGCTTGTTTGCCAGGTGTGTGAGAAAGGAAGTCTGGTTTGTTTGCTCCAGGGTCCCTCATGTGGAAATTTTTGTTAGCAGAGTCCTTCTGCATGGATGCCTGGAATGCACACGTGCAATAACCATTGCAGCTGATGAACATGACAGGTTTGTATTGGTGGCTCTTGGTCCAAGTGCCAAGGCCTTGACTTGACATGGAATCTCTTACCGACGGGTCCCAATACTGGATTGTTCCCAGAAGGTCTTAGAATGTGCTGGTGGCTCTGGGGCCATGAAGGATTCTGCTATGGGTTTGACAGAGGTCGAACACATGGTTTCCGTCTGGGGACAGGAGATGTTCTGTTGTGTGGCTCAGGGTACACATATTGTATCCTAGCTTGGTATTCCCGAAGAGGCCTCTGAGGTCAGATACCAGAGACGTAATATAGGATTCCTATGATGTCCTAGGTGCACGTCAGGTTCAATTATCTGTCTTGGGACCATTGACGTGGGTGTCTGCCTGGATGTAGGTGATCAGGGTGTTTCAGACTGTGCATTTGCGTCCAGAGTGGCTTCCAATATTGGGGTGGGATCAGGGGCCTTGGAGGTTTCTCTTAATCAGGAGGGTTTGGAGAAATGTGATGGGAAAGTTTCCTTGGGGATTGCAGGCACAGTCCTGTGGTGTGGCTCCATAGACCCCACCTTGGAGGGCATGTGAGCCATGGTTTGGGAGATAAGTCTGGAAACACAAGTTCAGTTTAGTGTTAGTAGCAAGTTGGTTGCAGGCCCAATGTGTAGACATTGAGGGAAGCTCGTCAGGAATTGTAATTAGGGTGATTGAAGGCGGTAGCACAGGCTTTTCTATCTGGATTGTGTTTCCAGGATGCCCTGGGAATGCAGGAGTGGTCGCATCGGTCCATGGGAGACTTTTCCTCTCTAAGGATGCTGGCAGCTCCCCATAGTTTGGTTACATTTTTGTGGAACTGAAGAGTGCTGTTTTCCATCTTAGGGGTGCCCAAAATGGGATTCCAGGGACGGGCTCTGAGTCTGGGTCCCTGGAAAATCTCACCAATGCTTAGGATTTGGGCCTGAAGGCCTACCAGGCCTGCAATGCGGGACCCTGGTGGTGCCACTGAGAGGGCTTGTTTGAAAGCATGCTCAGGCTGAGGGTCACAGTGCCTGTTTGTGCCCAGGGCAGCCCCTAGGAGAAGGCATTAGCACACTGGCCATGGAGCTGGCTCCCACGTTGAGGGTTGGGCACCCATCCCAACAGCCAGGTTTCCTGCCATGGGAAGGAGGAGTTCTCTATTGTGCTTCAGGTTCCCCCAGTGGCAGCGATTCCAGCAAAGGTCTGGGGACAGGTGCCTGAATAACAAGGATTTTTAGAGATGATGGAGTAGGGCCATGGTTGGCCCCACCTGTTACATATAGGTCCCGCTCTCTGGGGGGCTGACAGTTGGTCGGGGCTCAGCCTCTCTCAGACACAGCTTTAGTGGTCAGGAAAGCCTATAAATTGGGGTTCCCTCGAGGGCCAAGCAGATTGATCCTCATGTGGGTTTTCTGGGCAGACTCACCAGGCACTCCTTATATCTAAGTGGAAGGCAGAAAGCCGAGTTTAGGCTCTAGAATTCCTTATCAAGAGAGCTTGGGGATCAGTAGGGTGAGGATGGAATTGTAAACACTAGCTAGGGTTCAACTCAGTGCCAAGCAAAAGGTAGTTCCAGTGTGCAGTGGCTGATTCGAATATCCAGCACCTGAGGAAGGATGGATGTCTGATATTTGCTCACACTGGAGTTTGTGACTATTATGACCGACAAATGGATGGGTGGCGTCAAGAGGCCATGGAGGATTTCCCACGCTGAGGCTTGTGAGATGCTCCAAACAGCAAGCTTTCCTACCACTGGACAGGTGGAGTTTGTTTTTTTTGCTCAAGGGTTCCGCATGTGGAAAGTTTAGGATGCAGAGCTCTCCCGCATCGATACCTGGAAAGCACACCTCAATTGATGATTGCAGCTGAGGAACATGGCAGGTTCTTTCTGGTGGCTGTGGGGTGAAGTACAAAAACCTTGATTTGACATGGAATGTCTTGCAGATGGGCCACAATGCATGTTTGTTACCAGGGATATCTTAGAATGTGCTGGTGCCTAATGTTACATGCAAGATTCTCCTACACTGAGGGTTTGGCACAGGTCGAAGAGCACAGTTTCCTTCTGGGGACAGGAGATTTTTTGTTTTGTGGCTCAGGGACCACATATTGCATCATAAGTAGGTATTCAGAACAGGTCCCTGAGGGCAGGTGCCTGACAACCCAATATAGGCTTCCAGTGAGGTCCTACGGGCATGTCAGGTTCAGTCTTCTGACTCAGGACCATTGACTTGGCTGTCTGTCTGGATGGAGCTGTTCAGGTTGTTTCAGACTGCACATTTGCTTCCAGAATGGCCTCCAATATTGGGCTGGGCTCAGGTATCTTTCAGTTTTCTCCTAATCTGTAAGGTTTGGGAAACTGTGATGGGTACATTTTCCTTGGAGATTGCAGGCACAGTCTTGTGGTGTGCCTCGAGAGACCCAACCCTGGAGGTCATGTGAGCCATGGTTTTGAGAAAGAAGTCTGCAAACACAAATTTGGGTTCCGGTTAGTTGTAAGACGATCGCAGCCCAATGCATAGACCTGGAGGGAAGCACATCAGGAACTTTAATTAGGGTGACTGGAAGGTGGTAGCACAGGCTTTTCTATCTGTATTGTATCTCCAGAATTGCATCAGAATGCAGGTGTATTCTCATGGGTCCATGGGAGACTTTTCCTCTCAAGGACCCTGGCGGCTCCCCATAGTTTGGTAGCTTTTTCGGGGTGGTAAGAGTGCTGTTGTCCATCTTAGAGGTGCCCTAAAACAGGGATTCCAGAGACAGGCTCTGGGTCTGGGTGCCTGTTAAATCCAAGCGAAGTTTAGAATTTGGGCCTAGGGGCGGGCCTACCAGGCCTGCAATGTGGGAACCTTGTGGTGGAGCTTAGAGGACTTGTTTGAAAGCATATTTAGGCAGTGAGACACAATGCCTGCTTGTGCCCAGGGCAGCCCTCAGGAGGGGTCATGGTCACATTGGCCATGCACCTGGCTTCCACTTTGAGTGTTGGACACCCATCCCAACAGCCAGGTTTCCTGACTTGGGGAAGGAGTAGTATTCTATTGTGTTTCAGGTTCCCCCATTGAAAGGATTCCAGCAAAGTCTGGGGAAAGAAGCCAGAATACCAAGGATGGGTAGAGATGACAGACTTGGAGCACGGCCAGTCCCACATGATAGATATGGGACCCATCTCTGGGTGGCTAACACTAGGTCTGGGCTCAGGCTCTGTCAGAAGCAGCATTAGTGGCCAGAGAATCCTACAAATTGGGGTTCACTCGAGAGTCGAGCTGATTGATCCACTTGTAGGGATTCTGAGAAGACTCAGCAGGCACTTCTTCTTTCCATGGGGAAGGCAGAATGCTGCATTGTGGCCTCAGAATTCTATATCAATAGACCTTGGGGACCAGTACAGTGAGGATGGAATTGTAAACTCAAGCTACGGTTAAATTCAGTGCCAAGCAAAAGGCAGTTCAAATGTGAAGCATCTTTTTCGAGATACCCAGCACCTGAATAAGGGTGGATGTCAGATGTTTGCTCACATTAGCATTTGTGTCTTGATGACTGACAAATGGAGGTGTGGCTTCAAGAGGCCATGGGAGATTTCCCACGTTGAGGCCTGTGAGATGCTCCAAATACCAAGGAATCCTTCTACTGGAATGGTGGAGTCTGGATTGTTTGCTCCAGGGTCCTCCATGTGGAAGGTTTGGGTAGTAGAACTCTCCCGTATGGATGCCTGGGGAGCACAACTCCATTGAGCATTGCAGCTGAGGAACAAGGCAGGTTCGTTCTGGTTCCTCTGCAGTGAAGGACCAAGGCCTTGAGTTGACATGGAATATCTTGCAGATGGGCCACAATGCTGGCTTGTTACCAGGCAGATCTTAGAATGTGCTGGTGCCTAAGGTGGCATAGAGGATTCACCAACCCTTAGGATTTAGCACTTGTCGAAGACCGCGGTTTCCTTCTCAGGACAGGAGATGTTCTGTTGTGAGGCTTAGGGACCACAATTATCATATGTTGGTATTCCAGAACAGGACCCTGAGGACAGATGCCTGAAAACCTAATCTAGGGTTCCAATGAGGTTTTACGGGCATGACAGGTTCAATTTTCTGACTCAGGACCTTTGACATGGCTGTCTGACTGGATGTAGGTGGTCAGGGTGTTTCAGACTGCAAGTTTTCACCAGAGAGACCTCCAATATAGAGGTGGGCTCAGGGGATTTGCAGGTTTCTCCTAATCTTGAAGGTTTGGGCAACTGTGACAGGCATATTTTCCTTGGGGATGGCAGGCACAGTTTTGTGTTGTGACTCCAAAGTCCCCATCCTGGGTTTGGGGAAAGAATTCTGAAAACTGAAATTTGGGTTAGGGTTAGTGGGAAGGCGAATAGTCCCAATGCATAGACCTAGAGGGCAGCACATCAGGAACTGTAAATAGGGTGAATAGAAGGCAGTAGAAGAGGCTTTTCTGTCTGGATTGTGTGGCCAAGAAGGCCTCAGAATGCAGGTGTGGTCTCATGGGTCCATGGTAGAATTTTCCTCTCTAAGGATCCTGGCACCTCTCCATAGTTTGGTGCCTTTTTTGGGGAAACAAAGAGTGCTGTTTTACATCTTAGGGATTCCAGAGATGGACTCTGGGTCTGGGCGCCTGGAAAATCCCACCAAAGGTTAGCATTTGGGCCTAGGGCCATACCTGGCCTACACGCAGCATCCTCGTGGTGCTACTATGAGGGCTTGTTTGAAAGCATGCTGAGGATGAGTGTCACAATGCCTGTTTGTGCCCAGGGCGGATCTTAGGAGTGGGCATGTTCTCATTGGCCATACAGCTGGCTCCCTCTTTGAGAGCTGGACACCCATCCCAACAACCAGGTTTACTGCCGTGGGGAAGGAGTTCTCTATTGTGATTCAGGCTCCCCCATTGGCAGCGATTCCAGCACAGGCCTGGGGACACGTGCCTGAATACCAAGAATGGGTAGAGATGAGAGATTTGGGTCATAGCCAGTTTCACATGCTGGATATGGGGCCCACTTTCTGGGGGGTTGAAACTAAGTCTGTTCTCAGGCTCTGTCAGACACAGCAATAGTACCCAGGGCATCCTATACATCGGGGTTCCCTCGAGGGTCAAGCAGATTGATCCTCAAGTAGGGCTGCTGGGCAGACTCACCAGGCACTTCTTCTTTCTGTGGGGCAGGCATAATGCTGCGTTATGGCTCCAGAATTCCCTATCAAGAGGCCTTGGGAGCCAGTAGGGTGAGGATGGAATTGTAAACACAAGCTATGGTTCAATTCAGTGCCAAGCAAAAGGCAGTTCCAATGTGCAGTGTCAGAATCAAGGTATCCTGAGTAAAGGCGGATGTCAGCTGTTTGCTCACACTGGAGTTTGTTTCTCTGATGGCCGATAAATGGAGGGGTTGCATCAAGAAGCCTTGTAGGATTTCCCATGCATAGCCTTGTGCGATGCTCCAAACAACAAGGTTTCCTTCTACCGGTCAAGGGGAGTCTGATTTGTTTGCTCCAGTGTCGCCCATGTGGAAAGTTTGGTAGCAAAGCTCTCCCGCATGGATGCCTGGAAATCACATCTCCATTGACCATTGCAACTGAGGACATGGCAGGTTGGTTCTGGAGGTTTTGGGAGAAGTACCAAGCCTGAAGTTGACATGCAATCTATTACAGATAGGCCACAATGCTGGTTTGTGGCCAGGGAGATCTTAGAATGTGCCGGTGGATAAGGTGCCGTGTAGAATTCTCCTACCCTGAGGATTTGGCACAGGTCGAATGCATGGTTTCATTCTGGGGAAAGGACAATTTCTGTTGTGTGGCTCAGAGACCAAAAGTTGTATTATAAGGTGGTATTCCAGAACAGGCCTTGGAGGACAGATGCTTGAAAACATATTATAGGGTTCCAATGAGGTCCTAGGGGCATGTCTGGTACAATCTTCTGCCTCAGGCCCATTGACTTGCGTGTTTGCCTGCATTAAGGTAATCAGGGTGTTTCAGACTGCACATTTCTTTCAGAAGGGCCTCCAAAACTGGAGTTGGCTCAGGGTCCTTGCAGATTTCTCCTAATCTGGAGGGTTTGTGCAACTGTGACTGGCAAAGATTCCTTGGGGATGGCAGGCCCAGTCCTGTGCTGTGGCTCCAGAGAACCCATCCTGGAGGGCATGTGAGCCATGGTTTTGGGAAAGAAGTCTGCAAACACAAATTCGGATTAGGGTTATTGTCGAAGTGATCTCAGGCCCAATGCATAGACGTGGAGGGCAGATCGTCAGGAACTGTAATTAGGGTGACTGGAAGGAGGTAGCACAGGCTTTTATATCTGGATTGTGTAACCAGGATGGCCTCAGAATGCAGGTGTGGTCTCATGGGTCCATAGGAGATTTTTCCTCTCTAAGGATCCCCTCTTCTCCCAATACTTTGGTGGCTTTTTTGGGGAAGGGAAGAGTGCTTTTTTTCCATCTTAGCCTTGCCCCGAAACAGGGATTCCAGACATGGTCTCTGCGTCTGGGTGCCTGGAAAATCCCACGAAGGGATAGGAATCAGGCCTAGGGGCATCCCAGGCCTGCAATGCGGGAAACTGGTCGTGCAACTGAAAGGGCTTATTTGAAAGCATACTCTGGCTGAGGGTCACAATGCCTGTTTTTGCCCAGGACATCCCTTAGGAGTGGGCATGGTCTCATTGGCCATGTAGCTGGCTCTCGATTGGAGGGTTGGACACCCATCCCAACAGCCAGGTTTCCTGCAATTGGGAAGGAAGAGTTCTCTACTGTGCTTCAGGTTCCCTCATTGGCAGCGATTCCAGCACAGGCCTGGAGACAGGTGCCTGAATACCAAGGATGGTAGAATTGATGGACTTGCTCCATAGCTGGTCTCACATGCCGGATATGGTGCCCTCTCTCCAGGTGGCTGAAACGAGTTCGGGGCTCAGGCTCTGTCAGACACACCGCACTAGTGGCCAGGGTAACCTGTAAATCGAGGCAGCCTATAAATCCCTCGATGGCCAAGCATATTGATTAACATTTGGCATTTCTGGGCAGACTAACCAGGCACTTCTTTCTATGGGGAAGGCAGAATGCTGCAATGTGGCTTGAGAACTCCCTACCATTCCCTACCTCACCCCTCACCATTGGGGTGAGTATGGAATTGTAAACCCAAGCTACAGTTCAATTCAGTGCCATGCAGAAAACAGTTCTAGTGTGCAGCAGCTTATTCGAGATATTCATCACCTGAGTAAGGAGGATGTCAGAGTTTTGCTCACACTGGAGCTTGTGTCTATGATGACCAGAAAATGGAGGGGTGGTTTCAAGAGGCCATGGAGGATTTTGCTCGCTAGGGGCTTGGGAGAGGCTCCAAACAGTAAGGTTTCATTCTACTGGACAGGTGGAGTCTGATTTGTTTGCTCCAGTGTCCTCCATGTGGAAAGTTTGGGTAGCAGAGCACTTTCGCAAGGATCTATGGAAAGTACACCTCCAATGACCATTGCCCCTGAGGAACATGGCAGGTTCATTCTGGTGGCTGTGGCGCTAAGTTTCAATGCCTTGATTTGACATGGAATCTCTTGCAGATCGGTCTCAATGCTAATTTGTTACCAGGGAGATCTTAGAATGTGCTGGTCGCTAAGGAGCCATGCAGGATTCTACCAACCTGAGTGTTTGGCACAGGGCCAAGAGCATGGTTTCCTTCTGGGGACAGGAGATGTTCTTTGTTTGGCTCAGGAACACATGCTGTATTATAAGTTGGTTTTCCAGAACAGGCCTCTGAGGACAGATGGCTGAAAACCTAATCTAGGCTTCCACTGCGGTCCTAGGGGAATGTCAGTTTCAATCTTCTGACTCAGGACATTGATTTGTGTGTCTTACTGGATGGAGGTGATCAGGGTGCTTCAGACTGGGCTTTTACATCCGGAGCTGCCTCCCATATTGGGGTGAGCTCAGGGGCCTTCAGGTTTATCCTAATCTAGAGAATTTGGGCAACTGTGACGGGAACAGTTTCATTGGGGATGGCAGGCACAGTCCTGTGCTGTGGCTCCATAGACCCCATTCTGGAGGACATGCGAGCCACGGTTTTGGGAGAGAAGCCTGCAAACCCAAATCGGGTTATTGTTAGTGGCAATGTGATCACAGGCCCAATGCATAAACCTGAAGGGCAGCTCATCAGGAAATGTAATTATGGTGACTGGAAGGCGGAAGCACAGACTTTTCTATCAGGATTGTGTGTCTAGAATGGTTCAGAATGCATGTGTGTTCTCATGGGTCCATGGAAGATTTTTTCCTCTCTAAGGATCCTGGTGGCTACCCATAGTTTGGTGGCTTTTTCAGGGAAGGAAAGAGTGCTGTTTTCCATCTTATGCATGCCCCAAAACATCCATTCCAGAGCCAGGCTCTCGGTCTGTGCGCCTGGAAAATCCCACAAAGTGTTATGATTTGGGCCTAGGGGTATACCACGCCTGCAATGTGGGATCCTTGGTGCACCTGAGAGGGCTTGTTTGAAAGCATGCTCAGGCTGAGGGTCACAATGCCTGTTTGTGCCCAGGGCTACCCTCAGGATTGGGTGAGGTCTCATTGGCCAAGCAGCTGGCTCCCACTCTGAGTGTTGGACACCAATCTCAACAGACAGGTTCCTGCCTTCTGGAAGGAGTTCTCTATGGTGCTTAAGGTTCCTCTGTAAGCATCTCATTGGCCAGAGGGAGTCATTTTGTGTTTACGTAGTGAACTTAGATTGACCCTATGCAATAAACTTGGATTGACCCCGCCCTACCCAGAGGGACTTACTTGCAAAGCTTAGATACAAGGGTGGTTCAGGCCAGGTTAAGACATCCAATAAGTGGGGCATGCATATATCTACTAGGGTAAATTGGAATACAATTGGGCACCCGTGTGTTACCTAGCATTTTTTTTCTGTGTGTGGTGATTTAGCATGACTATGCAGTGTTCTCTGTGTATTGCAATCTCACTGGCCACTTGTGTATAGCCCACTAAATACCTCTATAAAAGTTAGTCTGCGAGGCTGGGAGGGGTAGCCTCTTTGCAAGAGACGGCCCTGACCAGACAGTTTGATTCTCAATACTGGCAAGAAATAAAGCTTTGCTTGACCTTCATTTTGTATCAGTCTAGCTCCTTTGATTACGGACCCTAATATCGGAGAGGGCATCCGGAATCAAACGACGAGTACTGAGCCAGCATAGGAATTTTGGGGGAAAGCTCCCAGCAGTAAGATCACGGGATCCTATTTGTCTGTCTGGTTAGAGCTCCAGAGTATGGCCCACCAGGGAGAAGATGGATGCAGCTGTGCTCCCCAGGGCAGGAGTGGAGGCAGGGATGCCCCATCACTCTGCTGGTAGATCGATGGGGAGGTTCGAATCTCCCAGGAAGTAGGGGGTTTTGAGTCCCCCGAGCCTGTTGCCGGGGTGTTTGATTGCCCCTGTCAGTCAGGGGCTTGCCGGGGGATTCAAGTCCCCCTAAGCAGTGCAGGATTTGAGTCCCCCATGACATCCAGGGGTTTTGAGTCCCCCTAGATGTTCGGGGGGGTTGAGTCCCCCTTGGCGGTTGGGGGGTTCGAGTCCCACTAGATGGCCAGGGAGTTCAATTACCCCTAGACGGCCAAGGGGTTCGTGTCCCCATAGGCAGTTAGGGGGTTTTAGTTCCCCTAGACAATCAGGGGGTTTGAGTCCCCCTGGGCATTTGGAGGTTCGAGTCCCCCTGTGTGGTTGGGGGGTTCGAGTCCCCCTGGGTGGTTGAGGGGTTTGAGTCACACTGGGTGGTCGGAGGGATAATGCCCCCACCAGTGGCAGGTTATATGTAAGAATCCTTGGGCCTGCGGTTGTCTTTGCATGGTCCTTTTGTTATCTGTTGTGTTGTTTGTTATTATTGAAGGAATGGGGCAAGCAGACAGTAAGGGGATTCTGACTTCATCTCTCCGTTCTTCATAATAGATGTAAGGGTTCTCGCTCACTCATTTTGTGTGTTAAGGGCTAAGACTGGAGTCAACTGGTGTTAGTCTAATGCCGGGTTAAGTGCCCAATGCTGGCTCATTGGAGCCGGGCATGCAATATAGTGCCTAGTGGGCCACTTTTGGTAATCAGAACTGGCACTGCTGGATGAACCGACCTCGAGCAGACTTTAAGGAATATTCCCAAGCAGCTGCAGAAACCCTCTTTGTTTTGGGGAATTCCTTGCCTTTTCTGGCCCAATGTGGACTGCATAGCCTCTCCCCCTTGCTGACGGGAGAGCGTGGCATCTGACGTGGAGATGGTTATTTGTCTGTCTCAAGGTTTTAATGGGTAATTGTTAAAGTGGCTTCCGAAGCCCTTGGTAACCTGAAACTCTGAAGGGTTGCTTGAATGACAAATGGAATTACATTTGTTGGACATGTAGGTCTTAACCAAATGGGATAAAATGCTAGAGCATTGGCTGCTGGAGTTGGTTTTGGGCTTTTGAAATCTGTTGGTAAACACGTTCTGTGCTTAACTGAATGATAAATTTGTCATCTAAAGAATTCTGTTGTACTAACTCACAATTGGTTTATATTTAGTCTTCAGTAGAGGTTCAGGGATTTCTAAGAGAACAAAATTCTGTTAAGTGTAATTAAGACTGATGGAAATGAGAAAAGAAACTCTGTCTGTAAAAAGTAGGGGGTATGTAAAAGTTTGAATCTGAAAAGTGCCTGACTGGGTGAATGTGTCTGTATGTCTCCCTTCCGCTATGGATTCTGATTGGGCTGCACTCTGAGTCTTGCAGGGCATCATATGGCATAACGGTCATCTACTCCATGGAGTGTCCTGGTCCAGGGTTTATACTGACACCTTAGCTAATACGCTTCTATGTTCCCGCAAGGGATGTGAGCAGGACAGCATCTGTATTATCCCCCTCCCTTTGTCTGCAACATCATTCATGATGGAGACACTGGTGTAGAAAAGCTGGT
Organism: Neogale vison; assembly: GCF_020171115.1. Classification (NCBI taxonomy): domain Eukaryota; kingdom Metazoa; phylum Chordata; class Mammalia; order Carnivora; family Mustelidae; genus Neogale; species Neogale vison. The sequence continues at coordinate 79,598,895 of NC_058095.1, forward strand.
TTTCTCTCTGTTTAAAAAGACAAAGTTTTCTTAAGTTAATTGATCTGTTATGGCTTTATCATTGCCTGCCCAGAAAATTCAGTTTCTATGTTTTGTTTTATCAGGTGTTTAACATCCCTAATTATATTTAGGCATGTGTTTTAAAATTTTTTTAAGGTTTTAGCAATTTTTGACAGGATTTAAACCAACTATAAACCTTGGGTTACGGGACGCCTGGGGGGCTCAGTTGGTTAAGCAGCTGCCTTTGGCTCAGGCCACGATCCCAGCATCCTGGGATCAAGTCCCACATCGAGCTCCTTGCTCAGCAGAGAGCCTGCTTCTCCCTCTGCCTCTGCCTGCCATTCTGTCTGCCTGTGCTCGCTCTCTCTCCCTCTCTCTCTCTGACAAATAAATAAAATCTTTAAAAAAAACCTTGGGTTACATTTTGGGAAATTACCATGCATTTCTTAAAGTATTAATATGTTGATAGATCACCACTTGCTACTGTGATTATAGAGATGTTATGTGTCACAGAAGTAACCTGATTTTCTTGCCAGTTACATTGTAAATTCTCAACTCACCAGCTCTTTACCGTATCTGGTCTGAGTTTTTTTCATTTGTAATAATTTCAATTCTCTTGGAAGATAAATTCCGTCTCCAAGAAAATTCATATGGGAGACATTCAGGACAAATACAGGTCTTTGATATATTCAAATTCTGGAACTGAAATGGCTAAGAATTTACAGAAGTAAAAGCTGCATTTGGACTAAACCAGAATTATTAACATGGGACTAGGTGAACTGAAAGACTGTAATGTTGTATGTCTTGATGTTTTGTCTTATGTTTGCTCTTCCAGATTAGGGAAACTTGTTCTTAAGTTATCTGTAACTTACAGAAATTAAATTAGTCATTTGTAACCAAATCAAGGTATTCAATTCTTTCTCTCTATCTGAACCCGCTGAAATCAAAAGGCATCAGCAAGTATTCTTTCTTCCATGGCAATCAGTCATTTGCATAAGTTCAATAAGAATCTGTTCTCCTTGTAACAGGACACCATTGGAAACACTGGTTATTTTATTTTATCATGGCTTTGACCAGAATGCCATATTAGAAAAGACTGAGGTATGACTAGAGAGCTTAAAGGAACTAAGGCTGACTTTATAAAACCTGAAACTGTAAAGCCCTTTGGAACTGTTGACCTGATACTTTGCTTACAGAGTTCCTAGCAACCTCACCAGGTGATTAAAGGATGTTGCTTCCTTTAAGGAGGTTCAGGAACCTCAGGAATCTTTGGGGGCCTCAGGAAGAGGAATTCACCCAAATCAACAGGTATTGCAGGCATGTCTAATGGCAAGTATGTAGCTTGGCTTCTGGCCTGGAGAGGCTATCATAAGTTCAACCTAAAGATTCCTTATTACAAGTTCCAGCAGAGCAGATTCTAAAAGATTTGTATAATCCCTCACTGTTCTTGCTGAGGTAAATAATTAGGCCAAGCTTTTTAAAACGGGACTTGTTTTTCAAATAAATTAGTCCTGATTTGGCTATCTCTGAAAACAGGGAGAAAAATTATATTTTAATAACACAACTTTATGGATGTTAAATTTAGATTTTATTGTCTATAAATGTTTGTTTACTTAAGCTAGACTACTTGATGGAAGGGAAGTTGCACAATAACTCACTTAGACGATCTGGTTTTGTCAGTCAGTCACCCCAGATATAGGAAACTTCAGAAAATTGAAGGATTTAAAGGGAAGAATATGACTGAGTTAGTGGGAATAGCAGAAAAGGTGTTTAACAACAGGGATGCACAGGAGGATAAAAAACAGACCAAAAAAATGGTTAAGTTTTTGGGATTACATGAGGCAGAGAGAAGATGGGTAGGGGATAGTAAATGGAAGAAAAAGCCAAAGCACAGAGAAAGCAGGCAGGAGGACTTAGATTCAGATCAGTGTGCTTACTGTAAGGAAAGAGGACATTGAGCCAGGGAATGCCCCAAAAGGAAGACAACAATGCTTGCCACCAGAGATTGAAGGGGTCATGGTTCGGAGCCCCTCCCCAAACCTCGGGTAAAAATTGAAATGGAGGGGAAATCAGTTTATTTTTTGGTGGACATGGGAGCCCAATTTTCATCATTACTTAAACCAATTGGAACAGTACTTGGAGAGGAAGTCTGGGTACAAGGAGCAAATGGCACAGAGAGACATAAATGTACAACAGAAAGAACTTTAAATTTGGCCTCAGGAATAGTTAAACATCAATATTTGGTCCTCCCTAATGCCCCTAACTAATGTCCCTGACTTGATGGGAAGAGATCTCCTCCACAAGTTAAGAGCTGGCATTCAATTCTCAGAAGGAGGCATGACTGTAACCTTGAGACAACCCACTATACAAGTGCTTACGGAAGCAGTAAATGAATACCTCCTTTACGAGCCAGTCTCAAAACCAGAGGAAACAAAGTTGGCAGAGCCTCCTCCAAACCCTACAGGAGGAGTTTCCAGAGGTCTGGGCAGAAGGGAAGCACCCTGGCTTGGCCAAGAAACAATGTCCAGTGATGGTACAATTAAAGGCGACAGCTATGGCTGTTTGCATTCAGCAGTACCCACCTTCCCCACGAAGCAAAGGAAGGAATCAGAAAACACAGTAACCACCACCAAGGAGAGGAGATCGTAGTTCTTTACAAATCTCCATGGAACACACCTTTGCTGCCCGTAAAAAAGGACGAGTCTGGGGAGTACCGACCGGTCCAGGACTTGCGGGAAGTTAATAAATGGGTTGAAGATATCCACCTGACGCTGCCTAACCCCTTCAGCCTACTCTTCCTCCTAGGCCCCAGAAGAACTGTGTATACTGTCTTAGAGTTGAAGGATGCATTTTTCTGCATGTCATTAGCAAAGGAATTCTCAGCACCTTTTTGCTTTTGAGTGGTCTGACCCACAAGAAGGATTCCAAGCACAGCTCACCTGGACAAGACTTCCTCAAGGTTCAAGGATTTGCCCACTATCATCGAGAAGGCTCTACATGGGAATTTGCATGAGTACAAAACCTCCAACCCAAAACACACTCTGTTACAGTACGTTGATGACTCACTAGTAGCCGCTGAGTACTATGAGTCATGTTTGCGGGGGACGAGAGCTCTCTTACAGACTCTGCACGAAAAAGGGTATTGGGTGTCAGCGAAGAAAGCACAGCTCTGTCAGAGCCATGCCACTTAAAGTCTTTGATCTCCATGAGGAAGCGCATTCACTGTCTGAGTCCAGGAAACAGGTGATTACCCGGTAGGCCCGCCCCACCATGTCCCGACAAGTGAGGATGTTTCTTGGGACAGTGTGCTACTGCAGGCTGTGGATACCGCGGTTTGCAGAGATTGCCTGACCACTCTAGGAACTGGCAAAAGGAGGGATTACTATGATAGAGTGGACAGCTGAGGCAGAAGGAGCATTTCAGGAATTACAAACAGCCTTAATGAGTACGCCAGCATTGGCCATCCCAGATGTTACCAAGCCCTTCCACATTGCCCGGGACACCAAAAGGGGACTGATCTGATTTCAAAAGGAAACCACTTAGCAGATCAAGCCACAAAGCAAGCAGCTGAGAAACTGTGCAAGAGTTGGTTACACTCCCGGCTCTAGCCGTACCAGAAAAGCCAGACTATTCAGAGGAAGATTTAAACTATTTACCAAAATGGGATAAATTAGACTATGAAGGAGACTAGGATAAAACTAAAAGAGGAAATTTAATTCTTTTTTGAAGACTAGGTAAGAAGTTAGTAGACCAGATACATCAGGGTACTCGTTTGGGGATACACAAACTCAAGGACCTTATAGACAAGCAATTCCAGGTTTCTCAATTAGGGCATATGGTTCAGGATGTATTTGATAGATGTGCTCAACACCAGGCAGTTGAGGTGGGAGGAACTAGAATTGGAAGAGGGAAAAGAGAAAGAGGTAAGGAACCAGGAATTTATTGGGAAATTGTTTTCACAGAAATGAAAACTATAAAATATGGACACACGTATATTTTAGTTTTTGTAGATACCTTTTCAGGCTGGGTAGAGGCTTTTTACACCAAACATGAGATGGCAGGAGTGGTAGGCAAAAAAAGGTTATTAGAAGAAATAATTCCTTGGGTTGGGCTGCCTCTCGTGATTGGGTCAGACAATGGCCCTGCATTTGTGACCTCAGTCTCACAGACATTGACCAATGCCGTGGGCACAAACTGGAAACTACATTGTGCCTATCAGCCCCAGAGTTCTGGGAAAGTAGAGAGAATGAACTGGACTCATTTTTTTAAAGATTTATTTATTTATTTGACAGTCAGAAATCACAAGGAGGCAGAGAGGCAGGCAGAGAGAGAGGAGGAAGCAGGCTCCTTACTGAGCAGGAATCCGATGCAGGGCTTGATCCCAGGACCCTGGGATCATGACCTGAGCCAAACGCAGAGGCTTTAACCCACTGAGCCACCCAGGCGTCCCTGAACCAGACTCATAAAGAGACCTTGACAAAGCTAATTCTGGAAACTGGAGGTGGATGGGTGGATCTCCTTCCTTCGCCCTTCTCAGGGAATGATGTACACCCTATTTAAGCAAGGTGATCCCATTTGAAATAATGCTTGGGAGACTGCATCCCCGCCCCCCGCTCTGTCCTTGGCTACAAGAGGTTGCCTCAGCAGAAATTACTGATCAGTCTGTACTGCAGTCAGGCAGTACAGCCTGTCTTTAAAAAAAAGCCCATGCTGGGATCTGGACTGCCCACACTGGGATAGAGACGGAGGTGGAACCACATCCTTACCAACCCAAGGACTTGGATAGGATACGTCGCTATCAAGTGGAGAACTTGGAGCCTCGCTGAAAGGAACCATTTACTGTTATCCTGACCACCCCCACAGCAATAAAATTAGAAGGCATCTGGGCCTGGATTCACGAGGGTCACGTCAAGCGAGCTGAGGATGAAGATGCCCCCCAGAGGTAGAAGCCTCAGCCAATGGACCCCGCTGACCGGGTACTAAAGCTAAGACTCAAAAGACTATGAGTTTATTGTTGCTCTTATTGTTACCTGTTTATGTAAAGTATAAGTAGGGAATTAGATGAAGCAGTAAATGGCTAACTCATCAACCGACTGTGCACTAGTGTCATTTGTACAAAAGAAAACTAGAGTGATAAAAATGTTAAACTTACATGCTCAATATAACCCCTTACAACCAGAGAACATAGAACTGGCTGAAACGTCAAGGATTTGACTAATCTCCAAAGAATAGAGGGGATGTAAGGGCCTGGTTCGCCAGAGGGCGTCATTTTGTGTTTTGTAGTGAACTTAGATTGACCCTATGCACTAAACTTAGATTGACCCTTCCCTTCTCAGAGGAACTTAATTGCAAAGACTAGATACAAGAGTGGGTCAAGCCAGATGAAGACATCCAATCAGTGGGGCACACATATATCTCCTAGGGTAAATTGAAATTCAGTTGGTCACACATGTGTTACTTAGCATTTTTTTTTCAGTGTGAGGGAGACATACCATGCATGTGCAGTGTTCTCTGTGTACTGCAATCTCATTGGCCACCTGTGTATAGCCTGGCTAAACTACCTCTATAAAAGTTAGTCTGTGAGGCTGGGAGGGTCGCCTGTTTGCAAGAGACGGCTGTGACCGGTCAGTTTGATTCTCGATGCTTGGCACGAATTAAAGCTTTGCTTGACCTTCGCTTTGTTTCAGTCCTGCTTCTTTGATTATGGACCCTAACACCCCAATTTTCAGGGATTCCAGGAAAGGACTGGGGAGAGATGCCTGAATGACAACGATGGTTAGAGATGATGGACTTGAGTCATGACCAGTTTCACATGCTGGATATGGGCCCCGCTCTCGGGGAGGAGAGCACTAGGAAGGGGCTCAGGCTCTGTCAGACAAAGAACTAGTGGCCAAAGCAGCCTATAAATCGGGGTTCCCTCAAGGGACGAGCAGCTTTATCCTCAAGTGGAGTTTCGGGACAGACTCACCAGGCACTTCTTCTTTCTATGGGGATGGCAGAATGTTGTGATGTGGCTGGAGAATTCACGTGACTTCATATGGAATTTCTTGCTGATGGATCTCAATGCTAGTTTGTTAGCAGGGAGATCTTAGAATGTGCTGGTGGATAGGGGCCATGAAGGATTCTCGCACCTTGAGGGTTTGACACAGGTAGAAGGGCACAGTTTCCTTCTAGGGACAGGAGATGTTCTATTTTGTGGCTCAGGGAACACATGTTGTATCCTAAGTTGGTATTCCAGAACAGGCCTCTGAGGACAGATGCCTGAAAACCCAATCTAGGGTTCCAATGAGGTACTAGACGCATGTCAGGTTCAATCTTCTGACTCAGGACCATTGATTTGGGTGTCTGCCTTGATGAGGGGGTCAGGGTGTTTCAAACTCACATTTGCATCCAGACCTGTCTCAGATATTGGGATGGGCTCAGGTGCCTTGCAGGATTTTCCTAAACTGGAGGGTTTGGGCATAAGTGACGCCCACAGGTTCCTTGGGGATGGCCGGCACAGCCCTCTGGTGTGGCTGCAGAGACCCCATCCTGGAGGGCATGTGAGCCATGGTTTAGGGAGAGAAGTCTGCAAATACGAACTCAAGTTAGGGTTAGTGGCGAGGAGATTGCAGGCCCAATGCATAGAATTGGAGGACAGTTGATCAGGAACTGTAATTAGGGTGACTCGAAAGTGGTAGTACAGGCTTTAATATTTGGATTGTGTGTCCAGGATGGCCTCGGAATGCAGGTGTGGTCTCATGGGTCCATAAGAGATTTTTTCCTCTCTAAGGATCCCAGTGGCTCCCAATACTTTGTTGGCTTTTTTGTGGAAGGGAAGAGTAATGGTTTCCAACTTAGGGGTGTCCCAAAATAGGGATTCCAGAGATCAGTTCTAGGTATGGGCGCTTGCAACATCCCACCAAGTGTTAGTATTTGGTCCTAGGGGTCTACCAGGACCTCAATGCCCGATCCTGGTGGTGCAACTGAGAGGTCTGGCTTGAAAGCATGCTCAAGCTGAGTGTCACAATGCCTGTTTGTGCCCATGGCGGCCCTCAGGAGTGGTCGTGTTCTCATTGGCCATGCAGTTTTCTCACCCACTGAGGGATGGAAACCCATCCCAAAAGCCACATATCCTGCTTAGTGAGTTCTGTATTGTGATTCAGGTTCCCCCATTGTCAGGGATTCCAGCAAAAGTCTCTGTACAGATGCCTGAATACTAAGGATGGTTAGAGATGATAGACCTGGGACATGGTCTGTCTAACATGCTGGATATGGGCCCAGCTCTCTGGGTGGCTGACAGGAGGTCGGGGTTCAGGCTCTGTCATACACAGAACTAGTGGCCAGGGTAGACTATAATTCTAGGCAGTCTATAAATCCCTCAAGGACCGAGCAGATTGAACCTCATGTGGGATTTCCCGGCAATCTCACCAGGCACTACTTCTTTCTGTGGGGAAGGCAGAATGCTGCATTGTGGCTCCATAATTCCCAATCAAGAGGGCTTGGCGACCAGTAGGGTGAGGGTGGAATTGTAAACACACCCTACGGTTAATTCAGTGCCAAGAAGAAGGCAGTTTCAATGTGCAGCAGCTGATTCGAGATATCCAGCCCCTGAGTAAGGGCGGATGTCAGATGTTTGCTCACACTGGAGTTTGTGTCTATGATGACCAACAAATGCAGGGGTGGCGTCAAATGACCATGGAAGATTTCCCAAGCTGAGGCTTGTGAGATGCTCCAAAAAGTAAGGTTTCCTTCTACTGGACAGGTGGAGACTGGTTTGTTTGATCCATGTTTCTCCATGTGGAAAGTTTGCTTAGCAGAGATCTACTACATGGATGCCTGGAATGCACACCTCTATTGACCATTGCAGCTGAGGAACATGGCAGTCTCGTTCTGATGGCTCAAGGGCGAGTACCAAGGCCTTGAGTTGAGAGCTATTCACTTGCAGATGGGTCAAAATACTGGTTTGTTACCAGGGAGATCTTAGAATCTGCTGGTGGTTAAGGGACCATGCAGGATTCTCCCAACCTGAGGGTTTGACACAGGTCTAAGAGCACAGTTTCATTATGAGGATAGGAGATGTTCTGTTATGTGGCTCAGGAACCACTTGTTGTATCATACATTGATATTCCAGAACAGGCCTCTGAGGACAGAGGCCTGAAAACCTAATCTAGGGTTCCAATGAGGTCCTAGGAGCATGTCAAGTTCAATCTTCTGACTCAGGAAGATTGATTTGGGTGTCTTCCTGGATGTAGGCGACCAGGGTGTTACAGACTGTGCATTTGCACCCTGAGTGGCCTCCAATATTGGGGTGGGCTTGGGGGCCTTGCAGGTTTCTCCTAATCTGGAGGGTTTGGGCAGCTGTGACAGGCACATTTCCTTGGGAATGGCAGGCAAAGTCCTGTGCTGTAGATCCAGAGACCCAATCCATGTGAGGCAGGTTTCTGGGAGAGAAGTCTGCAAACACAAACTCGGGTTAGAGATATTGGTGAGGTTATCAAATGCCCAATGCATAGACCTGAAGGGCAGCTTCTCAGGAACTGTAATTATGGTGACTCGAAGGTGGTAGCACAGGCTTTTCCATCTGGTTTGTGTGTCCACGATGGCTCAGAATGCAGGTGTGGTCTCATGGATCCATGGGAGATTCTTCCTCTCTAAGGATCCCAGCGGTTCCCAATACTTTGTTGGCTTTTTCAGGGAAGGGAAGATTGCTGTTTTCCATCTTAGGGATGTCCCAAAACAGGGATTCCAGAGATGGACTCTGGTTTGGGCGCATGGAAAATCCGGGCATACCAGGTCTTCAAAGCTAGATCATGGTGGTGCAACTAAGTAGGCTGGCTTGAAAGCATGCTCAGGCTGAGGGACTACATGCCTGTTTGTGCCCAGGGTGGCCCCTATGAGTGGGCGTGGTCTCATTGGCCATGCAGCTGGCTCCTACTCTGCGGGTTGGAAAACCATCCCAAAAGCCACGTTTCCTGCCTTGGGGAAATAGCAGTTCTCTATTGTGCTCAAGGTTCCCCCATTGGCATGGATTCCAGCACAGGTCTGGGTATACTTGCCTGAATACCAAAGATGGGTAGAGAGGACGGGCTTTGGCCATGGCCGGTCTGACATGATGGATAGGGGCCCAACTCTCTGGGTGGCTGAAACTAGGTCGGTGCTCAGGCTCTGTGAGACACAGCACTAGTGGCCAGTGAACCTATAAATCGGAGTTCCCTCGAGGACTGAGCAGACAGATCCTCATGTGGGATTTCCAGGCAGTTTCTCAGGCACTTCTTCTTTCTATGGGGAAGGCAGAATGCTAAGTTTGGGCTCCAGAAATCCCTATCAAGGGGGCATGGTGAAGAGTATGGTGAGAATGGAATTGTAAACCGAAGACACAGATAAATTCAGTGCCAGGCTGAAGATATTTTTAATGTGTAGCATCTTATTCAAGATATCCAGAACGTGAGAAATGGCAGATGTCACATGTTTGCTCACATTGGAGTTTGTCTCTATGATGAGCAATAAATCAAAGATGGCGTATAGAGGCCCTGGAGGATTTCCCACACTGAGGCTTATGAGATGCTCCAAAAGGCAAGGTTTCCTTCTACTAGACAGGTGGTGTCTGATTTGATTGCTCCAGGGACCCCCATGTGGAATGTTTGGGTAGCAGAGCTCTCCCGCATAGATGCCGGGAAAGCACATCTCCATGGACCATGCAGCTTAGGAGCATGGTAGGTTCATTCTGGTGGCTCTGTGACGAAGTACCAAGGCCTTGAGTTGACATGGCATCTCTAACAAAGTGGTTACTATGCTTGTTTGTTACCAGGGTGATCTTAGAATTTGTTGGTGGCTAAGGTGCCATGCAGGATTCTCCTACCCTGAGGATTTGACACAGGTCCAAGAGCAGGAGCTTTTCTGTTGTGTGGTGCAGGGACCACATGTTGTATTATAAGTTGTTATTCCAGAACAGCCCTCTGAGGACAGATGCCTGAAAACCTAATTTGAGTTCCAATGCGGTATTAGGGGTGTGTCAGGTTCAATCTTCAGACTCGGAACCATTGACTTGGATGTCTTTCTGGATGTAGGGAATCAGGGTGTTTCAGACTGCACATTCACGTCTAGAGCGGCCTCCAATATTGTGGTTTGCTCAGGCCTTTGCACGTTTCTCCTAATCTGGAGGGTGTGGGCAACTGTGACGGGCAAAATTTCCTTGGGGATGGAGACACAGTCCTGTGGTGTGGCTCCAGAGACAAGATCCTGGAGGCATGTGAGCCATGGTTTTGAGAGAGAAGTCTGCCAACAGAAACTTGGGTTAGGGTTAGTGGTGATGTAATCGCAAACCCATTGCGTAGACCTGAATCACAGATTGTCAGGAATTGTAATTAGGGTGACTCTAGGCGGTAGCACATGCTTTTATATCTGGATTGTGTGTCCACAATGGCCTCGGAATACAGGTGCTATCTCATGAATCCATGAGAGATTTTTCCTCGCAAAGGATCCTGGCAGATCCCAATATTTTGGTGCCTTTCTCGGGGAAGGGAAGAGTACTGGTTGCATCTTAGGGTGCCCCAAAACAGGGATTCCAGAGATGGGATCTGTGTCTAGGCGCCTGGATAATCCAACCAAGGGTTAGGATTTGGGCCTAGGGGCGCCCCAGGCCTGCAATGCATTATCCTGGTGATGTAACTGAGAGGGCTTGTTTGAAAATATGCTCAGGCTGAGGGTCACAATGCCAATTTGTGCCCAGGGTGGTTCTCAGGAGTGGGCGTTGCCTCATTGGCCATGCAGCTGTCTCCCACTTTGAGGGTTGGACACCCATCCCAACAGCCAGGTTTCCTTCCATGGGCAAAAAGGAGTTCTCCATTGTGTCTGAGGTTTCCCCATTGGCAGGGATTCCAGCAAAGGTCTGGGGACAGATGCCTGAATACCAAGGATGGGTAGAGATGATGGCCTTGGGACATGGATGGTCTTACATCCTGGATTCGGGCCCCGCTGTCTGGAAGACTGACATGAGGTCGGGGCTCAGGCTCTGTCAGACACACCACTAGTGGCAGTCTATAAATCAGGGTTCCCTCAAGGCAGGAGTAGATTAATCCTCATGTGGAGTTCCTGGGCAGACTCACCAGGCACTACTTCTTTCTGTTGGGAAGGCAAAATGCTGCGTTGTAGCTCCAGAATTTCCTATCAAGAGGGCTTGGCGACCAGTAGGGTGAGGGTGGAATTGTAAACACACCCTAAGGTTAATTCAGTGCCAAGCGGAAGGCAGTTCCAATGTGCAGCAGCTGATTCGAGATATCCAGCACCTGAGTAAAGGCGGATGTCAGATGTTTGCTCACACTGTAGTTTGTATCTATGATGACTGACAAATGGAGCGGTGGCACAAGAGTCCATGAAGGATTTCCCATACTGTGACTTATGAGATGCTCCAAACAGCAAGGTTTCCTTTTACTGGACAGGGGGACTTTGTTTTGTTTGCTCCAGGGTCCCCTATATGGGATGTTTGGGTAGCAGAGCTCTCCCACGTCGATGCCTAGGAAGCACACCTCCATGGTCCATTGCAGCTGAGGAAGTGGCAGGTTCGATCTGGTGCCTTTGGGGCTAAGATCCAAGCAGCCTGAGTTGACATGGAGTTTCATGCTGTTGGATCACAATACTGGTTGGGATCCATGGAGAAGTTAGAATGTTGGTGTGGTCAGAGGGCCATGCAGGATTCTCCTACACTGTGACTTGGACACAGCTACCAAAAGCAAGGTATACTTCTGGGGACAAGAGGGGTTCTGTAGTGTGGCTCAGGGACCATATGTTAGAATATAAGTTGGTATTGGGTAACAGGCCCCTGAGGTTAGGCACCTGGAAATCTAAGCTCTGGTATCGATGAATTCCTAGAGGCATGTTAGGTTCAATCTGCTGACTCAGGGCCTTTGACTTGTATGTCTGCCTGGAGGCAGGGTCTATTGTGTGTCAGAATGCGCATTTGGGTCCAGAGCATTCTTCAAAATGGAGGTGTGCTCAGGGCTTTGTACTTTGCTCCTAATATTCAGGGTTTTGGCAACAGTGAGGATAGAGTTTCTTTCGGGAGGGTAGGCACAGTCCTCCTATGTGGCTCCAGAGGCCCCGTCCTGAGGGCATGTGGGCCAGGGCTTTGGTGACAGAAATCTGGAAATGTGAACTAGGGTTAGGCTAAGGGCCAAGGTGATCACAGGTCCCATCTGCAGGCCCTGGGTGCAGCTCATATTGTACTGAAATTAAGGTTTCATAGAGGCGGGAGCACAGGATTTTCTATCTGGATTGTGTGTCCAGGTCGGTTGCAAAATGTAGGAGTGTTTCATGGTGCCATGGGAGATTCCTTGTCTCTGGGGAATTGGCCCAACTCCCAAGAGTTTGGTGTCTCTGGGGGAAGCGAAGACTGCTGTTTTCTCTCTCAGGGGACACACAGAAGAGGGATTCCAGAGACAGATCCTTGTTCTGGACACCTGGAAAACACGAATGAAGGTGAGGATTTGGACCTAGGACCTGGCAGGCCCGCTCTGCATGATCCTGGTGCCGCTACCAAGGGATATTGTTTGAAAGTAAGCTCACGCTGAGAGTCACAATGCCTCTTTGTGCCCAAGACGACTCCCATGAGTGACCTTGGTCTCCTGGGCCATGTAGCTGTCTCCCACTCAGAAGGTTGGACACCCATCTCAACAGCCAGGTTTCCTGCCATCGGGAATGAGGAGTGCTCTTGTGCTTAAGTTTCCCTTATAGTCAGGGAATTGAGCTACAGTCTGGGGAGAGACACCTGAATTCCCAGGTTGAGCAGAGATGACGGCTTCTGGCCACAGCATTTCCCACCTGCAATACAGGGACCACTGTCTGCATGGCTGTCTGGAGGTTGTGGCTCAGGATGTGTCAGACAGAACCTGAGTGACCATTGCAGCCTGTGATATTAGTGTGCCATCGAGGGCCATGCAGGTGGATACTCATGTGGGGTTTCTGGGAAGAATCTCCAGGTAGGACTTCTTTCTGTGTGGTAGGCACAATGCTGCATTGTGGCTCCAGAATTCCCTATCAAGTGGGTTTGTGGACCAGGAGGTTGAGGATGGAATTGTAAACACAAGCTATGGTTCAATTCAGTGCCAGACGGTAGGCAGCTCTAGTGTGCAATGGCTGTTTTGAGATATCCAGCACCTGATTAAGGGAGGATGTCAGATGCTTGTTCACACTGGATTTTGTGTCCATGATGACCCACAAATGGCGGGGTGATGCCCCGAAGTCATGGAGGATTTCCCACGCTGGGGCTTGTGAGATGCTCCAAACAGCAAGTTTTTTTTTTTTTTCTACTGGACATGGGGGGATCTGGTTTCTTTGCTCCAAGGTCCCCCATATGGAAAGTTTGGGTAGCAGATCAATCTCACATGGATTACAGGAAAGCACAACTCCGCTGTCCTTTGCAGCTGAGAAACATGGCAGGTTCGATCTGGTGCCTCTGGGGTGAAGTTCCAAGAGGCCTGAGCTCATATGGAGTTTCATGCTGTTGGATCACAGTGCTGGTTTGCATCCAGGGAGACGTTAGAATGTTGGGGTGGTCAGGGGCCCATGCAGCATTCTCCTACACTGAGTCTTGGACAAAGCTACCAAAAGCAACATATCCTTCTGGGGACAGTAGAGGTCTGTTGTGTGGCTCAGGGACCACATGTTGGAATATAAGTTGGTATTGGACAACAGGTCTCTGGCGACAGGCACCTGAAAACCTAAACGCGGGTATAGATGAAGTCCCAGAGGCATGTCATGTTCAATCTTCTGACTCAGGGCCTTTGACTTGGTTGTCTACCTGGAGGCAGGTCCTCATTGTGTGTCAGAATGTGAATTTGGGTGCAGAGTTTTCCTTTGAATTGACGTGGCCTCAGGGTCTTTGTACTTTGCTCCTAATCTTCAGGATTTTTTCAACAGTGAAAGGCAGAGTTTCCTTCGGGACCGTACGCACACTTGTCCGAGGCTCCAGAGACCCCATATTGGAGGGCTTGTGCACCTGGGCTTTGGGGACAGAAATCTGCAAATGCAAACTAGGGTTAGTATGAGGGCCGAGGTGATCACAGGCCCGATCTGCAGGCCCAGAGGGAAGCTCATAGTGTACTGACATTAGGGAGTCATGGAGGTTGTAGCATAGGTTTTTCTGTATGGGTAGTGTGTACAGGGCGGACGCAAAATGTATGGGAGACATCATGGGGCCATGGAAGACTCTTCATCACTGGGGATTCTACCCAGCTCCCAAGAGTTTGGTGTCTCTGGGGGAAGTGAAGATTGCTGTTTTCCGTCTCAGGGAACCGCCTAAAGAGGGAATCCAGAGACAGCTTCTGGGTCTGGGCGCCTGGAAAGCAGGAACGAGTGTGAGGCTTTGACCCTAGGGACCTGGCAGGCCTGATCTGCAGACTCCTGGTCCAGCTACCGATGGGATGTGTTTGAAAGCAGGCTCACGCTGAGGGTCACAATGCCTGTTTGTGCCCAGGGTGGCTCCCATGAGTGACCGTGGTCTCATGGGCCATGCAGCTGGTTCCCACTCTGAGGGTTAGACACACATCCCAAAAGCCAGGATTCCTGCCATCGGGAAGGAAGAGTACTCCTGTGCTACAATTTCCCCTATAGGCAGGGATTTGAGCTATGGTCTGGGGAGAGATGCCTGAAAAAGAAGTTGAGTAAATGTGACGGCTTCCTGCCCAGCAGGTCCCATCTGCAGTATATGAGGTCCCCTGTCTGCATGGCTGACTGAAGGTCGTAGCTCAGGCTGTGTCAGACAGAGCCTGAGTGCCCACGGTGGCCTAAGATATTAGGGTCCCGTTGAGGGCCTTGCTGGTGGATCCTAATGTGGGGTTTCATTGAAGACTTATCAGGCACTTCTTCTTTTTGTGGGTCAGGCAGTATGCTGTGTTGTGGCTCAAGAATTCCCTATCAAGAGGCCATGGGCAAAAAGAGGGTGAGTATGGAATTATAAACACAAGCTAAGGTTAAATGCAGTGTCAAGCAGAAGGCAGTTCCAATATGCAGCAGCTTATACGAGATATCCAGCACCTGAGTAAGGGTGGATATCAGATGTTTTCTCACACTGGAGTTTGTGTCTATGGTGACTGACAAATGGAAGGGTGGCGTCACGAGGCCATGGAGGATTTCCCACATTGTGACTTGTGAGATGGTCCAAACAGCAATGTTTCCTTCTACTGGACAGGTGGTGTCTGGTTTGTTTGCTACAAGGTCCACATTATGGAAAGTTTGTGTAGCAGAGCTCTCCCTCATGGATGCCTGAAAGCACAACTCCATTGACCATTGCAGCTGAGGAACATGGCAGGTTTGATCTCGTGCCTCTGAGGTGAAGTTCCAAGAGGCCTGAGTTGACATGGAGTTATATGCTGTTGGGTCACAATGCTGGTTGTTATCCAGGGAGATGTTACAATGTTGTGGTTGTCATGGGGCAATGCAGGATTCTCCTGCACTGAGTATTAGACACAGCTACCAAGAGCAAGGTGTCCTTCTGGGGAAGGAGGGGTTCTGTTGTGTGGCTGAGAGACCACATGTTGAAATATAAGTTGGTATTGGAGAACAGGTTTCTGGGTACAGGAGACTGAAAACCTAAGCTAGGGTACCAATGAAGTACTTGAGGCATGTCAGGTTCAATCTTCTGACTCAGGGCCTTTTACTTGGATGTCTGTCTGGAGGAAGGTGCTCATTGTGTGTCAGAATATGTACTTGGGTCCAGAGCATTCTTTGAAATTGAGCTGGGCTCAGGGGCTTTGTACTTTGCTCCTAAGATTCATGGTTTTGGCAAACGTGAAGGGCAGTGTTTTCTTCAGGAGTGTAAGCACACTTATCCGATGTGGCACCAGAGGCCCCACCCTGGAGGGCATGTGGAACAGAGCTTTGGGGACAGAAATCTGCAAACACAAACTATGGTTAGGGTGAGGGCAAGTGTGATCACAGGCCAAATCTGCAGGCTGTGAGTGCACGTTATAGTGTATTGAAATTAAGGTGTCATGAAGGCCATAGCGCTGGTTTTTCTGTCTGGACTCTGTCTAGGACAGTCACAAAATGTAGGGCCTTTATCATGGGGCCATGGGATATTCTTGAACTGTGGGGATTCTGCCCAACTCCCTAGAGCTTGGTGTGTCTGCGGGAAGGGAAGACTGTTGTTTCCCATCTCAGGGGAACCCCAAAAGAGGGATTCCAGAGACAGGTTCTGGAACTGGGCGTCTGAAAAACATCGAAAGTTAGGATTTGGCCCTAGGGACTTCGCAGGATGCCCTGTGTGCTCCTTGTCCAGCTACCAAGGCGGTTTGTTTGAAAGCAGGCTCACACTGAGGGTCACAATGCCTGTTTGTGCCCAGGGCAACTCCCATGAGTGGCCATGGTCTCATGGGACATGAAGCTGGTTCGCACGCTGAGGGTTGGACACACTTCTCAACAGCCAGGACTCCTGCCATCGGGTAGGAGGAGTACTCCTGTGCTTCAGGTTCCCCCATAGGCAGGGATGTGAGCTATGGTCTGGGGAGAGATGCCTGAATATCCAAGTTGAGTAGATGTGATGTCTTCAGGCCATGACAGATACCACCTGCAGGATATGGAGCAAACTTTCTGTGTGGCTGACTAGAGGTTGTGGATCAGACTGTGTCAGACTGAGCCTGAGTGCCCATGGCGGCCTATGATATTAGGGTGAGGTTGAGGGCCATGCAGGTGGATCCTCATCTGGGGTTTCTGGGCAGACTCACCAGGCACTACTTCTGTCTGTGGGGTAGGCAGAATGCTGTGTTTTGGCTCCAGAATTCCCTGTCAAGAAGGCTTGGTGATGACTAGGGGGAGGATAAAATTGTAAACACAAGCAAAAGTTAAATTCAGAACCAAGCGGAAGGCAGTTCGAGTGTGTAGCAGCTGATTCGAGACATCCAGCACCTGAGTCAGGGCGGTTTTCCAATGTTTGCTCACTCTTGACTTTGTGTCTATGTTGGCCACCAAACGGTGAATTTGCATCAAAAGGGCATGGAGGATTTCCCACTCTGCATCTTGTGAGATGCTCCAAACAGTAAGGTTTCCTTCTACTGGACAGGGAGAGTCTGGTTTGTTTGCTCCAGGGTCCTCCATATGGAAACGTTGGTAGCAAAGCTCTCCCTCATGGATGCCTGGAAAGAACTACTCCATTGACCATTTCAGCTCAGGAACATGGCAAGTTCGATCTGGTGGCTCTGGGGAGAAGTTCCAAGGGGGCTGAGTTGACATGGAGTTTGATGCTGTTCGATCACAATGCTGCTTTATATCCAGGGAGACACTGGAATGTTGGGATGGTCAGGGGCAATTCAGGATTCTAATACACTGAGTCTTAGACACAGCTACCAAGAGCAAGGTATCCTTCGGGACAGGAGGGGTCTGTTGTGTGGCTCAGGGACAACATGTAGGTGTTTGCAGACTTCTCTCCCAAAGCCATGGCTCTCATGCCCTCCAGGATAGGCTCACTCGAGGTGCACCAAAGGACTGTGGCTGCTATTCCCAAGGAAACAGTGCCCATCACAGTTGCCCAAACCTTACAGATTAAGAGAAACCTGCAAGGCCCCTGAGCCCATCCCAATATTGGCAGCCGCTCTGGATGCAAATGTGCAGTCTGAAACAACCTGATCCCCTCCATCCAGGCAGACAGCCACGTCAATGGTCCTGAGTCAGAAGATTGAACTGGCATGCCCTTTGACCTCATTGGAACACTTGATTAGGTTGTCAGACATCTGTCCTCAGGGGCATATTCAGGAATACCAACTTATGATACAAATGGGGTCCCTGAGCCACACAACAGAACATCTCCTGTACCCAGAAGGAAACCGTGCTTTTTACCTGTGTTAAACCCTCGGGATAAGTGAATCCTACATGGCTCCTTAGCCACCAGCACATTCTAAGATCTCCCTGGTAACAAACCAGCATTGTGACCCATCTGAAGGAGATTCCATGTTAACTCATCACCCTTGGTACTTCGCCCCAGAGCCAACAGAACGAACCCGCCATGTTCCTTAACCGCAATGGTCAGTGGAGGTGTGTCTCCAGGCATCCATGTCAGAGAGCTCTGCTATCCATAATTTCAACATGGGGGACCCTGGAGCAATCAAACCAGATTCCATTTGTCCAGTAGAAGGAAACCTTGCTCTTTGGAGCATGTCACAAGTCTCAGCGTGGAAAATCCTCCATGGCGATTGACGCCATTCCTCCATTTTTCGGTCATCATAGACACAAATTCCAGTGTGAGCAAATATCTGACATCTGCCTTTACTCAGGTGCTGGTTATCTCGAATAAGTCCCTGCACATTGGAACTGACTTCCGCTTGACACTGAATTTAACCATAGTTGTATTTACAACTCCATCCTCATCCTAATTGTCCCCAAGCCCTCTTGATAGGGCATTATCGAGCCACAACACAGCATTTTGCCTGCCCCATAGAAAGAAGAGGTGCCTGATGGGTCTGCC
This sequence comes from Neogale vison, assembly GCF_020171115.1. NCBI lineage: Eukaryota > Metazoa > Chordata > Mammalia > Carnivora > Mustelidae > Neogale > Neogale vison. The sequence continues at coordinate 79,617,328 of NC_058095.1, forward strand.
CAGATCCCCCACATTAGGATCCACCTGCATGGCCCTCAACAATGCCCTAATATCATAGGCCACCATGGGCAATAAAGCTCTGTCTGACATAGCCTGATCCACGACCTCCAGTCAGCCACCTAGACATTGGGCCCCATATCCAGCAAGGGGGACCAGGCATGGCCAAAAACTGCCATCTGTGCTCAACCTGGTTATTCAGGAATCTGTCCCACGAACTTAGCTCAAATCCCTGCTTATGGGGGAACCTGAAGCACAAGAGTACTTCTTCCCAATGGTAGGAAATATGGCCTGTGATATGGGTGTCCAACCCTCAGAGTGGGAACCAGCTGCATGGCCATTGAGACCACGGTCACTCATTGGAGACGCCCTGGGCACATAAAGGCATTGTGACCCTCAACGTGAGCCTGCTTTCAAAAAAATACCCCTCGTTAGCTGCACCAGGAGTACGCAGAGTGGGCTTACCAGGTTGCTATGGCCAAATACTCTCCCTCGTTGGTGTTTTCCAGGCACTCAGACCCAGAAACTGTCTCCAGAATAACTTTTCAGGTTCTCCTGAGACTGAAAACAGCCTTCTCTTTCCCCAGAGACACCAAACTCTTGGGGGCTGGGAAGAATACCCAGAGACGAAGATTCTCCCATGGCCCCATAAGGCCACCCCTATATTTTGCGACCGTCCTAGACACAGAATCCAGACAAAATAACCTTCACTACCGCCTCCATGACACCCTAATTTCAGTACAATATGAAATGCCCTCAGGGCCTGCACATCGGCCCGTGATCACCTCGGGCCTCACCCTAACCCTAGTTTGCATTTTCAGATTTCTGTCCCCAAAGCCCTGGCCCACATGCCCTCCAAAATGGGGACTCTGGTGCAGCAACAGATGATTGTGCCAACTCTCCCAAAAGAGTCTCTACACTTCACTGTTACCCAAACCATGAAGATTAAGAGCAAAGTAAAAGTCGCCGAGCCCATGTCAATTTCAAAGGACACTCTGGAGAAATGCCTATTCTGACACACAATCAGCACCTGCCTCCAGACAGACATCCAAGTAAAAGGCCCTGAGTCAGAAGATTGAACCTGACATGCCCCTAGGACTTCATTGATACCCTATCTTATATTTTCACATGCCAGGCCCCAGAGGCCTGTTCTCCAATACCAATTTATATTTCAATATGTGGTCCCTGAGCCACACTATAGAACCCCTCCTGTCCCCAGAAGGATACCTTGCTCTTGTTAGCTTTGTCCAAGGCTCAGTGTAGGAGAATCCTGCATAGCCCCTGAGCACCCCATCATTCTAACATCTGCCTGGATAAAAACCAGCTTTGTTATCCAACAGCATGAAACTTCATGTCAGTTCAAGCCAGAAGGAACTTTTTCCCCAGAGCCAACAGATCGAACCTGCCATGTTCCTCAGCTGCTATGGTCAATGGAGGTGTGCTTTCCAGGCATCCATGCGGGAGAGCTCTGCTACCCAAACTTTCCATATGGGGTATGGTGGAGCAAACAAACCAGACTCGCCCTTTCCAGTACAAGGAAAACTTGCTGTTTGGAGCATCTCATAAGCCCCAGCGTGGGAAATCCTCCATGGCCTCGTGACGCCACCCCTCCATTTGGTGGTCATCATAAACACAAACCTCAGTATGAGCAAACATCTGACATCTGCCCTTACTCAGGTGCTGGATAACTCGAATCAGTCACTACACACTGGATCTGCCTTCTGCTTGGCACTGAAATTAACTGTAGCTTGTATTGACAATTCCATCCTCACCCTCCTGGTCCTCAAGCCCTCTTGATAGGGAATTCTGGAGCCACAACTCCGAATTCTGCATGCCCCACAGAAAGAAGAATTCTGTGGTGAGAATGCCCAGAAACCCAACATGGGGATCCATCTGCATGGCCCTCGACAGCACCCTAATATCATAGGCCGCCATGAGCACTCAGGCTCTGTCTGACAGAGCCTGAGCCACGACCTATAGCCTGGCACATGATCAGTGGGCCATATAACCTGCTGGTGGGACCTGCCTTGTCCCAAAGCCGTCACATATGTTCAACCTGGATATTCAGGAATCTCTCCCCAGACCGTAGTTCAAACACCTGAGTATGGAGGAACCTGATACACAAGAGTACTCCTCATTCCAGATGGCAGGAAACCTGGCTGTTGAGATGGGTGCCCAACCCTCAGAGCAGGAACCAGCTGCATGGCCCATGAGACCACGGCCACTCTTGGTAGCCACCGTGAGCACAAATAGGCATTGCAGCCCTCACCATGAGCCTGCTTTCAAACAAACGCCCTTGGTATCTAGACCAGCAGCCCGCCGAGAGTTCCTGCAAGGTCCCTAGATCCAAATCCTCACCCTTGTTCGTGTTTCATGGCACACAGACCCGAAACTGTCTCTGGAATCCCAAATTTGGTATTCCCTGAGATGAAAAACAATCTTCCCTTCCATCAGAGACACCAAACACTTAGGAGCTGGGCAGAATCCCCATAGACAAAGAATCCCCCATGGCCTCATGAATCCACCGGTACAATTTGTGACCGTCCCGAAAATACAATCCTGACAGAAAAGCCAGGGCTACTGTCTCCAAGACACCGTAATTTCAGTACACTATGCACTGCCCTCAGGGCCTGCATATCGGGCCTATGATCACCTCGGAACTTACCCTAACCCTAGTTCACGTTTACAGATTTCTGTCCCCAAAGGCCTGGCCCACATGCCCTCCAGGATGGGGCCTCTGGAGCCACACCAGATGACTGTGCCTAACCTCCCGAAGAAAACTCTGTCCTTCACTGTTGCCCAAATCCTGAAGATTAGGAGCAATTTGCAAAGCCCCTGAGCACACCACATTTGCGAGGAAAACTCTGGACCAAAATGTGCATTTTGGCACACCATTAGCACCTGCCTCCAGGCAGACATCCATGGCAAAGGGCCTGAGTCAGAAGATTGACCCCGACATGCCCCTAGGACTTCATCAATACCACAGATTAGATTTTCAGGCGCCTGTCCCCAGAGGCCTTTTCTCCAATACCAAATTATATTCCAACATGTGGTCCATAAGCCACACAACAGAACCCCTCCTGTCCCCAGTAGGATAGTTTGCTCTTGGTAGCTATGTCCAAGACTAAGTGTAGGAGAATCCTGCATGGCCCCTGACCACCCCAACATTCTAACGTCTCCCTGGATACAAACCATCATTATGATCCAACAGCATGAAACTCCATGTCAACTCAGGCCACTTGGAACTTCGCCACAGAGACACCAGCAAGAACCTGCCATGTTCCTCAGCTGCAATGGTCAATGGAGATGTGCTTTCCAGGTATCCATTTTAGAGAACTCTGATACCCAACCTTTCCATATGGGGACCCTGGAGGAAACAAACCAGAATCGCCCTGTCCAGTAGAAGGAAACCTTGCTGTTTGGAGCATCTCAAAAGCCCCAGCATGGGAAATCCTCCATGGCCTCGTGACACCACACCTCCATTTAGTGGTCATCATAGACACAATGTCCAGTGTGAGCAAGCATCTGACATCAACCCTTACTCAGGTGCTGGTATCTCGAATCAGCATATGTACACTCGAACTGCCCTCTGCTTGGCAATGAATTTAACTGTAGCTTGAGTTTACAATTTTATCCTCACCCTCCTGGTCACCAAGCCCTCTTGACAGGGAATTCTGGAGCCAAAATGCATCATTCTATCCACCCCACAACAGAAGACATGCCTGGCGAGTCTGCCAAGAAACTCCATATGGGGATCCACCTGCATGGCCCTCGATGACCCCCTAATATCATAGGCCGCCATGGGCACTCAGGCTCTGTCTGACACAGCCTGAGCCTCGACCTCTTGTCAAACACACAGGCAGTTCACCCCATATCCTACAGGTGGGACCTATTGTGGCCCGAAGCCATCCCACCTACTCAACCTGGATATTCAGGTATCTCTCCCCAAACCGTAGCTCAAATCCCTGCCTATGGGGGTACCTGAAGCACAGGAGTACTCCTCCTACCCGATGGCATGAATCCTGGCTGTTTAGATGGGTGTCCATCCCTCAGAGTGGGAACCAGCTGCATGACCCATGAGACCACGGCCACTTATGGGAGTCGCCCTGGGCAAAAACAGGCATTGTGACTCTCAGCCTGAGCCTGCTTTCAAACAAACCTCCTTGGTAGCTGGACCAGGAGCACACAGGGCAGGCCTACCAATCCCTAGGGCCAAATCCTCACACTCGTTCGTGTTTTCCAGGCACCCAGAACCATAAACTGTCTCTGGAATCCTTCTTTTGGAGGTCCCCTGATATGGAAAACAGCAGTCTTCCCTTTCCCCAAGGACACCAAACTCTATGGAGCTGGGCAGAATCCCCAGAGACGAAGATACTCCCATGGACCCATGAAGACTCCCCTACATTTTGCGACTGTCCTAGAAACACAATCCAGACAGAAAAGTTTGTGCTACCACCTCCATGACACCTTAATTTCAGTACACTATGAGGTGCACTCCCGGTTTGCAGATTAGGCCTGTGATCACACTGGCCCACAGCCTAACCATAGTTTGTGTTTGCAAATTTCTGTCCCCAAAGCCCTGGCCCACATGCCATAAAGGATGAGGCCTCTGTTGGCAAACCGGGAGAGTGTGCCAACCCTCCTGAAGAAAACTCTGCCCTTCACGATTGTCAAAACCATGAATATTAGGAGCAAAGTACAAAGCCCCTGAGCTCAGCTCAATTTCGAAGAATGCTCTGGACCCAAGGGCATATTCTGACACACAATGACCACCTGCCTCCAGACAGACATCCAAGTAAAAAGCCCTGAGTCTGAAGTTTGAATCTGACATGCCTCTAGGACTTTACCAATACCCTAGCTTAGGTTTTTAGGCTCCTGTACCCAGAGGCCTGTTACCCAGTACCAACTTATATTCCAACATGTGGTCCCTGAGCCCCACAACAGAACCTCTCGTGTCCCTTGCTCTTGGTAGCTGTGTCCAAGATTCAGTGCAAGACAATCCTGCATGGCCCCGTGACAACCACAACATTCTAACAACTCCCTGGATAACAACCAGCATTGTGACCCAGCAGCATATAACTCCATGTCAACTCAGGCCTCTTGGAACTTCGCCTCAGAGGCACCAGATCAAACCTGCCATATTCCTCAGTTGCAATTGTCAATGGAGTTGTGCTTTCAGGAATCCATGAGGGAGAGCTCTGCTACACAAAATTTCCATATTGGGCACCCTGGAGCAAACAAACCAGACTCCACCTGTCCAGTAGAAGCAAACATCGCTGTTTGGAGCATCTCACAAGTCACAGAGGTGGAAATCCTCCAAGGCCTCGTGACGCAACCCTTCCATTTGGAAGTCATCATAGACACAAACTCCAGTGTGAGCAAATATCTGATATCCACATTTACTCCAGTGCTGGATATCTCGTATCAGCCGCTGCACACTGGAACAGCCTTCCACTTGCCACTGCATTTAACCATAGCTTTTGTTTACAATTCCATCCTCACCCTCCTTTTCCACATGTCCTCTTGATAGGGAATTCTTGAGCCACAACACAGCATTCTGCCTGCCCCACAGAAGAAGTGCCTGGTGAGTCTGCACAGAAAACCCACATAAGGATCCAACTGCATGGCCCTCGATGGCACCCTTATATCATAGGCTGCCATGGGCACTGAGGAACTGTCCAACACAGCCTGGGCCACGACCTCAAGATACCACTTAGACAGTGGAGCCCATATCCTTTGGGTGGGACCTGCCGTGGAACAAGCCGTCACATCTACTCAACCTAGATATTCAGGCATCCCTCCCCATACTGTAGCTCAAATCCCTGTCTATGGGGGAACCTGAAGCCCAAGTGTACTCCTTCCCGATGGCAGGAAACCTGGCTGATGAGATGGGTGTCCAACCCTCAGAGTGGAGCCAGCTGCATGGGCCATAAGACCATGGTAACTTATTGGAGCCACCCTGGGCACAAACAAGTGTTATGACCCTCAGCATGAGCCTGCTTTCAAACAAACACCCTCAGCAGTTGGGCCAGAAGCCCACAGAGCGGGCGTCCCAGGTTCCTAGGGACAAATCCTCACGGTCATTCGTTATTTCCAAGCTCCCACCCAGAACCTGTCCCTGGTATCCCGCTTTTGGGAGTCCCCAGAGACCAAAAACAACAGTCTTCCTTTCACCCAGAGAAACCAAACTCTTGTGATCCGAGCAGAATCCCCTGAGATGAAGAATCTCCCTTGGCCCCATGATCCACCCCTACATTTTATGACCATCCTGGACACACAATCAAGACAGAAAAGCCTGTGCTACTGTCCTGTCTCTTTGACACCTTAATTTCAGTACAGTATGAGCTGCATTCAGGGACTGCAGATCGGGCCTGTGATTACCTCAGCACTCACCTCAACCTTAGTTCACGTTTGTAGATTTCTGTTCCCAAAGCCCTGGCCCACATGCCCTCAGGAAGGGGACTTTTGCGCCACACCGTACGACTATGTCTAACCTCACAAAGGAAACTCTGCCTTTCATTGTTGCCCAAATCCTGAAGACTAGTAACAATGTACTAAGCCCCTAGACCACCTCAGTTGTGAGGAAAACTCTGGAATGAAATGCACATTCTGACACATCATGAGAACCTGCCTCCAGGCAGACATCCATGTCAAAGAACCTGAGTCAGAAGATTGAAACTGAAATGCCTCTAGGACTTCATCAATACCCTAGTTGAGATTTTCAGGCGCCTTTCCCCAGAGGCCTTTTCTCCACAACCAAATTATATTCCAACATATGGTCCCTGTGCCACACTACAGAAGCCCTCCTATCCCCAGAAGGATTCCTTGCTCTTGGTAGCTGTGTCCAGGACTCAGTGTAGGAGAAACCTGCATGGCCCCCTGATCACCCCAGCAAACTAACGTCTCTCTGGATACCAACCAGCATTTTGATCCAACAGCATGAAACTCCATGTCAACTTAGGCCGCTTGGAACTTCACCCCAGAGGAAACAAATCAACCCTGTCATGTTCCTCAGCTACAATGCTCAATGGTGTTTTGCTTTCCAGGCATCCATGAAGGAGAGCTTGCTACCCAAAGTTTCCTTATGGGAGACCCTGGAGCAAACAAACCAGACTCCCCCAGTCCAATAGAAGGAAACTTTCTGTTTGGATCATCTCACAAGTCCCAGGTTGGGAAATCCTCCAGGCCTCATGAAGCCCCCCGCTCCAATTGGCAGTCTTCATAGACAAAGACTCCAGTGTGAGCAAACATATGAAATCCACCCTTACTCAGGTGCTAGATATCTCAAATCAGCCCCTGCACACTGGAACTGCCTTCCACTTGTCACTGAGTTGAACTGTAGCTTGTGTTTACAATTCCATCCTCACCCTCCTTGTCTCCAAGCCCTCTTGATAGGGAATTCTTGAGCTACAACACAGCATTCTGCTTGCCCCACAGAAGAAGTGCCTGGTGAGTCTGAACAGAAAACCCACATGAAGGTCCTCCTGCATGCCCTCAACGGCACCCTAATATCATAGGCCGCTATGGGCACTGAGGCTCTGTCTGACATAGTCTGGGCCACAACCTCCAGACAGCCACTAAGACAATGGACCCCATATCCTGCAGGTAGGACCTGCTGTGGAATGAAGCTGTAACATCTACTCAATCTGGATATTCAGGAATCTATCCCCAGATCATAGCTCAAATCCCTGCCTATGGGGGAACCTGAAGCACAGGTGTACTCCTCCTTCCCGATGGCAGGAAACCTGGCTGATGAGATGGGTCTCCGACCCTCAGAGTGCAACCAGCTGCATGGGCCATAGGATCACGGTCACTCATGAGAGCCTTCCTGGGCACAAACAAGCTTTGTGACCTTCAGCATGAGCCTTCTTTCAAACAAGCCCCCTAAATAGCTGGACCAGGAGCCCAGGGAGCAGGCCTCCCAGGTTCCTAGGGACAAATCCTCACTGTCTTTCATTATTTCCATGCTCCCACACATAATCTGTCTCTGGTATCACTCTTATGGGAGTCCCCCGAGACCGAAAACAGCAGTCTTCACTTCACAGAGAAACCAAACTCTTGTGATCTGAGCAGAATCCCCAGAGATGAAAAATCTGCCATGGCCCCATGATCCACCCCTACATTTTGTGACCATCCTGGACACACAATCCAGACAGACAAGCCTGCACTACTGCCTCCATGACACCTTAATTTCAGTACAATATGAGCTGCATTCAGGGCCTGCAGATCGGGCCTGTGATTACCTTGGGCCTCGCTGTAACCCTAGTTCACATTTGCAGATTTCTGTCCCCAAAGCCCTGGCCCACATGCCCTCAGGAAGGGGCCTCTGGAGCCACACCAGACAACTGTGCTTATCCTCCCGAAGGAAACTCTGCCCTTCACTCTTGCCCAAACCCTGAAAATTAGGAGCAAAGTACAAAACCCCTGAACCCACCTCCATTTTGAAGAACGTTCTGGACCCAAATGTGCATTGTGGCACACAATGAGCACCTACCTCCAAGCAGACATTGAAGTCAAAGGCCCTCAGTCAGAAGATTGAACCTGACATTCCTCTAGGACTTCGTTGATACCCAAACTTAGGTTTTCAGGTGCCTGTCCACAGGGACCTGTTCCCCAATACCAACTTATATTCCAACATGTGGTCCCTGAGCCACACTAAAGAACCCCTCCTGTCCCCAGTAGGATACCTTGCTCTTGGTAGCTCTGTCCCAGATACAGTGTAGGAGAATCCTGCATGGCCTTCTGACCCATCAACATTCTAATTCCTCCATTGATACCAAACAGCATTGTGATCCAACAGCATGAAACTCCATGTCAACTCAGGCTGCTTGGAACTTATCCCCAAGCCACCAGATCGAATCTGCCATGTTACTCAGCTGAAATGGACCATGGAGTTGTGCTTTCCAGGCATCCATCCGGGCAAATTCTACTACCTAACTTATCACATGGGGGACCCTGGAGCAAACACACCAGACTCCACCTGTCCAGCAGAAGGAAACCTTGATATTTGAAGCATCTCTCAAGCCCCAACATTGGAAATCCTCCATGGCCTCTTGACGCCAACTCTCCATTTATTGGTCATCATAGACAAAGACTCAAGTGTGAGCAAACATCTGACATCCTCCTTTACTCAGGTGCTGGATATCTCACAGAATCCACTGCAGATAGGGACAGCCTACCACTTGGCACTGAATTTAACTGTAGCTTGTGTTTATAATTCCATTCTCACCCTACTGGTCCCAAAGCCCTCTGGATATGGAATTCCAAAGTCACAACAAGGTATTCTGCCTTCCCCATAGAAAGAAGAAGTGCCTGGTGAGTCTTCCCAGAAAACCCACACGAGGATCAATCTGCGAGGCCCTCAAGGGAACCCCTATTTATAGGCTGCCCTGGCCTCTCGTACGGTGTCTGTCAGAGCCTGAGCCCCAACCTAGTGTAAGCAACACAGACAGCGGGACACATATCTAGCATGTGGGACTGAACATGGCCTTACACCATCATCTCTAATCATCCGTGGTATTAAGGTACCTGTCCTCAGACCTTTGCTGGAATCCCAGCCTATGGGGGAACCTGAAGCATAACAGAGAACTCCACCTTTTCCATGGCAGGAATCCTAACTGTTGGGATGGGTTTCCAACTTTCAGAGTTGGAGCCAGCTGCATGGCCAATGAGACCACAACCACACATGAGGGCCTCCTAGGGCCCAAAAAGGCACTGTGACCCTAAGTCTGAGAATTCTTTCAAACAAGCCCTCTCAGTTGCACCACCAGGATCCTGCTTGGTAGGCCAGGGACGCCCATAGGCCCATATCCTAACCCTTGGTGGGATATTCCAAGCATTGAGACCCAGAGCCCGTCTCTGGAATCCCTGTTTTGGGGCACGCCTAAGACGGAAAACGGCACTCTTCCCTTCCCCGAAAAACCCACCAAACTATTGGGAGATGCCAGGATCCTTAGAGAGTAAAATCTCCCATGTACTCATGGGACCACACCTGCATTCCGAGGCCATCCTGGATACAGAATCCAGACATAAAAGCCTGTGCTACTGCCTTCGTGTCGCCCTAATTACAGTTCCTGACGAGCTGCCCTCCAGGTCTACGCAGTGGGACTGCGATCACCGTGCCATTATCCCTAACCCGAGTTTGTGTTTACAGACTTCTCTCCATAAGCATGGTTCACATGCCCTCCAGGGTGGGGTCTTGGAATCACATCACAGCACTGTGCATGCCATCCCCTAGGAAACTGTACATGTCATAATTTTCCAAACCTCCAGATTAGGAGAAACCTGCAAATCCCCTGAGGACACCGCAATATTGGAAGCTGCTCTGGATGCAAATGCACAGTCTGAAACACTCTAATAACCTCCATCTAGGCAGACACCCAAATCAACTGTCCTGAGTCTGAAAATTGAACCTGACATGCCCCTAGGACTTCATTGGAACCCTAGATTAGGTATTCAGGCATCTGTCTTCAGAGGCCTGTCCTGGAATATGAACTTATGATACAACATGTGGCCCCTGAGCCACACAACACTACATCTCCTGTCCCCAGAAGGGGACACAGATCTTTGACCTGTGTTAAACCCTCAGGGTAGGAGTAGCCTGCCTGGCACCTTAGCTACCAGCACATTCTAAGATCTCCCTGGTAACAAGGCAGCATTGTAACCCATCTGCAAGATATTCAATGTCAACTCAAGGCCTTGGTACTTCTCCCCAGAAAATCCACATGAGAATCCACCTGCACAGCCCTCTATGACACCCCAATATAATAGGCCACCCTGTGCACCAATGCTCTGTCTGACACAGCCCGAGCCCCGACCATATGGCAACCACACAGATAGAGAGCTCCATATCCTACAGCTGTGAGTTGCCTTGACCTGAGTCTTTCATTTCGATCCAACCTGGGTATTCAGGTACCTGTTCCAGAATATAGCTCAAATTCCTGCCCATGGGGGACCCTGAAGAACAAAAGAGTACTCCTCCTTCCCAATGGCAGGAAAACTAAATGTTGAGAGATGGCTTTTTAACACTCAGATTGGGATACAGGTGTATGGAACAAGAAACAGCGCCCACTCAAGATGGACAGCTGGGCACAAAAAAGCATTGTGTCCCTCACCCTGAGACCCATTTCGAACAAGCCCCTGTGGGAGCTGGACCAGGACCCCACAGAGTGGGCCTGTCAGGCCCCTAGGCCCAATTTCTAAGCCTTGGTGGGGTTACCCAGGCTCCAGGAGCCAGAACCCATCTCTGGAATCCATTTTTTGAAAGGAACACTGACACGGTAAAACGCGATCTCCCCTTGCCCCAGTAAGACACCAAACTCTTGGATGCCAGGCAGAAACCCCAGATAGGAAGGAACTCCCATGGACACATGAGGACACCCATCCATTCTGAAGCCATCCTAGACACAATCCAGACAGAAAAGCCTGTGCTCCTGCCTCCCAACCGCCCGAATTTCAAATCCGCAGAGCTGCCCTCAGGGTCTGCAGATCGGGCCTGCCATCACCTTGCCCCGAACTCGTACCCGATTTTGTGTCTGAAGATTTTGGTCCCAGAGCCCTAAACTCTATGCCCTCCAGGATGGGACCTCCGGAACCACAGCACATCACTGGGCCTGCTCTCCGGAGGAAACTCTGCCCATCTCAGTTGCCCAAACCCTCCACATTAGGAGAAACCTGGAAGGTTCCTGAGCTCACCCCAATTTCATAGGCTGCTCTGGAAAAAATGCACTGTCTGACACAGCCTCAGCACCTACCTCCAGGAAGACATGAAGGTCAATGGCGCTGAGTCTGAAGATTGAATCTGACATTCCCCTAGGACCTCATCAGAACCCTAGCTTAGGTTTTCAGGCCTCTGTCTCTAGAGGCCTGTTCTGGAAAACCAATATATGGTCCAACCTGTGGTCCATGAGCCACACAAGGGAAAAGCCCCTCTTGTCCTGAGAAGGAAACGTTTCTCCTGGGAACTGCTTCTAACCCTTAGGATAGGAGAATTCAGCATGGGACCAGGTCCTCCACCACATTCTAAACTCTCCCTGGACACAAAGCAGCATTGGGACCCGTTAGACTGAGAACTTCCATCAACTCAGATCACTTAGATCTTGGAACCAGTGACAGCAGATCAAGCCTGCCCTGTTCCTTGGCTGTAAAGGAAATGTGAGGTGGGCTTCCCAGGCATACATTCAGAGACCTGTGCTATCGAATCTTCCATATGGGGGAACCTGGAGCTCTCTAAGTGGACTTCCCCTGTCCCACAGTAGGACACCTTGTTGTTTGGAGCAGCTCACAAGCTCCAGCTTGGGAAAACCTCCAAGGTATCTTGAGAAACCCACACCATTCGTCAGCCATCATGGATACAAACTCCAACGTGAGCAGACATCTGACCCTCTACCATAGTCAGATGCTGGAGATCTCGAAACAACTGCTGTACATTGGAACGGCCATGTGCTTGGCACTGAGCTTAACCATAGCTTGTGTTTTTAGACTTCTGTCCTCACAGTCCTCGCCTGCAAGCCCTCCATATTGGGAATTCTGGAGCCACAACGCAGCCTACTCCCTGCCCATCAGAAAGAAGAGGTACCCTGAATCTGCGCAGAAAGCCCACACGAGGATCCAGTTGCACACCTCTCAATGGCACCCCAATATCATAGACCGTCCTCTGCCCAAATGCTTTGTCTGACACAGCTCGAGCCCCAACCTCCAGTCAGCCACCAGACAGCAGGCCTCATATCCAGCAGGTGGGTCCTGCCTTGGCCCAAGGCCCTCATCATGAAGCAACTGGGGTAATCAGGTACCTGTCCCAGAACTTAGCTCAAATTCAGGCCCATGGAAAACACTGAAGCAGAAATGAGTAGTACTCCTTCCCCATGGCAGGAAAACTGAATGTTGAGATGACTGTCCAACCCTTAGAGTGGGAGCCAGGTGCATGGCCCATGAAACCACACCCACTCATGATGGGCAGCTGGGCACAAACAGGCGTTGTGACCCTCACCTTAAGACCCTTTCCAACAAGCCCCCTCGCGAGCTGGACCAGGAGCCCACAGAGCAGGCCTGTCATGCTCCTAGGACCAATTTCTAAGCCTTGTTGGGTTGATCCAGGTGCCCGGACACAGAACTAATCTCTGGAATGGCTGTTTGGATGGGATCCCTGAGATGGAAAACCGCGCTCTTTCCTTGCCACAGAAAGACACCAAACTCTTGGGTGCCAGGCAGAATCCCCAGAGAGGTAGAATCTCCCATGGACCCTTGAGGCCACCCCTCCATTCCATGGCCGTCCTAGACACACAATCCAGACAGAAAATCCTGTGCCCCTGCCTCCCAGCCGTCCGAATTTCAAATCCCGAGAAGCTGCCCTCAGGGTCTGCAGATAGGGCCTGCCATCACCTCCCCCCTAACTCTTACCCAAATTTGTGTCTGAAGACTTTGGTCCCAAAGTCCTGATCCACATGCATTCCAGGATGGGGCATCCAGAACCACATCACATCACTGGGCCTGATCTTCCGGTGATACTCTGCCAATCTCAGTTTCCCAAGCCCTACAGATTAACAGAAACCTGCAAGGCCCCTAAGCCCATCCCAATTCCATAGGCCGCTCTGGAAAAATGCACAGTCTGAAACAGCCTCAGAACATACCTCCAGGAAGACATGCAGGTCAATGGAAAGGGATGAATGCCCTAAGACCTTGGTGGGTCCAAGGTGCTGTGTGTGCGGCCAGCTGTTTCAGTGTCTGTTGGAAGGTCTGGACACAGGCTATGTAAGACAGAGCATTAGTGCTTAGGGTGGCCTATGCAATTGGGGTGTTGCCAAGAAATAAGCAGGTTGATCCTCCTTTTGGGTTTCTGGGCAATGCCATAGACAATGTATTTCTTCCGGTGGGCAGGCAGGATGCTTCGTTTTGGCCCCAGTATTCCCAATCAGGAGGGCTTGGGGGAAGGAGTGTGAAGACGGAGGTCTGAAAACACAAACTAGCGTGAGGTTTGGGCCAAGGGCATGGCAGGCCCACTTTGAAGAGGCTGAATCGAAATCTCCTGCATCTGAAGTCAGGGTGAAGATCAGACGTTGGCTGAGGCTGGAGTTTGTATCCATGATGGCCCCTTCTTGAATCAGGGGACTCATGAGGCTAAGGAGGTTTTTCCACGCTGTTTGTGAGTTGCTCCAAACCACAATATTTCCTTCTGAGGGATAGTCGAGTCTTTGTTGGATGGCTCCAGGACGTCTCATACGGAAGGACTGGAGAGCAGGGTTTGAAGGATGGATGCCTGTACAGCATACCTCGCATTCCCATTGGCTATTTGTGACAAGACATGTTTGAACTGCTGGCTCTGGGGCGAGTTACCCAGTTGGCTGAATTGAAACGGACTCTCCTGAGGATGGGACATAATGTGGGTTTGTGTCCATGGAGACCTTGCAATGTGCTGGTGGTTCAGGGGCCCTGCAGAATTCACCTGGCTGAATCGTTTGATACAGCTCCAATAAGAAAGCTCCCCATGTAGAGATGAGAAAGGTTCTGTTTGGTGCCTCAGAAAAGCCCTAGATGCTGGTCTTTGAAACCAGTCCTCTGAGGAAAGACACCTGGAAACCAAAGCTAGGGTTCAGATTAGGGCCTCGGGGGCTGTCTGTTTCAATCTTGTGTCTCTGGGGACACTGTCTGAGTGTCTACATGGAGATAGTTGCTCAGCTGGAGTCAGAGTGCCCCTCTTAGTCCAGGGCAGCCTGCGCTATCAGGATGGCCTTGGGGGCTTTGGAGATTTCTCCTAATCTATAGGGTTTTGGCCAATGGTTTAGGCACAGTTTCCTCGGAAAGGACAGGCACAGTCCTTTTGGCATTAGCCTAGAAGGTGTGTGGGTCCATGCTGTGAGCACAGACGTCTGAAAACAGAAAGTCAGGTTAGTTGTGGTACCGAGGGTATGGCTGGCCGGAGCTACAGACCGTGAGGGAAGCTCCTTGGCTATTGAAAGAAGAGCGAGTGGAAGGCGGTCCCTCAGTCTTTTGTCTCTGAATGTTCTGTCCAGTATAGCCATGGATTATAGGGTGGCCCCAGGGGCTATGGACGAGTCTCCCTGTCTGGGGATTTGGCCCAGTTCCCAAGAGTTTGCGATCATTTTGTGGAAGGGTGTACTCCTGTTGTCTGGCTCAGGTGTCTCTCCAAGAGAGGGATTCCAGAGCAGAGCGCCAGGTACAGGCGACTGGAAAACTCGAAATATGGTGAGGATTGGGAACATAGGGGCTTTGTAAGCCCCATATGTGGGCTCATGGTTTTGGCCCTGAGAGGCCTTACTTCTACATGTGTCTCACAATGAGGGTCACAATCCGAGTCTGTGCCCAAGTCGGCACTCAAGTTTGGGCATAGCCCCAGGAGCTATGAAGGTTTCTGCTACCCTGAAGGTGTGACTCCATGCAAACGGCAAGATTTACAGCCATGGGGAAAGAGGAGTTCTGATTTGTGCTTCAGGTACCCACCTGTGTGGGGATTTGATATAATGTCTAGGTTCAGATGTCTGAAAATACAGGTTGGGAAGAGATGAAGGCCATGGCATGTGCGATGTGCTGGGTGTGAGGCCAGCTGTCTCCTTGTTTGTTGGGACGTCTGGCCTCAGGCTGTGTCAGACAGAACATTCGTGCCCAGGGCAGCCTATCCAATTGGGGTGCGGTAGAGGCCCAAGCAGGTGGATCCTCATTTGGGGTTTCTGGAGAGCCCCATAGGACAATGTTTTTCTTTTGGTAGGAAGACAGAGGGCTGTGTGGTTCCAGAATTCCCAGTCTGGAGGCCTTGTTTGCCAGGAGTGTGAGGAAGGAAGTCTGAAAACACAAGCTAGCTTTAGGTTTGGGGCCGAGGGCTCGGCAGGTCCACTCTGAAGAAACTGAATTGAGATCTCCTGCATCTGAGGTCAGGGCAAATATCAGACATTGCGTCAGGCTGGATTTTGTGTACATGATGGCCTCTTCCTGAAAGGGGTGGGGACGTCATGAGGCCAGAGATGTTGCCCTCTGCTGGGAGTTGTGAGCTGCTCTGAACCTCAAGGTTTCCTTCTGCAGGACAGTCGAGTGCTATTGGATGGTTCCAGGATGCCCCATACGGAAAGACTCGAAAGCACGTGTCTAAGCATGGATGCCTGGAAACGCCACAACACATTCCCATTGACTGGATGGGACAAGGCAGGCGCAATCTGTGAGATCTTGGGCGAGCTACCCAGAGGGCTGAGTTGTAATGGACTCTCCTAAGGATGTGTCATAATGTGGGTAGGTAGCCATGGAGACCTTGGAATATGGTGGTGGCTCAGGGCCTTTGCAGGATTCTCCAACCCGAAGGGTTTGACACAGCTCCAGCAAGGAAGCTTCCCATGTGGAGACGAGAGGTATTCGGTTTGGTGCCTCAAGAAATCCCCATATGCTGGTCTTCAAACCCAGGCCTCTGAGGAGTGACAACTGGAAACCAAAGCAAGAATTCAGATTAGGGCCTAAGGGCCTGTCCAGTTCAGTCTTCTATCTCTGTGGACATCTGTCTGCATGTCTGTGTGGAGGTAGTTGCTGAGCTTGTGTCAGAATGCCCCTGTTTGTCCAGGGAGGCTTACAGTAGTGGGATGTCCTCGAGGACCTTGAGGTTTCTCCTATTCTGTAGGGTCGTGGCCAAAGGAATGGGCACAGTTTCCTAGGAGAGAGCAGGCAGTCCTTTGGTGTGACTCCTGAGGCCCCAGCCTGGAGGCTGTGTGTGCCAGGGCTGTGGGGACAGATGTCCGAAAACACAAATTCGGCTCAGGTTTGGGACCAAGGTTATGGCAGGCCTCATCTATGGTCTGTGAAGGGATCACCTCGGGCTATGAAAGGGGGGCGAGTAGGAGGTGGTCGCTCAGGCTTTTGTCTCTGGATGTTGTGTACACCATGGCCATTTAATGTAGGGGTGGCCTCATGGGCCGAGGAAGAGTATTCCCTCGCTGGTGATTTGCCCAGCTGCCTACAGTTTGGGGTCATTCTGTGGGAAGGGTGGAGTCCTGATTTCTGCCTCAGGTGTCCCCCCCCCATTAGAGGGATTCTAGAGCAGAGCAGTGGGTACTGACACCTGGAATACCCACCACCTGGTTAGGCTTGGGGGCCTATGGTCTTGGTAAACACCATATGTGAGCTCTTGGTCCAGCCACTGAGAGGTGTTACATGAATACGGGACTCACGCTGAGGGTCACAATGTGTGTGTGTGTGTGTGTGTGTGTGTGTGTGTGTGTGCCCAAGGCTGCCCTCAAGCATGGGCGTGGCCTCATGGGCCATGCAGGTTTCTCCTACACTGAAAGTTTGACTTCCAGCCAACAGCATGTTTTTTTGCCATGGGGAAGGAGGAGTTCTGGCTCATGCGTCAGGTTCCCCCCGTGCAGAGATTGGCATAAGGTCTTGGTCCTGATGCCTGAATACCCAGATTGGGAAGGGATGATGGCCTAAGGCCATGGCGGGTCAGATGTGCTGGGTGTGCGGCCAACTGTCTCGGTGTCTGTTGGAATGTCTGGGTTCAGGGGATTAAAGGCAGAGCATTAGTGCTTACGGTAGCCTATGCAATTGGGTTGTTGCCAAGTGCTGAGCAGGTTGATCCTCATTTGGGGTTTCTGGGCAATGCCATAGACATTTTTTTTTTCTTCTGGTGGGCAGGCAGAGTGCTTCGTTGTGGCCCCAGAATTCCCAATCGGGAAGGCTTGTGTGCCAGGGCTGTGAGGACAGAAGTCTGAAAACACAAGCTAGGGTGAGGTTTGGGGCCAAGGCAACGACAGGCCCACTCTGCAAAGGCTGAATCTGGATCTCCTGCATCTGAAGTCAGGGTGAGGATCAAACGTTGGCTAAGGCTGGAGTTTGTGTCTGTGATGGCCCCTTCATGAAGCAGGAGCCTCATGAGGCTAAGGAGGTTTTCCCGTTCTGAGTTTGTGAGTTGTTCCAAACCACAAAGTTTCCTTCTGTGGGACAATCAAGTCCTTTTGGATGGCTCCAGGAAGTCCCATACGGAAGGACTGGAGAGCAGGGTTTGAAGCATGGATGCCTGTACAGCATACATCACATTGCCATTGACTCTTTGCAACAAGACATGTTTGAACTGCTGGCTCTTGGACGAGTTACACAGGGGGCTGAGTTGAAATAGACTCTCCTAAGGATGGGTCCTAATGTGAATTTGTGTCCATGGAGACCTTGGAATGCTCTGGTGGCTCAGAGGCTATGCAGAATTCTCCTGCATTAAGGGTTTGATACAGCTCCAATAAGAAATCTCCCCATGTGGAGAAGAGAGAGAGGTTCTGTTGGGTGCCTCATAAAAGCCCCAGATGCTGGTCTTCGAAACCAGTCCTCTGAGGAAAGACACCTGGAAACCAAAGCTAGGGTTCAGATTAGGGCCAAGAAGCCTGTCCGTTTCAATCTTCTGTCTCTGGGGACACTGTCTGAGTGTCTAAGGGGAGATAATTGCTCAACTAATGTCAGAGTGCCCATCTTAGTCCAGGGCAGCCTACACTATCGGGTTGGCCTCTGGGGCCCTTAAGGTTTCTCCTAATCTGTAGGGTTGTGGCCAATGGATTGGACACAGTTTCCTTGGAGAAGACAAGAGAAGTCCTTCAGTGTGGCTCCATAGGCCCTAGCCTGGAAGGTGTGTGGGTCTGTGCCATGGTCACAGAAGTCTGAAAAAACAGAAATTTGGCTTAGATGTGTTTCAGAGGATATGGCAGGCTAGATCTACAAACCATTAAAGGAGCTCCTCGGCTAATGAAATAAGGGTGAGTGGGAGGCAGTCCCTCAGGCTTTTGTCTCTGGATTTTGTGTCCAGGATAGCCATGGATTGTAACGTGGCCTTAAGGGCTTTGGACGAGTCTCCTCTGGGGATTTGGACAAGCTCCCAAGAGTTTGGGGTCATTTTGTTGAAAGGGTGGAGTCCTGTTGTCTGGCTCAGGTGTCTCTCCAAGAGAGGTATTCCAGAGCAGAGCCCCAGATAGAGGCGGCTGGAAAACCCAAACTCTGGTGAGGATTGGGAGCATAAGGGCTTGGCAAACCCCATATGCGGGCTCTTGGTCCAGCCCCTGAGAGGCCTTACTTCGACATGGGGCTCACGCTGAGGGTCACAATGCGAGTTTGTGCCCACGGCAGCACTCAAGTTTGGGCGTGGCTCAGGGGTTATGAAGGTTTCTCCTACCCTGAAGGTATGACTCCATGCCAACAGCAAGCTTTACAGATATGGGGAAGGAGGAGTTCTGATTTGTGCTTCAGTTATCCACCTGTGGGGGGATTTGATATAAGGTCTAGGTTCAGATGTCTGAAAGCCCAGGTTGGGAAGAGATCACAGTCTAAGGCCTAGGGTCCTGTCTGGTTCAATCTGCTTCTCTGGGAACATCCGTCTATGGTCTAAGTGGAGGTAGTTGTTCAGCTTGTGTCAAATCGCTGAGCGTCACAAAGCATGTTTGTATCCAAAGCAGCCCTCAACATGGCCGGGGCCTCATGGGCCACGCTGGTTTCTCCTACTCTGAATGTTGGACAACATGTGGACTAAAGCTTTCTGGGCATGGGGAAGGAGGGATTCTGATTTCTGCATCACGTTCACTGCTAGGCAGTGATTGGAGATAAGGTCTAGGTTCTGAAGCCTGAAAACTGAGGTTGGGAAGAGATGACGACCTTAGGCCATGGCGGGTGCCATATGCTCATTTTGTGGCCAGCTGTCTGGGTGTCAATTGGGACATCCAGGCTCAGGCTGTGTCAGAGAAGGCATTAGTACTCAATGTAGACTGTATTACTGTGGAACAGTCAAGTTGTGTGCAGGTTGATTCTCATTTGGGATTTCTGTGTAGCCCCAAAGGGTAAAGTTTTTCTTCTGGAGGGCAGACACAATACTGTATTGTAGCTCCAGAATTCCCAAACTGGAGGCCTTGTGGGCCAGCAGTGTGAGGACGGAAGTCTGAGAACACAAACCACATTTAGGTTTCGGTTCTAGGACACGGCAGGCACACTCTGAAGAGCAGAATCGAGATCCCGTGGTTCTGAAGTCAAGGCGAAGATCAGCAGTTGGCTCAGGTTGAGGTTTCTGCCCATGATCCGCCTTCATGAAGATTAGGGGCATCATGTGGCCTGGGAAGTTTTCCCATGATGGGAGTTGTGAGATGCTCCATGCACAAGGATTCCTTCTGCGAGTCAGTTGAGATCTGTTGGAGGGCTCCAGGACGTCTCATACAGAACTACGCAAGAGCAGGGTTCTAAGGATGGATGCCTGAAGAGCCCGCCTCGCATTTCAATTGTCTCCTAGAGACAAGGCAGGTTCGATCTGCTGGCTCTGGGGGAGCAATGGAGGGAGTTGAGTTAAAATGGACTCTCCTGAGGATGGGTCATAATGTGGGATTGTGTCCATGGAGACATTGGAATGGGATGGTGGCTCCGGTAACCTGAAGCTTTCTCCTAACGGGAGGTTTTGACACAGCTCCATAGAGCAAAGTTTCCATGTGGAGACGAGATTTGTTTTGATTGGTACCTCCGGAAACCCTGGTATACTTGTATTGAAATCCAGGCCTCTGAGGAGTGATGCCTGGAAACAAAAGCAATGGATTTGATTAGGGCCTAGGTGCCTGTCCCATTCAATCTTTTTCTATGGGCATATCTGTCTATGGGTCTGAGTGGAGGTAGTGGCTCAACTTGTGTCAGATCGCCCGTGTTTGTCCTGGACGTCCTACACTATTGGGATGGACTCAGGAACATTGAAGGATTCTCCTAATCTATAGGGCTATGTCCAAAGGAATGAGCAGAATTCCCTTGGAGAGGTCAGGCACAGTCATACGGTGTGGCTATCGGGGCCCCAGAATTGAGGGTGTGTGGCCCAGGATAGTAGAGATAGAAGCCTGAAAACACAAACACGTCTTAGGTGGGGACATAGGTATGGCAGGCCCGATCAACAGACCGTGAGGAGAAATTTTCGGGCTATGAATAAAGGGCGAGTGTGAGGCGCTTTTTCAGGATTCTGTCTCTGGATTTTGTGTCAATGGTGGCCATGGAATGTCGGGCTGGCCTCATCGGCCAGGGACGAGTTTTTCTCTCTGGGGATTTGGCCCAATTCCTAGTGTTTGGGGTCATTCCTTGGATGGTAAGAGTCCTTTCTCTATTTCTTTTTTAACCTCATGTGTCCCACCAAAGAGGGAAGCTGGAGAAGAGCTCTGAGTAAGGGCGACTAGAATTCTCGAGCTCTGGTTAAGATTGGGGGATTAGGGGCATGGCAAGCCCCATATGCGGGCTCTTGGTCCAGCCCCTGAGAGGCTTTACTTGAGGACAGGGCTCCCGCTGAGGGTCCCAATGTGTGTTTGTGACCATCGCAGCCCTCAAGCATGGCTGGGGCCTCATGGGCCACGCTGGTATCTCCTACACTGAAAGTTGGACAACATGCCAACCACAATGTTTCTGGCCATGGGGAAGGAGAAGTTCTGATTTCTACATGACGTACACTGCTTGGCAGTGAATGGAGATAAGGTCTAGGTTCTGAAGCCTGAAAACAGAGGTTGGGAAGAGATGACAACCTAAGGCCATGGCGTGCTGAGGTGCTCAGTGTGTGATCAACTGTCTGGGTGTTGGTCACAAGGTCTGGGCTCAGACTGTCTCATACTGGGCATTACTGCCCAGGCTGGACTGTATAATTGGGGTACAGTCGAGTGGCGTGCAGGTTGATCCTCATTTGGCATTTCTGGGTAGCACCACAGGGCAACGTTTTTCTTCTGGATGGCAGGCAGAGTGTTGCATTGTGTCTCCAGAATTCCCAACGTGAGGGCTTGTGGGCCAGGAATTTGAGGATGGAATTCTGAGAACACAAGTTTGGGCTAGGTTTCGCAGTGAGGGCATGGCAGGCACACTCTGCAGAGCTGAATCGAGGTCTCGTGCATCTGAAGTCAGGGCAAGGATCAGACGTTGGCTTAGGTTGGAGTTTCTGTTCATGATTTCCCCGACATGAAGGTTAGGGGGCATCAAAAGGCCATGGAGTTTTGCCCACAGTGGGATTGTCTGATGCTCTAAACCGCAAGGATTCCTTCTGTGGGAGAGTCGAGACCTGTTGGATGGATCCAGGACGTTCCATATGGAACAACTCAAGAGCAGGGTTCTAACGATGGATGCCTGGGCAGCCCAACTCGCATTCCAATTGTATCCGAGTGACAAGGCAGGTTCGATCTGCTGGCACTGGGGGAACAACCGAGGGGGCTGAATTGAAATGGACTCTCCTGAGGATCGGTCATAATGTGGGTTTGTGTCCATGGAGACCTTGGAATGGGGCAGTGGCTCTAGTGCCCTGAAGGATTTTCCTAACCTGAGGTTTTGAGACAGCTCCAAAGATCAAGTTTCCCATGTGGAGACAAGCTTTGTTCTGACTGGTTCCTTAGGAACTCCCATAAACTGGTATTGGAAACCAGGCCTCTGAGGAGAGATGCCTGGAATCCAAAGCAATGGATCTGCTTAGGGCCTAGGGGCCTGTCCGCTTCAATATTCTCCTCTGAGAACATCTGTCTAGGGTTCTGAGTGGAGGTCATTGCTCAGTTTGTGTCAGATCGCCCCTGTTTGTCCTGGTAGGCCAACACTATTTGGCTGGTCTCGGGGACTTCTGAGGTTTCTCCTAATCTGTAGGGTTTTGGGAAATGAAATGGTAAGAATTCCCTAGGAGAGGGCAGGCACACTCCTGACTGTGACCCAAGCTGTCGGGAGGTCCGGGCTCAGGCTGTGTTAGATGGCATTAGTGCCCAGGGTAGACTCTATAATTGGAGTACAGTTGAGTGGCGTGCAGGTTGATCCTCATTTGACGTTTCTGGGTAGCCCATAGGGCAAAGTTTTCCTTCTGTAGGGCAGGCATAGTGCTACACCGTGACTCCGGAATTCCCAAAATGGAGGGATTGTGGGCCAGAATTGTAAATAAAAAAATCAGAGACAAAAGCTAGGCTTAGGTTTCAGGGCGAGGGCATGGCAGGCACACTGCAGAGCTAAATCAAGATCTCGTGCATTTCAGGTCAGCTCAAGGATCAGACATAGGCTCAGGTTGGAGTTTCTATTCAGGACGACCCCTTCATGAAGTTGGGGGGCATCATGGGGCTATGGAGGTTTTCCCACGATGGGAGTTCTGAGATGCTCCAATCGGCAAGGATTCCTTCTGAGGGACAGTCGAGACCTGTCAGATGGCTCCAGGACGTCCCATACGGAACAATGCCAGAGCAGGGTTCTAGAGAATGGATGCATACCTATTGTCTCCTTTTGACAAGGCAGGTTTGATTTGTTGACTCGGGGAGAGCAACCGAGGAACGTGTTTTGATATAGACTCTCCTGAGGATGGATCATAATGTGGATTTGTGTCCATTGAGATCTTGGAATGGGGCGGTGGCTCCGGGAACCTGAAGGTTTCTCTTAACTGGAGGTTTTGACACAGCTCCAAAGAGCAATTTTCCCGTGTGGAGACGAGATTTGTTCTGATTGGTACTTCTGGAAAAACCTATATGCTGGTATTGGAAACCAGGTCTCTGAGGAGAGATGTCTGGTAACAAAAGCAATAAATCCGATTAGGGCCTAGGCGCCTGTCCAGTTCAATCTTCTTCTTTGGGGATATCTGTCTATGGGTCTGAATGGAGGTTGTGGCTCAGCTTCTGATACATCGCCCCTGTTTGTCCTGGGCAGCCTACACCATTGGGATGGTTCCAGGGACTTTTTAGGTTTCTCCTAATCTGTCAGGTTGTGGCCAATGGAATGGGCAGAATTCCCCTGGAGAGCGCAGGCAGAGTCCTGAGGTGTGGCTTGAGGGGCCCCAGCCTGGAGGGTGTGTGGGCCAGGACTGTGGGGACAGAAGTCTGAAAACATGAACTTGGCTTAGGTTTTGGGACTTATGTATGACAGACCTGATCTACTGACCGTTAGGAAAATTTTTCAGGCTATGAACAAAGGGCGAGTGTGAGGCACTTGCTCAGGCTTTTGTCTCTGAATTTTGTGTCAACTGTGGCCGAGGAATGTCGAGCTGGCCTCATGGACCATGGACGAGTCTTTCATTCTGGGGATTTGGCCTCATCCCAAGTGTTTGTGGTCAGTCATCCACATGGGAGGAGTCCTTTCTGTATTTTTTTTTTTTTTTTTTGCCTCTGGTGTCCCAACAAAGATGGATTCCAGAGCAGAGCCCTGAGTAGGGCTCTACTACACATTTTGAGCTCTGGTTAAGATGGGGATACTAGGGTATGGCAAGCCCCATATCCGAGCACTTGGTCCAGTCCCTGAGAGTCTTTACTTGAGGATAGGGCTGACGGGAAGGGTCAAAATGTGTGTTTGTGCCCATGGTGGCCCTCAAGCATGGGCGGGTCCTCATGGGCCACGCTGTTTTCTCCTACACTGAACGTTGGATAACATGCCAACCACAAGGTTTCTGGCCATTGGGAACGAGGAGTTCTGATTTCTGCATCATGTTCAGCACTGGCCAGTGATTGGAGATAAGGTCTAGGTTCTGAATCTTGAAAACCAAGGTTGGGAAGAGATGATAACCTAAGACCATCGAGGGTCTGGTGTGCTCAGTGTGTGGCCAGTAATCTGTGTAGGTCGCGAATTCCGGGCTCAGACTTTGTCAGTCAGGGCATTAGTACCCAGGCTAGAGTGTATAATTGGAGTACAGTCAAGAGACGTGCCGGTTGATCCCCATTTGGGGTTTCAAGGTACCACCAGAGAGCAATGTTTCTCTTCTAGAGGGCAGGCAGAGTGCTTTATTGTGGCTCTGGAATTCCCAAATTGTAGGGCTTCTGGGCCAGGAGTGTGAGGATGGAAGTCTGAGAACACAAGCTTTGTTTAGGCTTGAGGCAAGGGCACAGCAGGCACTCTCTGAAGAGCTGAATCGAGATCTCGTGGATCTGAACTCAGGGAAAATCAGACTTTGGCTCAGGTTGGAGTTTCTGTCCATGATGGCCCCTTAATGAAAGTGGGAGTGCATCAGGAGGCAATGGAATTTTTCCCACGGTGGGATTGTCCGATTCTCCAAACCGCAAAGATTCCTTCTGTGGTACAGTAGAGACCAGTTGGATAGATCCAGGACGTCCCATAAGGAACTTATCAAGAGCAGGGTTCTATTGATGGATGCCTGGGCAGCCCAACACGCTTTCCAATTGTATCTTAGCAACAAGGCAGGTTTGATCTCCTGGCTCTGGGGGAGCATCCGAGGGGGCTGAGTTGAAATGGACTCTCCTGAGGATCATTCTTAATGTGGGTTGGTGTACATGGAGACCTTGGAATGGGGCAGTGGGTTCGGTGCCCTGAAGGATTCTCCTAACTGAAGGTATTGACACAGCTCCTAAGAGCAAGTTTCCTGTGTGGAGACGAGATTTGTTCTGATGTTGCCTCAGGAAACCCCATAAGCTGGTATTGGAAACCAGGCCTCTGAGGAGAGATGCCTGGAAACCAAAGAAATGGATCCAATTAGGGCCTAGGGGCCTGTCTCCTTCAATCTTCTTCTCTGGGAACATCTGTCTACGGTTCTGAGTGGAGGTTTTTGCTCAGCTTGCGTCAGATCACCCGTTTCTTCTGGGAGGCCTACACTATTGGTATGGTCTCAAGGTTTTTGGAGGTTTCTCCTAATCTGTAGGGTTGTGGCCAATGGAAGGCGCAGAATTACCTTGGATAGGGCATGCACAATCCTGAAGTGTGGCCCCAGCTATGCCGGTGTCATTCAGGAGTTCTGGGCTCAGGCTGTGTCAGGCAGCGCATTAGTGTGCAGGGTAAACTGTACAATTGGGGTACAGTCGAGTGACATGCAGGTTGATCCTCATTTGGGGTTTCTGGATAACCCCATAGAGCAACGTTGTTCTTCTGGAGGGCAAGCAGAGTGCTGCATTGTGGCTCCAGAATTCCCAAACTGGAGGGCTTGTGGCCCAGGCATGTGATGACGGAAGTCTGAGAACACAAGGTAGGTGTAGGTTTCAGAGCGAGGGCACGGCAGGCACACTCTGCTGAGCTGAATCGAGATCTCGTGCATATGAAGTCACAGCAAGGATCACACCTTTGCTCAGGTTGGAGTTTCTGTCCATTTCCCCCATTCATGAAGGGGGGGAGGCATCATGAGGCCATGGTGGTTTTCCCAAGATCGGCATAGTGACATGCTCCAATCCCCAAGGATTCCTCCTGAGGGACAGTTAAGACCTGTCAGATGGCTCCAGGACGTCCCATAAGGAAGGACACCAAAGCAGGGTTCAATGGATGGAATCTTGGGAAGTCCACCTTGCATTCTAACTGTCTCCTTTCAACAAGGCAGGTTTGATCTGTCGACTCTGGGAGAGCAACCGAGGAGGGTGTGTTGAAATAGACTCTCCTGAGGATGGGTCATAATGTGGCTTTGTGTCCATTGAGACCTTGGAATGGGGCGGTGGCTCCGGGAACCTGAAGGTTTCTCTTAACTGGAGGTTTTTTGTTTTAGTTTTTTTTTTGTTGTTGTTTTGTTTTTTGTTTTTTAACTGGAGGTTGTGACACAGCTCCAAAGAGCAAGTTTCCCATGTGGAGACAAGATTTGTTCTGATTGGTACCTCTGTAAAAACCTATATGCTGGTATTGGAAACCATATCTCTGAGGAGAGATGCCTTGAAACAAAAGCAATGGATCCGATTAGGGCCTCGGTACCTGTCCAGTTCAATCTTCTTCTTTGGGGATATCTGTCTACGGGTCTGAGTGGAGGTCTTTGCTCAGCTTGTGACAGATAGCCCCTGTTTGTCTTGGGCTGCCAACAATATTGGGATGACTCAGGGACTTTTTATGTTTCTCCTAATCTTTAGGGTTGTGGCCAATGGAATGGGCAAAATTCCCATGGAGAGGGCAGGCACAGTCTTGAGGTGTGGCTCCAGAGACCCCAGCCTAGAGGGTGTGTGGGCCAGGACTGTAAGGACAGAATTCTGAAAACATAAACTCGGCTTAGGTGGGGACATAAGTATGATAGGCCCGATCTACAAACCGTGAGAATTTTTTGGGCTATGAACAAAGGGCGAGTGTGAGGCGATTGCTCAGGCTTTTGTCTCTGGATTTTGTGTCAACAGTGCCCGTGGACTGTTGAGGTGGCCTCATGGGCCATGGACAAATCTTTCTCTCTGTGAATTTGGCCCGATCCCATGTGTTTGGGGTCATTCTGTCGATGGGAAGAGTCTTTCTGTATTTTTTTTTTTTTTACCTCAGGTGTCCCACCAAAGAGAGATTCCAGAGCAGAGCCCTGAGTAGGGGTATCTAGACATCTCAACCTCTGGTTAAGATTGGGGGACTAGGGACATGGCATGCCCCATATGCGAGCTCTTGGTCCAGTCACTGTGAGGCTTTACTTGAGGACAGGGCTCATGCTTATGGTCCCAATGTGTGTTTGTGCCCATTGCGTCCCTGAAGCATGGGCGGGCCTCATTTGCCATGCTGGGTTCTCCCACACTGAGTGATGGACAACATGCCAACCACAAGGTTTCTGGCCATGGGAAAGGAAAAGTTCTGATTTCTGCATCAAGTTCAACCCTGCTCAGTGAGTGGAGACATGGTCTAGGTTCAGAAGCCTGAAAACCGAGGTTGGGAAGAGATGACAACCTAAAGCCATGGTGTGTCCTATGTGCTCAGTATGAGGCCATCTGTCTGGTTGTCTATTGGGTGGTCCGGCCTCAGGCTGTGTCAGACTGGGGTTCATTGCCCAGGTAGACTGTATAATTGGGCTACAGTCAAGTGGCTTGCAGGTTGATCTTTTTTTTTTTTTTAAGTTTTTATTTATTTATTTGTCAGAGAGAGAGTGAGCACAGGCAGACAGAGAGGCAGGCAGAGGCAGAGGGAGAAGCAGGCTCCCTGCCGAGCAAGGAGCCCGATGTGGGACTCGATCCCAGGATGCTGGGATCATGACCTGAGCCAAAGGCAGATGCTTAACCAACTGAGCCACCCAGGCGTCCTTGCAGGTTGATCTTTATTTGTCGTTTCTGGGTAGCCATATAGGGCAACATTTTTTTTTTTTTTTCTGGAGGGCAGGCAGAGTGCTTCATTGTGTTTCTGAAATGCCAAACTAGAGGGCTTGTGGATCAGGACTATGAGGACAGAAGTCTGAGAACACAAGCTAGGCTTAGGTTTCGAGGCATGGGCACGGCAGGTACACTCGGCAGAACTGAATCGAGATCACGTGCATCTGAAGTCGGGGAGGTTCAGACGTTGGCCTAGGTTGGAGTTTCTGTCCATGATCCCCCTTAATGAAAGTGGGGGGTGTCATCACGAGGCAATGGAGGTTT
This sequence comes from Neogale vison, assembly GCF_020171115.1. Classification (NCBI taxonomy): domain Eukaryota; kingdom Metazoa; phylum Chordata; class Mammalia; order Carnivora; family Mustelidae; genus Neogale; species Neogale vison. The sequence goes on from NC_058095.1 coordinate 79,645,533, forward strand.
TCCCATGGTGGGATTGTCTGATGCTCCAAACCGCAAGAATTCCTTCTGTGGGACAGTTGAGACATGTTGGGTGGATCCAGGACGTCCCATAGAGAACTTCTCATGAACAGGGTTCTAACGATGGATGCCTGGGAAGCCCAACTCGCATTCCAATTGTCTCCTAGCAACAAGGCAGGTTCAGTCTGCTGGCTCTGGGGGAGAAACCGAGGGGGATGTGTTGAAATGGACTCTCCTGAGGATCAGTCATAATGTGGGTTTGTGTCCACGGGGACCTTGGAATGGGGCAGTGCCATCAGCGCCCTGAAGGATTCTCATAACCGGAGGTATTGGCACAGCTCCAAAGAGCAAGTTTCCCATGAGGAGACGAGATTTGTTCTGATTATTGCCTCAGGAACCCTAATAAGCAGGTGTTGGGAACCAGGCCTCTGAGGAGAGATGCCTGGAAACCAAAACAATGGATCCAATTAGGGCCTAGGGGCCTGTCCACTTCAATCTTCTTCTCTGGGAACATCTGTCTATGGTCCTGATTGGCTGGCATTGCTTCAGCTTGTATCAGATCGCCCCTGTTTCTCCTGGGAGGACTACACTATTGGTATGGTCTTGGGGTCTTTGGAGGTCTCTCCTAATCTGTAGGGCTGTGGCCAATGGAATGGGCAGAATTCCCTTGGAGAGGGCAGGCACAGTCCTGAGTTGTGGCCCCAGCTGTCTGGGTGTTGGTTGGGAAGTCTGGGCTCAGGCTGTGTCAGACAGTGCATTAGTGCCCAGGGTAGATTATACAATTGGAGTACAGTCATGTGGCGTGCATTTTGATCCTCATTTGGGTTTTCTGGGTAGCCCCATAGGGCAACGTTTTTCTTCTGGAGGGCAGAAGAAAACTGCATTGTGGCTCCAGAATTCCCAAACGGGAGGGCTTGTGGCCCAGGAGGGTGAGGACAAAGTCTGAGAACACAAGCTAGGCATAGATTTCAAAGAGAGGGCACGTCAGGCACACTCTGCTGAGCTGAATCGAGATTTCGTGGATATGAAATCAGGGCAAGGATCAGATTTTGGCTCAGGTTGGAGTTTCTGTCCATTTCTCCCCTTTATTAAGGGGCAGTCACATCATGAGGCCATGTTGGTTTTTCCAAGATTGGAGTAGTGAGATGCTCCTATCCCCAAGGATTCCTTCTGCAAGAAAGTCCAGACCTGTCTGATGGCTCCAGGACGTCCATTACGGAATGACGCCAAGGCAAGGTTCTAAGGATGAAATCATTGGCAGCCCGACTGGCATTCCACTTATCTACTTGCGATAATGCAGGTTCTATCACTGTCTCTGGGGGAGCAACCGAGGGGGCTGAGGTGAAATGGGCTCTCCTGAGGATGGGTCATAACGTGAGTTTGTGTCCATGGAGACGTTGGAATGCGACAGTGGCTCGGTGTGTCTAAAGGTTTCTCCTAACTGGAGGTTTTGCATAGCTCCAAAGGGCAAGTGCTCCATGTGGAGACGAGGTTTGTTCTGATTGATACCTCCGAAAACCCACATATGCTTGTATTGGAAACCAGGCCTCTGAGGAGAGATGCCTGGAAATCAAATCAATGTATCCAATTAGGGCCTAGGTGCCTGTCCGGTTCAATCTTCTTCTCTGGGGATATCTGTTTACGTGTCTGAGTGGAGGTAGTTGTGCAGCCTGTGACATATCACCCCTATTTGTCCTGGGCGGCCGACACTATTGGGATGGCCTCGGGGACTTTGGAGGTTTCTCCTAATCTGTCAGGTTGTGTCCAAAGGAAGGAGCAGAATTCCCTTGGAGAGTACAGACACAGTCCTGAGGTGTGGCTCCAGGGGCCCTAGCCTGGAGGGTGTGTGGGCCAGGACTGTGGGGACAGAAGTCTGAAAACACAAACTCGGCTTAGGTTTAGGGACGGAGGTATGGCAGGACTGATCTGCAGACCTCGATGAGAATTTTTCGGGCTATGATCGAGGGGCGAGTGTGAGGCACTTTTTCAGGCTTTTGTCTCCAGATTTTGCATCAACGGTGGCCGGGGAATGTCGGGTTGTCATCATCGGCCATGGATGAGTTTTTTTTTCTGGGGATTTGGCCGGATTCCAAGTTTTTGGGGTCACTCTTTGGATTATAGGAGTCCTTTCTCTATATTTTTTTATTTACCTTATGTGTCCCACCAAAGAGGGATTCCATAAAAGAGCACTGCGTAGGGGTGACTAGACTTCTCAAGCTCAGGTTAAGATTGGGGGACTAGGGGCATGGCAAGCCCATATACAGGCTTTTGGTCCAATCCCTGGAGAGTGTTTACTTGAGTGCAGGGCTCAGGCTGAGGGTCCCAATGTGTGTTTGTGCCCAATGCGGCCTCAAGCATGGGCGGGCCTCATGGGCCATGCTGGTTTCTCCTATACTGAACGTTGGACAACATGCCAACCACAAAGTTTCTGGCCGTGGGGAAGGAGGAGTTCTGATTTCTACATCACGTACACCACTTGGCAGTGAGTGGAGATAAGGTCTAGATTCTGAAGCCTGAAAACCTAGGTTGGGAAGAGATGACAAACTAAGGCCTGGTGGGTCAAATGTGCTCAGTGTGCAGCCAGCTGTCTGAGTGTTGGTTGGAAGGTCCGGGCTCAGGCTGTGTCAGACAGGGCATTAGTGCCCAGGCTAGACTGTATAATTGGGGTACAGTCGAGTGGCGTGAAGGTTGATCCTCATTTGGCATTTCTGGGTAGCCCCATAGGGCAATGTTTCTCTTCTGGAGAACAGGAAGAGTGCTGCATTGTGTCTCCAGAATTCCAACTGAGGGCTTGTGGGCCAGGAGTTTGAGGACAGAAGTCTAAGAACACAAGTTAGGCTTAGGTTTCCCAGCGGTGGCACGAAAGGAACACTCTGCAAAGCTGAATTGAGATCCTAGTGACAAGGCAGGTTCGAACTGCTGCCTCTGGGGGAGAAACCAATTGGGCTGTGTTGAAATGGACTCTTCTGAGAATGGGTCATAATGTGGGTTTGTGTCCATGGAGACCTTGGAATGGGGCGGTAGCTCCAGGGACCTGAAGGTTTCCCCTAACTGGAGGTTATGACACAGCACCAAAAAGTATGTTTCCCATGTGTAGACGAGATTTGTTCTGATTCGTGCCTCAGGAAACCCCAATCATGAGGGCTGCCCTGGGCACAAACAGGCATTGTGACCCTCATCCTGAGCATGCTTTCAAACAAGCCCTTTCAGTGGCACCACCAGGATCCCGCTTTGCAGGCCTGCTATGCCCCAGACCCAAATCATAACACTTCGTGTGATTGTCCAGGCACCCAGACCCAGAGCCTGGCTCTTGAATGGATGTTTTGGGGCACACCTAAGATGGAAAACAGCACTCTCCCCTTCCCTGAAAAGGCCATGAAACTATGGGGAGCCTCCAGGATCCTTAGAGGAAAAGTCTCCCATGGACCCCTGAGAACACGCTTGCATTCCAAGGCCTTCCTTGACACACAATCCAGAGAGAAATGCCTCTGCTACCACCACCCAGTCACCCTACTTGCAATTCCAGAGGCGATCCATCCAAGAATATGCATTGGGCCTGCGATCACCTCGCCACTCACCCTAACCTGAATTTGGGTTTGCAGATCTCTACCTAAACCATGGCACACATGCCCTCCAGGATGGGGTCTCTTGATCCATACCACAGGACAGTCCCTGTCATCCCCAAGGAAACTGTGCTCATCACATTTGCCTAAACCTTCTAGATTAGGAGAAACCTGCAAGGCCCCTGAGCCTACCCCAGTATTGGCAGCCGGTCTGAACGCAAATGCGCAGTCTGAAACACCCTGATTACCTACCTCCAGGCAGACAGCCAATTCAATGGTTCTGAGTCAGAATAGTGAACCTAACATGTCCATAGGACTTTCTTGGAATCCTATATTCAGTTTTCAGACATCTGTCCCCTGAGGCCTTTATGGAATGTGAACTTATGATACAACATGTGGGCCCTGAGGAACACAACAGAGCATCTCCTGTCCCCAGAAGGAAACCGTGCCCTTCCATCTGTGTCAAAGGCCAGGGTAGTAGAATCCTGCACAGAACTTTAGCTACCAGCACATTCTGTTACCTCTCTGATAACATACCAACATTGTAGCACATCTGCAAGAGATTCCATGTCAACTCAAGGACTTGGTACTTTGCTCCAGAGACACCAGAAAGAACCTGCCATGTTCCTCTGCTGAAATGGTCAATGGAGTTGAGCTTTCCAGGCATCCATGCGGTAGAACTCTGCTACCCAAAGTTTCCACATGGGGGACCCTGGAGCAAATAAACCATACTCCACCTGTCCAGTAGAACGAAACTTTGCTGTTTGGAGCAGCTCATAAGTCTCAACGTGAAAACCCCTCCATGGACTCTTGATGCCACCCCTCCATTTGTCAGTCATCAAAGACAAAAAAATCCAGTGTGAACAAATATCTGACATCCGTCCTTACTCAGGTGCTGGATATCTTGTATAAGCCACTGCAAATAGAAATTGCCTTCCGTTTGGCACTGAATTGAATGCAGCTTGTGTTTACAATTCCATCCTCACCCGACTGGTCCCCAAGCCCTCTTGAGAGGGAATTCTGGAGCAGCATTCTGCCTTCCCTATAGAAAGAAGTGCCTGGTGAGTCTGGCCAGAAACCGCACATGAGGAACAATCTGCTCGGCCCTTGAGGGAACCCTGATTTATAGGTTGCCCTGGCCACTAGTTCTGTGTCTGACATGGCCTTAGCCCTGACCTAGTTTCAGTCACCAGAGAGTGGGCCCCACATCTAGCATTTGGGATTGCCATGGCCCCAGTACGTCATCTCTACCCATCCTTGGTATTCAGGCACCTGTCCCAAGACCTTTGCTGAAATCCATGCCAATGGGGCAAGCTGAAGCACAATAGAGAACTCCTCTTTCCCCATAGCAATAAACCTGGCAGTTGGGATGGGTTTCTTACCCTCAAAGGGGGAGCAAGTTACAAGACCAATGAGACCAAGCCCACTCCTGAGGGCCGCCCTGGGCAAAAACAGGCATTGTGTCCCTCAGCCTGAGCATACTTTCAAAAAATCCCTCTCAGTTGCACCACCATAATCCCTCATTGTATCACTGGTATGACTCCAGGCCCAAATCCTAAACCTTGGTGGGATGTCCCAGACACCCAGAACTATTGCCCGTCTCTGGCATCCCTGTTTTGGGGCACCCAAGATGGAAAACAGCACTCTTCCCTTCCCCGAAAAAGCAAAAAATCTATGGAGAGCCGCCGGGATCCATAGAGAGAAAAGTCTCACATGGACCAATGAGACCACACCTGCATTCCGAGGCAACCCTGGACAGAAAATCTGGAAGGAAAAGCCTGTTCTACTACCTTCCAGTCACCCTAATTAAAGTTCCTGACGAACTGTCTCCCGGTCTATGCATTGGGCCTGTGATCACATCGCCACAAATCGCTAACCCAAATTTGTGTTTCCAGACTTCTCTCATAAAACCATGGCTCACATGCCCACCAGAATGGTATCTCTGGAGCCACACCACAGAACTCTTGCTGCCATCACCAAGGACACTTTGCATATCAGAGTTGCCCAAACCTTCCAGATTAGGAGAAACCTGTAAGGCCCCTGAGCCCACCCCAATATTGCCAGCCACTCTGGATGAAAACACGCAGTCTGAAACACCCTAATCACCTACATCCAGGGAGACAGCCAAGTCAATGATGGTGAGTTAGAAGATTGAACCTGAAATGCCCCTAGGCCCTCAATGGAACCCATTAGGTTTTCAGGCATCTGTTCTCTGGGGCCTGTTCTGGAATACCAATTTATTACACATCATGTAGTCCCTGAGCCACACAACAGAACGTCTTCTGTCTCGAGAAGGGTACCGTGCTCTTCGACCTGTGCCAAACCCTCAGGGTAGGAGAATCCTGCATGGCACCTTAGCAACCAGCACATTCTAAGATCTCATTGGTAACAAACCAGCCTTGTGGCTCATCTGAAAGAGTTTCCATGTCAACTCAAGGCCTTGGTACTTCTCACCAGAGCCACCAGATCGAACCTGCCATGTTCCTCAGTGGCAATGGTCAATGGAGGTGTGCTTTCCAGGCATCCATGCTGGAGAGCTCTGCTTCACAAATTTTCCACATGGGGAAACCTAGAGCAAACAAACCAGACTTCTCCTACTTAGTAGAAGGAAACCTTACTGTTTGGAGCAGCTCATAGGCCTCAGCGTGTGAACTCCTCCATGGCCTCTTGACGTCACCCCTCCATTGGACAGTAATCATACAAACAAACTCAAGAGTGAGCAAACATCTGACCACCCTTATTCCACTGCTGGATATCTAGAATAATCCTCTGCACATTGGAAGTGTCTTCTGCTTGGCACTGAATTGAACCGTAGCTTGTGTTTACAATTCTATCCTCACCCAACTGGTCACCATGCCCTCTTGATATGGATTTCCGAAGCCACACGCAGCATTCTGCCTTCCCTTCTATAGGGAGTGCCTGGTGAGTCTGGCCACAAACCCGACATGAGGATCAATTTGCTCATCCCTCGAGGGAACCCCGATTTATAGGTTGCCAGGCCACCAGTGCTCTGTCTGACAGAGCCTGACCCTCGACCTAGTTTAGGTCAACAGAGAGTGCACCCCACATCTAGCATTTGGGATTGCCATGGCCCAAGTACGTCATCTCTACCCATTTTTGGTATTCAGGCACCTGTCCCAAGACCTTTGCTGGAATCCCTGCCAATGGGGGAACCTGAAGCACAATAGAGTATTCCTCCTTCCTCATAGCAGGAAACTTGGCTGTTGGGATGGGTGTCCAAACCTCAAAGGGGGAGCCAGTTACAAGACCAATGAGACCACGCACACTCCTGAGGGACACGCTGGTCGCAAACACGCATTGTGACACTCAGCCTGAGCATGCTTTCAAGCAATCCCTCTGTTGCACCACCATGATCCCTCATTGCAGGCCTCGTATGCCCCTAGGCCCAAATTCTAACCCTTGGTGGGATGTCCCAGACGCCCAGAACCAAAGGCTGTTCTGGAATCCCTGTTTGGGGGAACCTCTAAGATGAAAACAGCACTCTTATCTTCCCCTAAAAAGCCACCAAACTATGGAGAGCTGCCAGGATCCATAGAGAGAAAAAGTCTCCCATGGACCCATGACCACACCTGCATTTGAGGCCATCCTAAACACACAATCTAGGGAGAAAATCCTGTGCTACGTCCTTCCAGTCACCGTAATTAAAGGTCCTGATGATCTGCCTTCCAGTTCTATACATTGGGCCAGTGATCTCATCGCCACAAAGTCGCTAACCCGAATTTGTGTTTCCAGACTTCCCTCCAAAAAACCATGGCTCACAGGCCGACCAGAATGGGATCTCTGTAGCCACACCACAGAACTGAGGCAGCTATCCCCAAGGACACTGTGCATATCAGAGCCCAAACCTTCCAGATTAGGAGAAACCTGTAAGGCCACTGAGCCCACCCCCGTATTGCCAGGCACTCGGGATGCAAATGCACAGTCTGAAACACTCTGATCCCCTACATCCAGGGAAACAGTCACATTAATGATCCTGAGTTAGAAGATTGAACCTGAAATGCCCCTAGGCCCTCAACGGAACCCCAATAGGTTTACAGGCATCTGTACTTTGGGGCCCAGACCGAGTTTCAGCCACCAGAGAGTGGGCCTCATTTCTAGCATCTGTGATTGTCATGGCCCAAGTACGTCATCTCTACCCCTCCTTGGTATTCAGGTACCTGTCCCCAGACCTTGGCTGGAATCCCTGCCAATTGGGTAAACTGAAGCACAATAGTGAACTCCTTTTTCTCCATGGCAATAAACATGGCTGTTGGGATGGTGTCCAACCCTCAAAGGGGGAGCTAGTTAGAACACCAGTGAGACCACACACACTGCTGAGGGCCGCCCTGGGCACAAACAGGCATTGTGACCCTCAGCCTGAGCATTCTTTCAAACAATCCCTCTATTTTCATCTCCATGATCCCACATTGCAGGCCTCGTATGCCCCGACGCCTATATCCTAATCCTTGGTGAAATGTACCAGACGCCCAGAACCAGAGCCCGTCTCTGGAATCCCTGTTTTGGGGCACACCTCAGATGGAAAACACCACTCTTTCCTTTCCCAAAACAGACAACAAACTATGGGGAGCTTCCAGGATCCATAGCAAGGAAAAGTCTCCTATGGACCCATGAGAACACACCTGAATTCCGAGGCCATCCTGGACACACAATCCAGAGAGAAATGCCTGTGCTACAGCCTCCCAGTCACCCTAATTACAGTTCCAGACGAGCTTCCGTCCAGGTCTATGCACTGGGCCTGTGATCACCTTGCCACTCACCCTAATCTGAATTTGTGTTTGCTGATTTCGCTACCTAAACCATGGCACACATGCCCTACAGGATGGGGTCTCTGGATTCACACCACAGGACTGTCCCTGCCATCCCCAAGTAAACTGTGCCTGTCAGATTTGCACAAACCTTATAGATTGGGAGAAACCTGCAAGGCCCCTGAGCCTACCCCAATATTGGCGGCTGCTCTGAACACAAATGTGCAGTCTGAAACACCCTGATCACCTACATCCAGGCAGACAGACAAATCCATGGTCCTGAGTCAGAAGAGTGAAACTAACATGCCCTAGGACTTCATTGGAACCCTAGATTCGGTTTTCAGACATCTGTCCTCAGATGTCTGTTCTGGAATGCGAACGTATGATACAACATATGGTCCCTGGGTCACACAACAGAACATCTCCTGTCCCCAGAAGGAAACCGTGCCCTTCCATTTGTGCCAAAGCCCAGGGTAGTAGAATTCTACACAGCATCTTAGCCACCAGCACACTCTAAGATCTCCCTGGTAACAAACCAGCATTGTGGCCCATCTGCAAGAGATTCCATGTCAACTCAAGGCCTTGGTACTTAACCCCAGAGCCACCAGAATGAATCTGCCGTGTTCCTCACCTGCAATGGTCAATGGAGGTGTCCTTTCCAGCCATCCATGCTGGAGGGCTCTGCTTCACAAACTTTTCACATGGGGGAACCTAGAGCAAACAAACGAGACTTCACCTGCACAGTAGAAAGAAACCTTACTGTTTAGAGCATCTCACAGACCTCAGCATGTGAACTCCTCCATGGCCTCTTGAGGCCAACCCTCCATTTGTTGGTCATCATAGACACAAATTCTAGTGTGAGCAAACATCTGACATCCACCCTTATTCCGCTGCTGAATGTCTCGAAAAAACCTCTGCACATTGGAAATGCCTTCCGCTTGGCACTGAATTGAACCGTAGCTTGTGTTTAAAATTCCATCCTCACCCGGATGGATGGTCCCAAGCCCTCTTGATAGGGAAATCTGGAGCCACAACACAGCATTCTGCCATCCCCATCGAATTAAGAAGTGCCTGGTGAGTCTGGCCAGAAACCCCACATGAGTATCAATCTGCTCAGCCCTCGAGTCAACCCCGATTTATAGGCTGCCATGGGTACTAGTGCTGTGTTTGACAGAGCCTGAGTCCTGACCTAGTTTCAGCCACCAGAGAGTGGACCCCATATCTAGCGTTTGGGATGGTCATGGCCCAAGTACGTTATCTCTACCCATCCTTGGTCTTCAGTCACCTGTCCTCAGACCTTTGCTGGAATGCCTGTCAATGGGGAACCTGAAGCACAATAGAGAACTCCTCTATCCAAATGGCAATAAACCTGGATGTTCAGGTGGGTGTCCAACCCTCAAAGGGGGAACCAGTTATAAGACCAATGAGACCACGCCCACTCCTGAGGGCCGCCAAGGGCAGAAACAGGCATTGTGACCATCAGTCTATCATGCTTTCAAACATTCCCTCTCAGATGCACGACCATGATCCCGCATTGCAGGCCTCCTACGACCCTAGGCTCAAATCCTAACCTTTGGTGGGATGTCCCAGACGCCCAGAACCAGAGCCCATCTCTGGAATCCCTGCTTCATGGCACCCCTAATATGGAAAACAGCACTCTTCCCTTCCCCGAAAAAGCCACCAAACTATGGAGATCCGCCAGGATCTATAGAGAGGAAAATTATCCCACGGACCCATGAGACCATACCTACATTCCAAAGCCATCTTGGACACATAATCCAGAAGGAAAAGCCTGTGCTACTGCCTTCCAGTCACCCTAATTAAAGTTCGCGATGATCTGCCCTCCAGGTCTACGCATGGGCCTGCGATCACATTGCCACAAATTCGCTAACCCAAATTTGTGTTTCCAGACTTATATCCCAAAATCATGGCTCACATGCCCACCAGAATGGGATCTCTGGAGCCACACCACAGAACATTGGCTGCCATCCCCAAGGACACTGTGCATATCAGATTTGACCAAACCTTCCAGATTAGGAGAAACCTGTAAGACCATCCCAAATTGCCGGTCACTCTGGATGCAAATGCGCAGTCTGAAACACCCTGAGAACCTACATCCAGGGAGACAGCCAAGTCAATGACGGTGAGTTAGAAGATTGAAAGTGAAATGCCCCTAGGCCTCAATGGAACCCCATTAGGTTTTCCGGCATCTGTCCTCAGGGGTCCCGACTGAGTTTTCAGCCACCAGAGAGCAGGCCCCATATCTAGCATTTGGGATGGTCATGGCACAAGTACATCATCTCTACCCCTCCTTGGTTTTCAGGCACCTGTCACCAGACCTTGGCTGGAATTCCTGCCAATGGGGAAACTGAAGCATAATAGAAATCTCCTCCTTCTTCAAGGCAGGTACTGGACACCTCAAAGGGGTGCCAGGTATAAGACCAATGAGAACACACCCACTTCTGAGGGCCACCCTGGGCACAAACAGGAATTGTGACCCTCAGCCTGAGCATGCTTTCATACAATTCCTCTCATTTGCACCACCTTGATAACGCATTGCAGGCCTCATAGGCCCAAATTATAACCCTTGGTAGGATATCTCAGATACCCAGAATCAGATCCTGTCTCTGGAATCCCTGTTTGGGGGCACCCCTAAGATGGAAAACTTCACTCTTCCCTTCCCCGTAAAAGCCACCAAACTATGGAGAGCCACCAGGATCCAGAGAGAGGAAAAGTCGCCCATGGACCCATGAGACCACACCTGCATTCCGAGGCCATTCTGGACACAAAATCCAGAGAGAAAAGCCTGTTCTACTGCCCTCCAGGCACCCTAATTAAAGTTCCTGATGAACTGCCCTCCAGATCTACGCATTGGGCCTGCAAAATATCAAAACAAAGTTGCTAACACAAATTTTGTTTCCAGACTTCTCTCCCAAAACCATGTCTCACATGCCCACCAGAATGGGATCTCTGGAGCCACACCACAGGACTCTGGCTGTCATTCCAAAGGGCACTGTGCATATCAGAATTTCCCAATCCTTCCAGATTAGGAGAAACCTGTAAGGCCCCTGAGCCCACCCCAATATTGCCAGCCACTCTGGACGTAAATGCACAGTCTGAAAGACCCTGATCACCTACGTCCAGGGAGATAGCCAAGTCAATGATGGTGAGTTAAAAGATTGAACCTGAAATGCCCCTAGGCCCTCAATGGAACTACATTAGGTTTTCAGGCATCTGTCCTCAGGGTCTGTTCTGGAATACCAATTAATGACACATCCTGTGGTCCCTGAGCCACACGACAGTACATCTCCCGTCCCCAGAAGGATACCGTGCTCTTCAACCAGTGCCAAAGACACTGGGTAGAAGAATGTTGCATGGCACCTTAGCAACTAGCATATTCTTAGATCTCCTCAGTAACAAACCAGCATTGTGGCCCAACTGCAAGAGAGTCCATGTCAACTCAAGCCTTGGTACTTTGCCCCAGAGCCACCGGAACAAACCTGCTTTGTTCCTCAACTGCAATGGTCAATGGAGGTGTGTTTCCAGGCATCCATGCCGGAGAGCACGGCTTCACTAACTTTCCACATGGGGGAATCTAGAGCAAAGAAACCCGACTTCACCTGCCGGGTAGAAGGAATCCTTATGTTTGGAGCCACTTGCAGGTCTCAGCGTGTGAACTGCTCCCATGGCCTCTTGACGCCACCCCTCCATTGGTCTGTCATCATACACACAGTCCAGTGTGAGAAAACATCTGACATGCACCCTTTTCCGGTGCTGGATGTCTCAAATAAACCACTGCACATTTGAACTACCTTCCGCTTGGCACTGAATTGAACTGTAGCATGTGTTTACAATTCCATCCTCACCCGACTGGTCCCCAAGCCCTCTTGATTGGAAAATCTGGATCCCCAATGCAGCATTCTGCCTTCCCCATCGAATGAAGAAGTACCTGGTGAGTGTGCCCAGAAACCCCACCTGAGGATCAGTCTGCTCGGTCTTTGAGGGAACCCCGATTTAAAGGTTGCCCTGGCCACTAATGCTGTCTCTGACAGAGCCTGAGCCCCGACCTGCAGTCAACCATCAGAGAGCGGACACCATATCCAGCATTTCGCATGGTCATGGCCCAAGTGTGTCATCTCTACCCATCCTTTGTATTCAGGCAACTGTCCCCAGACCTTTGATGGAATCCCTGCCAATGGGGGAACAAGAATCACAATAGAGATCTCCTTTTTCCCCATGGCAATAAAACTGTCTGTTAGGGTGGGTGTCCAACCCTCAAAAGGGGAGACGGTTACAGGACCAATGAGACCATGCCCACTTCTGAGGGCCGCCCTGGGCACAAACAGGCATTGGACCCTCAGCCTGAGCATGGTTTCAAACAATCCCTCTCAGTTGCACATCCATGATCCCGCATTGCAGTCCTGGTACACCTCTAGGCACAAATCCTAAAACTTGGTGGGATTTTCCAGGTGCCCAGACCAAGAGCCCATCTCTGGAATCCCTGTTTTGGGGCACCCCTAATATGGAAAACAGCAATCTTCTCTTCCCCAAAAAAGCCACCAAGCTATGGGGAGCCACCAGAATCCATAAAGAGGAAAAGTCTCCCATGGACCCATGAGACCACACCTGCATTCCAAGGCTATTCTGGACACACAATCCAGAGAGAAAAGCCTGTGCTATCACCTTCCAGTCACCCTAAGTACAGTTCCAGATGAGCTGCCCTCCAGGTCTATGCATTGGACCTTTGATCACATCGCCGTTCACCGTTATCCAAATTTGTGTTTGCAGACTTCTCTCCCAAAACCATGGCACACATTCCCTCCAGGATTGGATCTCTGGATCCACACGAGAGCACTATCCCTTCCATCCTCAAGGAAACTGTGGCCGTCCCAGTTGCCCAAACGTTCTAGTTTGGGAAAAACCTGCAAGGCCCCTGAGCCTACCCCAATATTGGCAGCTGCTCAGAACGCAAATGCACAGTCTGAAACACCCTGATCACCTACATCCAGACAGACAGCCAAATCCATGGTCCTGAGTCAGATTAGTGAACCTAACATGCCATTGGGACTTCATTGGAACCCTGGATTTGGTTTTCAGACATCTGTCCTCAGAGGTCTGTTCTGGAATGCGAACTTATGATACAACATGTGGGCCCTGGGCCACATAACAGAACATCTCCTGTCCCCAGAAGGAACTAGTGCCCTTCCATCTGTGCCAAAGCCCAGGGTAGTAGAATCCTTCACAGCACCTTAACCACCAGCACATTCTAACATCTCCCTGGTAACAAACCAGCATTGTGGCCCATCTGCATAAGATTCCATGTCAATTCAAGATCTTGGTAGTTTGCCCAGAGACACCAGAATGAACCTGCCATGTTCCTCAGCTGCAATGGTCAATGGAGTTGATCTTTCCAAGCATTCATGCGGTAGAGCTTTGCTACCCAAACTTTCCACATGGGGGACCCTGGAGCAAATAAACCAGACTCCACCTGTCCATTAGGACAAAACCTTCTGTTTGGAGCAGCTCATAAGCCTCAACGTCAAAACCCCATCCATGGCTTCTTGACACCACCTCTCCATTTGTCAGTCATCATAGATACAATTCCAGTGTGAGCAAATATCTGACATCCGCCACTACTCAGGTGCTGGATATCTCAAATAAGTCACTGCACATAGGAACTGCCTTCCGCTTGGCACTGAATTGTACCATAGCTTGTGTTTACAATTCCATCCTCACCTGATTGGTACCCAAGCCTTCTTGATAGGGAATCCTGGAGCCACAACACAGCATTCTGCCTTCCATATAGAAAGAAGTGCCTTGTGAGTCTGACCAGAAACCCCACATGAGAATCAATCTGTTCGGCCCTCGAGGAAACCCCGATTTATAGGTTGCCCTGGCAACTACTGCTGTGTCAGAAAGAGCCTGAGCCCGACCTAGTGTCAGTCAACAGAGAGTGGGTCCCACATTTAGTATTTGGGATTGCCATGGCCCAAGTATGTCATCGCTACCCATCCTGATTTTTGTATCACGTTCACCCCTTGTCAGGATTTAGAGTTAAGGTATAAATTCTGTAGCCTGAAAAGCTAGGTTGGAAAGAGACGACGAGCTAAGGTTTGGCGGGTCCAATGTGCTCAGTGTGTGGTCAGCTGTCTGTGTTGGTCAGATGGTCCAGGCTTAGGCTGTGTCAGACACTGCATTAGTGCCCAGGTTAGACTATATAATTTGGGTACTGTAGAGTGCCATGTAGGTCTATCCTCATTTGGGGTGTCTGGGAAGCTCCATTGGGCAACATTTTTCTTCTGGAGGGCAGGAAGAGTGCTGCATTGTGGGTCTGGAATTGCCAAACTTCAGGGATTGGGGGCCAAGAGTGTGAGGACGGAAGTCTGAGAACACAAGCTAGACATAGCTTTCAGGGCGAAGGCAAGGCAGGCACACTCTACAGAACTGAATCGAGATATAGTGCATCTGAAGTCAGGGCAAGGATCAGACGTTGGCTCAGGTTGGAGTTCCTGTCCATGATTTCCCCTTCATAAAAGGTGGAGGCCATCACAAAGCCATCGAGGTTTTCCCACGTTGGGAGTTGTGAGATGCTCCAAAGCACAAGGATTCCTTCTGCAGGACATTTGAGACGTGTTGGATGGCTCCAGGACGTCCCATACGGAATGATGCCAGAGCAGGGTTTTAAGGATTAATGCCTGGGCAGCCCGCCTGGTATTCCAATTGTCTCCAAGTGACAAGACAGGTTAGATCTGCTGTCTCTGGGGGAGCAATCAAGAGGGCTGAGTTGAAATGGAATCTCCCGCGGATGGGTCCTAATGTGGGTTTGTGTCCATGGAGACCTGGGAATGGGGCAGTGGTACTGGGGCCCTGAAGGATTCTCTTAACCAGAGATTTTGAGACAGCTCCAAAGAGCAAATTTCCCATGTGGAGACAAGATTTGTTCTAACTGGTGCCTCAGGAATTGGAAACCATGCCTCTAAGGAGAGATACCTGGAAACCACATCAATGGATCCAATTAGGACCTAGGGCCCTGTCTGGTTCAATCTTCTTCTCTGGCGACATCTGTCTATGGTATGAGTGGAGGTAGTTGCTCAGCTGGTGTAAGACGGCCCCTGTTTTTCCGGGCGGCCTACATTATTGGGATAGCCTCTGGGACTTGGAGGTTTCTCCTAATTTGTATGATTTTGGACAATGGAAGGGGCAGAATTCCTGTGGAGTGGGAAGGCAAAGACCTGATGTGTGGCTGCAGGGGCCCCAGCGTGGAGGGAATGTGGGCCAGGACTATGGGGACAGAAGTCTGAAAACACAAACATGGCTTAGGTTTGGGGCTGTAGATATGGCAGGCCCGATCTATAGACCGTGAGGAGAACTCTTCGGGATATGAAGAAAGGGCAAGTTTGAGGTGCCTGCTCAAGCATTTTTCTCTGGATTTTGTGTGAAAGGTGGATGTGGAATGTCGGGGAGGCCTCATGGGCCATGGACGAGTCTTCCTTTCTGTGGATTTGGCCCGATCCCAATTGTTTTGTGTCAATCTGTGGGATGGGAGGAGTCCTTTCAGTTTTGTTACCTCAGGTGTCCCACCAAAGGAGGGATTCCAGAGCAGACCACTGGGGAGGGGTGACTGGACAACCAGAAATCTGGTTAAAAATTGGGGCCCAGTGGCATGGCAAGCCCAATATGCCTTCTAATGGTCCAGCCACAGAGTGGCCTTCCTTGAGGACAGAACTCACGCTGAGCGACACAATGCGTGTTTATGTCCTCATAGCACTCAAGCATGGGCGGGGACTCGTGATACACACTGGTTTCTCCTACACTGAACTTTGGACAACATGCGAACCACATGTATTCTCGCCATGGGGAAGTAGTAGTTCTGATTTCTGCATCTCATTCACCCCTGGGCAGTGATTGGAGATAAGGTCTAGGTTGTGAAGTCTGAAAACCGAGGTTGTTAAGAGATGACTACCTAAGGCCATGTCGGGTCCGATGTGCTCAGTGTGGAGCCAGCTCTCTGGATGTTGGTCAGGAGGTTCAGGCTCAGGCTATGTCAGACAGGGCATTAGTGCCCAGGGTAGATTGTATCATTGGAGTAAAGTCGAGTGTCATGCAGGTTGATCCTCATTTGGAGTTTCTGACTAGTGCCAAGTGCAACGTTTTTCTTCTGGAGGGCAGGCAGAGTGCTGCATTGTGAGTCCAGAATTCCCAAACTGGATGCTTTGTGGGTGAGGAGTGTGAGGACGGAATTCTGAGAACACATGTTAGGCATAGGTTTCGGGGTGAGGGCATGGCAGGCACCCTCTGCAGATTTGAATCAGGATTTCATGAATCTGAAGTCAGGGCAAGGTTCAGACCTAGGCTCAGGTTGTAGTTTCTGTCCATTATGTCCTATGCATAAATGGGGCAGCATCTCGATGCCATGGAGTTTTACCAACGATGGGAGTTGTGAGATGATCTGAACCACAAGGATTCCTTCTGATCAACAGATGAGACCTGTTGGATCACTCTAGGACACCCCATAGGGCTGAGTTGAAATGGACTCTCCAGCGGATGGATCCTAATGTGGGTTTGTGTCCATGGAGACCTTGGAATGGGGTGGTGGCACACGGGATCTGAAGGATTCTCCTCACCGGAGGTTTTGAGACAGCTCCAAAGAGCAAGTTTCCCATGTGGAGACAAGATTTGTTCTGACTGGTGCCTCAGGAAACTCCCATATGCTGATATTGTAAACCAGGACTCTGAGGAGAAATACATGGAAACCAAAGAAATGGATCCGATTAGGGCCTAGGGGCCTGTCTGGTTCAATATACTTTCTTGGGGACATCCATCTATGGTAAGAGTATGGTAGATGCACAGCTGGTGTCAGACCGCCCTTGTTTGTCCGGGCGGCCTACACTATTGGGATGGCCTCGGGGACATTGGAGGTTTCTCCTAATTTGTATGATTGTGGACAATGGAATGCACAGAATTCCCGTGGAGTGGGCAGGCACAGTACTGATGTGTGTCTCCAGGGGCCCAATCCTGGAGGGTGTGTGCGCCAAGACTGTGGGGACAGAAGTGTGTAAACACAAACTTGGCTTAGGTTTGGGGACCTAGGTATGACAGGCCCGATCTACAGACCATGAGGAGAACTCTTCAGGATATGAAGAAAGAGCGAGTGTTAGGCGCTCGTTCAGGCTTTCATCTCTGGATTTTGTGTCAGCCATGGCCATGGAATGTCGGGGAGAACTCATGGGCCATGGACGAGTCTTCCTTTCTGTGGAATTGGCCCGATCCCAATTGCTTTGGCTCAATCTGTGGGATGGGAGGAGTCCCTGAAGGTTTGTTACTTCACATGTCCCACAAAAAGAGGATTCCAAAGAAGAGCCCTGGGGAGGGGCGAGTGGACAACCCAATATATGGTTAAAAATGGGGCCTAGGAGCATGGCAAACCCAATATGCCATCTCTTGGTCCAGCCACTGAGAGGCCTTACTTGAGGAAAGGGATCACGCTGAGGGTTACAATGTGTGTTTGTGACCAACGTTGCCCTTAAACATGGGCGGGGTCTCATGTGCCACACTGGTTTCAACTACACTGAATGTTGGACAAAATGCCAATCACAAGGTTTCTTGCCATGAGGAAGGAGTTATGATTTCTGCATCATGTTCGCCCCTGGGCAGTGATTGGAGATAAGGTCTAGGCTCTGAAGCCTGAAAACTGAGGTTGGGAAGAGATGATGACCTAAGGCCACGGCACGTCCGATGTGCTCAGTGCGCACACCCAGCTGGCTGGGTGTGGTCAGGAAGTCCTGGCTCAGGCTGTGTCAGACAAGGCATAAGTGCCCAGGGCAGCCTGTATAATTGGGGTACAGTCAAGTGGCATGCAGGTTGATCCTCATTTGGGGTTTCTGGGTAGCCCCAGAGGGCAATGTTTTTCTTCTGGAGGGCAGGCAGAGTGCTGCATTGTAGTTCTGGAATTGCCAGACTGGTGGGCTTGTTGACCAGGTGTGTGAGGACGGAGTCTGAGAACACAAGCTAGGCTTAGGTTTCAGGTGAGGGCACGGCAGACACACTCTGCAGAGCTGAATTGAGATCTCCTGCATCTGAAGTCATGGTGAAGATCAGATGATTGCTCAGGTTGGAGTTTCTGTCCCTGAGGGCCCCTTCATGAAGAGGGGGCAGGATCAGGAGGCCATGGAGGTTTTCCCACGATGGGAGTTGTGAGATGCTCCAAACCACAAAGATTCTTCTGCAGGACCATTTAGACCTGTTGGTTTGCCCCAGGACTTCCCATACGGAATGATTCCGAGCATGGTTCTAAGGATGGATGGCTGGGCAGCCCGCCTGTAATTCCAATTGTCTCCTAGCGACAAGACAGGTTACGTCTGCTGGATCTGGGGGAGCAACCGAGAGGGCTGAGTTGAAATGGACTCTCCTGCGGATGAGTCCTAATGTGGGTTTTGTCCATGAAGACCTTGGAATGAGGGGGTGGCACCAGGGTCCTGAAGGGTTCTCCTAACCAGAGGCTTTGAGACAGCTCCAACGTGCAAGTTTCCCATGTGGAGACGAGATTTGTTCTGATGGGTGCCTCAAGAAACAGCCAAATGCCAGTATTGGAATCCAGGCCTCTGAGTAGAGATGCCTGGAGGCCAAAGCAATGCATCTGATTAGGGCCTAGGGGCCTGTTGCTTCCAATGTACCTCTGCGGACATCTGTCTCCATGTCTGAGTGCAGGTAGGTGCTCAGATGGTTTCAGATTTCCCCTGTTTGTCCTGGGCAGTCAACACTATTGGGATGGCCTCGGGGAATTTGGAGTTTTATCCTATTTGTAGGGTTGTGGCCAATTGAATGGGCAGAATTCCCTTGGAAAGGGCAGGTGCAGACCTCAGGTTTGGCTCCAGGGGCCTGAGCCTGTAGGGTGTGTGGGCCAGGGCTGTATGAACAGTTGTCTGAAAACACAAACTCGGCTTAGGTTCCGGTCATAAGTATGACAGGACTGATCTACAGACCGTGAGGAGAACTGTTCAGAATATGAACAAAGGGTGAGTGTGAGGCGCTTGCCAGGCTTTTGTCTTGATTATTGTGTCACCAACGGCCATGGAATATCCAGGTGACCTCATGGGCAATAGACGAGTCTTCCTTTCTGGGTAATTGGCCCGATCCCAAGAGTTTGGGTTCATTTTGTGGGATGGGAGGAGTCCGTTTTGTTTTCTTACCTCAGGTTTCCCACCAAAAGAGGGATTCCAGAGCAGAGCTCTGGGGAGGGGTGACTGGACCACCAGAAATCTGTTTAAAAATTGGGGCCTAGGGGCATTGCAAGCACATTATAACATCTAATGGTCCAGCCACTGAGAGGAAGTACTAGAGGACAAGGCTCACGTTGAGAGTCTCAATGCGTGTTTATGCCCTGGCCACACTCAAACATGGGCCGGGCCTCATTGTGAATGCTGCCTTCTCCTACACTGAACGTTGGACAACATGCCATCCACAAGGTTTCTTGCCACGGGGAAGGAGGAGTTTTGATTTCTGCATCACGTTCACCCCTTGGCAGGGTTTAGAGTTAAGGTCTATGTTCTGAAACCTGAAAAGCTAGGTTGGCAAGAGATGATGAGCTGAGGCCATGGTGGGTCATAGTGCTCAGTGGGCGGTCAGCTCTCTGGGTATTGGTCAGGAGGTCCGGGATCAGGCTGTGTCAGACAGTGTATTAGTGCCCAGTTTAGACTATATAATTTGGGTACAGTAGAGTGCAGTGTAGGTCTATCCTCATTTGGGGTGTCTGGGAAGCTCCATAGGGCAACATTTTTCTTCTGGAGGGCAGACAGAGTGTTGCATTGTGGGTCCGGAATTGCCAAACTTGAGGGCTTGGGGGCCAGGAGTGTGAGGACAGAAGTCTGAGAACACAAGCTAGACTTAGGTTTCAGGGAGAGGGCAAGGCAGGCACACTCTGCAGAGCTGAATCGAGATCTCGTGCATCTGAATACAGTGAGAGGATCAGACGTTGACTCAGGTTGGAATTCCAGTCCGTGATATCCCCATCATAAAGGGGAGGGGGAACATCACAAAACCATCGAGGTTTTCCCATGTTGGGAGTTGTGAGATGCTCCAAAACGCAGGGATTCCTTCTCCAGGACATTTGAGATCTGTTTGATGGCTCCAGGGCGTCCTATACAGAATGATGCCAGAGCAGGGTTCTAAGGATGGATGCCTGGGTAGCCAACCTCGCATTCCCATTGTCTCCTAGCAACAAGACAGGTTCGATCTGCTCGCTCTGGGGGAGCAACCAAGGGGGATGAGTTGAAATAGAAATCTCCTGCGGATGAGTCCCAATGTGGGTTTGTGTACATGGAGACCTCGGAATGGGGCAGTGGCCCCAGGACCCTGAAGGATTTTCCTAACTAGAGATTTTGAAATAGCTCCAAAGAGCAAGTTTCCCATTTGGAGACAAGATTTGTTCTAATTGGTGCTTTAGGAAACCTCGAATGTGCTGGCATTGGAAACCATGCCTCTGAGGAGAGATACCTAGAAACCACATCAATGGATCCAATTAGGGCCTAGGGGCCTGTCCGGTTCAATCTTCTTCTCTGGCGACATCTGTCTATGGTATGAGTGCAGGTAATTGTTCAGCTGGTGTTAGACCGCCCCTGTTTGGGCAGGCGACCTACACTATTGGGATGGCCTTGGAAACTATGGAGGTTTCTCCTAATGTATACGATTATGGACAATGGAAGGGGCAGAATTCCCGTGGAGTGGGCAGGCACAGACCTGATCTGTGGCTCCAGCGGCCCCAGCCTGGAGGGTGTTTGGGTCAGGACTGTGGGGACAGATGTCTGAAAACACAA
The DNA here is from genome assembly GCF_020171115.1 of Neogale vison. NCBI lineage: Eukaryota > Metazoa > Chordata > Mammalia > Carnivora > Mustelidae > Neogale > Neogale vison. The sequence goes on from NC_058095.1 coordinate 79,666,671, forward strand.
ACTAACCTTAGGTTTTGGGACGTAGGTATGGCAGGCCCAATCTACAGACCGCGAGGAGAACTCTTCAGAATATGAAGAAAGGGCGAATGTGAGGCGATTGCTCAGGATTTTGTCTCTCGTTTTAGTGCAACAATGGCCGTGGAATGTCTGGAAGACCTCATGGGCCTTAGATGAGTCTTCCTTTCTGTGGATTTGGCCCGATCCCAACTGGTTTGGGTCAATCTTTGGGGTTGGAGGAGTCCTTTCAGTTTTGTTACCTCAGGAGTCCCACCAATAGAGAGATTCCAGAGTAGAGCCCTGGGGAGGGGCGACTGGACAACCAGAAATCTGGTTAAAAATTGGGGCCTAGGGGCATGGCATGCCCAGTATGTCTTCTAATAGTCCAGACTCTGAGAGACCTTCCTTGAGGACAGAACTCATGCTGAGGGTCACAATGAGTGTTTATGCCCTCATGGCGTTCAAGCATGGGTTGGGACACAGGGTACATGCTATTTTCTCCTACACTGAATGTTGGAAACGTGCCAAGCACATGTACTCTTGCCATGGGGAAGTGGTAGTTCTGATTTCCGCATCCCATTCATCTCTGGGCAGTGATTGGAGATAAGGTCTAGGTTGTAAAGTCTGAAAACCGAGTTTGGGAAGAGATGACGACCTAAGGTCATGTCGGGTCTGATGTGCTCAGTGTGGAGCCAGCTGTGTGGGTGTTGGTTGTGAGGTTCCAGCTCAGGCAGTGTCACACAGGGCATTAGTGCCCAGGGTAGATTGTATAATTGGGGTACAGTCCAGTGCCGTGGAGGTTGATCCTCATTTGGCGTTTCTGCATAGCCCCAAGGTCAACGTTTTTCTTCTGGAGGGCAGGCAGAGTGTTGCATTGTGCCTCCAGAATTCCCAAACTGGATGCCTTGTGGGCGAGGAGTGTAAGGACAGAAGTCTGAGAACACATGCTAGGCATAGGTTTTGGGGCGAGGGCACAGCAGGCACCCTCTGCAGTTTTAAATTGGAATTTCGTGAATCTGAAGTCAGGGCGAGGTTCAGACCTAGGCTCAGGTTAGAGTTTCTGTACATTATGGACCCTTCAAGAATGGGGCAGCATCTCGAGGCCATGGAGGCTTACTCACGATGGGAGTTATGAGATGCTCCAAACAGCAAGGATTCCTTCTGATCAACAGTTGAGATCTATTGGATCACTCCAGGACGTCCCATACAAAATGATGCCACAGCAGGGATCTAAGCGTGGATGTCTGGGCAGGCCGCCTCACATTCCAGTTGTGTCCTTGCGAATAGACAGGTTTGATATGCTGGCTTTGGGGGATCAATCGAGGGGTCTGAGTTGAAATGGACTCTCCTGCGGATGGGTCCTAATGTGGGTTTGTGTCCATGGAGACCTTGGAATGCGGTAGTGGCACACGGGTCCTAGAGGATTCTGCTAACCGGAGGTTTTGAGACTTCTCCAAAGGACAAGTTTCCCATGTGGAGACTAGATATGTTTTCATTGGTGCCTCAGTAAAATCCCACATGATGATATTGGAAACCAGGCCTCTGAGGAGAGATACATGGAAACCAAAGCAATGGATCCGATTGGAGCCTAAGAGACTGTCTGGTTCAATCTTCTTTTTGGGGGACATCCATCTACGATATGAGTGTGGTAGATGCACAGCTGGTGTCAGACCACCCTTGTTTGTCCCGGGCAGCCTACCCTATTGGGATAGCCTCGAAGACTTTGGAGGTTTCTCCTAATTTGTACGATTGTGGACAATGGGATTCACAGAATTCCCGTGGAGTGAGCAGGCACAGTACTGATGTGTGGCTCCAGGGGCCCCAGCCTGGAGGGTGTGTTGGCCAGGACTGTGGGGACAGAAGTCTGAAAACACAAACTCGGCGTAGGTTTGGGGACGTAGGTATGGCAGGCCAGATCAACAGACCGCGAGGAGAACTCTTTGGGATATGAAGAAAGAGAGAGTGTGAGGTGCTTATCCAGGCTTTTGTCTCTGGATTTTGTGTCAACGATGGTGGTGGAATGTCGGGGAGGCCTCATGGGCCACAAGCCCTCCAGTTTGGGAATTCTGGAGACACAATACAGCACTCTTCCTGCCCTCCAGAAGAGAAACCTTGCCCTATGGGGCTACTCAGAAACCCCGAAAGTGGATCAACCTGCACGCTACTCGACTGTACCCCAATTATACAGTCTAGCCTGGGCACTAATGCCCTATCTGACACAGCCTGGGGCCTCACTTCCCGACCGACACCCAGACAGCTGGCGATACACTGAGTACATCTGAACCGCCATGGCCTTATGTCCTCATCTCTTCCCAACCTCGGTTTTCAGGCTTCAGAAACTTAGACCATATCTCCAGTCACTTCCCACGAGTGAATGTAATGCAGAAATCAGAACTCCTCTTTTACCCTCGACAGAACCTTGTGGTTGGAATGTTGTCTAACGTTCAGTGTAGGAGAAACCAACTGGCCCATGAGGCCCCGCCCACCTTTGAGGGCCGCGATGGGCACAAACACACATTGGGACCCTCTGTGTGAGCCCTGTCCTCAAGTAAAGCATCTCAGAGGCTAGACCAAGAGCCTGTATATAGGGTTTGCCATGCCCCAAGTCTCCCAATCTTAACCAGAAGTCGAGATATCTAGTCACTACTACTCAGGGCTCTGCTGTGGAATCACTCTTTGGTGGGACACCTGAGGTAAATAAATACAGAAAGGACTCCTCCCATTCACAGAATGACCCCAAGCACTTGGGATCGGGCCAAATCCCCAAAGAGAAAGTCTCATCCATGGCCCGTGAGGCCACCCTGACATTTCATGGCCACTGTTGACACAAAATCCAGACATAAACCTGAACAAGTGCCTCACACTCGCCCTTTTATCACAGCCCGAAAAATTCTCATGGTCCATAGATTGGGCCTGCCATACCTATGTCCACAAAGTTAAGGCAAGTCTTTTTTTTTTTTTTTTAAAGCCTTCTATACCCACAGTCCTGGCCCACACACCCTCCAGGCTGGCGCCCCTGGAGCCACACCTCAGGACTGTGCCTGCCCTCTCAAAAGGAATTCTACTCATTCCTTTGGACACAACCCTACAGATTAGGGGAAACCTCCAAAGTCCCCGAGGCTATCCCAATAGTGGAGGACATCCAGGGCAAACAGGGCTAATCTGACACAAGCTGAGCCACTACCATCACTTAGACCCATAGACAGATATCCATAGAAAAGAAGATTGAAGAGGACAAGCACCTAGGCCCTAATCAGATCCATTGTTTTTGTTTCCAGGCATCTTTCCTCAGAGGCCTGGATTCCAATACCTGCATATGGGGGTTTCTGGAGGTACCAATCAGAAAAAATCTCATCTCCACATGGGAAACTTGTGCTATGGGACTGTGTCAAAACCTCCAGTTAGGGGAAAGCTTCAGTTCACCAGAGCCACTGCCCCATTCTGAGGTCTCCATGGACCCAGTCCCACATTATGACCCATCCTCAGGAGAGTCCATTTAAACTCAACCCCCTCGGTTGCTCCCCCAGAGCCAGCAGATCAAACCTGCCTTGTCACTAGGAGACAATTGAAATGTGAGTTGGGCTCTTCAGGCATCCATCCTTAGAACCCTGCTCTTGCCTCATTCCATATGGGACATCCTAGAGCCATCCAACAGCTCTCGACTGTCCCGCAGAAGGATTCCTTGTGGATTGGAGCATCTCACAACTCACATTGTGGGAAAACTTCTATGGGCACTTGATGCACCCAATCTTCATGAATGCAGATCATGAACAGATACTCCAACCTGAGCCAATGGCTGATCCTCGCTTGACTTCAAATGCATGAGATCTCGATTCAGCTCTTCAGAGTGTGCCTGCCATGCCCTTGCCCCGAAACCTAAGCGTAGCCTGTGTTCTCAGACTTCCGTCCTCACTCTCTTGGACCACACGCCCTCCAGTTTGGGAATTCTGGAGCCACAATGCAGCACTCTGCCTGCACTTCAGAAGAAAAACATTGCCCTATGGGTCTACCCAGAAAAGACAAATGAGGATCAACCTGTATGCCACTCGACTGTTTCCCAGTTATACAGTCTACCCTGAGCACTAATGCCCTGTCTGACACAAACTGAGCCCAGACCTCCTGACCGTCACCCGGACAGCTGAGTCCACATCTCAGGACTGTGCCTGTTCTCCCTAAGGGAATTCTGCCTATTCTATTGGCCACAACCCTACAGATTAGGAGAAACCTCCAAAATCCCCGAGACCATACCCCTAGTGTAGACCACCCGGGAAAAACAGGTTCGATCTGACACAAGCTGAGCAACGACCTCCACTCAGATCCATAGACAGATGTGACCTGAGAAGACTGAAGTGTGCAGGCCCCTAGGCATGAATCGGATCAATTGCTTTGGATTCCAGGCATCTCTCCTCAGATACCTGGTTTCCAATACCAGCTTATGGGGGTTCCTGAGGCACCAATCAGAACAAATCTCTTCTCCACATGGGAATCTTGCTCTTTGGAGCTGTGTGAAAACCTCCGCTTATGAGAATGCTTCAGGGCCCTTGAGCCACCACCCCATTTCAAGGTATCCATGGACACAGTCCCACATTATGACCGATCCTCAGGAGAGTCCATTTCAACTCAGCGCCCTTGGTTGCTACCTAGAACCAGCAGATCAAAACTGCCTTGTCGCTAGGAGAAAATTGGAATGCGAGGTGCACCGCCCAGGCATCCATCCATAGACCCTGCTATGGAGAACTTCCTTATGGGACGTCCTGGATCCATCCAACAGGTCTCGACAGTCCTGCAGAATGAATGGTTGTGGTTTGGAGCATCACATACTCCCACCATGGGAAAACCTCCATGGCCTCATGATGCCCCCACACCTTCATGATGTGGCCATCACAGACACAAACTACAAACAGAGCCAACATCTGATCCTTGCCCCAAACCTAAGATGAGATTGTATTTTCAGACTTCAGTCCCAACAGCCCTGGCCCACACATCCTCCCAGCTGGGTCTCCTGGAGCCACAACTCAGGACAGTGCCTTCCCTCTCCAAGGGAATTCTGCCCATTCCATTGGCCACTACTGTACAGATTAGGAGAAACCTCCAAAGTCCCCGAGGCCATCCCAATATTGTAGGTTGCCAAGGACAAACAGGGGCGATCTGTCACAAGCTGAGCAACTACCACCACTCAGAACCGTAGACAGATATGCCCAGAGAAGAAGATTGAACTGGAGAGGTGCCTAGGCCCTAATCGGATCCATTGCTTTGGTCTCCAGGCATCTCTCCACAGAGGCCTGGTTTCCAATACCAGCATAAGGGGGTTTCCTGAGGTACCAATCAGAGGAAATCTTGTCTCCACATGGGAAACTTGTCCTTTGGAACTGTGTCAGAACCTCCAGTTCGAACAAATATTCAGGTCTCCGTAGCAACCTCCCCATTCCAAGGTCTCCATGGATACAAAACCACATTATGACCCATCCGCAGGAGAGCCCATTTCAAATCAGCCCCCTCGGTTGCTCTCCTAGAGCCAGCAGATGCAACCTGCCTTGTTGCTAGGGTACAATTGGAATCTGAGGTGGGCTCTCCAGGGATCCTTCCTAGAATCCTGCTCTGGCGTCGTTCCATATGGGACATCCTAGATCCATCCAAAGGTCTCGACTGTCCAGCAGGAGGAATCCTTGCGGATTGGAGCATCTCACAACACCCAACGTGGGAAAACTTCCATGGCCACGTGATGCACCCTTCCCTTCATGAAAGGGCCATCCTGGACAGAAACTGCAACCTGAGTCAACGTCTGATCCATGCCCTGACTTCTGATGCACGAGATCTTGTTTCAACTCTGCAAAGTGTGTCTGCCGTGCCGTTGCCCAGAAACCTAAGCCTACTTGTGTTCTCAGACTTCCGTGCACACACTGCTGGAACACAAACCCTCCAGTTTGGGAATTCTGGAGCCACAATGAAGGACTCCGCCTGCCCTCCAGAAGAAAAACGTTGCCCTATGGGGCTAGCCAGAAATGTCAAATGAGGAACAACTTGCAAGCAACGTGACTCTACCCCAATTATGCAGTCTAGCCTGAGCCCTAAAGCCCTGTCTGACACAGCCTGACCCCAGACCTCCCGATTGACATGCAGACAACTAGCCATACACTAAGCATATAGGACCCTCCATGGCCTTAGGTCGTCATCTCCTCCCAACCTCGGTCTTCAGGCTTCAGAAACCTAGACTGTATCTCCACTCACTTCCCAGGGGTGAATGTGATGCAGAAATCAGAACTTCTCTTTCCCCCTGGCCAGAACATTGTGGTTGGCATGTTGTCCAATGTTCATAGTAGGAGAAACCAGTGTGACCCATGAGGCCCCGCTCATGCTTGAGGGCCATTATAGGCACAAACATACATTGTGACCTTCAGCGTAACCCCTGTCCTCAAGTAAAGCCTCTCGGTGGCTGGACCAAGAGCCGCATATGGGGCTTACCATGCCCCAAGTCTCCCAATTTTAACCAGAGTTTGAGATATCATGTCAGCCTTCCTCAGGTCTCTGCTCTGGAATCACTCTTTGGTGGGACACCTGTAAATAAATACAGACTGTAAATAAATACAGAAAGGACTCCTCCCATCTACAGAATGACCCCAACCACTTGGGATCGGGCCAAATCCCCAGAGAGAAAGACTCGTCCATGGCCCATGAGGCCACCCCGACATTCCATAGCCACCGTTGACACAAAATCCAGAGACAAGCCTGAACAAGCGCCTCACACTCACCATTTGTTCATAGCCCAAATAATTCTCTGCATGGTCTGTAGATCGGCCCTCAATACATACGTCCACAAACATAAGGCAAGTGTGTGTTTCAGACTTCTGTATGACAGTCTTGGCCCACACACCCTCCAGGCTGGGGCTCCTGGAGCCACATATCAGGACTGTGCCTGCTTCTCCAAGGGAATCCTGCCCATTCCATTGGAGACAGCCCTAGATATTAGGAGAAAACTCCAAAGTACCCGACACCATCCCAATACTGTAGGCCTCCCAGGACAAACAGGCGATCTGTCCCAAGCTGAGCAACTAACTCAACTCAGACCCATACACAGATATCCCCAGAGAAGAAGATTGAAACGGACAGGCACCAGACCCTAATTGGATCCATTGAATTTTTTTCCAGGCATCTCTCCTCAAAGGCCTGTTTTCCAATACTAGCATATTGGGGTTTCCAGAGGTACCAATCAGAGCAAATCTCATCTCCACATTGGCAAATTGCTCTTTGGAGCTTTGTGAAAAGCTCCAGTTAGGAGAAACCTTCAGGTCCCCAGATCCACCGCCCCATTCCAAGGTCTCAATGGACATAAACCCACATTATGACCCATCCTCAGGTGAGGCCATTTCAACTCAACGCCCTCGGGTGCTCCCCCGGAGCCAGCAGATCAAACCTGCCTTGTTGCTAGGAGGCAATTGGAATGCGAAGTGGGCTGCACAGGCATCCATCCTTAGAACCCTTCTCTGGAGAACTTCCTTATGGGACGTCCTGGATCCATCCAACAGGTCTCAACTGTCCCGCAGAACGAATCCTTGCAGTTTGGAGCAACACACATTCCCATCATGGGAAAACCTCCATGGATTGGAGTTGGCCCGCCAACCTTCATGAATGGGCCATCATGGACAGAAACTCCAGCCTGGGCCAACGTCTTATCCTCGCCCTGACTTCAGATACACCAGATATTGTCTCAACTTTGCAGAGTGTGCCTACCGTGTCCTCGCCCCGAAATATAAGCCTAGCTTGTGTTCTCAGACTTCTGTCCTCACACTCCTGGCTCACAAGCTCTCCAGTTTGGGATCTCTGGAGCCACAATGCAACACTATGACTGACCTCCAGAAGAAAAACTTTTTCCTACGGGGCAACCCCGAAATGCCAAATGAGGATCAACCTGCACGCCTCTCGACTGTACCCCAAATATACAGTCTAGCCTGGACACTAATGTCCTGTCTGACACAGCTTTAGCCCGGACTTCTCGACTGACACCCAGACATCTAGGGCCACACCTCAGGACTCTGACTGCCCTCTCCATGTGAATTCTGCCTATTCCCATGGAAACAACCCTACAGATTAGGAGAAACCTCCAAAGTCCCTAAGACAATCCAAGTAGTGTAGGCTGCCCGGGACAAACAGGGACTATCTGACACAAGATGAGGAATGCCCTCCACTGAGAACCATAGACAGATGTGCCCAGAGAAGATTGAAGCAGACAGCCCCATAGGCGTGAATCGGATCTATTGCTTTCGATTCCAGGCATCTCTCCAAGATGCCTGGTTGCCAATACCAGCATATAGGGGTTCCTGAGGCACCAATCAGAACAAATCTCATCTCCACATGGGAATCTTGCTCTTTGGAGCTGTCTGAAAATCTCCGGTTAAGAGAATCTTTCAGGGCGCCGGCAGCACGGCCCCATTCCAAGGTCTCCATGGACACAAACCCACATTATGACCGATCCTCGGGAAAGTCCATTTCAACTCAGCCACCTCGGCTGCTCCCCTGGAGCCAGCAGATCAAACGTGCCTGGTCGCTAGGAGACAATTGAAATGCGAGGTGGGCTGCCCAGGCATCCATCCTTAGAGCCCTGTTCTGGAGAACTTCCTTATGGGATGTCCTGGATCTATCCAACAGGTCTCGACTGTCCCACAGAAGGAATCCTTGCTTTTTGGAGCATCACACAATCCCACCATGGGAAAACCTCCATTGTCTCATGATGCCCCCCCACCTTCATGAACGGGTCATCATGGATAGAAACTCCATCCTCAGCCAAAGTATGATCCTCGCCCTGACTTCAGAAGTACGAGATCTCAGTTCAGCTCTGCAGAGTGTGCCTGCCGTTTCCTTTCCCCAAAACCTAAGCCTAGCTTGTGTTCTCAGACTTCCGCCCTCACAATCCTGACCACAAGCCCTAAAGTTTGGCAATTCAGGAGACACAGTGCAGTACTCTGCCTGCCCTCCAGAAGAAAAATGTTGCCCTATAGGGTTAACCAGAAACTCCAAATGTGGAACAACCTGCATGCCACTCGACCATATCCCAATTATACAGTCTAGCCAGTGCACTAATGCCCTGTCTGACACTGCCTGAGCCCAGACCTCCCGTCCGACACCCAGATGGCTAGCCATACACTGAGCCCATTGCACGCACAATGGCTTTAGGTCATCATCTCTACCCAACTTCGTTTTCAGGCTTCAGAACATAGACATTATCTCCACTGACTGCTCAGGAGTGAACGTGATGCAGAAATCAGAAATCCTCCTTCCCCATGGCCAGAATCCTTGTGGTTGGCATGTTGTCCAACGTACGTTGTAGGAGAAAGCAGTGTGGCCCATGAGGTCCTGCCTATCCCTTAGGCCCGCAATTTGTACAAAAACACATGTGACCCTCAGAGTGAGTCCGATCGTCAACAGCTCTTTGGAGCTGTCCGTGACTGGAATAAGAGCCCACATATGTGGCTTGCCAAGCCCCTGCTCCCCCAATCTCAACCAGATTTTGAGATGTCTAGTCACCCCTACTCAGGGCTTGGCTATAGAATCCCTCTTTGGTGGGACAACTGAGTTTAAAAAAAATACAGAGGAGTAGGGAATTTGGGTAAATTGGAAGGGGAGGTGAACCATGAGAGACTATGGACTCTGAAAAACAGTCTGAGGGGTTTGAAGTGGCGGGGGGGTGGGAGGTTGGGGTACCAGGTGGTGGGTATTATAGAGGGCACGGCTTGCATGGAGCACTGGGTGTGGTGAAAAAATAATGAATACTGTTTTTCTGAAAATAAATAAATTGAAAAAAATACAGAAAGGACTCCTCCCATCTACAGAATGACCCAACCACTTGGGATTGGGCCAAATCCCAAGAAATAAAGACTTGTCCATGGCCCTTGAGGCCACCCCGACATTCCACGGCCACCCTTGACACAAAATCCAGAGACAAAATCCTGAGCAAGCGCCTCACACTCGCCCTTTTTTCATAGCCCAAAAAAATTCTCACGGTCTGTAGATCAGGCCTTTCATACATACATCCCCAAACCTAAGCTGAGTTTGTGTTTTCAGACTTCTGTCGCCACAGTCCTGGCCCACACTACCTCCAAGCTTGGGCCCCTGGAGCCACACCTCAGGACTGTGCCTTCCCTCTCGAGGGCAATTCTGCTCATTCCATTGGCCACAACCCTACAGATTAGGAGAAACCTCCAAACATCCTGAGACCATCCTAATAGTGTCAGCCGCCCAGGACAAACAGGGTTGATCTGTCACAAGATAAGCAACTACCTCCACTCAGACCCAGAGAGAGATACCCCATAGAAGAAGATTGAACAGTACAGGCACCTAGGCCCTAAACGGATCCATTGCTTTTGTTTCCAGGCATCTGTCGTCAGAGGCCCGATTTCCAATACCAACATATGGGGGATTACTGAGGCACTCATCAGAAAAATCTTGTCTCCACATAGGAAACACACTCTTTGGAGCTCTGTCTACACCTCTGGGTAGGAGAATATTTAAGGGCCCTGGATCAAGCTCACCATTCCAAGGTCTTCATGGACGCAAACCCACATTATGACCCATCCTCAGGAGAGTCCATTTCAACTTACCCCCTCCGTTGCTAACCCAGAGCCAGCAGATCAAACCTGCCTTGTTGCAGGGAGAAAATTGGAATACGAGGTGGGCTGTCCAGGCATCCATCGTTAGAATCCTGCTCTGGAGAAATTTTTTATGAGACGTCCTGGATCCATCCAACAGGTCTGGACTGTTTCACAGAAGGTATCCTAGCGGTTTGCAGCATCACACACTCGCAGAGTGGGCAAACCTCCATGGCCTCATGATGCCCTAACCTTCATGTAGGGGACATCATAGACAGAAACTCCAACCTGAGGCAGTGTCTGATCCTCGCCCTGACTTTAGTTGCACGAGATCTCAATTCAGCACTGCAGAGTGTGCCTGCCATGCCCTCACACCAAAACCTAAGCCTAGCTTGTGTTCTCAGACTTCTGTCCTCATACTCCTGGCTCACTAATGCTTCAGTTTGGGAACTCTGGAGACACAATGTAGCACTCTGCCTGCCCTCCAGAAGAAAAATGTTGCCCTATGGGGCTACCCAGAAACCCCAAATGAGGATCAACCTGCACGCCTCTAGGCTGTACCCAAATTAAACAGTCCAGCCGGGGCAGTAATGCCCTGTCTCACACAGCCTGAGCCCAGACCTCGGGACCAACAACCAGATAGCTGGCCACACACTGAGCGATGGATACAAACACACATTGGGACCCTCAGCGTGAGCCCTGTCCTCAAGTAAAGCCTCTTAGGGGCTGGACAAAAGCCCGCATATGGGGCTCGCCATGCCCCTAGTCCCCCAAACTTAGCCAGAGCTCAAGAAGTCTAGTCAACCTTATTCAGAGCTCTTTTCTGTAATCCCTCTTTGGGGGGACACATGAGGTTAAAATAATAATAATAATAATAATAATAATAATAATAATAGTGAATGTCTCCTAACATCCAAAGAATGACCCCAAGCACTTGGAATCGGGCCAAATCCCCAGAGATAAAAACTCGTCCCTGACCGATGATGCCAGCCCGACATTCCACGGCCACCATTGACACAAAATTGGAGACAAAAGCCTGAAAAAGTGCCTCACATTTGCTCTTTGTTCATAGCTCGATAATTTCTCCTCACGGTCTGTAGATCGGACCTGCCATACCTATGTCCCCAAACCTAAGACGAGTTTGTGTTTTCAGGCTTATGTCTCCACTATCCTGGCCCACACACCCTCAATTCTGGGGCCCCTATAGCCACACCTCAGGACTGTGCCTGGCCTCTCCAAGGGAATTCTGCTCTTTCCTTTGGACACAACCCTACAGATTAGGAGAAACCTCCAATGTACCCTAGGCCATCCCAATAGTGTAGGACATCCAGGACAAACAGGGGCGATCTGACACAAGTTGAACCACTACCTCCACTCAGACCCGTAGACAGATATGCCCAGAGAAGAAGATTGAACCGGACAAGGACCTAGGTTCTAATCGAATCCATTGCTTTTGTTTCCAGGCATCACTCCTCAGAGGCCTGGATTCCAATACCAGCATATCGGGGTTTCTGGAGGTACCAATCAAAACAAATCTCATCTAGACATGGCAACTTTGCTCTATGGAGCTGTGTCAAAACCTCCCATTAGGAGAAAACTTCAGGTCACCAGAGCCACCATCCCATTCCGATGTCTCCATAGACATTATCCCACATTATGACCCATCCTCAGGAGAGTCCATTTTAACTCAACCTCCTCGGTTGCTCCCCCAGAGCCAGCAGATCTAACCAGCCTTGTCTCTAGGAGACAATTGAGATGCAGGGCCGGCTCTTCAGGCATCCATCCTTAGAACCCTGCTCTGACATCATTCCTTATGGGACATCCTGAAGCCATCCAACAGGTCTTGACTGTCCTGCAGAAGGAATCCTTGTGCATGGAGCATCTCACAACTCCCATTATGGGAAAATGTCCCAGACCACATGATGCCCCCAATCTTCATGAAGGCGGATCATGGGCAGAATCCCCTACCTGAGCCAACTGTTAATCCTCGCCTTGACTTCAGGAGCACAAGATCTCGATTCAGCTCTTCAGATTGTTCCTGCCATGTCCTCGCACCGAAACCTAAGCCTAGCTTGTGTTCTTAGACTGCCGTACTCACACTCCTGGCCCACAAGCCCTCCGGTTGGGAATTTCGGAGCAACAATGCAGCATTGTGCCTGCCCTTCAGAAGAAAAAAATGTTACCCTATGGGGCTTCACAGAAATCCCAAATGAGGATCAACCTGCACGCCACTCGACTGTTACCCAATAATAAAGTCTACCTTGGGCATTAATGCCCTGTCTGACACAGCCTGAGCCTGGACTTCCCGACTGACACCCTCTGGTGTCATTATGCTGGCCGCATAATGAGCACATTGGACCTGCCAAGGACTAAAGTCATCATACTTCCCAACCTCGGTTTTTGGGATTCAGAACCTAGACCTTATCTCCAATCACTGCCTAGTTGTGAACGTGATGCAGAAATCAGAATTTCTGAAAAACAATCTGAGGGGTTTGAAGTGGCAGGGGGGTGGGAGGTTGGGGTACCATGTGGTGGGTATTATAGAGGGCACGGCTTCCATGGAGGACTGGGTGTGGTGAAAAAATAATGAATAATGTTTTTCTGAAAATAAATAAATTGAAAAAAAAAAAAAAAAGAAATCAGAATTTCTCCTTTCACATGCCCAGAAACCTTTGGTTCACATGTTGTCCGACGTTCAGTGTAGGAGAAACCAGCATGGCCCATGAGGCCTTGGCCATGTTGAGGGCCACTTTGGACACAAACACGCTTTGTGACCCTCAGTGATTTGAGACAAGCTGAGCAACTACCTCCACTTAGACTGTAGACAGATGTCCCCAGAGAAGCAGATTGAACCAAACAGGACCCTAGGCCTTAGGCTGTCATCTTTTCCGAACCTGAGTTTTCAGACATCTGAACCTAGACATTATATCAAATCCCTACACAGGTGGGTAACTGAAGCAAAAATCAGAACTCCTCCTTCCCCATTGCTGTAAAGCTTGCTGTTGGCATGGAGTCACACCTTCAGCATAGGAGAAACCTTCATAGCCCCTGAGGCCACGCCCAAACGTGAGTGCCGACTTGGGCACAAACTCGCATTGTGACCCTCAGCATGAGCCCCATGTCGAAGTAAGACCTCTCAGGGCCTGGATCAAGAGCGCGCATATGGGGCTTGCAAAACCCCTATGATCCCAATCCTCACCATAGTTTGACTTTTCCAGTCACCCGTACCTGGGGCTCTGCTCTGGAATCCCTCTCTTGGAGAGATACCTGAGCCAGACAACAGGACTCCAACCTTCCCACAAAATGATCCCAAACTCTTGGGAGCTGGGCCAAATCCCCATAGAGGGATTCTCGTCCATAGCCCCTGAGGCCATCCTACAATCCATGGCTATCCTGGACACAACAATCAGAGACAGAAGCCTGAGGGACCGCCCTCCACTCACCCATCTTTCAATAGCTGAGGAGCTCCCCTCGTGGTCTGTAGATCCAGCCTGCCATACCCTCAGAGCCATACCTAAGCCGATTTGTGTTTTCAGTCTTCTGTGCCCACAGCCCAGACCAACACACCCTCTAGGCTAGGAACTATGGAGATAAACCAAAAGACTGTGCCTGTCCTATCCAAGTTAACTCTGCCCAATACTTTGACCACAACCCTACAGATTAGGAGAAACCTCCAAGGCCCCCGAGGCCATTCTGATAGTGTAGGCTGCCCTGGACTTAGAGGGGCACTCTGACATTATCTGAGCAACTATCTCCACTTACACACTCAGACAGTGTCCCCAAAGTCAGAAGGTGGAAACGGACAGGCCCCTAGGCCCTAATCTGAAACCTAGATTTGGTTTCCAGGTGTCTCTCCTCAGAGGACTGGTTTCGAAGACCAGCATCTGGGAATTTTATGAGGCACCCAACAGAACCTCTCTCTTCTCCACATGGGGAGCTTTCTTATTGGAGCTATATCAAACCCTTCAGGTAGACGATTTCTGCAGGGCCCCTGAGCCACCAGCACATTCCAATTTCCCATGGACAGAAGCCCACATTATGACCCATCCTGAGGAGAGTCCATTTCAACTCTGCCCCCTGGGTAGCTCGCCCCAGAGCAAGTAGTTCAAACATGTCTTGTCGCAAAGAGCCAATGGGAATGGGAGGTATGCTGTACAGGCATCCATACTTCGAACCCTGCCCTCCGGTCCTTCCATATGGGATGTCCTGGAGCCATCCAATAGGACTCGACTGTCCCGCAGAAGGAAACCTTGTGGTTTGGAGCAACTCACAAACTCAGCATGGGAAAACCACCTTAGTCTCATGAGGCCCCTGCTTCATGAAGGGGACATGATGGACACAATCTCCAGCCTCAGCCAACGTTTAATCCTCACCCTGACTTCAGATGCAGGAGATCCTGATTCAGCCTCTGCAGAGTGTACCTGTCATGCCCTTGGCCCCAAACCTCAGCCTAGCTGGTGTTTTCAGACTTCCGTCCTCACACTCCTGGCCCACAAGCCCACCGGACTGGGAATTCTGGGGCCACAATGAAGCACCCTGCCTGCCCACCAGAAAAACAACATTGTCTATCGCATTGCCCAGAAACCCAAAATGAGATCAACCTGCTTGGCCCTCATCAACACCCCAATTTCATAGACTACCCTAAGCACTCATGCTCTGTCTTACATAGCCTGAGCCCAGACATTCGGACTGACATTGAGACAGCTGGCCACACACCCAGGACCTTATACCCACCGTGGCCTTAGGGCATTGATCCCTTCCCATTGACTTGTGTGTCTTCCAGGAGGTATGTTCTCAGACTGTGTCAGACTGTGCGTTTTTCCAGAGAGGCTTATAAAATTGGGAGGGCTTAGGGGCCTTGCAGGTTTCTGCTAATCTGGAGGTCTTGGGGAACTGAGACGGGCAGAGTTTCCTCAAAAGAGCAGGCCCAGTGATGTGATGTGGTTCTGGAGGCCTCATCCTGGAATGCATGTGGGTCAGGGATTTGGAAACAAAGTCTTTAGACAGAAACTCGGGTAAGATTAGGGGCAAGGTGAATGCAGGCCTGTTCTGCAAACCCTCAGGGCAGCTCCTTGGGATTTGAAATTCGGACGGCTGGGAGGCAGGAGCACAGTCTTTTCTGTCTGGATTGTGTGTCTAGGATGGCCATGGAATAGAGGGGTGGCCTCATGGGTCCATGTGAGATTCTACCTCTCTGGGGATTCTGCCCGGCACCCAAGAGTTTGGTGTCTTTCTGGGGAAAGGGAAAGCGCAGTTTTCCATCTCAGGGGTCCTGTCCAAACAGGCATTCCGGAGATTGGTTCTGGGTCCGGGCACGTGGATAACCCCACCAAGGCTTAAGGTTTGGGCCTAGGGGCATGACAGGCCCACTCTGTTGGTTCCTATTCCAGCTCCCACGGGGGATAGTTGAAAAGCGGTCTGAGGCTAAGGGTCACAAGGCCTTTTTGTGCCCAGAAGTTCATAGGGGGTGGCATGGTCTCATGGGCCATGCATCTGGCTTTCACTCTGAGGGTTGGCCAGCCATCTCAACATTCAGTTTTCATGCCATGGGGAAGGAGAAGTACTCTTTTGTGCTTCTGGGTCACTCATGGGCAGGAATTTGTTCTACATTCTGGGACAGGTACCTGAATACCCAGGTCAGTTCGAGATGACGGTCTTGGGCCAAAACAGGACCCACCTGCAGGATATGGGGTCTGCTTTCTGGGTGGCTGACAGGAGGTTAGGGCTCATGCAGTGTCAGACAGAGCATTCGTGCAGAGGGCGGCCTATGATAATGGGGTGCCTTTGAGAGCTGGGCACCTGGATCCTTATGTGGGGTTTCTGGGAAGACCCTTAGGGCACTTCTTCTTTCTGGTGGGCAGGGGGAAGACTGCTTTGTGGCCCCAGAATTTCCAATATGGAGGGCTTCTAGGCGAGAAGAGTGAGGACAGATGTCTGATAACACAAGCTATGGTTAAACTCAGTGCTGAGCACATGGCCGTTCCAATGTACAGTGTTTTTTTTTGAGATCTCCAGTACCTGAGTATGTGTGAGGGTAAGATGTATGCTCACGCTGGAGTTTGTATCCATAATGGCCAACAAATGGTGGGGTTTTCTCAAAAAGCCTTGGAGGTTTTCCCAAGCTGGAGCTTGTGAGCTGCTCCAAACAGGAAGGCCTCCTAATGCAAGACAGGGGTAGTCCGCTTAGATTTGATAACACAGCTCTCTGAATGGAGGCCTGAGAAGCCCACCTCGGGTTACCATTACAGCCAAGGAACAGGGCAGGCTTGATCCGCTGTCTCTGGTTCCAAGTTCCAAGTGATCTGAGTTGACAGAAGTTCTCAGTCTTACGGATCCCAATGCTGCTTTGTTGCCAGGGAGACCTTAGACTATGGCGGAGGCCCTGGGACCATGCAGGATTCTCCTATCCTAAGGGTTAGACCCAGTTCCCAAGAGAAAGTTTTCCTTCCCAGGAGAGGAGGGGATCTCTTATATGGCTCATGGACCACAGGTTGGACCATATATTGGTTGTCCAGAACAGGCCTCTAGGGACAGAGACCTGAAAACCTAAGCTAGGGTTCTGATGAGGTCCTAGGGACATGGCAGATTCAATCTTCGGACTCAGCGCCATTGACCTGTGTGTCTTCCTGGAGGTAGGTGCTGAGGCTGAGACAGACTGTACATTTCTTTCAAGAGAAGCCTATGAAATAGGGGTGGGCTCAGGGTCTTTGCAGTTTTCTCCTAATCTGGAGGGTTTGGGCAACTGAGATGGGAATAATTTTCTTCGGAGAGCAGGCCCAGTGATGTGCTGTGTTTCTGGAGGCCTCATCCTGGAGGGCATGTGGTTCAGGGCTCTGGGACCAAAATCTTCAGGCACAAAATCGGATAAAAGTTAGGGGCGAGGTGATGGCAGGCCCAATCTGCAGACCCTGAGGGCAGTTCCTTGGGATTTGAAATTCGGGCATCTGGGAAGCAGGAACACAGATTTTTCTGTCTGTATTGTGTCTAGGATGGCCACGGAATGGAGGGGTGTCCTCATGTGTCCATGGGGGTTTCTTCCTATCTGGGGATTCTGCCTGGCACCCAAGACTTTGGTGTCTTACTGGGGCAAGGGGAGACCGCGTTTTACCGTGTCAGGGTTCCTGTGAAAACATGGATTCCAGAGATGGGTTCTGGGTCCTGGTGCCCGGGTAATCCCACCAAGGCTTAGGATTTGGGCCTAGGGGCCTGACAGGTCCAGTCTGTGGGGTCCTGGTCTAGCTCCTTCTGGGGCTTGCTGGAAATGCATCGCAGAGTGAGGGTCACAATGCCTGTTTGTGCCCAGCTGCCCATCCTGTGTGGGCGCTATCTCTTGTTCCATGCAGCTGGATCCCAATCTGAGGGTTGGACAACCATCTCAACATTTAGTTTTCCTGCATGGGGAAGGAGGTGTACCCTTTTGTGCTTCAGGTTCCCCCATGAACAGGAATTTGAGCTATATTCTGGAAAAGGTACCTGAATACCCAGGTTGGTTCGAGATGAAAGACTCAGGTCAAGGCAGGTCACACCTGTAGGATATGGGGCCCGCTATCTCTGTGGCTGCCAGGAGGCTCGGGCTGTGTCAGACATAGCATTAGTGCTCAGGGTGGCCTATTATATTGGGGTGCTATAGAGGGCCATGCAGCTGGATCCTCATGTGGATTTTCTGCGCAGAGCCTTAGGGCACTTCTTCTTTCTGGTGGGCAGGCAGAAGGCTGCATTGTGGCACCCAAATTCCCTATATGGAGGGCTTATAGACGAGGAGTGTGAGGACAGAAGTCTGAATAGACAAGCTACATTTAAGCTCAGTGCCGAGCATATTGCCGTTCCAAAGTGCAGCGGTTTTTTCGAGAGCTCCAACACCTGAGTATGGGTGAGTTCAGATGTCTGCTCTCACTGGAGTTTGTATCTATGATGGCCAACGAATGAGATATCCAGAACCTGAGTAAGGGTGGATGGATGATGTTTACTCACACTGGAGTTTGTGTCTGTGATGACCGAAAAATGGAGGGGTGGCGTCAAGAATCCATGGACGATTTCCCAGGCTGATGCTTGTGAGATGCTCCAAACAGCATGGTTTCTTTCTACAGAACAGGTGGAGCCTGGTTTGTTTGTTCCAGGGTCCCCGATTGGGAATGTTTGGGGATGAGAGCTCTCCCACATGGATCCCTGGAAAGCACACCTCCATTGACAACTGCAGCTGAGGAACATGGCAGGTTCCTTCTGGTGGCTGTGGGGTGAAGGACAAAGGTCTTGAGTTGACATGGAATCTCTTGCAGATGGGTCACAATGCTCGTTTGTTACCAGGGAGATCTTAGATGATGCTGGGGCTAAGGTTCCGTGCAGGATTCTCCAAACTTGAAAGTTTGGCACAGGTCGAAGCACACGGTTTTCTTTTGGGACAGGAGATTTTCTGTTGTGTGGCTCAGGGACCACATATTTTATCTAAGTTGGTATTCCAGGACAGTCCCCAGAAGACAGATGTCTGAAAAACTAATCTAGAGTTCTAATTAGGATCTAGGGCCAAGTCAGTTTCAGTCTTCTGATTCAGGATGATGCCATGGCTGTCTGCCAATATGTAGGTGATCAGGGTGTTTCAGACTGCACATTTGCATCCAGAGCAGACACCAATATGGGAGTGGGCTCAAAGGCCTTTCAGGTTTCGCCGAATCTGGAAGGTTTGGGCAACTGTTACTGGCACAGTTACCTTGGGAATGGCAGGCACTGTCCTGTGGTGTGGCTCCGGTGACGCCATCCTGGAGGACATGTGAGCCATGGTTTTGGGAGAGAAGTCTGCAAAATCACAAATTCGGATTAGGGTTAGTTGCAAGGTGATCACAGGTGCAATGCATAGAACTGGACAGCAGCTCATCAGGAACTGTAATTAAGTCACTCGAGGTGGTAGCACAGGCTTTTCTATCTGGATTGTGTGTCCAGGATGGCCTCAGAATACAACTGTGTTCTCATGGCTCCATGGGAGAATTTTCCTCTTTAAGGATCCTGGCGGCTCCCCATAGTTTGGTGGCTTTTTAGGGGAAGGGAAGAGTGCTGTTTTCCATCTTAGGGGTGTCCCAATACAGGGATTCAAGAGATGGGCTCTGGGTCTGAGCACCTGGAAAATCCCACCAAGTGTTATGATTTGGCCTAGGGGCATACTAGGCCTGCAATGCAGGATTATGGTGTTGTCACTGAGAGTGTTTGTTTAAAAGCATGCTCAGGCTGATGGTCAAAATGCCTGTTTATGCCCAGGGCGTCCCTCAGGAGTGGTCGTGTTCTCATTGGCCATGCAGCTGGCTCCCACTATGGGGGTTGGGCACCCATCCCATCAGCCAGATTTCCTGCCACGGGGAAAAAGGAGTTCTCTACTGTGTTTCAGGTTCCCCCATTGACAGGGTTTCCAGCAAAGATCAGGGGACAGGTGCCTGAAGACCCAGGTGGGTAGAGATGACGTATTAGAATATGGGCACCGGTCTCAGTGTGGTTGACATTGGTCTGAGCTCAGGGTCTGTCAAACACATCACTAGTAGCCAGGGCAGCCTATAAATCAGGGTTCCCTCGAGAGCCGAGCAGATTAATCCTCATGTGGGTTTTCTGGGTAGACTCACCAGGCACTTCTCCTTTCTATGGGGAAGGCAGAATGCTGTGTTGTGGCTCCAGAATTCCCTATCAAAAGGGCTTGGGGACCAGTAGGGTAAGGATTAAAATGCAAACACAAGCAACAATTAAATTCAGTGCCAAGTGGTAGGCAGTTCCAATGTGTACCAGCTTATTCAAGATATCCAGCACCTGAGTAAGGGGGAATCAGATGTTTGTTCACACTGGAGATTGTGTCTATGATGAGCGACAAATGGAGGGGTGGCATCAAGAGGCCATGGAGGATTCCCCAAGCTGAGGCTTGTGAGATGCTCCAAATAACAAGGTTTCCTTCTACCGAACAGTTGGAGTCTGGTTTGTTTGCTGCAGGGTCCCCCATGTGGAAAGTTTGGGTAGCAGAGCTCTCCCAGATGGATGCCTAAAAAGCATACCTCCATTGACCATTGCAGCTGAGGAACATTGCAAGATCTTTCTGGTGGCTCTGGGGCGAAGTACCAACACCTTGAGTTGACATGGAATCTCTTGCAGATGGACCACAATGCTGGTTTGTTACCTGGGAGATCTTAGAATGTGCAGGTGTCTAAGGTGCCATGCAGGATTCTTCTACCCTGAGGGTTTGGCAAAGGGCAAAGTGCACGCTTTCCTTCTGGGAATTTTCAAGCCGCCCAGACCCAGAGCCCGTCTCTAGCATCCCTGTATTGTGGCACCCCTAAGATGGAAAAGAGCACTCTTCCCACCCCAAAAAAGCCACCAAACTATAGGGAGCCCCCAGGATCCTTAGAGAGGAAAAGTATCCAATGGTCCAATGAGAACAGACCGGCATTCTGAGGCCATCCTGGACAAACAATCCAGATAGAATAGCCTGAGCTACCGACTTCCAGTCACCCTAATTACAGTTCCTGACGAGCTGCCTTCCAGGTCTATGCATTGGGCCTGTGATCACCTCGCCACTAACTCTAACCTGAATTTGGGTTTTCAGACTTCTCTCCCAAAACCATGGTAAACATACCCTCCAGGATGGGGTCTCTGCATCCACACCACAGGACGGTGCCGGTCATCCTCAAGGAAACTGTGCCTGTCACATTTGTCCAAACCTTCCAGATTAGGAGAAACCCACAATGCCCCAGAGTCCACCCCAATATTATCAGCCTCTCTGGACACAAATAGCATTCTGAAACACCCTGATCACCTACATCCAGGCAGACAGCCAAGTCAATGGTCCTGATTCAGAAGATTTAAACTAACATGCCCCAAGGACTCATTGGAAAACCAGATAAGGTTTTCAGGCATCAGTCCTCAGGGGGCTGTTCTGGAATACCAACTTATGATACAACAGGTGGTCCCTGCGCCACACAACAGAACATCTCCTTACCCCAGAAGGAAACCGTGCTCTTGGACCTGTGTCAAACCTCAGGTAGACGAATCCTGCATGGCCCCTTAGCCAACAGCACATTCTCAGTTCTCCCTGGTAACAAGCATTGTGACCCATCTCCATGAGACTCCATGTCAACTTAAGGTCTTGTTATTTCACTGCAGAGCCACCAGAACGAGCCTGCCATGTTCTTCAGCTGCAATGGTCAATGGACTTGTGCTTTCCAGGCATCCATGCGGGAGTGCTCTGCTACCCAAACTTTCCACATGGGGGACCCTGGACCAAACAAACCATAATCTCCCTGTCCAATAGAAGGAAACCTTGCTCTTTGGAGCATCTCAGCAGCCCCGGCGTGGGAAATTCTCCATGGACTCTTGATGCCACCCCTCCATTTGTCAGTCATCATAGAAACATACTCCAGCATGAGCAAACCTGAAAACCGCCATTACTGAGGGGCTGGATTTTCGATTCAACTGTTCCACACTAGAACTGCCTTTTGCTTGACACTGAATTTAACCATAGCTTGGGTTTACAATCCTATCCTCACCCTCATGGTCCACAAGCCCTCTTGATAGGAAATTCTGGAGACACAATGCAGCATTCTGCCATCCCCATAGAAAGAAGAAGGGCCTGGTGAGGCTGCCCAGTACTTTACATGATGATCAATCTGATCAACCTTCGAGGGAACCCTGATTAATAGCTTACCCTGGCCACTAGTGCTGTGTCTGAAAGAGCCTGAGCCCTGACTTCGTGTCAGCCACCCAGAGGGCAGGGTCTATATCCAGCATATGAGACCGGCCACGGACCAGGGCCGTCAACTCTACCCATCCTTGGTATTCAGGCATCTGTTCCCAGACCTTTCCTAGAATCTCTACCAATGAGGGAACCTGAAGCACAATAGAGAACTCCTCCTTCCCCATGGCAGAAATCCTGGCTTTTGTGATGGGTGTTCAACCCTCAGCGTGGGAGCCAGCTGCATTACCAATGAGACTACGTACACTCCTGAGGGCCGACCTGGGCACAAGCAGGCATGGTGACTTTCAGCCTGAGCCTGCTTTCAAACAAATGCTATCAGTTGCTCCTCCAGGATCCCTTATTGAAGGCCTGGTATGCCCCTAGGCCCAAATCCTGACCCTTGTTGGGATTTTACAGGGATTCAGATCCAGAATCCGTCTCTTGAATCCCTGTTTTGGGGCACCCCTAAGATGGAAAACAGCACTCTTCCCTTCCCTGAGAAATCACCAAATTATTGGGAGTCTCCAAGATCCTTAGAGAGGATAAATCTCCCATGGACACATGAGACCCCACCTGCATTCCGAGGCCATCCTGGACACACAATCTAGATACAAAAGTCTGTGCTACCGCCTTCGAGTCACCCTATTTACATTTCCTAATGAGCTGACATCCATATCTATGCATTCGGCCTGTGATCACCTCACCACTGACCATAACCCCAGTTTGTATTTGCAGAATTCCCTCCGAAAACCATGGCTCACAAGCCCACCAGGATGTGGTCTCTGGAGTCACACCACAGGAAAGTGCCTGCCATCCCCAAGAAAACTGTGCCTGTCACAGTTGCCCAAACCCTCCTGATTAGGAAAAACCTGCCAGGCCCCTGGGCCCACCCCAATATCGGAGGCCACTCTGGATGCAAATGTACAGTCTGAAACTCTGATCACCTCCATCCAGGCAGACAGCCACGTCAATGACCCTGAGTCAGATGACTGAAACTGTCATCACCCTAGGACTTCACTGGAACCCTAGATTGGTTTTCAGACATCTGTCCTCAGAGTCCTATTCTGGAATACCAAGATATGATACAGCATGTTGTTCCTTATCCCCACAACAGAACATCTCCTGACCCCAGAATGAAACGGTGCTCTTGGACCTGTGTCAAACTTTCAGGGTGAATAAATCCTGCACGGCCCATTAGCCACCAGCACATTCTATGACCTCCCTGGTAACAAAACAGCATTGTGACCCATCTTCATGCGACTCCATGTCAACTCAAGGCCTTGGTAATTCGCCCCAGAGCCACCAGAATGAACCTGCCATGTTCCTATGCTGCAATGGTCAGTGGAGGTTTGCTTTCCAGGCATCCATGTGGGAGTGCTCTGCTACCCAGTCTTTCCACATGGGCGACCCTGGAGCAAACAAATAAGAATGCCCCTGTCCTGTAGAAGGGAACCTTCTGTTTGGAGCATCTCAGAAGCACCAGCATCGGAAATCCTCCATGGCCTCTTGACACAACCCCTCCATTTGTCGGTCATCATAGACAAAAACTCCAGCATGAACAAATATCTGACATTGGCCCTTACTCAGGTGCTGGATTTTCGTTTCCACTGCTGCACACTGGAACTGCCTTTAGCTTGACACTGAATTTAACCATAGCTTGGGTTTAGAATTCCAGTCTCAGCCTCCTGGTCCACAAGCCCTCTTGAGAGGGAATTTGGGAGCCACAAAGCAAATTTCTGCCTTCCCCACAGAAAGAAATAGGGCCTGGTGAATCTGCCCAGAAACTCCACATGAGGATCAATCTGTTTGGCGCTCAAGGGAACCTTGATTTATAGGCTGTCCTGGGCACTAGTGCTGTGTCTGACGGAGCCTGAGCCAAGACCTAGTTCTAGCCACCCAGAGATCGGAGCCCATATCCAGCATGTGAGACTGGCCATGGCCCAAGTTCTTCACCTCTATCCATCCTTGGTATTCAGGCATCTGTCCCCACACCTTTGCTGGAATCCCTGCCAATGGGGGAACCTGAAGCACAATAAAGAACTCCTCCTTCCCCATGGCAGGAATCCTGGCTGTTGAGATGGGTGTCCAAACCTCAAAGTGGGAGCCAGCTGCTTGGCCTAGATCACGCCCACTCATGAGGGCTGCCCTGGGCACAAGCAGGCATTGTGTTTTTCAGCTTGAGCATGCTTTCAAAGAAACACTCTCAGTTGCACTTCTAGGATCTTGCTTTGCAGGCCCGGTACACCCCTAGGCCCAAATCCTAACCCTTTGTGGGATTTTCTATGTGCCCATACCCAGAGCCTGTCACTGGAATCCCCATTTTGGGCCACCCCTAAGATGGAAAAAAGCACTCATCTCTTCCCTGAGAAAGCCACCAAACTATTGGGAGCCCCCAGGATCCTTGAGAGGAAAAATCTCCCATGGACCCATTAGTCCACACCTGCATTCCAAGGTCATCGTGGATACACAATCCAGTTACAAAAGCCTGTGCTACTGCGTTTGAGTCACCTGATCTACAGTTCCTGACGTGCTGCCCTCCAGGTCTATGCATTGGGCCTGCTAACACCGCGCCACTAACCCTATCCAGAGTTTGTGTTTGCAGATCTCTCTCCTAAAACCATGGCTCACATGCCTTCCAGGATGGGGCCCCTGGAGTCACACCACAAGACTGTGCCTGCCATCCCCAAGGAAACTGGACCCATCATAGTTGCATAACCCTCCTGATTAGTAGAAACCTGCAAGACTCCTAAGCCCACCCCAATTATGGAGGCTGCTCTCGATGCAAATGCACAGTCTGAAACACGCTGTTCACCTCCATCCAGCAGACACCCAAGTCAATGGTCCTGAGTCAAATGATTGAACCTGACATGGCCCTAGGACCTCACTGGAAGCCTAGATTAGCTTTTCAGGCATCTGTCCTCAGAGGCCTCTTCTAGAATACCAACTTATGATACAACATATGGTCCCTGAGCCCCAAAACAGAAAATCTCCTGTCCCCAGATGGAAGCCGTGCTCTTGGACCTGTGTCCAACCCTCACAGTATATGAAACCTGCACAGCCCCATAGCCACCAGAACATTCTAAGATCTCCCTGGTAACAAACCAGGATTGTGACCCATCTTCATGAGACTCCATGTCAACTCATGGCCTTGGTACTTCACCCCAGAACCAGCAGAAAGAACCAGCCATGTTCCTCAGCTGCAATGGGCAATGGAGGTGTACTTTCCTGGCATCCATGAAGTAGTGCTCTGCTACCCAAACTTTCCACATGGAAGACCCTAGAACAAACAAACCAGACTGCTCTTGTCTGGAAGAAGGAAACCTTGCTGTTTGGAACATCTCACAAGCCCCAGCTTGGGAAATACTCCATGGCCTCTTGATGCCACCCCTTCACTTGTCGGTCAACATAGACACAAACCCTAGCATGAGCAAACATCTGATATCCGCTCTTACTCGGGTGCTGGATATCTTGAATAAGGCACTACACAATGGAACTGCCTTCCGCTTGACCCTGAATTGAACCGTATCTTGTGTTTATAATTCCATCCTCACCCTCCTGGTCTGCAAGCTCTCTTGAGAGGGAATTCTAGAGCCACAACGCAACATTCGGCATTCCCCGTAGAAAGAAAAAGGGCCTGGCGAGTCTGCCCAGAAACTCCACATGAGGTTCAATTTGCTGGGTGCTCCAGGGAACCCCAATTTATAGGCTGCCCTGGGCATTAGTGCTGTGTCTGCCAGAGTTTAGCAAGACCTAGTGTCAGCCACCAAGTAATCGGGGCCTATATCCAGCATGTGAGACTGGCCATGCCCCAAGTCCGTCACCTCTACCCATCCTTGGTATTCAGGCATCTGTCCCCACACCTTTGCTGGAATCCATGCCAATGGGGCAACCTGAAGCACAATAGAGAATTACGCCTTCCCCATGCAAGAATCCTAGCTGTTGGGATGGGTTTCCAACCCTTAAAGTGGAAGCCAGCTCCATGGCGAAGGAGACCACTCCCACTCATGAGTGCCACCCTGGGCACAAGCAGGCACGGTGACCCTCAGCCTGAGCTTGCTTTCAAACAAATGCTCTCATGTGGATCTCAATGTGAGATTCTGAAACCTTCAGGATCCCGCATTGCAGGCCTGGTATGCCCCTAGGCCCAAATCCTAACACTTGGTGGGATTTTTCCAGTGGCCCATACCCAGAGCCCGTCTCTGGAATCCCTATTTGGGGGCACCCGTAATTTGGAAAACAGCACTCTTCTTTTCCCCAAGAAGTCACCAAACTATTGGGAGCCACCAGGAAACGTTGAGTGGAAAAATCTCCCATGGACCCATGAGACCACACCTGCATTCCGAGGCCTTCCTGGACACACAATCCAGATACAAAAGTCTGTGCTACCACCTTCGAGTCATCCAATTTACAGTTCCTGAGGAGCTGTCTTCCAGGTCTATGCATTGGGTCTTCAATCACCTCGCCACTAACCCTAACCCAAGTTTGTGTTTGCAGACTTCCCTCCCAAAACCATGCTTCATATGCCCTCAAGGTTTTGGTATCTGGAGCCATACCAAAGGACTGTGCCTGCCATACTCAAGGAAACTGTGCCTGTCACTGTTGCCCAAAACCCCTAGATTAGGAGAAACCTACAAGGCCCCTGAGCCCAGCCCAATACTGGAGGCCTCTCTGGACTCAAATGTGCAGTCTAAAACAACCTGATCACCTCCATCCAGGCAGACACCCAAGTCAATGGTCCTGAGTCAGAACATTGAACCTGACATGCCCTGAGGACTTCATTGGAACACTAGATTAGGTTTTCAGGTATCTGTCCTCAGCGGCCTGTTCTGGAATACCAACTTATGATATGACATGTGATCCCTGAGCCACAGAACAGAACATCTCCTGGCCCCAGAAGGAAGCCGTGCTCTTGGACCTGAGTCAAACCCTCAGGGTAAATGAATCCTGCACGGCCCCTCCGCAACCAGCACATTCTATGATCTCCCTGGTAACAAACCAGCATTGTGGTACAGCTTCCTGAGACTCCATGTCACTCAAGGCCTTGATACTTCGCCCCAGAGCCACCAGAATCAACCTGTCATTTTCCTCAGCTACAATGGTCAATGGAGTTGTGCTTTCCAGGCCTCCATACAGGAGTGCTCTGCTACACAAATTTCCCACATGAGAAACTGGAACAAACAAGCGAGACTCCCCCTGTCCGGTAGAAAGAAACTTTGATGTTTGGAGTATCTCACAAACCCCAGTGTGGGAAATCCTCCATGGCCTCTTGACGCCTCTCCTCCATTTGTCGGTCATCATAGACACAAATTCCTGCATGAGCAAACATCTGACATCCGCCCTTACTCAGGTGCTAGATATTTGAATCAGCCACTGCATACTGGAAATTCCATTCAATTGTCACTGAATTTATCCATAGCATGGGTTTAAAATTCTATCCTCACCCTCCTGGTCTGCAAGCTCTTGTTATAGGGAATTCTGGAGGCACAACGCAGCATTCTGCCTTCCCCATAGAAAGCAGAAGGGCCTGGTTAGTCTGCCCATAAACTCCACATGAGGATCAATCTACTCAGCCCTCGAGGGAACCCTGAATTATAGGCAGCTCTGGCCCCCAGTGCTGTGTCTGACAAATCCTGAGCCCCGACCTCGTGTCAGTCACCCAGAGTTTGGGGCCCATATCCAGCATGTGAGACAGGCCCAGCACCAGGGCCGTCATCTCTACCCATCCTTGGTATTCAGGCATCTGTCCCCAGATCTTTCCTGGAATCCCTGCCAATGGGGGAACCTGAAGCACAGTAGAGAACTTCTCCTTCCCCGTGGCAGTAAACGTGGCTGTTTTTGGATGGTTGTCCAACCCTAAGAGTGGAGACAGCTGCATCGCCAATGTGACCAAACCCACTCCTGAGGGCAGCCCTGGGCACAAAGATGCATTGTGGCCCTCAGCCTGAGCATGCTTTCAAACAATCCCTCCTATTTGCACCACGAGGATCCTTCATTGCAGGCCTAGGAAGGCCCTAGGCCCAATCCTAACCCTTGTTCGGATTTTCCAAGCACTCAGACCGAGATACCATCTCTGGAATCCCTGTTTTGGGCACTCCTAAGATGGAAAACATCACTCTTCCCTTCCCCCAAAAACCACCCAACTATTGGTAGCTGCCAAGATCCTTAGAGAGGACAAATCTGCCATGGACCCATGAAACCACACCTGCATTCCGAAGCCATCCTGGACACACAATCCAGAAAAAAAGCCTGTGCTTCCGCCTTCGAGTCCCACTAATTACAGTTCCTTAGGAGTTGCCCTCCAGGTTTACGCACTGGGCCTGTATCACATCGCCTTAACCCTAACCCGAGTTTGTGTTTGCAAACTTCTCTCCCAAAACCATGGCTCACATGCCCTCAAGGATGAGGTCTCTGGTGCCACACCACCAGACTGTGCCTGCCATTCCCAAGGAAACTGTGCCCATCACTGTTTCCCAAACCCATCAGATTAGGAGAAACTTGCAAGGCCCCTGAGCTCACTCCACTATTGGAGGCCACCCTGTACACAAATGCATAGTCTGAAACATCCTGATCACCTACATCCAGGCAGACAGCCATGACAATGATCCTAAGTCAGAAGATTGAAACTGACATGCCCCTAGGACCTCATTGGAAAATTAAATTAGAATTTCAGGTGTCAGTCCTGAGAGGGCTGTTTTGCAATAACAACATATGATACCACAAGTGGTCCTTGAGCCACACAACAGAAAAATTCCTGTCTCCAGAAGGAAACCGTTTTCTTGGACCTGTGTCAAACCCTCAGGGTTGGAGAATCCTGCATGGCACCTTAGCTACCAGCACATTCTAATATCTCCCTAGTAACACCAGCACTGTGACCCATGTGCTAGATATTCCATGTCAACTCAAGGCCTTGTTACTTTGCTCAAGAGCCACCAGAATGAACCTGCCATGTTCTTTAGCTGCAGTGGTCAATGGAATTATGCTTTCCCGGTCTAAACGATAGAGCTTTGCTACCCAAACTTTCCACATGGGGCACCTGGGAGCAAACAAATCAGACTCCACATGTCCAGAGGAAGGAAACCTTGCTATTTGGAGCATCTCACATGTCTCAGCATAGGAACTCCCCCATGGTCTCTTGATGTCACCTCTCCATTAGTCAGTCATCATAGACACAAACTTCAGTGTGAGTAAACGTCTGACATCTGCTCTTACTCAGGTGTTGGATATCATGAATAAGCCATTGCACATTGGAATGGCTTCTGCTTGGCACTGAATTAAACCGTAGCTTGTGATTACAATTCCATCCTCACCCGACTGGTCCCCATTCCCTCTTGATAGGGAATTCTGGAGCCAAAATTCTGCATTCTGCCTTCCCCATAGAAAGAAGGGACTGGTGAATCTGCCCAGAAACCACACATGAGGATTCTTCTGCTCAGCCCTCAAGGGTACACTGATTTATAGGCTTCCCTGGACACTAGTGCTGTGTCTGACAGAGTTTGAGCACCGACTGAGTTTCAGACACCCAGAATTTGGGGACCATATTCAGCAAGTTAGTGTGGCCATGGCCAAAGTCCATCATTTCTACCAATCCTTGGTACTCAGGCATCTGTCCCCAGATGTTTGCTGGAATCCCTACCAATGGGAGAATCTGAATAACAATAGATAACCCCTCCTTCCCCATAGCAGGAAACCTGGCTGTGGGGATGGGTGTCCAAACCTCAGAGTGGGAGTCAGCTACATGGCCAATGAGACCACGCCCACTCATGAGCGCTGTCCTGGCCACAAGCAGGCATTTTGACCCTCAGCCTGAGAATGCTTTCAAACAAGCCCTCTCAGTTGCACCACCAGGAACCCACATTGCAGCCGTGGTGCACCCCTCGGCCCGAATCCTAACCCTTGGTAGAATTTCTTGGTGCCTGGTCACAGATGCCGTCTCTGAAATCCCTGTGTGTGGCACCTCTAAAATAGAAAACAGCACTCTTCCATTCACCGAATGGGCACCAAACTAAGCCGATAGGAGCCTTAGAGAGGAAAAATCTCCTATAGACCCTTGAGACCACACCTGCATTCCAAGGTCATCCTGGACACACAATCCAGATACAAAAGCCTGTGCTACCACCGTCAGGTCACCTTAATTACAGTTTCTGATGAGCTGCCCTCCAGGTCTACGCACTGTTCCTGCGATCACCTCACCACTAACCCTAAACCGAGTTTCTGTTTGCAGACTACTCACCCAAAACCATGGCTCACATGCCCTCCAGGATGGGGCCTTCGGAGCCACACCACAGGCCTGGACTTGCCATCCCCAAGAAAACTGTGCCAGTCACAGTTACACAAACCCTTCAGATTAAGAGAAATGTGCAAGAATCCTGAGCGACCCCACTATTAGAGGCCACTCAGGAAGCAAATGCGCAGTCTGAAACACTCTGATCACCTGAATCCAGGCAGACACCCATGTC
Organism: Neogale vison; assembly: GCF_020171115.1. Taxonomy (NCBI): domain Eukaryota; kingdom Metazoa; phylum Chordata; class Mammalia; order Carnivora; family Mustelidae; genus Neogale; species Neogale vison. The sequence continues at coordinate 79,697,402 of NC_058095.1, forward strand.
AATGGTCCTGAGTCAGAAGATTGAACCTGACATATCCTTGGACCTCATTGGAACCCTAGATTAGCTTTCAGACATCTGTCTTCAGAGGCCTGTTCTGGAATACCAACGTATGTGGTCCCTGAGCAACACAACAGAACATCTCCTATCCCCAGAAGGAAACAGGGCTTTTCCACCTGTGCCAAACCCTCAGGGTTGGAGAATCCTCCATGGCCCCTTAGCCACCATCACATTCCTAGATCTCCCTGTAAACAAACCAACACTGTGACTCATGGGCTAGAGATTCCAAGTCAACTCAAGGCCTTGGCACTTCGCCCCAGAGCCACAAGAACAAACCTGCCATGTTCTTCAGCTGCAATGGTCAATGAAGGTGTGCTTTCCAGGCATCCATGCGGGAGATCTCTGCTACACAAACTGTCCACATGGGGGACTTCAGAGCAAACCAACCAGACTCCATCAGTCCAGTAGAAGAAAAACTTGCTATTTGGAGCATCTCACAATCCTCGGCATGGGAATTCCTCCATGGCCCCTTGACTCCACCTCTCTATTTGTAGGCCATAGTACACAAACTCCAGTGTGAGCAAATATCTGACATCCGCCCTTACTCATGTGCTGGATATCTCCAATCAGCCGATGCACATTGGAACTGCCTTCCTCTTGGCAATGAATTTAACCGAGTTTGTGTATACAATTCCATCCTCTCCCGACTGGTCTCCAAACTCTCTTGATAGGGGATTCTGAAACCACGATGCAGCATTCAGCTTTCCCCATAGAAAGAAGAAGTGCCTGGTGATTCTGCCCGAAAAACCCACATGAGGATCAATCTGCTTGGACTTCGAGGGAACCCTGATTTATAGGCTGCCCTGGCCACTAGTGCTGTGTCTGCCAGAGCCTGAGCTCCAGCCTTCTGTCAGCCACGCAGAGTGGGGGTTCCATATCCAGCATGCGAGAATGACCATGGCCCAAGTCCATTATCTCTACACATCCTTGGTATTCAGGCACCTGTGCCAGACCTAACCCTATCCTGAATTTGTGTTTCCAGACTTCTCTCCCAAAACAATGGCTCACATGCCCTTCAGGATTATGTCTCTGGAGCCACACCACAGGACTGTGCCTGCCATCACCATGGAAACTGTGCTTGTCATAGTTGCCCATACTTTCCAGATTAGGAGAACCCTGCAAGGACCCTGAGCCCACCACAATATTGGCAGCCTCTCTGGACGTAAATGCATAGGAGAAACACCCTGATCACCAACATTCAGGCCTCATTAAAGTCTACATCCTGAGTCAGAAGATTGAACCTGTCATGGCCCTAGGACCTTATTGGAACCTTATATTAGGTTCTCAGGCATCTGTCCTCAGAGGCCTGTTCTGGAATATCAACTTGTGATACAACATGTCCACCCTGAGCCACACAACAGAACATCTCCTGTCCCCAGAAGGAAAACGTGAACATCAACCTGTGCCTAACCTCAGGGTAGGAGAATCCTGCACGGCACATTAGCCACCAGAACATTCTAAGATCTCCCTGGTAACAAACCAGCATTGTGGCCCATCTTCAAGAGATTCCATGTCAACTCAAGGCCTTGATACTTCACCCCAGAGCGACCAGAACGAACCTGTCATGTTCCTCAGCTGCAATGGTCAGTGGAGGTGTGCTTTCCAGGCATCTATGCGGGAGTGCTCTGCTACCCAATCTTTCCACACAGTGGATCCTGGAGCAAACAAATCATACTCCACCTGTCCAGAAGTGGGAAACCTTGCTGTTTGGAGCATCTCAAAAGCCTCAACATGGGAAATCCTCCATGGCCTCTTGACACCCGCCATCTATTTGTCAGTCTTCATAGACTCAAACTCCAGTGTGAGCAAATATCTGACTTCCGCCCTTACTCAGGTGCTGGATATCTCGAAAAAGCCCCTGCACATTGGAACTGCCTTCTGCCTGGGACTCAGTTGAACCATAGCTTGTGTTTACAATACCATCCTCACCCTACTGGTCCCCAAGCCCACTTGATAGGGACTTCTGGAGCCACAAGACCACATTCTGCCTTCCACATAGAAAGAACAAGTGTCTGGTGAGACTGCCCTGAAAGCCCATATGAGGATCAATCTGCTTGGCCCTCGAGGGAACCCCGATTTATAGCCTTCCCTGGCCACTAGTGCTGTGTCTGACAGAACCTGAGATCCGACCTAGTGTCTAGTGACCTAGATCTGACCTGGGATCCAGAGAGTGGGTCCCATATGTAGCATGTGGGACCGGCCATGTCCCAAGTCCGTCAACTCTACCCATCCTTTGTATTCAGGCACCTGTCTCCTGACTTTGCTGGAATCCCTGCCAATGGGGGAGCCTGAAGCTCAATTGGGAACTCCTCCTTCCCCATGGCAGGAGACCTGGCTGTTGGGATTGGTGTCCAACCCCCAAAGTGGGAGACACCTACATGGCCAATGAAACCATTGCCACTCCTGAGGGCCTCCCTGTGCACAAACAGGCATTGTGTCCCTCATTCTGAGCATGATTTCAAACAAGCCCTCTCAGTTGCACCACGAGTAGCCTGCATTGCAGGCCTGGTATGCCCTCAGGCCCAAATCCTAAACCTTGGTGGGATTTTCCAGGCACCCAGAACCAGAGCTTGTCTCATAAATCACTGTTTTGGGGCACCCTTATGATGGAAAACAGTACTCTTCCCTTCCCCGAAAAAGCCACCAAACTATGGAGTGTCACCAGGATCCTAAGTGAGGTAAAGTCTCTCATGGACCCAAAAGAACACACCTGCATTCAGAGTCTATCCTGGACATATAATCCAGATAGAAAAGCCTGTGTTACCACCTTCCAGTCATCCTAATTACAGTTCCTTATGAGTTGCACTCCAGGTCTATGCATTGGCCTGCGATCACCTTGCCACTAACCCTAACACACATTTGTGTTTGCAGATTTCTCTCCCAAAGCCATGGCTTACATGCCCTCCAGGATAGGGTCTCTGGATCCACACCACAGGACTGTGCTGCCATCCCCAAGGAAACTGTGCCCTTCAAAGTTGCCCAAACCTTCCGTATTAGGAGAAACCTGCAAGGCCCCTGAGCCCACCCCAATATTGTCAGCAGCGCTGGACGCAAAGGTGCAGTCTGAAACCCCCTGATCACCTACATCCAGGCAGACAGCCAAGTCAATGTCTCTGAGTCAGAATATTGAACCTGACATGTCCGTACAACCTCACTGGAACCCTAGATTAGGTTTTCAGGCATCTATCCTCAGGGTCCTGTTCTGGAATACCAGCTTAGGATACAACATGTGGTCCCTGAGCCACACAACAGAACATCTCCTCTCCCCATAAGGAAACCGTTCCCTTCGACCTGTGCCAAACCCTCAGGGTTGGAGAATCCTGCACAGCACCTTAGACACCAGCACATATGTTGAGTTTGTGTTTTGTTCCAAAACACAAGATTTCCTTCTGAGGGAGAGTCGAGTCCTGTTGGATGGCTCCAGGACATTTCATATGGAAGGACTGGAGAGCAGGTTTGAAGTATGGATGCCTGTACAACATACCTCACATTCCCATTGGCTATTAGTGACATAACATGTTTGAACTTCTGGCTCTGGGGAAGGTGACCAAGGGATCTAAGTTGAAATAGTCTCTCCTGAGGATGGGTCGTAATGTGGGTTTGTGTCCATGGAGACCTTGGAATGTGCTGGTGGCTCAGGGGCCTTGCAGATTTCGCCTAACTGAAGGGTTTGATACATCTCCAATAAGAAAGCTCCCTATGTGTAGATGAGAGAGGTTCTGTTTGGTGCCTCAGAAAAGCCCCAGATGCTGCTCTTCAAAACCAGTCCTCTGAGGAGAGATACCTGGAAACCAAAGCTAGGTTTCAGATTAGAGCCTCGGGGCCTGTCTGTTTCAATCTTCTTTCTCTAGGGACACTGTCTGAGTGTCTACGTGGAGATAGTTGCTCAGCTGGTGTTGGTGTGAACCTCTTAGTCCAGGGCGGCCTACACTATTGGGATGGCCTCGGGTGCCTTGGAGGTTTCTCCTAATGTGTAGGGTTGTGGCCAATGGACTGGGCACAGTTTTCTTGGAGAGGAGAGGCACTGCCCTTCGGTGTGGCTCCAGAGGCCCTAGCCTGGAGGGTGTTTGGGTCCTGACTGTGGGCACTGAAGTCTGAAAACACAAACGGCTTAGGTGTGGTGTCAATGGTATGGCAGGCCAGATATACAGACCGTGAAAGGAGCTCCTTGGGTTATGAAAGAAGGGGGAGTTAGAGTCGGTCACTCAAGCTTTTTTCTCTGGATGTTGTGTCCCCCATAACTGTGGAATGTAGGGTGGCCTCAGGGGCTATGGACGAGTCTCCCTCTCTGGGGATTTGACATAGAGCCCAAGATTTTGGGGTCATTTTGTGGGAAGGGTGGAGTCCTGTTGTCTGGCTCAGGTGTTTCCCCAAGAGAGGGATTCCAGATCACAGCCCAGGGTGCGGGCAACTGGAAAACTTAAACTCTGCTGAGGTTTGGGAGCATAGGGGCTTGGCAAGCCCCATAAGTGGTCTCTTCGTCCAGGCCCTGAGAGGCCTTACTTCGACATGGGGCTCACATTGAGATCACAATTCGAGTTTGTGCTGAAGGCGTCACTCAAATTTTGGCTTGGCCTCAGGGGACATGAAGGTTTCTCCTACCCTGAAGGTGTGACTCCATGCCAACAGCAAGCTTTACAGCCATGGGGAAAGAGGAGTTCTGATTTGTGCTTCAGGTACCCACTATTGCTGAGATTTGATATAATGTCCAGTTTCAGTTGTCTGAAAATCCAGGTTGGGAATATATGACGGCCTAAGGCCATAGTGTGTCTGATGTTCTGGGTGTGAGACCAGCTGTCTCCTTGTCTGTTGGGATGTTTGGCCTCAGGCTGTGTCAGACAGAGCATTAGTGCCCAGGGCAGCCTATCCAATTAGGGTGTGGTTGAGGACTGAACTGGTTGTACCTCATTTGGGATTTCTGGAGAGCCCCATAGGGCAACATTTTTATTCTGGTGGGCAGGCAGAGGGCTGCGTTGTGGTTCTGGAATTCCCAGTCTGGAGGGCTTGTTTGCCAGGAGTGTGAGGAAGGAAGTCTGAAAACACAAGCTAGCATTAGGTTGGTGGCCGAGGGCACAGTAGGGCCACTCTGTAGAAGCTGAATCGAGATCTCCTGCATCTGAGGTCAGGGCGAGTATCAGACGTGGCCTCAGTCTGGAGTTTGTGTCCATGATGGCCTCTTCCTGAAGGGGGTGGGGGCGTCATGAGGCCAGGGAGGTTTCTCTATGCTGGGAGTTGTGAACTGCTCCAAACCTCAAGGTTTCCTTCTGCAAGACAGTCGAGTTCTATTGGATGGTTCCAGGATGCCCCATACGGAAAGACTCGAGAGCAGGTGTCTAAGCATGGATGCCAGGAAACGCCACCTCACAATCCCACTGGCTGGTTGGGGCAAGGCAGGCTCAATTCCCGGGCTCTTAGGCGAGCTATCCAGAGGGCTGAGTTGAAATGGACTCTCCTGAGGATGGGTCATAATGTGGATTGGTGGGCATGGAGACCTTGGAATATGGTGGTGGCTCAGGGTCTTTGCAGGATTCTCCAATCCGAAGACTTTGACAGAGCTCCAACAAGGAAGCTTCCCATGTGGAGATGAAAGGTTTTCTGTTTGATGCCTCAGGAAAGCCCCATATGCTCATCTTTGAACCCTGGCCTCTGAGGAGTGACACCTGAGAACAAAAGCAAGAGTTCAGATTAGGGCCTATGGGCCTGTCTGTTTCAATCTTCTGTCTCTCCGGACATCTGTCTACGTGTCTGTGTGAAGGTAATTGCTCAGCTTGTGTCAGGATGCCTCTGTTTACAGTAGTGGGAAGTCCTAGGGGGCCTTGAGGTTTCTCCTATTCTTTAGGGTTGTGGGCAATGGAATGGGCACAGTCTTCTAGGAGAGAGCAGGACAGTCCTGTGGTGTGGCTCCAGACGCCCCAGCCTGGAGGCTTTGTGGGCCAAGGCTGTGGGGAAAGACGTCCAAAAATGCAAACTCGTCTGAGGTTTGGGGCCAAGGTTATGGCAGGACTGACCTACAGTCCCTGAGGGGAGCTACTCGTGATATAAAAGGTGGTTGAGTGGGAGGCAGTCATTCAGGTTTATGTCTCTGGTTGTTGTATTCATGATAGTCGTTTAATGTAGGGGTGGAGTCATGGGCCATAGAAGAGTATCCCTCTCTGGTGATTTGCCCAGCTCCCAAGAGATTGGGTTCATTCTGTGGGAAGGGAGGAGTTCTGTTCTCTGCATCATGTTTCCCCCCAATTGAGAGATTCTCGAGCAGAACACTGGGTCCAGATAACTGGAATACCCACCCTCTGGATAGGCCTGGAGGCCTATGGTCATGGCAAGCCCCATATGCGGACTCTTGTTCCAGCCACTGAGAGGCATTACTTGAATAGGGGACTCACGCTTAGGGTCACAATGCGTGTTTGTGCCCAAGGCGGCCCTGAATCATGGACGGGGCCTCATTGGTTTCTCCTACACTGAATTTTGGACAACATGACAACAACAAGGTTTCTTGCCATGGGGAAGGAGGAGTTCTTACTTCTGCATCACATTCACCTCTGGGCAGTGATTGGAGATAAAGTCTAGGATCTGAAGCATGACGACCTAAGGCCATGACGTGTCTGATGTGTTCAGTTTGGGGCCAGCTTTCTAGGTGTTGTTCAGGATGTTGCGCTCAGGCTGTACCAGACAGGGCATTAGTGCCCAGATAGGCTGTATAATTGTGATAGAGTTGAGTGGGATGCAGAAGATAATAATTTGGGGTTTCTTGGTAGCTACATATGACACAGTTTTTCTTCTGGAGGACAGGCAGATTGCTGCATTGTGGCTCCAGAATTGCCAAACTGGAGGGCTTTTGGGCCAGGAGTGTGAGGACGGAAGTCTGAGAACACAAGATAGGCTTAGGTTTCGGGGCGAGGGCACGGCAGGCACACTCTGCAGAACTGAATCAAGATTTTGTGCATATGAAGTCAGGGCGAGGATCAGACGTTGGCTCAGGTTGGAGTTTCTGTCCATGATAGCCCCTTCATGATGGGGGGCCATTACCAAGCCATGGGGGTTTTCCCATTATGGGAGTAGTGAGAGGCTCCAAACCACAAGGATTTTCTGTGGGTCAATTGAAACCTGTTGGATGGCTCCAGGACGTCCCATATGGAATGACACCAGCACAGGGTTCTAAGGATGGATGCTTGGGCAGCCTGCCTCACATTCCAATTGTCTCCTAGCGACAGGACACGTTTGATCTGCTGGCTCTGGCATAGCAACCGATGGGGCTGAGTTGAAATGGGCTCTCCTGAGGATGGGTCATAATGTGGGTTTGTGTCCATGGAGACCTTGGAATGGGGTGGTTGCACCGGGGTCCTAAAGGATTCTCCTAACCAGAGGTTTTGACACAGCTCCAACGAGCAAGTTTCCCATAGGGAGATGAGATATGTTCTCATTGGTGCTTCAGTAACCCCCCATATTCTGGTATTGGAAACCAGAACTGAGGAGAGATGCCTGGAAACCAAAGCAATGGATCTGATTGGGGCCTAGAGGCCTGCACAGTTTAATCTTCTTCTCTGGGGACATCTTTCTACGGGTCTGAGTGGAGGTAGTTCCTCAGCTGGTGTCAGATAGCCTCTGTTCATACTGGGCGGTCTACACTATTGGGATGGCCTCAGTGAATTTGGAGGTTTCTCCTAATTTGTAAGTTTGTGGCCAATAAAATGGGCAGAATTCCTTTGGGGAGGGAAGGCACAGCCCTGAGGTGTGGCTCCAGGGGCCCACACGTGGAGGATGTGTGGGCCAGAGCTGTGGGGACAGAAGTTTGAAAACAGAAACTCGGCTTAGGTTTGGGGACGTAGGTATGGGAGGCCCGATCTACAGACCTTGAGAACTATTCATGATACGAACAAAGGGCGAGTGTGAGGCGCTTGCTCAGGATTTTGTCACTGGATTTTGTGTCACCGATGGCCTTGGAATATCAGGGTGGCCTCATGGGCCATGGACGAGTCTCCATCTCTTGGCCCGATGCCAAGATTTTGGGGCAGAATTCCCACATTCTGTGGGATTGGAGCAGTCCGTTCTGGTTTTTTTTTTGTTTGTTTTTTGTTTTTTGTTTTTTGTTTTGTTTGTTTGTTTTGTTTTTTACCTCAGGTGTGCCACTAAAAGAGGGATTCCAGAGCAGAACCCTGCAGATGGGCGACTGGACAACCAGAACTCTGGTTAAGATTGGGGGCCTAGGGGCATGCAAGCTCCATTTGCGAGCTCTTGGTCCAGCCACTGAGAGGCCTTAGTTGAGGACAGAGCTCACACTGAGGGTCACAATGCATGTTTATGCCCAACGCAGCCCTCAAGTATGGGTGGGGACTCATGTGCCATGCTGGTATCTCCTACACTGAATGCTAGACAACATGCCAACCACAAGGTTTCTTGCCATAGGGAAGTAAGAGTTCTGATTTCTGCATCATGCGCAACCCTGGGCATTAAATGGAGATAAGTTCTAGGTTCTGAAGCTTGAAAACCGAGGTTGGGAAGACATGAGGACCTAAGGCCATGGTGGGTCCGATGTGCTCAGTGTGCGGTCAGCTGTCTGGGTGTTGGTCAGGAGGTCCTGGCTCAGGCTGTGTCAGACGGCATTAGTGCCCAGGTTAGATTATATAATTTGGGTACAGTCGAGCGCCGTGTAGGTTTATCCTCATTTGGGGTGTCTGGGAAGCTCCATAGGGCAACATTTTTCTTCCAGAGGGTAGGAAGAGTGCTGCATTGCGGGTCCAGAATTGCCAAACTTGAGGGCTTGGGGGCCAGGAGTGTGAGGACGGAAGTCTGAGAACACAAGCTAGGCTTAGGTTTCAGGTTGAGGGCAAGCCAGGCACACTCTGCAGGGCTTAATAGAGATATCAGGCATATGGAGTCAGGGTGAGGATCAGGCGAATGCTCAAGTTGGAGTTTCTGTCCATCATGGCCCCTTCATAAAGGGGGAGGGCATCACAAAGCCATTGAGATTTTCCCACGTTGGGAGTTGTGAGATGCTCCAAAATGCAGGGATTCCTTCTGCAGGACATTTGAGATCTGTTGGATGGCTTCAGGACGTCCCATACAGAATGAGGCCAGAGCAGGATTCTAAGGATGGATGCCTGGACAGCCCACCTCACGTAACAATTGTCTCTTAGGGACAATACAGGTTCAATCTGCTGGCTCTGGGGGAGTAACCAAGGGGGCTGAGTTGAAATGGACTCTCCTGCAGATGGGTCCTAATGTCGGTTTGTGTCCATGGTGACCTTGGAATGGAGTGGTGGCACCGGGGCCCTGAAGGATTCTCCTAACTGGAGGTTTTGAGACAGCTCCAAAGAGGAAGTTTCCCATGTGGAGACAAGATTTGTTCTGATTGGTGCCTCAGGAAACCCCCATAAGCTGGTATTAGAAACCAGGCTTCTAAGGAGAGATATTTGGAAACCAAAGCAATGGATCCAACTAGGGCCTAGGGGATTGTCCGGTTGTCTATGGTATGAGTGGAGGTAGTTGCTTAGCTGGTGTCAGACCGTCCCTGTTTGTCCGGGAGGCCTACACTACTGGGATTGCCTCAGGGACGTTGGAGGTTTCTCCTAATTTGTACGTTTGTGGTCAATGGAATAGGCAGAATTCCCATGGAGTGGGCAGACACAGTCCTGATGTGTGGCTCCCGTGGCCCAGCCTGGAGGGTATGTGGGTCAGGACTGTGGAGACATAAGTCTGAAAATACAAACTCGACTTAGGTTTGGAGACGTAGGTATGGCAGGCCCGATCTACAGACCGTGAGAAGAACTCTTCGGGATATGAAGAAAGGGCGAGTGTGAGTCGCTTGCTCAGGCTTCTGTCTCTGGATTTTGTGTAACGATGGCCATGGAATGTCGGGGAGGCCTCATGGGCCATGGACGAGTCTCCCTCTCTGTGGATTTGGCCAGATCCCAAGATTTGGGTCAATCTGTGGAATTGCAGAAGTGCTTTCTGTTTTGTTACCTCAGGTGTCCCACCAAAAGAGGGATTCTAGAGCTGAGCCCTGGGGAAGGGCGACTGGATAACACAAACTCTGGTTAAAATTTGGGGCCTAGCAGCATGGCAAGCCCAATATGTCATCTCTTGGTCCAGCCACTGAGAGGCCTTACTTGAGGCAGTGCTCATGCTGACGGGCATAATGTGTGTTTGTGACCAATGCGGACATCAAGCTTGGGCGGGGCCTCATGGGCCACACTGGTTTCTCCTACACTGAACGTTGCACAACATGCCAACCACAAGGTTTCTTGCCATGGGGAAGGAGTTCTGATTTGTACATCATGTTCAACCCTGGGCAGTCATTGGAAATAAGTCTAGGCTCTGAAGCCTGAAAACCAAGGTTGGAAGAGCTGACGACCTAAGGCCATGGCAGGTCTGATGTGTTCAGTGTGTGGCCAGCTGGCTGGGTGTGGATTGGGAGGTCCAGGATCAGGCTGTGTCAGAAAGGCCATTAGTACCCAGGGCAGCCTGTATATGGGGTACAGGCAAGTGGCGTGCAGGTTGATCCTCATTTGGGGATTCTGGATAGCCCAGAAAGCAATGTTTTTCTTCTGGAGGGCAGGCAGAGTGCTGCATTGTAGTTCAGGAATTGCCAGACTGGAGGGCTTGTGGGCTAGGAGTGTGAGGACGGAAGTCTGAGAATACAAGCTAGGCTTAGGTTTCGGGGCGAGGGAATGGAAGGCACACTCTGCAGAACTGAATGGAGATCTCGTGCATCTGATGTGAGGGTGAGGATCAGACGATCATTCAGGTTTTAGAGTCTGTCCCTGATGGCCCCGTCATGACGGGGGATGGGATCAAGAGGCCATGGAGGTTATCCCATGATGGGAGTTGTGAGATGCTCCAAACTGCAAAGATTCTTCTGCGGGACCATTGAGCCCTGTTGGTTGGCTCCAGAATGTCCCATATGGAACGATTTCAAGCAGGGTTCTAAGGATGGATGGCTGGGCTGCCCAGCTCTCATTCCAATTTTCTCCTAGTGACAAGACAGGTTCTATCTGCTGGGTCTGGGGGAGCAACCAAGGGGGCTGAGTTGAAATGGACACTCCTGCGGATGGGTCCTAATGTGGGTTTGTGTCCATGGGGACCTTGGAATGAGGCAGTGGCACCAGGGCCCTGAAGAGTTCTCCTAACCAGAGGCTTTGACACAGCTCTAATGCGAACATTTCCCTTGTGGAGACAAGATTTGTTCTGATGGTGCTTCAAGAAACAGCCATATGCTTGTATTGGAATCCAGGTCTCAGAGGAGAGATGCCTGGAAACCAAAGCAATGGATCTGATTAGGGCCTAGTTGCCTGTTTGTTCCAATTTTCTTCTCTGGGGACCCTGTCTATGGGTGTTAGTGCAGGTAGGTGCTCAGATGGGCTCAGATTCCCCCTGTTTTTTCTGGGCAGCCTACACTATTGGGATGGCTTCAGGGACATTGGAAGTTTATACTATTTGTAGGGGTGTGGCCAATGAAATGGGCAGAATTCCCATGAAGAGGGCAGGTACAGTCCTCAGGTTTGGCTCAAGGGGCCTGATCCTGTAGGGGGTGTGGGCCAGGGCTGTGGGGACATTTCTCTGAAAACACAAAATCGGCTTAGGTTTCGGGTCATAGGTATGCCAGGACTGATCTACAGACTGTGAGGAGAACTCTTTGGGATATCAACAAAGGGTGAGTGTGAGACACTTGCTCAGGCTTTTGTCTCAGGATATTGTGACACTGATGGCATTGGAATGTCCGCATGACCTCATGGGCAATGGATGAGTCTCCCTTTCTGGGGATTTGGCCCAAATCCAAGAATTTGGGGTCATTCTCTGTGATGGGAGGAATCCGTTCTCTCTCTCTCTCTCTCTCTCTCTCTCTCTTTTTTTTTTTTTTTTTTTTTTTTTTTTTTTACCTCAGGTGTCCCATCAAAAGAGGGATTCCAGAGCAGAGCCCTGGGGAGTGGCCAATGGACAAACTGACCTCTGATTAAAAATGGGGCTAGGGGCATGGTAGCACCATATGCGTGCAGGCTCTTGTTCCAGTCATTCAGACCCTACTTGACGGCAGGACACACACTGAGGGTCACAATGCGTTTTTGTGCCCAATGTAGCCCTCAATCATGGGCAGGGCCTCATGGGCCACACTGGTTTTTCCTACTCTGAACGCTGGACAACATGCCAACCACAAGATTTCTTGCCATAGGGAAGGAAGAGTTCTGATTTCTGAATCATGTTCACCCCTGGGCAGTGATTGGGGATAAAGTTCTGAAGCCTGAAAAACGAGGTTGGAAGTGATGACGACTTAAGGCCATGGCAGGTCTGATGAGCTCAGTGTGCGGCCATCTGTCTGGGTGTCTGTTGGGAGGTCCTGGCTCAGGCTGTGCCATTCAGGACATTAGTGCCTAGGGTAGACTGTATAATTGGGGACTAGGTGTTTTGCATTCAGGTTGATCCTCATTTGGAGTTTCTGGTTAGTCTCATAGGGCAATGTTATTCTTCTGGATGTCAGAGTGCTGCATTGTGGCTCTGTGATTGCCAAACTGGAGGGCTTGTGGGCTAGGAGTGTGAGGATGGAAGTCTGAGAACAGAAGGCTAGGCTTGTGTTTCAGTGCGGGGGAATGGCAGACACACTCTGCAGATCTGAATCGAGATCTCGTGCATCTGAATCAGGGTGAGGATCAGACATGACTCAGGTTGGAGGTTATATCCATGATGGCCCTTTCATGAAGGGGACGGGGCATCACGGGGCAAAGGAGGTTTTCCCACGATGGGGGTCGTGAGAAGCTCCAAGCTGCAAGGATTCCTTGTTCGGGACAATTGAGACCTGTTGAATGCCTCCAGGACCTCTCATACAGAAAGACTCCAGAGAAGGATTCTAAGGATGGATGCCTGGGCAGCCGGCATCACATTCCAATTGTCTACTTGCCACAAGACAGGTTCGATCGGCTGGCTGTGTGGGAGTAACCGAGCATCCTGCAATGGGCTACAATGCGGGTTTGTGCCCATGGAGATCTTGGAATTGTGTGGTGGCACCGGGGCCCTGCATGATTCACCTAACTGGAGGTTTTGACACAACTCCAATGAGCATATTTCCCATGTGGAGATGAGATTTTTTCTGATGGGGCCCTCTGGAAAACCCCATATGCTGATATTGGAAACCATGCCTCTGGGGAGATATGCCTGGAAACCAAAGCAATGGATCTGATTAGGGCCTAGGGGCCTGTCCGGTTCAATCTGCTTCTCTGGGGACATCTGACTATGGGTCTGAGTGGAGGTAGTTATTCAGCTGGTGTCAGATCTCCCAAGTTTGTCCTGGGCAGCTTAGACTATTACGATTGCCTCGGGGACTTTGGAGGTTTCTCCTAATTTATATGGTTGTGGCCAATGGAATGGGCATAATTCCCTTGGAGAGGGCAGGCACAGTCCTGTGGTGTGGCTCCAGGGTTCTCAGCCTGGAGGGTGTGTGGGCCAGGACAGTGGGGACAGAAGGACGTAGGTATGGCAGGCCCTATCTACAGACCATCCAGAGAACTCTTTGGGATATGAACAAAGGGAAAGTGTGAGGCACTTACTCAGGTTTTTGCCTCTGGATTTTGTGTCAATGATAGCCATGGAATGTCGGGGTGGCCTCATGGGACATGGCCGTGTCTCCCTCTCTGGGGATTTAGCCCGATCCCAAGAGTTTGGGGTCATTCTGTTGGATGGGAGGAGTCCATTCTGAGTCCCCCCCCCACAGGTGTCCCACCAAAAGAGGAATTCCAGAGCAGATCCCTAAGTAGGGCAACTGGACAACCCGACCTCTAGTTGAGATTGAGGGCCTAGGGTCATGGCAAGCCCCATATGTGGGCTATTTGTCCAGCCACTGAGAGACCTTACATAAAGACAGGGCTCACGCTGATAGTCACAATGCGTGTTTGTTCCTAACACTGCCTTCTATCATGGGCGAATCCTCAAGGGCCATGCTGGTTTCTCTTACACTGAACATTGGACAACATAACAAACACAAGGTTTATTGCCTTGGGGAAGGAGGAGTTCTGATTTCTACATCATGTTCACCCCTGGGCTGTGATTGGAGATAATATATAGGTTCTGAAGCCTGAAAACCGAGGTTGGGAAGAGATGACAATATAAGGCCATGGCAGGTCCAATGTGCTCAGTGTGCGGCCAACTGTCTGGGTGTCGGTCGGGAGGTCTGGGGACAAGCTGTGTCTGGCAGGACATTAGTGCCCAGGGTGGACTTTGTAATTGGGGTACAGTCGAGTGGTGTGCTGGTTGATCCTCATTTGGGGTCTCTGGGTAGCCCCAGAGTACATTTTCTTCTGGAGGGCAAGCAGAGTGCTGCATAATGGCTCCAGAATTGCCAACCTGGAAGGCTTATGGGCCCGGAGTGTGAGGACTGAAGTCTGAGGCACAAGCTTGGCATAGGTTCGGGGTGGGGCACTGAAGGCACACTCTACAAAGGTGAATCGAGAACTCGTGCATCTGAAGTCAGGGTGAGGATCAGACATTGGAAAGTTGGGGTTTCTGTTCATGATGGCCTCTTCAGAAAGGGGGGTGGGGAACACGAGGCCATGGAGTTTTTCCCTTGATGGGTGTTTTGAGACGCTCCAAACCGCTAGAATTCCTTCTGCGGGCAATTGAGACATGTTGGATGGCTTAAGGACGTCCCACATGGAAAAACTCCAGAACAGTGTTCTAAAATTTGATGCCTGGGCAGCCCTCTTCATATTCCAATTGTTACGTTGGAACAAGAGAAGTTCAATCTGCTGGCCCTGGGGAAGCAATTGAAGGGGCAGTGTTGAAATGGACTCTCCTGCGGATGGGTCATAATATGGGTTTGTGTCCATGGAGACCTTGGAATGGGGCAGTGGCACTAGGGGTCCTGAAGGATTCTCCTAACCTGAGGATTTAACACAGCCCCAACGAGCAAGTTTCCCATGTGGAAATGAGACGTGTTCTGATTGATGCCTCAGGAATCTCCCGTATGCTGGTATTGGAAACCAGTCCTCTGTGGAGATGCCTGGAAACCAAAGCATTGGATCCGATTAGGGCCTAGGGGCCTGTCCAGTTCAATCTTCTTCACAAAGGACATCTGTCTATGGGTCTGAGTAGAGGTAATTCCTCAGATGGTGTCAGATCACCCCTGTTTTTCCTGAGGTGCTGACACTTTTGGGATAGCCTCAGGCACTTTGGAGGTTTCTTCTAATTTGTACGGTTGTAGCCAATGCAATGGGCAGAATACCCTTGAAGAAGGCATGCACAGTCCTGAGATGACACTTCAGGGACCCCAGTCAGGAGGCTGTCTTGGCTATAACTGTGGGGACAGAAGTCTGAAAACACAAACTTGGCCTAGGTTTGGGGACGTAGGTACGGCAGGCCGAATCTACAGACCGTGAGAACTCTTTGGGATATGAACAAAGGGCGAGAGTGAGGAACTTGCTCAGGCTTTTTTCTCTGGACTTGTGTCACCAATGGCCGTGGAATGTCGAGGTGGCCTCAAGGGCCATGGACGTATCTACCTCTTTGGATATTTGTTCCAATCCCAGGAGTTTGGGGTGATTCGCTGGGATGGGAGGAGTCTGTTCTGTTTTTTTTTTTTTTTTTTTTTTTTGTTTTTTGTTTTTTTTTTTTTTTTTTTTTTTTTTACCTCAGGTGTCCTACTAAAAGAGGGATTCCGGAGCATAGCCCTGGTGGTGGGGAGAATGGACAAACCGACCTCTGATTAAGAATGGGGGCCTCGGGGCATGACAAGCCCCATATGTGGGCTCTTGGTTTAGCCACTGACAGGCCTTACTTGAGGACAGGGCTCACGCCGAGGTTCACAATGCTTATTTTTGTCCAATGAAGCTCTCAAGCATGGGTGGGCCTCATGGGCCATGCTGGTTTCTCCTACTCTGAACTTTGGAAAACATGCCAACCACAAGGATTCTTGCCATGGGGAAGGAGGAGTTCTGATTTCAGCATCACGTTCACCACTGGGCAGTGATTGGAGTTAAGGTCTAGGTTCTGAAGCCTGAAAAACGAGGTTGGGGAGAGATGATGACCTCAGGCCATGGCGAGTCCGATGTGTTCAGCGTATGGCCAGCTGCCTGGGTGTTGTTTGGGAGGTGTGGGCTCAGGCTGTGCCATACAGGGCATTAATGCCCAGGGTACACTGTATAATTGGGGTACAGTCGAGTTGCGTGCAGGTTGATCCTCATTTGGGTTTTCTGGGTAGCCCCATAGGGCCACGCTTTTCTTCTGGAGGGCAGGCAGAGTGCTCAATTGTGACTCCAGAATTACCAACCTGAGGGCTTGTGGGCCAGGAGTGTGAGGACAGAAGTATGAGAACACAAACTAGGCATAGGTTTCGGGGCGAGGGCATGGCAGGCACACTCTGCAGAGCTGAATCGAGATCTCATGCATCTGAGGTCAGGGCAAGGATCAAACAATGACTCAGGTTGGAGTTTCTGTCCATGATGGCCCATTCATGAAGGAGGGGCATCATGATGCTATGGAGGTTTTCCCACGAAGGGAGTTGTGAGATTCTCCAAACGGCAAGGATTCCTTCTATGGGACAATTGAGACATGTTGGATGGCTTAGGACATCCCATAGGGATGACTCCAGAGCAGGGCATTAAGGATGGATGCCTGGGCTGCCCGCCTCGCATTCCAATTGTCTCCTTGAGATAAGAAATATTCGATCTTTGTTCTCTGGGGGAGCAACCGAGGGTGCTGCATTGAAATGGACTCTCCTTCGCATGGGTCACATTGTGGGTTTGTGTCCATGGTGACCTTGGAATGGGGCAGTGGCACCAGGGTCCTGAAGGTTTCTACTAACCAGAGGTTTTGACACCGTTCCCACGTGCAAGTTTCCCATATGGAGACGAGATTTGTTCTGACGGGTGCCTCAGGAAATCCCGATATGCGGTTATTGGAAACCAGGCCTCTGAGGAGAGATGTCTGGAAACCAAAGCAATGGATCTGATGAGGTCCTAGGGGCCTGTCCGGTTCAATCTTCTTCTCTGGGGACATGTGTATCTGGGTCTGAGTGGAGGTAGTTGCTCAGCTGGTGGCAGTTAGCCCCTGTTTGTCCCGGGCAGCCTACACTCTTAGTATAGCCTTGGGGATGTTGGAGGTTTCTCCTAATTTGTTCTGATTGGTGCCGACCCGACATTCCACGGCCATCGTTGACACAAAAACCTGAGGAAGCGCCTCACACTCACTCTTTGTTCATATCCCGAAGAGTTCTCATGATCTGTAGATCGGGCCTGCCATACCTACGTCCCCAGACCTAAGCTGAATTTGTGTTTTCAGACTTCTCTCCCCACAGCCCTGATCAACACACCCTCCAGGCTGGGGACCTTGGACCCACACCTCATGACTGTGCCTGCTTTCTTCAAGGGAATTCTGCCCATTCCATTGGCCACAACCATACAGATTGGGGAAAACCTCCAAAGACCCTGAGGCATTCCCAATAGTGTAGGCAACCCAGGACAAACAAGGGCAATCTGACGAAGAGGGGCCATGTGACACACGTTGAGCAACTACCTCCAATATGACCTGTATACTGATTGCCCCAGAGAATCAGATTGAACCGGATAAGCCCCTAGGCCCTAATCGGATCCATTGCTTTGGTTTCCAGACATCTCTCCTCAAAGGCCTGGTTTCCAATACCAGCATATGGGGGAATTCTGAGGCACTCATCAGGACAAATCTCGACTCCACACTGGAAACGTAATCTTTAGAGTTCTGTCAAAACATCCAGTTGGGAGAATAATTCAGGGCCCCAGATCCACCACCCCATTCCAAGTTTTCCAAGGACACAAACGCACAATATGAGCCATCCTCAGGAGAGTCCATTTCAACTCAGCCCCCTCAATGCTCCCCCAGAGCCATCTGATCAAACCTGCCTTGTTGCTAGGAAATAATTGGAATGTGAGGCGGGCACAACACGCATCCATTCTTAGAATCGTGCTCTGGATCCATTCCGTATGGGACCTCCAGAAGCCATCCAACAGTTCTCAAGGGTCTACAGAAGGAATTCTTGCGGTTTGGAGCATCTCACAACTCCCATCGTGGGAATACCTATATGGCCTCTTGAGAACCTCCCCATTCATGAAGAGGCCATCATGGACAGGAACTCCAACCCGAGCCAAAGACTGATCCACGCCCTGAGTTAAGATGCACGTGATCTTGATTAAGTCCTCAGAGTGTTCCTGCCATGCCTTCTCCCCGAAACTTAAACCTAACTTGTGTTCTCAGACTTCCGTACTCACAGTCCTGGCCCACAAGGCTTCCAGTTTGGGAATTCTGGAGCCACAATACAGCACTCTGCCTGCCCCCCAGAAGAAAAACATTGCCCTATGGGATTAGCCATAATCCCCAAATTAGGATCAACCTACACTTGAGTGTACCCAATTATACAGTCTATATTGGGCACTAATGCCCTGTCTGACACAATCTGAGTCCGGACCTCCCGACCGACCCCCAGACAGCTGGCTGCACACTGATCACATTGGACCCGACCATGGACTTATGTCGTCATCTCTTCCCAACCTCAGTTTTCAGGCTTCAGAACCTATACCTTATCTCTAATCACTGCCCAGGGTTGAACATGATGCAGAAATCAGAACTCCTCCTTCTGCATGGCAAGAAACCATGTGCTTGGCATGTTGTTGAACGTTCAGAGTAGGAGAAACCAGCGTGGCCCATGAGGCCCCACCCATGCTTGAGGGCCAGGTTGGGCACAAACTCGCATTGTGACACTCAGTGTGAGCCTTGTCCTCAAGCAAGGCCTCTCAGTGGCTGGACCAGGAGCCACATATGGGGCTTGCCATGTCCCGAGGCCCCCATTCTAAACCAAAAGTTGGGTTGTCCAGTCGCCCCTCCAGAGGGCTCTCCTCCGAATCCGTCTTTTGTTGGGACACTTGAGGTAAAAAAAAAAAAAAAAAAAAAAAAAAAAAAAAAAAAAAAAACAGAAAGGACTCCTCCCATCCTAAAGAATGACCCCAAACTCTTGGGACTGGGCCAAATCGCCAGAGAGGGATACACGTCCATGTTTAATGAAGCCACATCGACATTCAACTGCTATCGTTGATACAAAATCCAGACAAAAGCCTCAGTAAGCGCATCACACTCTCTCTTTATTCATATCCCGAATATTTCTCCTCAAGATCTCTAGATCGGGCCTGGCATACCTCCGTCCACAAACCTAATCCGAGTTTGTGTTTTCAGGCTCCTTCTATCACCACAACCCTGACCCATGCAGCCTCCAGGCTGGGGTCTCTACAGCCAAAACTCAGGACTGTGCCTGCCCCCTTCAAGGGAATTCTGTCCACTCCACTGAACACAACTGTACAAATTAGAGGAACCTCCAAAATCCCCAAAGTTATCCCAATGGTGTAGGTTGCCTGGTACAAACAGGGGCGATCTGCCACCAGTTGAACAACTACCTCCACTCAGATCCGTAGGCAGATATCCCCAAAGAAAAACATTGAACCCGACATGCCCCTAGGCCCTAATCAGATCCATTGCTTTGGTTTCCAGTCATCTCACCCCAGAGGCCTGGTTTCTAATACCAGCATTTGGGGTTTCCTGAGGAACCGTTCAGAACAATTGTCATCTCCACAAGTTACACGTGCTCTTTGGAGCTGTGTCAAAACCTCCAGTTAGGAGAATGCTTCAGGGCCCCGGTGCCACCGCCACATTCCAAGGTCTCCATGAACACAAACCCACATTATGACCCATCCGCTGGAGATTCCATTTCGTCTCAGCCTCCTTGGTTGCTCCCCCAGACCCAGCAGATCGAACATATCTTTTTGCCAGGAGAAAATGGGAATGTGAGGCGTTTTGCCCAGGAATCCGTCCTTAGAACACTGCTCTGGAGTCGTTTCTTATTGGACGTCCTCGAGCAATCCAACAGTTCTCAATTGTACCACAGAAGGAATATTTGTGGTTTGCAGCTTCGCACAATACCCATCATGGGAAAACCTCAAAGGCCTCCTGATGGCCCCCCAATGAAGGGGCCATCATGGACAGAAACTCCACCATGAGCCAATGTCTGATCTTCGCCCTGACATCAGATGAACGAGGTCTCAATTTAGCTCTTCAGAGTGTGCCTGCCCTGCCCTCACCCCAAAACCTATGACTAGCTCATGCTCTCAGATTTTCATCCTCACACTCCTGGCCAAAATTCCCTCCACTTTCGGAATTCTGGAGACACAATGCAGCACTCTGCCTGCCCTCCAGAAGAAAAACGTCACCCTATGAGGCTACCCAGAAGTCTCAAACGAGGATCAAACTGCAGGCCACTCAACTCTACCCCAATTATACAGCCTACCCTGGACACTAATGCCCTGTCTGACACAGCCTGAGCCCAGACCTCCTGACCGACACCCAGACATCTGGCTGCACACTGAGTACATGGCACCCACCATGTCCTTAGGTCGCCATCTCTTCCCAACCTCGGTTTTTAGGCTTCAGAACTTAAATCACTGTCCAGTGGTGAACGTGATGCAGAAATCAGAACTCCTTCTTCCCCATGGCAAGAAACCTTGTAATTGCCATGTTGTCCAAGGTTCAGTGTAGGAGAAAACAGTGTGGATCATGACGATCTGCCCATACTTGAGGGCCGCATTGGGCACAAACACGCATTATGACCCGAAGAGTGAGCCCTGTCCTCAAGTAAGGCCACTCAGTGACTAAACAAAAGCCCACATATGGGGCTTGCCTTGCCCCAAGGCCCTCAGTCTTGACCAGAGGTCGAGTTTTCCAGTTGCCCCTCTGCAAGGCTCTGCTCTGGAAACCCTCTTTTGGTGGGATAACTTAGGTAAAAAAAAAAAAAAAAATTAAAAAAAATAAGCATTCCTCCCATCCCACAGAATGGCCCCAGTCTCTTGGGATTGGGCCAAATACCCACTGAGGGAAACCTGTCCATGGCCCATGAGGACACCTCGACATTCCATGGCTATTTTTAACACTAAATCCAGAGACAAAAGCATTAGCAAGCGCCTCCCACTCGCTCTTTCTTCATATCACAAAGAGTTCTTCTCTTGGTGTGTATTTCAGGCCATCCATACCTTTGTCCCCAACCCTACACAGAGTTTGTGTTTTCAGATTTCTGTCCCCACAGTCCTGGACCACACACCCTACAGGCTGCGTCCCCTGGAGCCACACATCAGGACTGTGACTGTCCTCTCCAAGGGAATTCTGCTTATTACTTTGGACACAACCTGACAGATTAGGAGAAACCTCCAAAGTCCCCAAGACCATCCCAACACTCTCAGGCTCCCAGGACAAACAGGGGAGATCTGTCACAAGCTGTGCACCTACCTCCACTCAGACTCATAGACAGATATCCCCAGAGAAGAAGATTGAACAGGACAGGCACCTAGGCCCTAATCGGATCCATTGCTTTTGATTCCAGGCATCTCTCCTCAGAGGCCTGGTATCCAATACCAGCATTTGTGGGTTCCCGGAGTTTCAATAAGAACAAATCTCGTCTCCACATGGAAAACTTGCTCTTTGGAGCTAAGTCAAATCCTCCAGTTAGGAGAAACCTTCAGGTACACAGAGCCTTTGCCCACTTCCAAGGTCTCCACGGACACAAACCCACATTATAAACCCTCCTCAGGAAAATCCATTTCAACTCAGCCTCTCGGTTGATCTCCCTGAGCTAGCGATCGAACCTGCCTTATCACAAGTAGATAATTGGAATAGGAGGCGGGCTGCCCAGGATTCCATCCTTAGAACCCTGTTCTGGCGTTGATCGGTAATGGACATCCTGGAGCCATCTTACAGGTCTCAACTGTCCTGCAGAAGGAATCCTTGTGAATTGGAGCATCTCACTACTCCCATCTTGGGAAAACCACCATGGCCTCATGATGTGCCCGACCCTCCATGAAGGGGGGAAATGGACAGAAACTCCAACCTGAGCCAAAGTCTGATCCTCTCACTGACTTCATATCCACGAGATCTCGATTCAGCTCTGCAGAGTGTGCCTGTCGTGCCCTCACTCCAAAACCTACGCCTAGGTTGTGTTCTCAGAATTCCATCATCACATGACTGGGCCATAAACCCTCCAGTTTGGGAATTCTAGAGCCACAATGCAGCACTCTGCCTGCCCTCCAGAAGAGAAATGTTGCCCTATGGGGCTACCCAGAAATCCCAAATGAGGATCAATCTGCACGCCACATGACTGTACCCCAATTGTACAATATAACCTGGGCACTAATGCACTGTCTGACACAGTCTGAGTCCAGACTTCCTGACAGACACCCAGACAGCTGGGGCCACACCTCAGGACTGTGCCTGCCCTCTCTAAGGGAATTTTGCCCATTCCATTGCCCACAACTCTACAGATTACGAGAAACCTCCAAAGACCCCAAGACCATCCAATAGTGAGGGACTCTCGGGAGAAACAAAGGTGATCTGACACAAGGTGAGTAACGACCTCCACTCTGAACCATAGACAGATGTTACCAGAGAAGAAGATGTAAGCGGAGAGGTCCCTAGGCCCTAATTGGATCCATTGCTTTGGTTTTCAGGCATCTCTCCTCAGAGGCCTGGTTTCCAATACCAGCTTATTGGGGTTCCTGAGGCACCAATCAGAACAAATCTTGTCTCCACATGGGAAACTTGCTCTTTGGAGCTGTGTCAATACCTCCGATTATGAGAATCCTTCAGGGTGCCAGCACCACTGCTCCATTCCAAGGTCTCCATGGACACAAACCCACATTATGACCGATCCACAGAAGAGTCCATTTCAACTCATCCCCCTCGGTTGCTTCCCTACAACCAGCAGATCAAATCTGCCTTGTAGCTAGGAGACAAATGGAATGCGAGTTGGGTTGCCCAGGCATCCATCATTAGAACCCTGCTCTTGAGAAGTTCCTTATGGGATGTCCTGGATCCATCCAACAGATCTAGACAGTCCCACAGAAGGAACCCTTGCGATTTGGAGCATCAGAAATTCCCACTGTGGGAAAACCTCCATTGCCTCATGATGACCCCCCAATTACATTAAGAGGCCATCATGGACAGAAATCCAACCTGAGCCAACGTCTGATCCTGCCCTGTCTTCAGATGGACGAGATCTCCTTTCAGCTCTTCAGAGTGTGCCTTCCATGCCCTCGCCTCGAAACCTAAGCCTAGCTTGTGTTCTCTGACTTCCATCCTCATATTCCTGGCCCACAAGCCCTCCAGTTTGGCATTCCAGAGACACAATGCAGCACTCTGCCTGCCTGTCTTCCTTCCAGAAGAAAAATGTTGCCCTAATGGCTAACCAGAAACACCAAATGAAGATCAACCTGCACGCCACTTGACTGTACCCCAATTATACAGTCTACCCTGGGCATTAAAGCCCTGTCTGACACAGCCTGAGCCCGGACCTCCCGACCGAAACCCAGACACCTGGCCGCACGCTGAGCACATCTGACATGCCATGGCCATAGGTCATCATCTATTCCCAACCTCGATTTTCAGGCTTCAGAAACTAGACCTTATCTCCCATCTTTTCCCAGGGGTGAAAGTGATGCAGAAATCAGAACTTTTCCTTCCCCATGGCCAGAAACCTTGTGGTTGGCTTGTTGTCCAACGTTCAGTGTAGGAAAAACCAGCGTGGCAAATTAGGCCCGGCCATGCTGGAGGGGCGTCATGATAACAAACAAACACTGAGACCCTCAGCGTGAACCCTGTCCTCAAGAAAATCCTCTCAGTGACTGGACCAATAGCTCGCATATGGGGCTTTCCATGCCCCTAGTCCCCCAATTTTAACCAGAGGTCGAGATGTCTAGCCACGTCTACTCGTGACTCTGCTCTGGAATCCCTCTTTGGTGGGACACTTGTAAATAAATACAGAAAGTCTCCTCCCATCGACAGAATGACCCTAAACACTAGGGATCGGGCCAAATCCACAGAGAGAAAGACTTGTCCATGGCCCATGAGGCCAACACAACATTCATCGGCCTCTGTTGACACAAAATCCAGAGACAAAATCCTGAGCAAACGCCTCACACTCTCTTTTTGTTCATAGCCCGAAAATTTCTCCTCAGGGTCTACAGATGGGGTCTGTCATAAATACATACCCACTAAGCCGAGTTTGTCTTTTCAGACTTCTGTCCCCACAGTTCTGGCCCACACAACCTCCTGAGCCACACCTCAGGAATGTGCCTGCCCTCTCCAAAGAAATTCTGCCCATTTCATTGGCCACTACCCTACAGATTAGGTGAAACCAAAAAGTCCCCAAGGTCATCCCAATAGTGTACGCTGCCCAGGACAAACAGTGGAGATCTGTCACAAGCTGAGCAATGACCTCCACTCAGACCCGTAGACAGATATCCCCAGAGAAGAAGATTGAAGCAGACAGGCCCTAATTGGATCCATTGTTTTGGTATCCAGGCATCTCTCCTCAGAGGCCTGGTTTCCAAAACCAGCGTATGGGGTTTCCTGAGTCAACAATCCGAACAAATCTCGTCTCCACATGGGAGATTCTACTACCCTGAGGGTTTAACACAGGTCCAACAGCACGGTTTCCTTCTGAGGACAAGAGAAGTTCTGTTGTGTGGCTCGGGGACCACATATTGTACCCTATCTTGGTATTCCAGAAATGGCCTCTGAGGACAGATGCCTGAAAACCTAATCTAGGTTTCGAATAAAGTCCTAGGGGCATGTCAGATTCAATCTTCTCACTCAGGAACATTGACTTGGGTGTCTCCCTGGATGTAGGTGATCAGGGTGTTTCAGACTGCACATTTGCATCCGGAGCAGCCTCCAAAGGGAGGTGGGCTCACGGGCCTTGTAGGTTTCTCCTAATCTGGAGGGTTTGGGGTTCTGAGGAAGTCACAGTTTCTTTGAGGATGACAGGTCCATTCCTGTGGTGCAGCTCCAGAGACCCCATCCTGGAGGGCATGTGAGCCATGGTTTTGGGAGAGAAGTCTGCAAACAGAAGCTCAGGATAGGGTTAGTGGCTAGGTGATCACAGGCCCAATACATAGACTTGGAGAGCAGCTCATCAGGAACTGTAATTAGGGTGACTCGAAGGTGGAATCATAGGCTTTTATATCTGGATTGTGTGTCCAGGATAGCCTTGGAATGCAAGTGTGTCTCATGGGGCCATTGGAGATTTTTACTCTCTAAGGATCCTGGCGGCTACCAATAGTTGGAAGGCATTTTCGGGGAAGGGAAAAGTGCTGTATTCTGTCGTAGGGGTGCCCAAAATAGGAATTCCAGAGATGGGCTTTCGGTCTGAGCGCTTGGAAAGTCCCACCAAGGGTTAGGATTTGCGCCTGGAGGAGTCACTGGCCAGCAATGCAGGATCCTGGTGGAGAAACTGAGAGGGATTGTTTGAATACATGCTCAAGCTTAGGGTCACAATCCCTGTTTGTGCCCAGGGTGGCCCTCAAGAGTGGGTGTGGTCTCATTGGCCCTGCAGCTGGCTCCCACTCTGAGAGTGGGACACCCATCCCAACAGCCATATTTCCTGCCATGTGGATGGAGCAGTTCTCTATTGGGCTTCAGATTCCCCCATTGGCAGGGATTCTAACAAATGCCTGGGACAGGTGCTTGAGTACCAAGCATGGGTAGAGAGGACAGACTTGGGCCATGGCCTGTCTCACATGCTGGATATGGGCCCCGCACTCTGGGTGGCTGACACGAGGCCGGGGCTCAGGATCCATCCTACACAGCACTGGTGGCCAGGGAAGCCTATAAATCGGGGTTTCCTCTAGGGCCAAGCAGATGGATACTCATGTGGGGTTTTTGGACAGACTCACCATGCATTTCATTCTATGGGGAAGGCAGAATGCTGCGTTGTTCCTTATGGGGTGTCCTTGATCCAACCTATAGGTCTTGACAATCCCGGAGAAGAAATCCTTGTGGTTTGCAGCATCACACACTCACACAGTGGGCAAACCTCCATGGCCTAGAGATGCCCCCACCTTCATGTAGGGAACATCATGGACAGAAACTCCAACCTGAGGCAATGTCTGATCCTCGCCCTGACTTCAAATGTATGAGATCTCGATTCAGCTCTACAGAGTGTGCCTGCTGTGCCCTTGTCCCCAAGCCTAACCCTAGCTTGTGCTTTCAGACTTCCGTCCTCACACTCCTGGCTAAGAAGCCCTCAAGTCTGAGAAATCTGGAGACACAATGCAGCACCCTGCCTGCCCTCCAGAAGAAAAACGTTGCCCTATGGGGCTACCCAGAAACCCCAAATGAGGATCAATGTGCATGCCACTAAACTATACCCCAATTATACAGTCTAGTCTGGGCAGTAATGCCCAGTCTGGCACAGACTGAGCCCGGAGATCGTGACTGACACACAGACAGCTGGCCGCACACTGAACACATCAGACACACCATGGCTTTAGGTCGTAATTTCTTCCCAACCTCGGTTTTCAGCCTTCAGAACCTAGACCTTATCTCCATTCACTGCCAAGCGGTGCACGTGATGCAGAAATCAGAACACCTCCTTCCCCATTACCAGAAACCTTGTGGTTGGCATCTTGTCCAATGTTCAGTATAGGAAAAACCAAGGTGGCCCATGAGGCCTTGGCCATGCTTGAGGGCCGCAATGGGCAAAAACACACATTGGGACCCTCAGCGTGAGCCCTGTCCTCAAGTAAAGCCTCTCACAGGTTGGACCAAGAGCCCCCAAATGGGGCTTGCCATGACCTTAGACCCCAATATTAACCAGAGCTCTAGAAGTCTAGTACCCCTACTCAGAGCTCTTCTCTGGAATCCCTCTTTGGTGGGACACATGAAGTAAAAAAAAAAAAAAAATAGAGAAAGGTCTTTTACAATCCAGAGAATGACCCCAAACACTTAAAATCCGGCCGAATCCACAGAGAGAAAAACTCGTCCATGTCCGATGAGGCCAGCCTGACATTCCACAGCCAACTTTGACATAAAATCCGAAGACAAAGCCTGAAAATGTGCCTCACACTCGCACTTTGTTTATAGCCTGAAAAATTCTCCTCACAGTCTGTAGATCGGGCCTGCCATACATAAGTCCCCATACCAAAGCCGAGTTTGTGTTTTCAGACTTCTGTCTCCATTTTCCTGGCCCACACACCCTCCAGGCTTGGGCCCCTGGAGCCACACCTCAGGACTGTGCCTGTGCTCTCCAAGGGAATTCTGCTCATTACTTTCGACACAATGCTACAGATTAGGAGAAACCTCCAAGGTGCCCAAGGCCATCCCGACAGTGTAGGACATCCAGGACAAACAAGGGCAATCTGACATAAGCTGAGCCACTACCTCCACTCAGACCCATAGACAGATATGCCCAGAGAATACTGAATCGGACAACCACCTAGGCCCTAATCGGATCCATTGCTTTTGTTTCCAGGCATCTCTCCTCAGAGGCCTGGATTTCAATACCAGCATATGGGGGTTTCCATAGGTACCAATCAGAACAAATCTCGTCTAGGAGCTGTGTCAAAACCTCCAGTTAAGAGAAACCTTCAGGTCCCCGGTGCAACTGCCCCATTCCAAGGTCTCCATGGACACAAACCCACATTATGACTCATCCTCAGAAGAGTCCATTTCAACACAGCCTCCTCGGTTGCTCCCCCAGAGCCAGCAGATCGAACCTGCCTTGTCACAAGGAGACAATAGGAATGCTAGGTGGGATCCCCAAGCATCCATCCTTAAAACCCTGCTCTAGCGTAGTTCCGTATTGGATGTCCTGGAGCCATCTGACGGGTCTCAACTGTCCCACAGAAGGAATACTTGCTGATTGGAGCATCTCACAACTCACAGCATGGGAAAACCTCCATGGCGCCATGATGCCCGCCAACTTCATGAAGGGGCCATGCTGAACTGAAACTTTACCCTGAGCCAAAGCCTGATCCTCGCCCTGACTTTGGATGCACAAGATCTCGATTTAGCTCTGCAGGGTGTGCCTTCCGTGCTCTCTCCCAGAAAACTAAGCCTAGCTTGTGTTCTCAGAATTCCTTCCTCACACTTCTGCCCCACAAGCCCTCCAGTTTGGGAATTCCAGAGCCACAATGCAGCACTATGCCTGCCCTTCAGAAGAGAAACGTTGCCCTATGGGGCTACCCAGAAACGCCAAATGAGGATCAACCTGCATGCCACTCAACTGTACTCCAATTATACGTCTACCACGGGCACTAATGCCCTGTCTGACACAGCCTGAGCCTGGACCTCCCGACCGACAGCCAGACAGCTGGGGCCACAGCTTAGGACTGCGCCTGCCCTCTCCAAGGGAATTCTTCTCATTTCATTTGCCACAACTCTACAGATTAGGAGAAACCTCCAAAGTCCCCGAGGCCACCCAAATAGTGTTGGCCTCCTGAGACAAACAGGGGCGATATGACACAAGCTGAGCAATGACCTCCACTCTGAACTGAAGACAGATGTTCTCAGAGGAGAATATTGAAGCCGAAAGGTCCCTAGGCCCTAATTGGATCCATTGCTTTTGATTCCAGGCATCTCTCCTCAGATGCCTGGTTTCCAATACCAGTTTATGCGGGTTTCTGTGGCACCAGTTAGAACAAATTTCATCTCCACATGGGAAACTTGCTCTTTGGAGTTGTCTCAAAACCTCAGGTTAGGAGAATACTTCAGGGCACTGGAGCCACTGCCCCATCCCAAGGTCTCCATGGACACAAACCCACATTATGACTGATCCTCAGGAGAGTCCATTTCTATTCAGCCCCCTCAGTTGTTCCCCCAGTGCCAGCAGATCAAACTTGCCTTGTCGGTCAGAGACAATTGGAATCTGATTTGGGCTGCCCAGGCATCCATCGTTAGATCCCTGATCCTGAGAAGTTCCTTATGGGACGTCCTGGATCCATCCAACAGGTCTCGACTGTCCCAAGAAGGAAACCTTGCAGTTTGGAGCATCAGACAATCCCACCGTGGGAAAACCTGCATGGGCTCGTGATGCCCCCCCACCTTCATGTAGGGGACTTCATGGACAGAAACTCCAACCTAAGCAAACGTCTGATCCTCACCCTGACTTCAGATAGACGAGATCTCGATTCAGCTCTGCAGAGTGAGCCTGCCATGCCCTCGCTCCAAAACCTAAGCCTAACTTGAGTTCTCAGAATTCCATTCTCAAACTCCTGACACAGAAACCCTCAAGTTGGGAATTCTGGAGCCAAAATGCAGCACTCTGGCTGCCCTAAAGAAGAAAAACATTGCCCTATGGGTCTATGCAGAAATGCCAAATGAGAATCAACCTGCACGCCACTCGACTGTACCCCAATTATACAGTCTAGCCTGGGTACTAATTCCCGGTCTGACACAGCCTGAGACCAGACCTCCCGACCAACACC
Organism: Neogale vison; assembly: GCF_020171115.1. Classification (NCBI taxonomy): domain Eukaryota; kingdom Metazoa; phylum Chordata; class Mammalia; order Carnivora; family Mustelidae; genus Neogale; species Neogale vison. Next base: position 79,726,705 of record NC_058095.1, read on the forward strand.
CAGACAGCTGGCCACACACTGAACACATCGGACATGCCATGGCCTTAGGTCATCATCTCTTCCCAACCTCAGGTATCAGCCTTCAGAAACTAGACCTTATCTCCACTGACTGCCCAGGGGTGAACGTGATGCAGAAATCAGAACTTTTTCTTCCCCATGGCCAGAAATTTTGTGGTTGGCATGTTGTCAAACGTTCACTGTAGGAGAAACCAGTGTGACCCATAAGGCCTCGGTCATGCTTGATGATCGCGATGGTCTCAAACACACATTGTGACTCTCAGAGTGAGCCATATCCTCAAGTAAATTCTCTCAGTGACTGGACCAAGAGCTCATATATGGGGCTTGCCAAGCCTCTAGACCCCCAATCGTAACCAGAGGTTGAGATGTCTAGTCACCCCTACTCAGGGACTGCTCTGGAATCCCCCTTTGGTGGGACAACTGAGGTAAAAAAAAAATACAGAAAGACTCCTCCCATATACAGAATGTTCCAAACACTTGGGATTGGGACAAATCTACAGACAGAAAGACTTGTACATGGCCCATGAGGCCGCCTCAACTTTCCACAGCCACCATTGACACAAAATCCAGAGACAAAAGCCTGAGCAAGCGCCTCATACTCACCCTTTGTACATAGCCCGAAAAATTCGCATTGACTGCAGATGGGGTCTGTCATACATACGTCCCCACCTAAGCTGAGTTTGTCTTTTCAGACTTCTGTCCCCACAGTCCTGGCCCACACACCCTCCAGTTTGGGGCCCCTGAACGACACCTCAGGACGGTGCCTGCCCTCTCCAGGGGAATTCTGCCCATTCCATTGGCCACAACCCTACAGATTAGGAGAAACCTAAAAAGTCCCTGAGGCCATCCCAATAGTGTAGGCCGCCCAGGACAAACAGGGGAGATCTGTCACAAGATGAGCAATGACCTCCACTCAGACCTGTAGACAGGTATCCCCAGAGAAGAAGATTGAACCAGACATGAATCTAGGCCCTAAGAGGATCCATTGCTTTGGTTTCCAGGCATATCTCCTCAGAGGCCTGGTTTCGAATAGCAGCATATGGGGGTTTCCGGAGGTACCAATCAGAACAAAACTCGTCTCCACATGGGAAACTTGCTCTTTGGAGCTGTCGCAAAACCTCTAGTTAGGAGAAAACTTCAGGTCCCTGGAGCCACCAGCCCATTCCAAGATCTCCATGGAAACAAAACCACATTATGACCCATCCTCAGGAGAGTCCATTTCAACTCAGCTCCCTCGGTTGCTCCCCAGAGAGATCATATCGAACTGGCCTTGTCACTAAGAGACAATTGGAATGCGAGTTGGGCTGCCCAGGAATCCATCGTTAGAACCCTGCTCTGGAGAAGTTCCTTATGGGGTGTCCTTGCCGTGCCCTTGCCCCAAAACCTAAGGCTAGCTTGTGTTTTCCGACTTCCGTCCTAACACTTCTGGCTCACAATCCCTCCAGTTTGGGAATTCTGGGGACATGATGCAGCACTCTGCCTGCCCTCCAGAAGAAAACTTTGCCCTATGGGGCTATCCAGAAACCCCAAATGAGGATCAACCTGCATGCCACTCGACTGTACCCCAATTATACAGTCTATCCTGGGCAGTAATGCCCAGTCTGACACAGACTGATCCCTGACCTCGGTACCAAAACCCAGACAGCTGGTCGCACACTGAGCACATCGGACATGACATGGCCTTAGGTCGTAATCTCTTCCCAACCTCGGTTTTCAGGAATCAGAACCTAGAACTTATCTTCACCCACTGCATGTGACGTACGTGATACAGAAATCAGAACTCCTCCTTCCCCATGACCAGAATCCTTGTGGTTGGCATGTTGTCCAATGTTCAGTGTAGTAGAAACCAGCGTGGCCCATGAGGCCCCGGCCATGCTTGAGGTCGCGATGGGCACAAACACACATTAGGACACTCAGCGTGAGTCCTGTCCTCAAGTAAAGCCTCTCAGGGGCTGGACCAAGAGCCTTCATATCGGGCTTCCCATGCCCCTAGTCCCCCAATCTTAACCAGAGCTTGAGAAGTCTGGTAACCCCTACTCAGAGCTCTTCTCTGCAATCCCTCTTTGGTGGGGCACATGAGGTTAAAAAAAATAGAGAAAGGACTCCTACCATCCAAAGAATGACCCCAAACACTTGGAATTGGGCCAAATCCCCAGAGAGTAATACTCGTCCATGGCCGATGAGGCGAGCCCACATTGCATAGCCACCGTTGACACAAAATCTGGAGACAAATGCCTGATAAAATGCCTCACACTCCCTCGTTGATCATAGCCCGAAAAATTCTCTTCATAGTCTGTAGATCGAGCCTGCCATACCTACGTCCTCAAACCTAAGCCGAGTTTGTGTTTTCAGACTTCTGTCCCCACAGTCCTGGCCCACACATCCTCTTTGGTGGGTCCCCTGTAGCCACACATCAGGATTCTGCCTGTCCTCTCAAAGGGAATTCTCCTCATTCCTTTGGACACAACACGACAGATTAGGAGAAACCTCCAACGTCCACGAGGGCATCCCAATAGTGTCAGCCACCCACGACAAACAGGGGTGATCTGTCAAAAGCTGCACAACTACTCCCATTCAGATGCATAGACTGATATCCCCAGAGAAGAAGATTGAACCAGACATGCACTTAGGCCCTAACTGGATCCATTGTTTTTGATTCCAGGCAGCTCTCCTCATAGGCGTGGTTTCCAATACCAGCATATGTGGGTTCCTGGAGGAATCAATCAGTAAAAATCGTCTCTCCACATGGGAAACTTGCTTTTTGGAGCTGTGTCAAAACCTCCGGTTAGGAGAAACCTTCAGGTACACGGAGCCACTGCACCATTCCAAGGTCTCCATGGACACAAACCCACATTATGACCCATTGTCAAGAGAGCACATTTAAACTCAGGTCCCTTGGTTGCTCTCCCAGAGCCAGCGTTCGAACCTGCATTATCACAAGTAGGTAATTGGAATGTGAGGTGGGCTGCTCAGGATTCCATTCTTAGAACCCTGCTCTGACGTCATTCCATAATGGACATTGTGGAGCCATCCGACAGGTCTTAACTGTCTGGCAGAAGAAATCCTTGGGGATTGGAGCATCTCACTACTCCCATCTTGGGAAAACCACCATGGCCTCATGATGCACCTACCCTTCGTGAAGGGGGGAAATGGACAGAAACTCCAACCTCAGCCAAAGTCTGATCCTTGCCCTGACTTCATATCCACGAGATCTTGACTCACCACAGCAGAGTGTGCCTGTTGTGCCCTCGCTCTGTAACCTATGCCAAGCTTGTGTTCTCAGACTTCCTTCCTCACACTCCTAGGCCACAAGCCCTCCAGTTTGGGAATTCTAGAGCCACAATGCAGCAATCTGCCTGATCTCCAGAAGAAAAACTTTGCCCTATGGGACTACCTAGAAGCCCCAAATGAGTATCAACCTGCACCCCACTCGACTGTACCCCAATTGTACAGTGTACCCTGCACACTCATGCACTGTCTGACAGAGCCTGATCCTACACCTCCCGACTGACACCCAGACAGCTGGGGCCACACCTCAGGACTGTGCATGCCCTCTCCAAGGGAATTCTTCCCATTCCATTGGCCACAAACCTACAGATTACAAGAAACCTCCAAAGACCCCGAGACCATCCCAATAGTGTAGGCCTTCTGGGAGAAACCGTGGCGATTAGACACAAGCTGTGAAACAACCTCCACTCAGAACCATAGTCAGATGTTCCTAGAGAAGAAGATTGAAGTGGACAGGCCCTAATCAAATCCATTGCTTTGGTATCCAGGCATCTCTCCTCAGAGGCCCAGTTTCCAATACCAGCTTATGGGGTTTTGTGAGGCAACAATCAGAAAAAATCTCATCTCCACATGAGAAACTTGCTTTTTGGATCTAATCTCTGGTTAGGAGAATCCTTCAGGGCGCAGGAGCCACTGCCCCATTCCAAGATCTCCATGGACACAAACTCACATTATGACCCATCTTGGGAGAGTCCATTTCAACTCACCCCCCTACGTTGCTCTCCCAGAGCCAGCAGAGCGAACCTGCGTTGTCGCTAAGAGAAGATTAGAATACGAGATGGGCTGCCCAGGCATCCATCGTTAGAACCCTGCTCTGGAGAAATTTTTTATGAGAAGTCCTGGATCCATCCAACAGGTCTTGACTGTCCTGCAGAAGGAATCATTGTAGTTTTCAGCATCACACAATCCCACCGTGGGAATAACTCCACGGCCTTGTGATGTCCCCACCTTCATTTAGGGATCATCATGGACAGAAACTCCAACCTGAGGCAATGTCTTATCCTTGCCTGAGTTCAGAAGCATGAAATCTCGATTCAGCTCTGCAGAGTGTGCCTGCCGTGTCCTTACCTCAAAACCTAAGCCAAGCTTGTGTTCTCAGACTTCCGTCCTCACATTCCTGGCTCTCAAGCCCTCCAGTTTGGGAATTCTGCAGACACAATGCAGCACTCTGCCTGCATTACAGAAGAAAAACATTGCCCTATGGGGCTATCCAGAAACCCCAAATGAGGATCAACCTGCATGTTCCTCGACAGTACCCCAATTATATAGTCCAGCATGAGCAGTAATGCCCTGTCTGACTCAGCCTGAGCCCAGACCTCGTGACCGACACCCAGACAGCTGGCCACACACTGAGCTCTTTGGACACGCCATGGCCTTAGGTTGTCATCTCTTCCCAACTTCGGTCTTCAGGTTCAGAACCTAGACCTTAACTCCACTCACTGCCAAGCGGTGTATGTCATGCAGAAATCAGAACTTCTCCTTCCCCATGGCAAGAAACCTTGTGGTTGGCATGTTGTCCAACGTTCAGTGTAGGAGAAAACAGTGTGGCCCATGAGGCCCTGGTCATGCTTAAGGACCGTGATGGGCACAAACACACATTGGGAACCTCAGCGTGAGCCCTGTCCTCAAGTAAAGCATCTCAGGGGCTGGACCAAGAGCCCGCATATGGGGCTTGCCATGCACCTAGTCCCCCAATCTTAATGAGAACTCGAGATGTCTAGTCACGCCTACTCAGGTCACTGCTCTGTTATCCCTCTTTGGTGGGACACATGAGGTAAAACAAAACAAAACAAAACAAAACTAACTAACTAACTAAAAAAGCAGAAAGGACCTTTCAGAATCCACAGAATGACTCCAAACCCTTGGGTTCTGTCCAAATCCCCAGAAAGAAAGTCTCGTCCATGGCCCATGAGGCCACCCTGACATTCCATGGCCACCGTTGACACAAAATCCAGAGACAACAGCCGAGCAAGTGCCTCACACTCGCCATTTGTTTATAGCCTGAAAAATTCTCAAAACAGTCTGTAGATCGGGCCTGCCATACCTATACCCCAAACCTAAGCCAAGTTTGCGTTTTCAGACTTCTGTCCCAACAGCTCGGGCCACACACCCTCCAGGATGGGTCCCCTGGAGCCAAAACTCAGGACTGTGCCTGCCTTCTCCAAAGGAATTTTGCCCATTTCATTGGTGACTACCATACAGATTAGGTGAAACATCCAAAGTCCCTGAGGCCAACCCAATAGTGTAGGTCGCCCAGGACAAACAGGGGCGATCTGTCACAAGCTGAGCAAAGACCTCCACTCAGACCATAGACAGATAGCACCAGAGAAGACGATAGAACCATACAAGCATGTACACCTTAATTGGATCTATTGTTTTTGGTTATAGGCATCTCTCCTCAGAGGCCTGGTTTCCAATACCATCATATGGGAGGTTTCTGAGGTACCAATCAGAACAAATCTTCTGTCCACATAGGCAACTTTTCTTTGGAGACGTGTCAAAACCTCTAGTTGGGAGAAACCTTCAGGTCCCTGGAGATACTGCCCCATTCCAAGTTTTCCATGGACACAGACCCACAGTATGACCCATCCTCAGGAGAGTCCATTTCAACCGAGCCCCTTCGGTTGCTCACCCAGAACCAGCACATCGAAACTGTCTTGTCGCTAAGAGACAATTGGAATGCATGGGGGGCTCTCCAGGCCTCCACCCTTAGAACCGTGCTCAGGTGTCCTTCCTTATGGTACATCCTGCAGCCATCCAACAGGTTTCGTATGTCCTGGAGAATGAATCCTTGCGGACTGGAGCATCTCACAACTCCCATGGTGGGAAAACCTCCATGGACTTATGATGCCCGCCCACCTTCATGAAGGGGGATCATGGACAGAAACACCAACCTGAGCCAATGTCTGACACTTGCCCTGACTTCAGATGCATGAGATCTCAATTTAGCTCTGCAGAGTGTGCCTGCCATGCCCTTGACCCAAAACCTAAGCTTAGCTTGTGTTCTCAGACTTCTATCCTCACTCTCCTGACCCACAAGCCCTCCAGTTAGGGAATTCTGGAGCCACAGTGCAACAGTATGACTGCCCTCAAAAAAAAAAAAAAAAGTTGCCCCTGGGCCTACAAAGAAACGCCAAATGAGGTCAACCACCATGCCACTCGACTCTACCCCAATTATACATTCTACCCTGCGCACTAATACCCTGACTGACACAGCCTGAGAAGGGATCTCTTGACTGGCACCCAGTCAGCTGGGGCCACACCAAAGGACTGTCCTGCCCTCTGCAAGGGAATTCTGCCCATTCCATTGGCCACAACCCTACAGATTAGGAGAAACCTCCAAGGTCCCCGAGACCATGCCAATAGTGTAACCCTCCTGGGACAAACAGGGGCGATCTGACACATGCTGAGCAACGACTACCACACAAAACTGTAGACTGATGTTCTCAGAGAGAAAGATTGAAGTGGACAGGCCCCTAGGCCCTAATTGGATACATTGCTTTGGATTCCAGGCATCTCTCCTCAGATGTCTGGTTTCCAATACCAGCTTATGGGGTTTCCTGAGGCAACAATCAGAACAGATCTCGTGTCCACATGGGAAACTTGCTCTTTGGAAGTGTCTCAAAACCTCTAGTTAGATGAATCCTTCAGGGTGCTGGAGCCACTGCCCCATTCCAAGGTCTCCATGGACACAAGGCCACATTATGACCCATCCTCAGGAGAATCCATTTCAACTCCGCCCACTCGGTTCCTCCCCCAGATCCAGCAAATGGTACCTGTTTTTTCCCCTAGGACACAATTGGAATGTGAATTGGGCTGCCCAAGCACCCATCGTTAGAACTCTGCTCTGGAGAAGTTCCTCATGGGAACACCTTGATACTTCCAACAGTTCTTGACTGTCCCGCAGAAGAAATCCTTGTGGTTTGCAGCATCACACACTCGAACCATGGGAAAATCTCCATGGCCTCGTGATGCCCCCACCTTCATGTAGGGGACATCATGGACAGAAACTCCAACCTGAGTCAATGTCTGATCCTCGCCCTGACTTCAGATGCATGAGATCTCGATGCAGCTCTGCAGAGTGTGCCTGCTGTGCCCTCACCCCGAAACCTAAGCCTAGCTTGTGGTCTTAGACTTCCGTCCTCACACTCCTGGCTCACAAGCACTCCAGTTCGGGAATTCTGGAGACACAATGCAGCAATCTGCCTGCCCTAAAGAAGAAAAATGTTGCCCTATGGGGGTATGCAGAAACCCCAAATGAGGATCAACCTGCACACCACTCGACTGTACCCCAGTTATACAGTCCAGCCTGGGCAGTAATGCACTGTCCGATGCAGCCTGAGCCCGGACATCATGACTGACACCCAGACAGTTGTCCGCACATTGAGCACATCGGACACGCCATGGCCTTAGGTCATCATCTCTTCCCAACCTCAGTCTTCAGGATTCAGAACCTAGACCTTATCTCCACTCACTGCCAAGCAGTGTACGTCATGCAGAAATCAGAACTTCTCCTTCACCATGGCAAGAATCCCTGGGGTTGGCATGTTGTCCAACGTTCAGTGTAGGAGAAACCAGAATGGCCCATGAGGCCCCAGACATGCTTGAGCGCCGCAATGGATACAAACACATATTGGGACCCTCAATGTGAGCCCTGTCCTCATGTAAAGCCTCTCGGGGGCTAGACCAAAAGCCCACATATGGGGTTTGTCATGCCTCTAGTCTCCCAGTCTTAACAAGAGCTCGAGAATTCTAGTCACTCCTATTCAGAACTCTTCTCTGGAATGCCTCTATGGTGCGAAGAGGCAAAGAGAGAGAGAGAGAGAGAGAGAGAGAGAGAGAGGACTCCTACCATCCAAAGAATGACCCCAAACACTTATAATCCGGCCAAATCCCCAGAGAGTAATACTCGTCCACGGCCGATGAGGCCAGCCCGACATTCCATGGCCAACGTTGACACAGAATCTGGAGACAAAAGCCTGAGCAAGCGCCTCACACTCGTCCTTTGTTCATAGCGCGAAAAATTCTCCTCACAGTCTGTAGATTGGTTCTGTCATACATACGTCCCCAAACCTAGGCCGAGTTTGTGCTTTCAGACTTCAGTCCCTATAGTCCTGGCTCAAACACCCATCCAACTGAGGCCCCTGGATCCAAACTTCAGGACTGTGCCTACCCTTTCCAAGGGAATTCTGCCCATTTCATTGGCTAAAACTCTATCGAAGGAGAAACCTCTGAAGTTCCCATGGTCATCCCAATAGTGTAGTCCTCCCAGAACAAACAGGGGCCACCTGTCACAAGCTGAGCAATGACCTCCACTCAGACCCGTAGACAGATGTACCCAGAGAAGAAGATTGACCTGGACAGGCACTTAGGCCCTAATCGGATCCATTGCTTTTGTTTCCAGGCATCTCTCCTCAAAGGTCTGGTTTCCAATACCAGCATATGGGTTTTTCAGGAGGTACCAATCAGAACAAATCTCGTTTCCACGTGGTAAACTTGCTCTTTGCAGCTGTGTCAAAACTTCCAGTTAGGAGAAACATTTAGGTCCCCGAAGCCACTGTCCACTTCCAAGGTATCCATGGTCACAAAACCACATTATGACCCATTCTCAGGAGAGTCCATTTCAACTCACCCCCTCTGTTGCTAACCCAGAGCCATCAGATAAAACCTGCATTACTGCAGGGAGAAAATTGGAATAAGAGTTGGGCTGCCCAGGCATCCATCGTTAGAACCCTGCCCTGGAGAAATTTTTTGAGACGTCCTGAATCCATCCAACAGGTCTGGGACTGTCCCGCAGAAGGAATCCTTGTGGTTTGTAGCATCACAGACTCGCACCTTGGGAAAACCTCCATGGACTCGTGATGCCCCAAACTTCATGTAGGGGACATCATAGTCAGAAACTCCAACCTGAGGCAATGTCTGATCCTTGCCCTGTCTTCAGATGCATGAGATCTCGATGCAGCTCTATAGAGTGTGCCTGCTGTTCCCTCGCCCCAAAACCTAAGCCTAGCTTGTGTTCTCAGACTTCCATCCTCACACACCTGGCTCACTAGTCCTCCAGTTTGGGAATTCTGGAGACACAAAGCAGCACTCTTCCTGCCCTCCAAAAGAAAAACGTTGCCCTATGGGGCTACCCAGAAACCCAAATGAGGATCAACCTGCACGCCTCTAGACTGTACCCCAATTAAACAGTCCAGCCTGGGCAGTAATGCCCAGTCTGACACAGCCTGAACCCAGACCTTGTGACCGACAACCAGACAGCTGGCCGCACACTGAGCAATGGATTCAAACACACACTAGGACCCTCAGTGTGAGCCCTTCCCAAGTAAAGCCTCTCAGAGGCTGGACCAAAAGCCTGCATATGGGGCTTGCCATGCCCCTAGTCCCCCAATCTTAGCCAGAGATCGAGAAATATAATCAACCCTATTCAGAGGTCTTTTCTGGAATCCCTCTTTGGTGGGACACATGAGGTAAACAAACAAAAAAAAATAGAGAAAGGACTCCTACCATCCAAAGAATGACCCCAAACACTTGGAATCAGGCCAAATCCACAGACAGAAAAACTTGTCCATGGCCGATGAGGTCAGCCAGACATTCTACGGCCACTGTTGACACAAAATCTGGAGATAAAAGCCTGAAAAAGCACCTCACACTTGTCCTTTGTTCATAGCCCAAAAATTCCCCTCATAGTCTGTAGATCAGGCCTGTCATACCTATGTACCCAAACCTAAGCCGAGTTTGTGTTTTCAGACTTCTGTCTCCATTGTCCTGGCCCATACACCCTCAAGGCTGGGGCCCCTGGAGCCAAACCTCAGGACTGTGCCTGTCTTCTCCAAGGGAATTCTGCCCATTCCTTTGGACACAACACTACAGATTAGGAGAAACCTCCAATGTTCCCGAGGACATCCCAATAGTGTAGGACGTCCAGGACAAACAAGGGTGATCTGACAAGCTGAGCAACTACCTCCACTCAATCCCTTAGACAGATATGCCCAGAGAAGAAGGTTGAACCGGACAAGCACCTAGGCCTCAATAGGATCCATTGCTTTTGTTTCCGGGCATCTCTCCTGAGAGGCCTGGATTCCAATACCAGCATGTGGGGTTTTCTGGAGGTATCAATCAGAACAAATCTCGTCTCCACATGGGAATCTTGCTCTATGTAACTGTGTCAAAATCTCCAGTTAGGAGGTTTTGGTCACCAGAGGTGACTTCAGGTCACCGGAGCCACCACTCCATTCCAATGTCTCCACAGGCACAATCCCACATTTTGACCCATTTTTAGGAGAGTCCATTTCAACTAAACCCCCTCAGTTGCTCCCCCAGAGCCAGCAGATCAAACTGGCCTTGTAGCTAGGAGACAATTGAAATGCAAAGCGGGCTCTTCAGGCATCCATCCTTAGAACCCTGCTCTGGTGTCCTTCCATATGGGACATCCTGGAGCCTTCCAACAGCTCTCGACTGTCCCGCAGAAGGAGTCCTTGCACATGGACCATCTCACAACTCCCATCATGTGAAAACTTCCAGGGCCACATGATGCCCCCAATCTTCATGAAGGTGGATCATGGACCGAATCTCCAACCTGAGCTAACGGCTTATCCTTGCCTTGACTTAGGATGCACAAGATATTAATTCAGCTCTTCAGAGTGTGCCTGCCGTGCCCTCGCCCCGAAACCTAAGCATAGCTTGTGTTCTCAGACTTCCATCCTCACTCTCCTGGACCACACACCCTCCAGTTTGGGAATTCTGGAGACACAGTGCAGCACTCTACCTGCCCTCCAGAAGAAAAACGTTGCCCTAATGGGGCTACCCAGAAATGCCAAATGAGGATCAACCTGCACGCCACTCGACTGTACCCCAATTATACAGTCTACCCTGGGCACTAATGCCCTGTCTGACACAGCCTGAGCCTGGACCTCCCAAACATCACCCGGACAGCTGGGGCCACATCTCAGGACTGTGCCTGCACTCTCTAAGGGAACTCTGCCTATTCCATTGGCCACAACCCAACATATTAGAAGAAATCTCCAAAGTCCCTGAGACCATCTCAGTAGTATAGGCCGCCAGGGAAAAACAGGGTCTTTCTGTCACAAGCTGAGCAACGACCTCCACTCAGAACTAAAGACAGAAGTGCCCAGAGTAGATTGAAGCAGACAGGCCCCTAGGCAAGAATCAGATCAATGCTTTGGATTCCAGGCATCTCTCTTCAGATGCCTGGCTGCTAGTACCAGCGTATGGGGGTTCCTGAGGCACCTATCAGAACAAATCTCGTCTCCACATGGGAATATAGCACTTTGGGGCTGTGTCAAAACCTCTGGTTAGGAGAATCCTTTAGTTCCCCGGAGCCACTGCCCTATTCCAAGGTCTCCATGGACACAAACCCAATTATGACCCATCCTCAGGAGAGTCCATTTCAACTCAGGCCCCTCAGTTGCTCACCCAGTGCCATCAGACCGAAACTGCCTTGTCGCTAGGAGACAATTGGAATGCGAATTCGCTGCTCATGCATCTATCGTTAAAACCCTGCTCTGGAAAATTTCCTTATGGGGTGTCCTTGATCCATTCAACAGGTCTCAACTCTCCCGCAGAAGGAATCCTTGTGATTTGCAGCATCACACCCTCACACTGTGTACAAACCTCCATGGCCTAGTGAGCCCCTACCTTATGTAGGAGACATGGTGGACAGAAACTCCAACCTGAACCAACATCTGTTCCTTGCCCTGACTTCAGATGCATAAGATCTCTATTCAGCTCTGTAGACTGTGCCTTCCATGCCCTCGCCCCAAAACCCTCCGTCCTCACACTCTTGGGCCACAAGCCCTCCAGTTTGGGCTGGAGACACAATGCACCACTCTTCCTGCCCTCCAGAAGAGAAACATTGCCCAATGGGGTGACCCAGATACCCCAAAAGAGGATCAACCTGCCCTATGGGATGACCCAGAAACCCCAAAAGAGGATCAACCTGCAACTTGACTGTACCCCAATTATACAGTCTAGTCTGGACACTAATGTCCTGTCTGACACAGCCTGAGGCCTGAGTTCCCGACCGACACCCAGAGAGCTGGCCATACACTGAGAATATCTGAACCGCCATGACCTTAGGTTGTCATCTCTTCCCAACCTCGGTTTTCAGGCTTCAGAAACCTAGACTTTATCTCCAGTCACTTCCCACGGGTGAACGTGATGCAGAAATCAGAACTCCTCCTTCCCCCTCGCCAGAACCTTGTGGTCCAGCGTTCAGTGTAGGAGAAACCAACTGGCCCATGAGGCCCCGCCCATGCTTGATGGCTGCGATGGGCACAAACACACATTGGGACCCTCTGTGTGAGCCCTGTCCCCAAGTAAAGCCTCTCAGGGGCTGTACCAAGAGCCTGCATATGGGGTATGCCATGCCCAAAGTCTCCCAATCTTAACCAGAAGTCGAGATATCTAGTCACCCCTACTCAGGGCTCTGCTCTGAATTTCCTCTTTGGTGGGAAACCTGAAGTAAATACAGAAAGGACTCCTCCCATCCACGGAATGACCTCAGCCACTTGGGATTGGGCCAAATCCCCAGAGAGAAAGACTCATCCATGGCCCATGAGGCCACCCCGATATTCCATGGCCAATGTTGACACAAAATCTGGAGACATAAGCCTGAGCAAGCGCCTCACACAGGCCCTTTGTTCATAGCCCAAATAATTCTCCTCACGGTCCATAGATTGGGCCTGCCATACCTATGTCCACAATGTTTAGGCAAGCCTTTTTTTTTTTTTCAGACTTCTATACCCACAGTCCTGGCCCACACACCCTCCAGGCTGGGGCCCCTGGAGTCACACCTCAGGACTGTGCCTGTCCTCTCAAAGGGAATTCTGTGCATTCCTTTGGACACAACCCTACAGATTAGAAGAAACTTCCAAAGTCCCCAAGCCTATCCCAATACTTTAGGACATCCAGGACAAACAGGGGCGATCTGACAAAAGCTGAGCCACTACCCCCACTTAAACCTGTAGACAGATATCCATAGAAAAGAAGATTGAACGGGACAAGCACCTAGGCCCTAATCGTATCCATTGCTTTTGTTTCCAGGCATCTCTCTTCAGAGGCCTGGATTCCAATACCTGCATATGGGGGTTTCCGGAGGTAACAATCAGAAAAAATCTCAACTCCACATGGGAAACTTGTGCTATGGAGCTGTGTCAAAACCTTCACTTAGGAGAAAACTTCAGGTCACCGGAGCCACCATCCCATTCCAATGTCTCCATGGACACAACTCCACAATATGACCCATCCTCAGGAGAGTCCATTTCAACTCAACCCCCTCGGTTGCTCCCCCAGAGCCAGCAGATCGAACCTGCCCTGTCACTAGGAGACAATTGAAATGAGAGGCAGGCGCTTCAGGAATCCATCCTTAGAACGCTGCTCTGGCATCGTTCCTTATGGGACGTCCTGGAGCCATCCTACAGCTCTCGACTGTCTCGCAGAAGGAGTCTTTGCGGACTGGAGCACCTCACAACTCACAACGTGGGAAAACTTCTATAGGCACTTGATGCCCCCAATCTTCATGAAGGCGAATCATGGACAGAAACTCTAACCTGAGCCAATGACTAATTCTCGCCTTGACTTCAAATGCATGAGATCTTGATTCAGCTCTTCGGAGTGTGCTTGCCCTGCCCTTGCCCCAAAACCTAAGTGTAGCTTGTGTTCTCAGACTTCTGTCCTCACTCTCCTTGACCACACGCCCTCCAGTTTGGGAATTCTGGAGCCACAATGCAGCAATCTGCCTGTCCTCCAGAAGGAAAACGTTGCCCAATGGGTCTACCCAAAAATGCCAAATGAGGATCAACCTGCACGCCACTCGACTGTACCCCAATTATACAGTCTACCCTGGACTCTAATGCCCTGTCTGACACAGCCTGAGCCCGGACCTCCCGAACGTCACCCGGACAGCTGGGGCCACATCTCAGGACTGTGCCTGTGCTCTCTAAGGGAATTCTGCCCATTCCATTGGCCACGACCCTACAGATTAGGAGAAACCTCTGAAATCCCCGAGACCATCCCACTAGTGTAGGCCACCTGGGACAAACAGGGTCAATCTGACATAAGCTGAGCAACGACCTCCATTCAGAACCAAAGACATATGTGCCCAGAGAAGATTGAAGTGGACAGGCCCCTGGCACGAAGCAGATCAATTGCTTTGGATTCCAGGCATCTCTCCTCAGATGCCTGGTTTCTAATACCAGGTTATGGGGGTTCCGGAGGGACCAATCAGAACAAATCTCGTCTCCCATGGGTATCTTGCTCTTTGGAGCTATGTAAAAACCTCTGGTTAAGAGAATGCGTCATGGCCCTGGAGCCACCGCCCTACTCCAAGGTCTCCATGGACACAGTCCCACATTATGGTCCATCCTCAGGAAAGTCCATTTCAACTCAGCCCCCACGGTTGCTACCGAGAGCCAGCAGATCGAACCTGCCTTGTTGTTAGGAGACAATTGGAATGAAAGGTAGGCCGCCCAGGCATCCATCAATAGAACCATGCTCTGGAGAACTTCTGGGGATGTCTTGGATTCATTCAACAGGTCTCGACTGTCCCGAAGAACGATTTTTTGTGGTTTGGAGTATCACATACTCCCACCATGGGAAAACCTCCATGGCCTCGTGATGATCCCCCCCACCTTCATGATGGGGTCCTCACAGACAAAAAACTACAAACTGAGCCAATGTATGATCCTACATACCTAAATCTAAGCCAAGATTGTGTTTTCAGATTTCAGTCCCAACAGTCCTGGCCCACACACCCTCCAGACTGGGTCCCCTCGAGCCACCACTCAGGACAGTGCCTGCCCTCTCCAAGGGAATTCTGCCTATTCCATTGGTCACTACTGTACAGATTAGGAGAAACCTCCAAAGTCCCCAAGGCTATCCCAATAGTGTAGATCACCCAGGAAAAATCAGGGGCGATCTGTCACAAGCTGATCAACTCCCTTCCCTCAGACCCATAGACAGATATGCCCAGAGAAGAAGATTGAAGCAGACAGGCACCTAGGCCCTAATTGGATCCATTGATTTTGTCTCCAGGCATCTCTCCATAGAGGCCTGGTTTCTAATACCAGCATAAGGGGGGTTTCCTGAGGTACCCATCAGAGGAAATCTCGTCTCCATATGGGAAACTTGTCCTTTGGAGCTGTGTCAAAACCTCCAGCTCGAACAAATATTCAGGTTGCTGGAACAACCGCCCCATTCCAAGGTCTCCATGGATATGAACCCACATTATGACCCATCCGCACGAGAGTGCATTTCAAATCAGCCCCCTCAGTTGCCTTCCCAGAGCCAGCAGATGGAACCTGCCTTGTTGCTAGGATACAATTGGAATGTGAGGCGGGCTCTCCAGGGATCCTTTCTTAGAACGCTGCTCTGGTGTGTCATTCCGTATGGGACATGCTAGAGCCATCCAACTGGTCTTGACTATCCAGCAGAAGAAACCTTGCGGATTGGAACATCTCACAACACCCAACGTGGGAAAACCTCCATGGCCTCGTGATGCCCCCTTCCCTTCATGAAAGGGCCATGCTAGACAGAAACTTGAACCTGAGCCGTCGTCTGATCCACGCCCTGACTTCTGATGCACGAGATCTCTTTCAACTCTGCAGAGTGTGCCTGCCGTGCCCTCGCCCAGAAACCTAAGCCTACTTGTGTTCTCAGACTTCCATCCACACACTCCTTGCCCACAAACCCTCCAGTTTGGGAATTCTGGAGCTACAATGTAACACTCCGCCTGCTCTCCAGAAGAAAAACGTTGCCCAATGGTGCTAACTAGAAATGTCAAATGAAGAACAACTTGCAAGCCAC
Organism: Neogale vison; assembly: GCF_020171115.1. Taxonomy (NCBI): domain Eukaryota; kingdom Metazoa; phylum Chordata; class Mammalia; order Carnivora; family Mustelidae; genus Neogale; species Neogale vison. The sequence continues at coordinate 79,742,836 of NC_058095.1, forward strand.
TCGACTGTACCCCAATTACGCAGTCTAGCCTGAGCCCTAAAGCCCTGTCTGACACAACCTGATCCCATACTCACGACCAACACGCAGACAACTAGTCATATACTGAGCACATTGGACCTTCCATGGCCTTAGGTCATCATCTCTTCCTAACCTCGGTCTTCAGTCTTCACACAACTAGACTGTATCTCCACTCACTTACCGGGGTTGAACGTGATGCAGAAATCAGAACTCTTCCTTCCCCCTGGCCAGAACACTGTGGTTGGCATGTTGTCCAACTTTCATTGTAGGAGAAACCAGAGTGGCCCATGAGGCCTCGCCCAAACTTGAGGGTCGCGATAGGCACAAACACACATTGTGACCCTCAACGTGACCCCTGTCCTCAAGTAAAGCCTCTCAGTGGCTGGACCAGGAGCCACATCTGGGGCATGCCATGCCCCAAGTCTCCCAATCTTGACCAGAGGTCGAGATATCTAGTCACCCTTACTCAGGGCTCTGCTCTGGAATCCCTCTTTGGTGGGACACCTGAGGTAAATAAATACAGAAAGGACTCCTCCCATCCACAGAATGACACCAATCACTTGGGATCGAGTCAAATCCCTAGAGAGACAGACTCGTCCATGTCCCCTGAGGTCACTCCGACATTCCATGGCCCCGTTGACACAAAATCCAGAGACATAAGCCTGAGCAAGCACCTCACACTCGCCCTTTGTTCATAGCCTGAATAATTCTCCGCATGCTCTGTAGATCGGACCTGCCATATCTATGCCCAAAAACATAAAGCAAGTTTGTGTTTCAGAGTTCTGTATGACAGTCATGGCCCACACACCCTCCAGGCTGGGGACCCTGGAGCCACATCTCAGGACTGTGCCTGCTTCTCCAAGGGAATCCCCCATTTCATTGGAGACAACCCTAGATATTAGGAGAATACTCCAAAGTACCCAACGCCATCCCAATAGTGTAGGCCTCCCAGGACAAACAGGGGTGATCTGTCCCAAGCTGAGCAACTACCTCAACTCAGACCCGTACACAGATATCCCAAGAGAAGAAGATTGAAACGCACAGGCACCTAGACCCTAAATGGATCCATTGCATTTGTTTCCTGCATCGCTCCTCAGAGGCCTGGTTTCCAGTACTAGCATATGGGGGTTTCCAGAGGTAACAATCAGAACAAATCTCGTCTCCACATGGGCAACTTGCTCTTTGGGGCTTTGTGAAAAGCTCCAGTTAGGAGAAACCTTCAGGTCCCCGGAGCCACCACCCCATTCCAATGACTCAATGGACATAAACCCACATTATGACCCATCCTCAGGTGAGCTCATTTCAACTCAACCCCCTCCGTTGCTCCCCAGAGCTAGCAGATCGAACCTGCCTTGTTGCTATGAGACATTTGGAATGAGAGGTGGGCTGCCCAGGCATCCATCCTTAGAACCCTGCTCTGGAGAACTTCCTTATGGGATGTCCTGGATCCATCCAACAGGTCTTGACTCTCCCACAGAACGAATCCTTGCAGTTGGCGTATCACACACTCCCATCATGGGAAAACCTCCATGGCCTCGTGATGCCCCCCTCCACATTCATGAATGGGCCATCATGGACAGAAACTCCAGCCTGGGCCAACGTCTTATCCTCGCCCTGACTTCAGATACACCAGATATTGTCTCAGCTTTGCAGAGTGTGCCTACCATGTCCTCGCCCTGAAACATAAGCCTAGCTTGTGTTCTCAGACTTCCGACCTCATACTCATGGCCCACAAGCCCTCCAGGTTGGAAATTCCGGAGCCACAATGCAGCACTCTGCTTGCCCTCTGGAAGAAAAACTTTGCCCTATGGGGCTACCCAGAAATGCCAAATGAGGATCAACCTGCACGCCTCTCGACTCTACCCCAAATATACAGGCTAGCCTGGGGACTAATGCCCTGTCTGACACAGCCTGAGCCCGGACCTCCCGACCAACACCTAGACAGGTAGGGACACACCTCAGGACTGTGACTGCCCTATCTATGTGAATTCTTCCTATTCCAATAGAAACAATCCTACAGATTAGGAGAAACCTCCAAATTCCCTGAGACCATGCCAGTAGTGTAGGCCGCGGAGGACAAACAGGTACTATCTGACATAAGCTGAGCAATGCCCTCCACTGAGAACAATAGACAGATGTGCCCTGAGAAGATTGAAGCAGAAAGGCCCCTAGGCATGAATCGATCTATTGCTTTGGATTCCAGGCATCTCCCCTCGATGCCTGGTTGCCAATACCAGCTTATGGGGGTTCATGAGGCACCAATAAGAACAAATCTCATCTCCACATGGGAATCTTGCTCTTTGGAGCTGTGTGAAAACTCCGGATAAGAGAATCCTTCAGGGCACTGGCAGCACAGCCCCATTCCAAGGTCTCCATGGACACAAACCCACATTATGACCGATCCTCAAGAAAGTCCATTTCAATTCAGCCCCCCTCGGTTGCTCCCCTAGAGCCAGCAGATCAAACCTGCCTGGTCACTAGGAGACAATTGGAATGCGAGGTGGCCTGCCCAGGGATACATCCTTAGGGCTCTGCTATGGAGAAATTTATTATGGGACATCCTGGATCCATCCAACAGGTCTCGATTGTCCCGCAGAATGAGTCCTTTGCTGTTTGGAGCATCACACAATCCCACCGTCAGAAAACCTCCATTGCCTCATGATGCCCCCACACCTTCATGAACGCACCATCATGGACAGAAACTCCATCCTCCGGAAAAGTCTGATCCTCTCCCTGACTTCAGAAGTACGAGATCTCAATTCTGCTCTGCAGAGTGTGTCTGCCATATCCTCGCCCTGAAACCTAAGCCAGGCTTTTGTTCTCAGACTTCCTTCCTCATAATCCTGACCACAAGCCCTCCAGTTTGGCAATTCTGGAGACACAATGCAGTACTGTGCCTGCCCTCCAGAAGAAAAACGTTGCCCTATAGGGCTAACCAGAAACACCAAATGAAGAACAACCTGCATGCCACTCGACTGTACCCCAATTATACAGTCTAGCCTGTGCACTAAAGCCGTGCCTGACACAGCCTGAGCCCAGACCTCCCGTCCGACACGCAGACAGCTGGCCGTACTCTGAGCCCATTGCACTCACAATGGCTTTACGTCATCATCTCTAACCAACCTAGGTTTTCAGGCTTCAGAACCTAGATGCAATCTCCACTGACTGCCCAGGAGTGAATGTGATGCAGAAATCAGAACTCCTCTTTTCCCATGGCCAGAAACCTTGTGGTTGGCATGTTGTCCAACGTATATTGTAGGAGAAAGCAGCATGGCCCATGAGGTCCCGCCTATCCCTTAGGGCCACAATGTGTACAAACACACATTGTGACCCTCAGAGTGAGCCCGATCCTCAAGTAAAGCCTCTCAGTGACTGGAACAAGAGCCCGCATATGGTGCTTGCCAAGCCCCTGTTCCCCCAATCTCAACCAGATTTTGAGATGTCTAGTCACCCCTACTCAGGGCTCTGCTCTGGAATCCCTCTTTGGTGGGACACCTGAGGTTAAAAAAAAGTACAGAACAGACTCCTTCCATCTACAGAATGACCCGAACCACTTGGGATCAGGACAAATCCCTACAGAAAGACTTGTCTATGGCCCTTGAGGCCACCCCGACATTCCATGACCAACCTTGACACAAAATCCAGAGATAAAATCCTGAGCAAGCGACTCACTCTTGCCCTTTGTTCATAGCCCAAAAAGTCCTAACGGTCTGTAGATCAGGCTTTTCATACATACGTCCCCAAAACTAAGCTGAGTATGCGTTTTCAGACTTCTGTCCCCACAGTCCTGGCCCACACAACCTCCAAGCTCGGGACCCTGGAGTCACACCTCAGGACTGTTTCTGCCCTCTCCAGGGTAATTCTGCCCATTCCATTGGCCACAACCCTAGAGATTAGAAGAAAACTCCAAAGTTCCCAAGGCCATCCCAATAGTGTTGGCCGCCCAGGACAAACAGGGTTGATCTGTCACAAGCTAAGCAACTATCTCCCAGGGAGAGATATCTCCATAAAAGAAGATTGAACTGGACAGGCACCTAGGTCCTAATCGGATACATTGCTTTTATTTCCAGGCATCTGTCCTCAGAGGCCTGGTTTCCAATACCAGCATATGGGGGATTACAGAGGCACTCATCAGAAAAATCTCGTCTCCACATAGGAAACGTACTCTTTGGAGCTCTGTCAAAACCTCCGATTAGGAGAATATTTAAGGGACCTCGATCAAGCGCACCATTCTAAGATCTCCTTGAACACAAACTCACAATATGACCCATCCTCAGGAGAGTCCATTTCAACTCAGCCTCCTTGGTTTCTCCCCCATAGCCAGTAGATTGAACATGCCTTGTTGCTAGGAGACACCTGGAATTGGAGGCAGGCTGCCCAGGCATCCATCCTTAGAACCCTGCTCTGGAGTTGTTCCATATGGAACTTCATGGAGCCATCCAACAGGTCTCGAGTGTCCCACAAAAAGAATCTTTGTGGTTTGGAGCATCTCACAACTCCCATCGTGAGAAAACGTCCATGGCCTCATGAGATGCTCCACTTTATAAAGGGGCCATCATGGACAGAACGTCCAACCTGAGCAAACATCTGATATTCACCCTGGCTTCAGGTACATGAGATATCGATTCAGCTCCACAGAGTGTGACAGTCATGCCCTCGCCCCGAAACCTAAGCCTAGCTTGTGTTCTCAGACTTCCATCCTCACACTCCTGGCCCACAAGCCCTCCAGTTTGGGAATTCTGGAGACACAATACCACACTCTCCCTGCCCTCCAAAAGAAAAACATTGCCCTATGGAGCTAACCAGAAACCCCAAATGAGGATCAACCTGAATGCCACTTGAGTGCACCCCAGTTATACAGTCTAAACTGTCTAATGCCCTGTCTGACACAGCCAGAGCCCACAACTCCGGACATACACTCAACAGCTGGCCGCACACTGATCTCATTGGACGCGCCAGGTCCATTGGTCTTCTTCTCTTCCCAACCTTAGATTTCAGGCTTGAGAACCTACACCTAAACTCCAATCACTGTCCAAGTGTCAATGTGATGCAGAAATCAGAACTCCTCCTTCCCAATGGCCTGAAACCTTGTGGTTGGCATGTTCTCCAACGTTCAGTGTAGGAGAAACGAGCGTGGCCCATGAGGCCCCACCCATGCTTGAGGGCCTTGTTGGGCACAAATAGGCATTGTGACCCTCAGCGTGAGCCCTGTCCTCAAGAAAGGCCTCTCAGTGTCTGGACCAAGAGCCCGCATATGGGATTTTCCATGCCCTTAGGCCCCCAAACTTAAGCAGAGGTGGGGTTGTCCAGTTGCCTTTCCCAGGACTGTGCTCTGGAATTCCTCCTTTGGTGGGACACAGGAGATGAAAAAAAAAAAAAACAAAAAAAAACAAACAAACAAAAAAAAAAAAACAGAAAGGACTCCTCCTATCCCACAGAATGTACCCAAACTCTTGGGTCGGGCCAAATCCTCAGAGAACGAAAAATGTCCATGGCCCATGAGGCGACACCAACATTCCACCCACATTGTTGACACAAATCAAGAGACAAAACGTGAGCAAGCACCTCAAACTCACCCTTTTTCATATCCCAAAGAGTTCTCCTCGTGGTCTGTGTGCCTTACCTACATCCCAAATCCTGAGCGGAGTTTGTGTTTTCAGACTTCTGTTCCCACAGGCCTGGCCACACACCGTCCAGGCTGGGGACCCTAGAGCCACACCTCAGGACTGTGCCTGCCCTCACCAGAGGAATTCTGCCCATTCCAGGGTCACAACCATACAGATTAGGAGAAAACTCCAAAATCCCGTGGCCATCCCTATATTTTAGGCCGCCCAGGACAAACAGGGAAGATCTGACACAAGCTGAGCAACAACCTCCCCTCAGACCCGCAGACAGATATCCCCAGAGAATAAGATTGAACCGGACAGGCACCAAGGCCCTATTCAGATCCATTGCTTTTGTTTCCAGGCATCTCTCCTCAGAGGCCTGGTTTCCAATACCAGCATAAGGGAGATTCCATAGGCACTCATCAAAACAATTCTCATCTCCACATAGGAAAAGTGCTCCTTGGAGCCCCATCAAAACCTCCAGTTATGAACATCCTTCAGAGCCCTGGATCTACCACCCCATTCCAAGGTCTCCATGGACACAAATGCACATTATGACCCATCATCAGGAGAGTCCATTTCAACTAACCCCCCTTGGTGGCTCCCCCAGAGTCAGCAGATCGAACCCTGCCTTATCGCTAAGAGACAACTGGAATGGGAGGCGGGCTGCCCAGGCATCCATCCTTCAAACCCTGATCTGGAGAACTTCCTTATGGGATGTCGTGGAGCTATCTAACAGGTCTTGACTGTCCCACAGAAAGAATCGTTGCAGTTTGAAACATCTCACAACTCCCATCGTGGGAAAACCTTCATCGCCTCGTTAGACCCTCTCCTTCATGAAGGGGCCGTCATGGACAGAAACTCCAACCGGAGCCAATGTCTGATCCTAGCTCTGTCTTCAGGTGCTAAGATCTCGAATCTCAAACCAGGCTTGGTTTCCAATATCAGCATAGGGTATTTCCTGAGGCACCAATAAGAACAAATCTCGTCACCCCATGGAAAACTTGCTCATTGGAGCTGTGTAAAAACCTCTGGTTAGGAGAATCCTTCAGGGCCCTGGTGCCACTGCCCCATTCCAAGGTCTCCATGGACTCAAACCCACATTATGACCCATCCTCAGGAGACCCCATTTCAACTCACCTCCCTCGGTTGCTACCCGAGAGCCAGCAGATCAACATGTCTTCTCGTTAGGAGACAATTGGAATGTGAGGCCGGCTGCCCAGGCATCCATCCTTAGAACGCTGCTCTGGACAACTTCCTTATGGGACGTCCTGTAGCTATCCAACAGGTCTTAATTGTCCCACAGAAGGAATCCTTGCAATTTGGAGCAACTCACAAACTCAGCGTGGGAAAACCTCATTAGCCTCATGAGGACCCCACTTCATGAAGGGGCCATCATGGACACAAACTCCAGCCTCAGCCAATGTTTGGTCCTAACCCTGACTTCAGATGCAGATCTCAATTCATCCTCTGCAGAGTGCACATGCCGTGCCCTTGGCCCCAAACCTCACCCTAGCTTGTGTTTTCAGACCTCTGTCCTCACACTCCTGGCCCACAAGCCCTCCTGATTGGGAATACTGGGGCCAAAACGAAGCACTCTGCATGCCCACTGGAAGAAATACATTGTCTATAGTGTTGCCCAGAAACCCAAAAGGAGGATCAACCTGCTCGGCCCTCAGCAACACCCCAATTGCATAGGTTGCCCTAAGCAGTAATGCTCTGTCTTACATAGCCTGAGCCCAGACCTTCTGACAGACACTGAGACAGCTGGACCCACCATGGTCTTAGGATATTCATCCCTTCCCACTGACATGCATGTCTTTCTGGAGGTATGTTCTGAGGCTCTGTCACACTATGCATTTTTGCAGAGAGGCCTGTGGAATTGGGGTGGGCTTAGGGGCCTTGCAGTTTTCTGCTAATCTGGAGGACTTGGGAAACTGAGACAGGCAGAGTTTCCTCAGAAGAGCAGGCCCAGTGATGTGATGTTGTTCTGGAGGCCCCATCCTCAAGTGCATGTGGGTCAAGATTTTGGGACCAAAGTATTCAGACACAAACTGGGGTAAGAGTTAGGGAGGAGGTGATGTCAGGCCCGAAATGCAGACCCTGAGGGCAGCTTCCCTGATTTGAAATTTGGGCAGCTAGGAGGCAGGAGCACAGGCTTTTCTGTCTGGATTGTGTCTAGGATGGCCAAGGAATGGAGGGGTGTCCTCATGTGCCCATGGGAGTTTCTTCCTATCTGGGGTTTCTGCCTGGCACCCAAGAGTTTGGTGTCTTACTGGGGAAGGGGAGACCACGTTTTACCGTGTCAGGGTTCCTGTAAAAACATGTATTCCAGATAGGGGTTCTGGGTCCTGGTGCCTGGGTAACCTCACCAAGGCTTAGGATTTAGGCCTAGGGGCCAGACAGGCCTGCTCTGTGGTGTCCTGGTCCAGCTCCCACGGGGGCTTGTTGGAAATGGTTCTCAGGGTGAGGATCACAGTGCCTATTTGTGCCCAGCTCCCCATCCTGAGTGGGTGCTGTTTCTTGTTCCATGGAGCTGGATCCCAATCTGAGGGTTGGACAACCATCTCAACACTTAGTTTTCCTGCCATGGGGAAGGACTAGTACTCTTTTGTGCTTCAGCGTCCCCCATGGCAGGAAATTGAGCTATGTTCTGGAACAGTTACCAGGTTGGTTAGAGATGAAAGACTGAGGTCAAGGCAGCTCACACCTGTAGGATATGGGGCCCACTATAGTTGTGGCTGCCAGGTGCTTGGGCTCGAGCTGCATAAGACAGAGCTTTAGTGCACAGGGTGGCCTATTATATTGGGGTGCCATAGAGGGCTATGCAGGTGGATCCTCATGTGGATTTTCTGCACAGACCCATAGGGCACTTCTTTCTTGTGGGCAGGCAGAAGGCTGCATTGTGGCTCCCAAATTCCCAATATGGAGGACTTACAGGCGAGGAGTGTGAGGACATAAGTCTGAATAGACAAGCTACATTTAAGCTCAGTGCCGAGCCATTGCCATTCCAATGTGCAGCGGTTTTTTCGAGATATTAGCACCTGAGTATGGGCAAGGTCAGATGTCTGCTCAGTTTTCTGCTAATCTGGAGGACTTGGGAAACTGAGACAGGTCCTGAATGGCCTGTCTTTGATGGCCAATGAATGAGATATCCAGCACCTAAATAAGGGCGGATGAATGATGTTTGCTTACACTGAAGGTTGTGTCTATGATGACTGACAAATAGAGAGGCGGTGTCATGAGGCTATGGAGGATTCACCACGCTGATGCTTGTGAGATGCTCCAAACAGCAAGGTGGTTTTTTCTACTGACCAGTGGAGTCTGGTTTGTTTGCTCCAAAGTCCCCCACATGGAAAGTATGGATAGCAGAGCTCTTCTTCATGGATGCCTGGAAAGCACAGCCTGAATGAACATTGCAGCTGAGGAACATGGCAGGTGTCTTCTCGTGGCTCTGGGGCGATATACCAAGGCCTTGAGTTGACATTGAATCTCTTGCAGATGGGTCACAATGCTGGTTTGTTACCAGGGAGATCTTAGAATGTGCTGGTAGCTAAGGTGCCATGCAGGATTCTCCTATCCTGAGGGTTTAACACAGGTCAAAGAACTGTGTCCTCTTCTGGTGACAGGAGATGTAGTGTGTGGATCAGGGACCACATGTTGTATCACAAATTCATATTCTAAAACAGGCCTCTGAGGACATATGCGTGAAAACCTAATCTAGGGTTCCAATGAAGTCTTAGGGGCATGTCAGGTTCAATCTTCAGACTCAGGACAGTCGACTTGCGTGTCTGCCTCGATGGAGGTGATCAGAGTGTTTCAGACTGTGCATTTGCATCCTGAGCGGCCTCCAATATTGTGGTGTGCTCAGGGTATTTGCAGGTCTCTCCTAATCTGGAGGTTTGGGAGACTGTGATGTGTACAGTTTCCTAGGGGATGGCACGCACGGTGCTGTGGTGTGATTCCACTATCTCACCCTGGAGTGCATGTGAGCCCTGGTAATGGAGAGATGTCTGCAAACACAAACTCGGGTTAGGAATAATGGCGAGGTGATCACAGTCCCAATGCATAGACATGGAGGACAGCTCATAAAGAACTGTAATTAGGGTGACATGAAGGTGGTAGCACAGGATTTTATATCTGGATTCTGTATCTAGGATGGCTTCAGAATGCAGGTGTGGTCCCATGAGTCCATGGGAGATTTTACTCTCTAAGGATCCTGGCGTCTCCCAAAAGTTTGGTGGGTTTTTCGGGGAAGGGAAGAGTGTTGTTTTCCATCTTAGGCGTGCTCCAAAACAGGGATTCCAGAGACGGGTTCTGGGTCTGAATTCTTGGAATATCCCACCAAGGGTTAGGATATGGGCCTAGGGGCGTCCCTGGCCTACAAAGCGGGATCCTGGTGGTGCAACTGAGTGGACTTGTTTGAAAGCATGCTCAGGCTGAGGGTCACAATGCCTGTTTGGGCCCTAGGCAGCCCTCATGTGTGGTTGTGGTCTCCTTGGCCATGCAGCTGGCTCCAACTCTGGGAGTTGGACACACATTCCAACAGTTACGATTCCTGGCATGGAAAAGGTGGAGTTCTCTGTTGTTCTTCAGGTTCCCCTACTGGCAGGGATTCCAGCAAAAGTCTGAGGACAGATGCTTGAATACCAAGGATGAGTAGAGATGATGGAGTAAGGCCATGTTCAGTTCCACATGCTAGATACAGGTCCCGCTTTCTGGGTCGCTGACACTAGTTTGGGGCTCATGCTCTGATATACACCGTAAGAGAGGCCAGGGCAGCCTATAAATAGGGGTTCCCTCGAGGGCCTCACAGATTGATCCCCATGTGGGTTATCTGGGCAGAATCACCAGGCACTTCTTCTTTCTATGGGGAAGACAGAATACCGTGTTGTGACTCTGGAATTCCATATCCAGAAGGCTTGGGGACCAGTAGGGTGAAAATGGAATTGTAAACACAAGCTACGATTAAATTCAGTGCCAAGTGGAAGGCTGTACCCATCTGCAGCGGATTCTGTGAGATATACGACACCTGAATAAAGGTGGATGTCATATGTTTGCTCACACCGAAGTCTGAGTCTAAGATGACTGCCAATTGGAGGGGGGGCGTCATAAGGCCATGGAGGATTTCCCACCCTGGGGCTTGTGAGATGCTCTAAACAGCAATATTTCCTTCTGTTGTACAGGGGGAGTCTGGTTTGTTAGCTCCAGGTTCCCCCATATGGAAACTTAGGGTAGCAGAGCTCTCCCTCATGGATGCCTGAAAAGCACACCTCCATTGACCATTGTAGCTGAGGAACATGACAGGGTCCATCTGGTGCCTCTGGGGCGAAGTTCCAAGAGGCCTGAGTTGACATGGAGTTGCATGCTGTTGGATCACAATGCTGGTTGGTATCCAGGGAGACATTAGAGTGCTGGGGTGTTCAGGGGGACATGCAGGTTTCTCCTATACTGAGTCCTGAACATAGCTACCAAGAGCAAGGAAAGCTTCTGGGGAAAGGAGGGGTTTTGTAGTGAGGCACAGGAACCATATGTTGGAATGTAAGTTGGTATTGGAGAAAAGGCCTCTGGGGACAGGCGCCTGAAAATCTCAACTAGGGTATTGATGAAGTCCTAGAGGAATTTCAGTTTCCATCTTCTGACTCAGGGCCTTTGACTTGGATGTCTGCCTGGAGGCAGGTGCTCATTGTGTGTCAGAATGTGCATTAGGGCCAGGGCATTCTTCAAAATTGAGCTGGGCTCAGGGGCTTTGTACTTTGCTCCTAATCTTCAGGGTTTGGGCAACCATGAAGGACAGAAATTCCTTTGGGAACATAGGGACAGTCGTCCGATGTGGAACCAAAGGCTGCATCCTGGAGGGCATGTGGGCCAGCACTTTGGGTACTGAAATCTGCAAAAGCAAACTAGGGTTAGGGTAAGGGCCATGGTGATTACAGGCCCGATCTTCAGGCCTGTGGGAAGCTCATAGAGTACTGAAATTAAGGTGTCATGCAGGCGGTAGGGCAGGCTTTTCTGTCTAGATTATGTTTCTAGGACGGTCGCAAAATGTAGGGTAGGCTTCATGGTGCCATGGGAGATTCTTCATCTCTGGGGATTTTGCCCAGATCCCAAGAATTTGTGTCTCTGGGGGAAGGGAAGACTTCTATTTTCCGTCTCAGGAGACCCCCAAAAGAGGGATTCCAGAGACAGGTTCTGAGTGTGGACGACTAGAAAACACGAATACAGGAGAAGATATGGCCCTAGAGACATGGCAGTCCCATTCTGCGGGCTCCTGGCCCAGCTACCGAGGGGTTTTGTTTGAAAGCAGGCTTTTGCTGAGGGTCGCAATGTCTGTTTGTTCCCAGGGAGGCTCGATGAGTGACCGTATTTTTATGGGCCATGCAGCTGTTTCCCACTCTGAGGGTTGGACACCCATCTCAACAGCCAGGTTTCCTGCAATCGGGATGGAGGAATACTCCTGTGCTTCAGGTTTCCTCATAGGCAGGGATTTGAGCTATGGTCTGTGGAAAGATGCCGGAATATCCAGGTTGAGTAGATGTGACGGTTTTGGGCCTTGGCAGGTACCACCTGCAGGATATGGGGCCCACTGTCTGCATGGCTGACTGGAAGTCGTGGCTCCGGCTGTGTCAGACAGAGCTTGAGTGCCCTTGGTGGCCTATGATATTAGGGTGCCGTCGAGGGCCATGCTGGTGGATCCTCATGTAGGGTATATGAGCAGACTCACCAGGCTCTTCTTCTTTCTGTTGGACAGGCAAATTCTGTGTCGTGTCCTTTCTGTGTCGTGGCTCCAGAAATCCATATCGAGAGGGTTTGGTGACCAGGAGGGTAAGGATAGAATTGTAAACACAAGCTACGGTTATTCAGTGCCAAGCAGAAGGCAGTTCCGGGGTGCCATGGCTTATTGGAGGTATCCTGTACCTGAGTAAGGGCAGGTGTCAGATGTTTGCTCACACTGGAGTTTGTGTCTCTGATGACTGCCAAATGGAGGGGTGGTGTCATGAGGCCATAGATGATTTCCCACACTGGGGCTTTTGATATGCTCCAATCTGCAAGGTTTCCTTCTACTGGACAGGGGGAGTCTGGTTTGTTTGCCCCAGGGTCCCCCATATGGAAAGTTAGAGTAGCAAATCTCTCCCGTTTCGATGCATGGAAAGCACAACTCCATTGATCATTGTAGCTGAGGAACATGGCAGGTTCAATATGGAGGTTTGGAGCGAAGTTCCCAGCGGCCTGAATTGACATGGAGTTTCATGCTGTTGGATCACAATGCTGGTTGATATCCATGGAGACGTTAGAAAATTGGTGTAGTCAGGGATCCATGCAGGATTCTCCTACACTGTGTCTTGGACACAGCTACCAAGAGCAAGGTATCCTTCTGGAGACAGGTTTGGTTCTATTGTGGGGCTCCTAGACCACATGTTGGAATATGAGTTGGTATTGGAGAATAGGCCTCTAGGGACAGGTACCTGAAAACCTAAACTAGAATATCGATGATGTCCTAGAGGCATGTCAGGTCCAATCTTCTGAATCAGGGTCTTTGACTTAGATGTCTAACTAGACACAGGTGCTCATTGTGTGTCAGAGCGCGCATTTGGGTCTAGAGCATTCTTTGAAATTGAGGTTGGCTCAAGGGCTTTGTACTTTGCTCCTTATCTTCACGGCTTGGTCAACAGTGAAGGGCATAGTATCCTTCAGGAGGGTGGTTCACTTGTCATTGTGGCACCAGAGGCTCCATCCTGGAAGGCATTTGGGCCAGGGATTTGGGGACAGAAATCTACAAATGAGAACCTGGGTAAGGTTGAGGGCCGAGGTGATTACAGGCCCGATCTGCAGGCTGTGATTGCAGCTCATAGTGTACTGAAATTAAGATGTCATGGAGGCGTTAGCACAGGCTTTTTTTTTTTTTTTTTTTCTGAATGTGTGTCCAGGATGGCCACAACACATAGGGGCGTCTTCATGGGTCCATGGGAGATTCTTCTTCTCTGTGGATACTGCCCAGCTCCCAAGAGTTTGGTGTCTCTGGAAGAAAGGAAGACTGCTTTTTTTCCGTCTCAGGGGACCCCCAAAAGAGGGAACCCAAAGACAGGTTCTTGGTCTTGGCGCCAGGAAATCATGAACAAGTGTGAGAATTTGGCCCTTGGGACATGGCATTCCCACTCGGCGGGCTCCTGGTCCAGCTACCGAGGGAGTTTTTTGAACGCAGGCTCACGCTGAGGGTCACAATGCTTGTTTTGGCCCAGGAAGGCTCCCATGAGTGGCCGTGGTCTAATGGGCAATGCAACTTGTTCCCACTCTGAGGTTTGGACACCCATCTCAACAGCCAGGTTTCCTGCTTTCGGGAAGGAGGAGTACTCTTATGCTTCAGGTCCCCCCTTAGGCAGGGATTTGATCTTTGGTCTGGGAACAGATGCCTGAATACCCATGTTGAGTAGAGCTGACGGCTTCAGGCCATGGTAGGTCCCACCTGCAGGATGTGGGGCCCACTGTGTGCGTGGCTGTCTGGAGGTCATGATCAGGCTGTGTCAGACAGAGCCTGAGTGTCCATGGCGGCCTATGATATTAAGGTGCCATCCAGGGCCATGCAGGTGGATCCTCATGTGGGGATTCTGGGCAGACTTACCAGGCACGTCTTCTGTCTTTGGGGTAGGCAGAATGCTTTGTTTTGGGTCCAGAATTCCCTGTCAAGAGTGCTTGGTGACCAGGAGGGTAAGGATGGAATTATAATCACAAGCTATGGTTAAATTCAGTGCCATGAGGAAGGCAGCCACTGTGCACAGTCTGAATCAAGATACCAGCACCTGAATGAGGGAGGATGTCAGGTGCTTGCTCACAATGGACTTTGTGTCTATGATGGCCACCAAATGGAGGGGTGGCGTCACGAAACCATGGAGGATGTGTGCTGCTGGGGCTTGTGAGATGCTCCAAACAGCTAGGTTTCCTTGTACTGGACAGGGTGATTCTGCTTTGTTGGCTCCAGGGTCCCTATATGGAAAGTTTGGGTAGCAGAGCTCTCCCTATGGAGGTCTTGTTTAAAAACCTGCTCAGACTGAGGGTCACATTGCTTGTTTGTGCTCAGGGATTCCCTCAAGTGTGGGCATGGTCTCATTGGCCATGCAGCTGTCTCCCACTTTGAGGGTTGGACACCCATCTGAATACCCAGGTTACATGCCATGGGGTAGGAGGAGTTCTCTATGTGCTTCAGGTTCCCCCATTGGCAGGGATCCACCAAAAGTCTGGGGAAAGGTACCCGAATACCTAGGATGGGTAGAGATGACAGACTTGTTCCAGGCCCGTCTCATATCATGGATATGGGGCCCACTCTCTGGTGACTGACACTAGGTCGGGATTCACGCTCTGTCAGACACAACACTAGTGGCCAGGGCAGCCTATAAATCGAGGTTCCCTCGAGGGCTGAGCAGATTGATCCTCATGTGGGGTTTCTGGGCAGACACACCAGGGACTTCAGTTTTCTATGTGTAAGGCAGAATGCTGCTTTGTGGCTCCAGAATTCTTCATCGAGAGGACTTGGGGACTATGAGGATGAGGTTGGAATTGTAAACACAAGATACGGTTCAATTCAGTCCAAGCTGAAATCAGTTCCAATGTGTAGCGGCTGATTAGAGATATCTATCACTTGAGTAAGGACGGATGTCAGATGTTTGCTCATGCTGGAGTTAGTGTCTATGATGACCTACAAATGGAGGGGTGTCATCAAGAGGCCATGGAAGATTTCCCACGCTAAGGCTTGTGAGATGCTCCCAACAGCAAGGATTTCATCTAATGGGCAGGTGGAGCCTGGATTTTTTGCTCCAGTGTTCCCCATGTGGAAAGTTTGTGGAGCAGAGCTCTCCCGCACGGATACCTGGAAAGCACACCTCCATTGACTATTGCAGCTGAGGAGCATGGCAGGTTCATTGGGGTGGCTCTGGGCGATGTACCAATTGCCTTGAGTTGACATGGTGTCTCAGGAAGATGGGTCACAATGCTGGATTGTAACTAGAGAGATCTTAGAATGTAATGGTGGCTAAGGTGCCATGCAGGAGTCTCCTACACTAATGGTTTGGCACAGGTCAAAGAGAACGGTTTCCTTCTGAGGACAGGAGATGTTCTGTTGTGTGGCTCAGGGACCACATGTTGTATCATAAGTTGGTATTCCAGAACAGGTCCCTCAGGACAGATGCATGTAATCCTAATCTAGTGTTCCAATGAGGTCCTAGGGGCATGTCAGGTTCAATCTTCTGACTCATGACCATTAACTTGGCTGTGTGCCTGATGTAGGTGATCAGGGTGTTTCAGACTGCAAATTTGTGTCCGGAGCAGACACCAATCTTAGGGTGGGCTCTGGGGCCTTGTACGTTTCTCCTCATCTGGAAGGTTTAAGCAACTGTGATGGGTACAGTTTCCTTGGGGATGGCAGGCACAGTCCTTTGGTGTTGCTCCAGAGACCCCATCCTGGAGGGCATGTGAGCCATGGTTTTTGGAGAGAAGTCTGCAATAACAAATTTGGTTAGGGTTAGTGGCGAGTTGATTGGAGGCCAATGTGGAGACCTGGAGGGCAGCTCCTCAGGAACTGTGATTACGGTGACTAGAAGGCGGTTTCCCAGGCTTTTCTATCTGGATTGTTTGTTCAGGATGGCCTTGGAAAGCAGTTGTGATCTCATGGGTCCATGGGTGATTTTTCCTCTCTAAGAATACAGTTGGCTCCCCATAATTTGGTGGCCTTTTTGGGGAAGGGAAGAGTGTTGTTTTGCATCTTAGTGGTGCCCAAAAATGGATTCCTGAGATGGGCTCTCTGTCTCTTGGCCTGGAAAATCCCACCAAGTGTTAGGATTTGGACTTAGGTGCGTACCAGGTCTGCAGTGTGGGATCCTGGTGGTGCCACTGAGAGGGCTTGGTTAAAAGCACACTCAGGCAGAGGGTCACAATGCCTATTTGTGCCCAGGCTGGCCGTCAGAAGTGGGCTTGGTCTCATTGGCTATGCATCTGTCTCCCACTTTCAGGTTTGGACACCCATCCCAATACCCAGGTTTCTTGCCATGGGGAAGGAGGAGATCTCTATGTGCTTCAGGTTCCCCCATTGGAGGGATTCCATCAAAAGTCTGAGGAAAAGGAGCCTGATACCAAGGATGGGTAGAGATGACGGACTTGTCCCATGGCAGGTCTCACATGATGGAATGGGGCCCACTCTCTGGGTTGGTGACACTAGGTCGGGACTCAGTCTCTGTCAGACACAGCACTAGTGGCCAGGGAAGCCTATAAATCGGCGTAACCTCGTGGGCAGAGCAGATTGATTCTCATGTGGTTTTTCTGGGCAGACTCACCAGACACTTGTTCTTTCTATGGGGAAGGCAGAATGCGGCATTGTGGCTCCAGAATTCCCTATCAAGGGGGCTTCAGGACCAGTAGGGTTAGGATAGAATTGTAAACACAAGCTACGGTTCAATTCAGTGCCAAGTGTAAGGCAGTTCCAATGTGCAGCAACTTATTCGAGATATCCAGCACCTGAGTAAAGGGCGGATGTCAGATATTTGCTCACACTGGAGTTTGTGACTTTGATGACCAACAAATGGATGGGTGGCGTCAAGAGACCTTAGAGGATTTCCCATGCTGAGCCTTGTGTGATGCTCCAATCTGCATGGTTTCTTTCTACTGGACAAGTGGAGCCTGGTTTGTTTGCTGCAGGGTCCCCCATGTGGAAAGTTTGGGTAGCAGAGCACTCCTGCATGAATGCCTGGAAAGGACACCTCCATTGAGCACTGCAGCTGAGGAACATGGCAGGTACGTTCTGCTTGCTCTGGGGCGCAGTACCAAGGAGGTGAGTTGACATGGAATCTCTTGCAGATGGGTCAAAATGCTGATTTGTTACTAGGGAGATCTTAGAATGTGCTGGTGAGTAAGGTGCCATGCAGCATTCTCCTATCTTTTGGTATTGGCAAAGGTCGAAGAGCACGGTTTCCTTCTGGGGACAGGAGCTGTTCTGTTGTGTGGCTGAGGGACCACGTGTTTTATCCTAAGTTGGTATTCCAGAACACACCTCTGAGGACAGATGCCTGAAATCCTAATCGAGGGTTTCAATGATTTCCGAGGGCATGTCAGGTTCAATCTTCTGATCAGGACCATTGACGTGGCTGTCTGCCTGGATGTAGCTGAACAGGGTGCATCAGACTGCACTTTTGAGTCCTGAGTGGACTCCAATATCGTGGTGGGCTCAGGGCCCTTGCATGGTTCTCCTAATCTGGAAGGTTTGGAAAACTGTGATGGGCACAGTTACCTTGGGGATGGCAGGCACAGTCCTGTGGTATGGATCCAGAGACCCTACCCTGGAGGGCATGTGAGCCATTGTTTTGTGAAAGAATTCTGTAAACACCAATTTGGATTAGGGTTAGTGGGATGGTGATCACAGGCCCAATGCGTAGACCTGGAGGGCAGCTCATCAGGAACTGTAATGAGGGTGACTGGAAGGCCGTAGCACAGGCTTTTTTATCTGGATTATGTGCCCAGGATGTCTTTGGAATGCAGGTGTGGTCTCTTGGGTCCATGGGAGACATTTCCTTTCTAAGGATCCTGGTAACTCTCCATAGATTGGTGGCTTTTTCGGGGGAGGGAAGAGTGCTGTTTACCATCTTATGGGTGCCCCAATACAGGGATGCCAGAGAAAGGCTCTGGGTCTGGGTGGCTGGAAAATCCCAACAAGGGTTAGGATTTGGGCCTAGGGGCGTACCAGACCTGTAATGCAGGATCCTACTGGGGCAGCTGAGATGGTTGTTTGAAAGCAAACTCAAGGTGTGGGTCACAATGCCTCCTTGTTTCAAGGGCGGCCCTCGGGAGTGGAAGTGGTCTCCTTGGCCATGCAGCTGGCTTCTTCTTTGAGTGTTGGACACCCATCCGAATAGCCAGGTTTTCATGCATTGGGGAAGGAGGAGTTCTCCATTGGGCTTCAGGTTCCCCCATTGGCAGAGATTCCAGCAAAGGTCTCGTGACAAGTGCCTGAATACCAAGCATGGGTAGAGCTGATGGAGTAAGTCCATGGCCGGTCCCACATGCTAGAAATGGAGCCCGCTCAGCGGGTGACTGACACTAGGTCGGGGCTCAGGCTCTGTCAGATGCAGCACTAGTGTCCAGGGCAGCATATAAATTGGGTTTCCCTTGAGGGCCGAGCAGATTTATCCTCATATGGGGTTTCTGGGTAGACTCACCAGGCACATCTTCTTCCTATAGGGAATGCAGAATGTGGCATTGTGGCTCTAAAATTCCCTATCAAGAGGCCTTGGGGACCAGTAGGATGAGGATGGAATTGTAAACACAGGCGATGGTCCAATTCAGTGTGAGACAGAAGGCAGTTCCAATGTGCAGAGGCTTATTCGAGATATTACCAGAGTAAAGGCAGATGTCAGATATAGGCTCACACTGGAGTTTTTGTTTTGATGACTGACAAATGGAATGATGCTGTCACGAGGCCATGGAGGATTTCCCACGCTGAGGCTTTTGAGTAGTTCCAAACAGCAAGGTTTCCTTCTACTGGACAGGTGGAGTCTGGTTTGTTTGTTCCAGTTTCCCCCATGTGGAAAGTCTGGGTAGCAGAGCTCTCCTACAATGATCTCTGGAAAGCACACCTCCACTGACCATCGCATCTGAGAAAAATGGCAGGTTCGTTCTGGTGGCTCTGGCGTGAAGGACCATGCCTCGAGTTGACATGGAATCTCTTGCAGATTGGCCACAATGCTGGTTTGTTACCAGAGAGATCTTTAAATGTGCTGGTAGCTAAGGTGCCATGCAAGGATCTTCTAACCTGAGGGTTTGGCACAGTTCGAAGAGCAAGGTTTTCTTCTGGGGACAGGAGATGTTCTGTTGTATGTCTCAGGGACCACCTGTAGTATCATAAATTGGTATTCCAGAACGGGCTTCTGAGGACAGATGCCTGAAAACTTAATCCCGGGTTCCAATGAGGTCATAGAGATATGCTAGGTTCAATCATCTGAATCAGGATCATTGACTTGGCTCTCTGACTGGATGTAGGTGATCAGGGCGTTTCAGACTGTGTATTTGTGTCGAGAGTGGCCGACAGTATTGGGGTGGGCTCAAGGGCCTTGCAGGTTTCTCCTAATCTGGAAGGTTTGGGCAACTGTGATGGGTACAGTTTCCTTGGGGATGGCCGACACAGTCCTGTGGTGTGGATCCAGAGACCCATATCTTGGAGGGCATGTGAGCCATGGTTTTTGGAAAGAAATAAGAAAGCACAAATTCGGGATAGGGTTACTGGCATTGAGGTCGCAGGCCCAATGCATAGACCTGGAGGGCAGCTCGTCAGGAACTGTAATTAGTGTGATGGGAAGGTGGTAGCAGAGGCCTTTCTATCTGGATTGTGTGTCCAGGATGGCTTCGGTATGTAGGTGTGGACTCATGGGTTCATGGGAGACATTTCTCTCTAAGGATCCTCAGCGTGGGAAATCCTCCATGTCCTCTTGATGCCACCACTCCATTTGTCAGTCACCATAGACACAAACTCCAGTGTGAGCATATATCTGACATCCGCCCTTACTCAGGTGCTGGATATCTTGAATAAGCCGCTGCACATAGGAACTGCCTTCTGCTTGGCACTAAGTTGAATGTAGTTTGTGTTTACAATTCCATCCTCACTCTACTGGTCTGCAAGGCCCCTTGATAGATAATTCTAGAGCCACAACGCAGCATTCTGCCTTCTCTATAGAAAGAAGTAGTGCCTGGTGAGTCTGCCCAGAAACCCCACATGAGGATCAATCTGCTTGGCCCTCAAGGGAACCCTGATTTATAGGATGTCATAGCCACTAGTGCTGTGTCTGTCAGAGAATGAGCCCTGACCTAGTGTAAGCCACCTAAAGAGCTGGAACCATATGTAGTATGTGGGATGGGCCATGGCCCTACTTCCTCATCTCTACCCATCCTTGCTCTTCAGGATCTTTCCCCAGAACATTGCTGGAATCCCTCCAATGGGGGAACCTGAAGCCCAATAGAGAATGCCTCCTTCTCCATGGCATGATACCGGGCTATTGGGATGAGTATCCAAGCCTCAAAGTGGAAGCCAGCTGCATTGGCCAATAAGACCATGCCCACTCCTGAGGACCGCCCTGGGCACAAGTAGGCATGGTGACCCTCAGCCTGAGCATGCCCAAACAATCCCTCTAGTTGCACCACCACTATCCCGCATTGCAGTACTGGTATGCCCCTATGCCCAAGTCCTAACATAGTGTGGGATTTTCCAAGGGCCCAGACAAGAGCCCGTCTCTGGAACCCTTGTTTTGGGGCACCCCTAAGATTCAAAACAGTATTCTTCCCTTCCCTCCAAAAGCCACAAAACTACGGGGAGCCACCAGGACCTTAGAGAGGAAAAGTGTCCCATGGACCCATGAGACCTCACCTGCATACTGAGGCCATCCTGGACACACAATCCAGATAGAAAACCCTGTGCTACCTCCTTCCCATCACCCTAATTACAGTTCCTGACGAGGTCCCCTCCAGGTCTATGCATGGGGCCTGTGACCTTCACGCCACTAACCTTAACCCGATTTTGTGTTTGCGGATTTCTCTCCATAAACCATGGCTCATATGCCCTCCCTGATGGGGTCTCTGGAGCCACACCATAGGACTGCTACCATCCCCAAGGACACTGTGTGTGTCACATTTGCCCAACCATTCCAGATTATGAGAAACCTGCAAGTCCCCTGAGCCCACCCCAATATTGGTGGCTGCTCTGGAAGCAAATGCACAGCCTGAAACAACCTGATCACCTACATCCAGACAGACACCCATGTCAATGATACTGAGTCAGAAGATTGAAACTGACACGCCACTAGGAACACGCTGGAACCCTAGATTAAGATTTAAGGCATCTGTCCTCAGTGGTCTTTTCTGGAATACCAACTTAGGATACAATATGTTGTCCCTGGGCCACACAACAGAACATCTCCTTTCCCCAGAAGGACATCGTGCTCTTTGACCTGTACCAAACCTTAAGGGTATGAGAATCGTGCAAGTCACCTTAGCCACCACCACATTCTAATAACTCCCTGGTAACAAATCAGCGTTGTTACCCATCTGTAAGAGACTCCATGTCAACTCAAGTCCTTGGTCCATCACCCCAGAGCCATCATAACATACCTGTCATATTCCTCAGCTGCAAAGGACAATGGAGGTGTGCTTTCCAGGCATCCATATGGGAGAGCTCTCCTACCCATACTTTCCACATGGGGGACACTGGAGCAAACAAACCAGACTCCACCAATCCAGGAGATGGACCTTGCTGTTTGGACCATCTCACAAGACTCGTCATGGGAAATCCTCCATGACCTCTTGACACCACCCCTCCATTTCTTAGTCATCATAGACACAAACTCCAGTGTGAGCAAATATCTGACAGCCGCCCTTACTCAGGTGCTGGATATCTCGTATAAGCTGTTGCACATTGGAACTGCATTCAGCTTAGCACTGAGTTGAACTGTAGCATGTGTTTACAATTCCATCCTCACCCTACTGGTAGCAAAGTCCTCTGGATAGGGAATTCTAGAGCCACAATGCAGCATTCTGCCTTCCCCATGAAAGAAGAAGTGCGTGGTGAGTCTGCCCAGAAACCCCACATGAGGATCAATCTGTTCAGACCTCGAGGGAACCCCAGTTTATAGGCTTCCCTGGCCCCTAGTGCTGTGTATGACAGAGCCTGTGTCCCGACCTAGTCTCAGTCACCCAGAGAGCAGGACCCATATCAAGTATGTGGGACCGGACATGGCCCTACACCATCACCTCTACCCATCCTTGGTATTCATGCATCTGTCACCAGACCTTTGCTGGAATCCCTGCCAATGGGGGAAACTGAAGCACAATAGAGAACTCCTCCTTCCCCATGGCATGAATCCTAGCTGTTGGGAAGGGTGTCCAACTCTCCGAGTGGAAGCCAGCTGCATGGCCAATGAGACCACGCCCCCGGATAAGGGCAGCCCTGGGCACAAACAGGCATTGTGACCCGAAACCTGAGCATGCTTTCAAACAAACGCTCTCTGTTGCACCTTCAGGATGCCACATTGCAGGACTGGTATGCCCCTTGGCCCAAATCCTAACACGTGGTGGGATTTTCCAAAGGCCCAGACCCAGAGCCCTTCCTTGAATCCCTGTAATGGGGCACCCCTAAGTGGAAAACAACACTATTCCCTTCCGAGAGAAAGCCACCAATCTATTGGGAGCTTCCAGGAAACATAGAGAGGAAAAATCTGCCATGGACCCAAGAGACCACACCTGCCTTCAGAGGCCATCCTGGAAACACACAATCAAGATACAAAAGCCTGTGCTACCACCTTCGAGTCATCCGATTTACAGCTCCTGACGAGCTGCTTTCCATGTCTAGGCATTGGGCCTGTGATCACCTCACCACTAACCCTAAACCGAATTTTTGTTTAGACTTTGCTCTCAAAAACATGTCTCACATGCCCTCGAGGATAGGGTCCCTGGAGCCATACCACAAGACTGTGCCTGCCATCCCCAAGGAAACTGTGCCCGTCACAGTTGCCCAAACATTCCAAATTAGGAGAAACCTGCAAGGCGCCTGAGCCCTCCCCAATATTGTCGGCTACTCTGGATGCAAATGTGCAGTCTGAATCACCCTGCTTACCTACATCCAGGCAGACAACTAAATCAATGGTCCTGAGTCAGAAGATTGAAACTGACATACCCCTTGGATCTCATTGGAACCCTAGATTAGGTGTTCAGGCATCTGTCCTCAGAGGCCAGTTCTGGAATACCAACTAATGATACAACGGGTTTTTCTCTGAGTCACACCCCAGAACATCTCCTGTCCTCAGAAGGAAACCGTGATCTTCAACCTTTGCAAACCCTCAGGGTAGGAGAATCCTGCACAGCACCTTAGCCACCAGCACATTCTATGATCTCCCTGGTAACAATCTAGAATTGTGACCCATCTACAAGAGAATCCATGTCAACTCAAGGCCTTGGAACTTCGCCCAAGCGCCACCAGAACGAACCTGTCATGTTCCTCAGCTTCAAAGGTCATTGGAGGTGTGCTTTCCAGGCATCCATGTGGGAGAGCTCCATCCTCACCCTACTGGTCTCCAAGCCTTGTTGAGAGAGAATTCTGGAGCCACAACATAGCATTCTACCTTCCCCATAGAAAGAAATGCATGGTAAGTCTGCCCAGAAACCCCACATGAGGGTCAATCTGCTCAACCCTAGAGAGGACCCCGATTTATAGGCTGCCCTGGCCACTAGTGCTGTGTGTGACAGAGCCTCATGTCATCCACCCAGAGGGTGGGTCCCATATCCAGCATGCAGACCGGCCATGGCTCAAGTCTGTCATATCTACCCATCCTTGGTATTCAGGCATCTGTCCCGTCTTTTGTAAGAGTTCTGCCAATGAGGGAACTTGAAGCATGATAGAGAACTCCTCCTTCCCCATGGTAGGAAACCTGGATGTTGGGATGGGTGTCCAACCATCAGTGTGGGAGCCAGCTGCATTGCCAGTGAGACCACACCCACTCCTTAGGGCCACCCTGGGATCAAAGAGGCATTGTGACCCTCAGCCTAAGCATGCTTTCAGACAAGCACTCTCAGTTTCACCACCAGGATCCCGATTTGCCAGCCTGGTACACCACTAGGCCCAAATCCTAACCCTTGGTGAGATTTTCCAGGTGACCATACCCAGTTACCATCTCTGGAATTTCTCTTTTGGGGCACCGCTTAGATGGAAAACAGCACTCTTCTCTTCCCCAAAAAAGCCACCAAAGTATTGGGAGCTGCCAGGATCCTTAGAGAGAAAAATATCCCATGGACCCATGAGGGTCCTGCAATGGTCATTGGGGGTGTGCTTTCCAGGCATCCATGCAGAAGAACTCTGCTCCCAATCTTTCCACATGCAGGACCCTGGAGCTAGCAAACCAGACTCCCCCTGTCCGGTAGAAGGAAACCTTGCTGTTTGCAGCATCTCACAAGCCCCAATGTAGGAAATCCTCCATGGCCTCTTGATGCCACCATTCCATTTGTCAGTCATATAGACACAAACTCCAGTGTGAGCAAACATCTGACATATGTCCTTACTCAGGTACTGGGTATCTCGAATTAGTCTCTGCACATTGGAACTCCCTTCTGCTTGGCACTGAATTGAACCGTAACCTGTGTTGACAATTCCATCCTCAACCTACTGGTCCCCAAGCCCTCTTGATGAGGAATCTGGAGCCACAAAATAGCATTCTGCCTTCTCCATAGAAAGAAGAATTGCCTGGACAGTCTGCCCAGAAACACCACATGAGAATCTATTTGCTTGGCACTCGAAGGAATTCTGATTTATAGGCTGTTCTGGCCACTAGTGCTGTGTGACAGAGCCTATGCCACGACTGACCTAGTGTCAGCCACCCAGAGAGCGGACCCCATATCTAGCATGTGAGACTGGCCATGACCCAAGTCCGTCATCTCTATCCATCATTGGATTCAGACACCTTTCCCTATACTTTTGCTGGAATACCTGCCAATAGGGGAACATGAAGCACAATAGAGAACTCCTCCTTCCCCATGACAGGAAACCTGGCAGTTCGGATGTTTGTCGAAACCACACAGTGGGATCCAGCTTAATGGACAAGGAGATCATGCCAACTCCTGAGGGCCGCCCTGGGCACAAACAGGCATTGTGACCCTCAGCCTGAGCATGCTTTCAAAGAAGCCCTCTCAGTGGCATGTCCAGAATCCCGCATTGCAGGCCTCGTACGCCCCTAGGCCCAAATAATAACCCTTGGTGTGATTTTCCAGGCACACAGATGGAGAGCCCATCTCTGGAATCCCTGTTTTGGGGCAACCCAGTGACGGAAAACAGCACACTTCCTGTCCCTGAAAAAGCCACCAAACTTGGGGAGCCGCCAGGATCCTAAGAGGGGAAAAATCTACCATGGATCATGAGACCACAACTGCATTCCAAGGCCATCCTGCAAACACAATCCAGATAGAAAAGCCTGTGCTACTGCCTTCGAGACACCCTAATTACAGTTCCTTAGGAGCTACCCTCCAGGTATACGCATTGGGCCTTTGATCACCTCGCCCCTAACCCTAAACCGAATTTGTGCTTGCAGACGTCTTTCCCAAAACCATGGCTCACTTGCCCTCCAGGATGGTGTCTCTGGAGCCAGAGCAGAGGACTGTGCCTGCCATCCCCAAGGAAACTGTGCCTGTCTCAGTTGCCCAAACATTTCAAATTTGTAGAAATCTGCAAGGCGCAGTCTGAAACACCCTGATCACCTACATCCAGGCAGACACCCAAGTAAATGGTCCTGAGTCAGAAGTTTGAAACTGACATGCCCCTAGGACCTCATTGGTACCCTAGATTAGGTTTTCAGGCATCTGTCATCAGTGAATTTTCTGGAATACCAACTTATGGTACAACATGTGGTCCCTGAGCCCCACAACAGAAGATATCCTGTCCCCAGAAGGAAACTGTGCTCCTTGACCTCTGCCAAACCCTCAGAATAGGAGAATCCTGCAAGGCACCTTAACCAACAGCACATTCTAAGATCTCCCTAATAAGAAACCACCATTGTGACCCCTGTGCAAGAGATTCCATGTCAACTCAAGGCTTTGATACTTCGCCCAAGAGCCACCAGACAGACCTGCATGTTCCTCAGCTACAATAATCAATGGAGGTGCGCTTTCCAGGCATCCATGTGGGAGAGCTCTGCTACCCAAACTTTCCACATGGGGGCCCTGGAGAAAACAAACTAGACTCCACCTGTCCAGTTGAAAGAAACCTTACTGTTTGGAGCATCTCACAAGCCTCAGGGTGGGAAATCCTTCATGTTCTCTTGACACCACCCCTCCATTTATCGGTCATCATAGATACAAACTCCAGTGTGAGCAAACATCTGATATCCACCCTTAGGTGCTAGATATTCCATATAAGCTGCTGCACAAAGGTAATGCCTTAAGTTTGGCACTGAATTGATCCGTAGCTTATGTTTACAGTACCATCCTCACCCTACTGGTCCCCAAGCCCTCTTGATAGGGAATTCTGGAGATACCATGAAGCATTCTTACTTCCCCTTAGAAAGAAGAAGTGCATGGTGGGTCTGCCCAAAAACCCCACATGAGATTCAATCTGATCGGCCTTTGAGGGAACCCCGATTTATAGGTTTCCTGGCAACTAGTGATGTGTCTGACAGAGCCTGAGCCCTTACCTAGTGTCAGCAACCCAGAGAGCGGGTCCCATATCCAGCATGTAAGACTGGTCATGGACAAAGTCTGTCATCTCTACCCATCCGTGGTGTTCAGGCACCTGTCCCCAGACTTTTGCTGGCATCCCTGCCAATGGGAGAACCTAAAGCACAATAGAGAACTCCTCCTTCCCATGGCAGGAAACCTGACTGTTGTGATGGGTGTACAACCCTCAAAGTGGGAGCCGGCTGCATGGCCAATGAAACCACGCCCACTCCTGAGGGCCTCGCTGGGCACAAACAGGAATTGTGACCCTCATCCTGAGCATGTTTTCAAACCAGCCCTCTCAGTTGCACCATCAGGATACCACATTGCAGGCCTGGTATGCCCCTTGGCCCAAATCCTAAGCCTTGGTGGGATTTTCCAAGCACCCTGACCCAGAGCCCGTCTCTTGAATCCCTGTTTTGGGGCATTCATAAGATGCAAAACAGCACTCTTCCCTTCCCTGAGAAAGCCACCAAACAATGGGAGCCGCCAGAATCTTTAGAGCAGAAAAATCTCCCATGGATCCATGAGTCCACACCTGCATTCTGAGGCCATCCTGGACACACAGTCCATATACAAAAGCCTGTGCTACTGCCATTGAGTCACACGATTTATGATTCCTGACGAGCTGCCCTCCGAGTCTGTGCACTGGGCCTGCGACCACCTCACCACTAAACCTAAGCTGAGTTTGTGTTTGCAGACTTCTCTCCCAAAACCATGACTTACATGCCATCCAGGATGGGGTCTCTGTAGCTACAGCACAGGACTGTGCTTGCCATCCCCAAGGAAATTGTGTCCTCAAAGTTGCCCAAACCCACCAGATGGGAGAAATCTGCAAGGCCCCTGAGCTCACCCCAATTTTGGAGGCCACTCTGGACTCAAATGCGCAGTCTGAAACACCCTGATCACCTACATCCAGGTAGACACACAAGAAAATGGGCCTGAGTTAGATGTTTGAAACTGACATGCCCCTAGTACTTCATTGGAACCCTAGATTAGGTTTTCAGGCACCTGTCCTCAGAGGCCTGTTCTGGAATACCAACTTGTGATTCAACATGTGGTCCCTGAGCCACACAACAGAACATTTCCTGTCACCAGAAGGAAACCATGCTCTTGGACCTGTGTCAAACCATCAGGGTAGATGAATCCTGCACGTCCCCTTAGCCACCAGCACATTCTTAGATCTCCCTGGTAACAAACCACATTGTGACCCATCTTCATGAGACTCCATGTCAACTCAAGGCCTTGGTACCTCGCCTTAGAGCCACCAGAACGAACCTTCCATGTTCCTCTGCTACAATGGTCAATGGAAGTGTGCTTTCCAGGCATCCATATGGGAGTGCTCCGCTACACAAACTTTCCTCATGGGTGACCCTGGAACAAACAAACCAGAATCCCACTATGCGGTTGAAGGAAATTTTGCTGTTTGGAGCATCTCTCAATCCCCAGTGTGGAAAATCCTCCATGACCTCTTGACGCCACCCACCATTTGTTGGTCATCATAGACACAAACTCCTGTGTGAGCAAACAGCTGATATCCACACTTACACCGGTGTTGGATATATCAAGTAGCCACTGCACACTGGAACTGCCTTCCGCTTGGTAATGACTTTGACAGTTTCATGTTTTTACCATTCCATCTTCACCCTCCTGGTCCACCAGCCCTCTTGATAGGGAATTCTGGAGCAACAATGCAGCATTCTGCCTGTCCCAAGAAAGAATTGCCTGGTGAGTCTGCCCAAAAGCCCCACATGGGGATCCACCTGCAGGGCCCTCGATGACACCCTAGTATCTTAGGCCACCATGGTAACTAAGGATCTTTCTGACAGAGCTTGAGCCACGACCTCCAGTCAGCCATCCAGACAGTGGGCCCCATTTCCTGCAGGTGGGACTTGTTGTGGCCCAAAGCCATCATCTCTACTCAACCTGCATATTCAAGCCTCTGTGCCCAGTCCGTAGCTCAAATCCCTGCCTATGGGGTACCTGAAGCACAAGGGTACTCCTCCTTCCTGATGGCAGGAAATCTGGCTGTTGGGATGGGTGTCCAACCCTCAGAGTGGGAACCAGCTGCATGGATATGAGACCACAGCCACACATGGGAGCCTCCCTGGGCACAAACACGCATTGTGACCATCAGCGTGAACCTGCTTCCAAATAAACCCCCACGGTAGCTGGACCAGGATCCCATGGTCCTGTGTGACCATTCTGGACACACAATCAAGACAGAAAAGTATGCCCAACTTCCTCGATGACACCTTAATTTCACTACACAATGAGCTGTCCTTGGAGCCTGCAGATCAGCGCTGTGATCACCTCAGGCCTCACCCTAACCCTAGTTCGTGTTTGCAGATTTCTGTCTCCAAAACCCTGTCGTGCATGCCCTCCAGGATGGGGCCTCTGGAGCCACACCGGACGCCTACACTCCTGAAGGAAACTCTGCCCTTCACGGTTGCCTAAACCCTGAAGCTTAGGAGCAAAGTACAAAGCCCCTGAGCCCACCTCAATTTCCAAGAATGGTCTGGACCCAAGTGTACATTGTGACACACAGTGAGCACCTGCCTCCAGACAAACATCCAAGTCAAAGTCCCTGAGTCAGAATATTGAACCTGATATGCTCCTAGGACTCCATCAATGCCCTAACTTAGGTTTTTCAGGCGCCTGTCCCGAGAGGACTGTTCCCCGTACCATCTTATATTTCAACATGTTGTCCCTGAGCCACACAACAGACCCCTCCTGTCCCAGAAGGATACCTTGCTCTTGGTAGCTGTGTCCAAGACTCAGTGTTTTAGAATCCAGCATTAGAATCCATCCCAACAATCCTGTGTCTCCCTGGATAAAAACCATCATTGTGATCAAGCAGCATCAAACTCCATGTCAACTCAGCCCCCTTGGAGCTTCTCCCCAGAGCCACCAGATTGAACCTTCCATGTTCCTGAGCTGCAGTGGACAATGCAGTAGTGCTTTCCAGGCATCCATGAGGGAGAGCTCTGCTACAAACCTTTCCATATGGGGGACCCTGGAACAAACATACCAGATTCCCCCTGCCCAGTAGAAGGAAACCATACTGTTTGGAGCTTCTCACAAGAGGCAGAGTGGGAAATCCTCCATGGCCTCTTGACGCAAACCCACCATTTGTCCGTCATCCTAGAAACATACTTCTGTGTGAGCAAATATTGGACATTTACCCTTACTCAGGTGCTGGATGTCCCGAGTCAGCCACTGCACGTTGTAAGTGCCTTCTACTTGTCACTGAAGTGAACCTTAGCTTGTGTTTTTAATTCCATCCTCACCCTCCAGGTCCCCAAGCCCTCTTCATAGGGAATTCTGGAACCACAATGCAGCATTCTGCCTTCCCCATAGAAAAAAAAGTGCCTGGTGAGTCTGCCCAGAAACCCCAAATGAGGATCCACCTGCATGGCCCTCGACAACACCATAATATCATAGGCTGTCATGGGCTCTCAGGCTCTGTCTGACGTAGCTGGAAAAACTATCTCCAGGCAGCCACGCAGACAGTATCCTGCAGTTGGAACCTGCCGTGGCCAGAAGCCATCATCTCTATTCAACCTGGGTATTCAGGTGTCTTTCCCAAACCGTAGATCAAATCCCTGCCTATGGGGGAACCTGAAGCACAGGAGTATCCTTATTCCCAATGGCAGGAAACCTGGTTGTTGAGATGGACACTCAGGCTGTCTGACACAGCCTGAGCCACGACCTAGAGTCAGCCATGCAGATAGTGGGCCCCATATCCTGAAGGTTGGACTTGTTGTGGCCCAAAGCCGTCATCTCCACTCAACATGGATATTCAAGCATCTTTCCCAGATTGTAGCTCAAATCCCTGACTACGGAGGAACCTGAAGTACAAGAGTACTCCTCCTTCCTGAAAGCAAGAAGCCTGGCTGTTGAGATAGGTGTCCAACCCTCAGAGTGGGAACCAGCTGCATGGCCCATGAGACCACAGCCACACATGGGAGCCATTCTGGGAACAAACTTGCATTGTTAGCCTCAGCTTGAGGCTTTCAAACAAAACCCTTCAGTAGCTGGACCAGGAGTCCGCAGAGCACGCCTACCATCCTAGGGCCAAACACTCAACCTGGTAGGTGTTTTCCAGGCGCCCACACCCAGAACCTGTCTCTGGAATACTTCTTTTGGGGGTTCCCTGAGATGGAAAAGAGCAGTGTTCCCTTCTCCCAGAGACAACAAACTCTTGGGAGCTAAGCAGAATCCCGAGAGCTGAAGTTTCTCCCATGACCCCATGAAGCCAACCCTATATTTTGCAAGAGTCTGGGACAAACAATGCAGACAGAAAAGCCTGCACTACCGCCTCCATGATACCTTAACTTCAGTACACTATGAGCTTCCAACAGGGCCTGCAGATCGGGCCTGTGATCACTTCAGCCCTCAACCTAAACCTAGTTCGTGTTTGCAGATTTCTTTCCCAAAGCTGTGGCCCACATGCCCATCAGGATGGGGCCTCTGGATCCACACCACACCAGGTGACTGTGCCTCCATTTTTTGGTCATCATAGACACAAACTCCAGTGTGAGCAAACATCTGACATCTGCCCTTACTCAGGTGCTGGATATCTCTGATCAGCTGCTGCACATTGGAACTCCCTTCCACTTGGCACTGAATTAACTATAGGGTGTGTTTACAATTACACCGTCACTCTACTGGTCACCAAGCCCTCTTGATAGGGAATTCTGGAGCCACAACCCAGCATTCTGCCTTCCTCACAGAAAGAAATCGTGCCTGGTGAGATTGTTGGGACATCCATCATGAGGTTCACTCTGCTTGGTCCTCGATGGATTTATAAGCTGCCTTGATTTATAGGCTACCCTGGCCACTAGTTCTGTGTCTGACAGAGCCTGAGCCCCGACCTCCTGTCAGCCACCCAGAGCGCTGGCCCATATCCAGCATGTTAGACTGGCCATGTCCCAGGTCCATCATCTCTACCCATCCTTAGTATTCAGACATCTGTCCCCAGACCTTTGCTGGAATCCTTGCCAATGGGGAAACCTGAAGCACAATAGAGAACTCCTACTTCCCCAAGGCAGGAAACGTGGCTTTTGGGATGGGTTTCCAACCCTCAGAGGGCGAGCCAGCTGCATGGCCAATGAGACCAGGGCCACTCCTGAGGGCCTCCATGGGCACAAACAGGAATTGTGACACTCAGCTTGAGCATGCTTTCAAGCCAGCCCTCTCAGTTGCACCACCAGGATCGGGCATTAAAGGATTATTATGCCTCTAGGACCAATTACTAATCCTTGGTGGGATTGTCCAGGCGCCCAGACCCAGAGCCCATCTCTGGAATCTCTATATTGGGGCATCCCTCAGGTGGAATCCATCACTCTTCCTTTCCTTGAAAAAGCCACCAAAGTATTGGGAGCCACTGGGATCCTTAGAGAGGAAAAATCTCTCATGGACCCATGAGACCACACCTGCTTTCTGAAGCCATCCTGCACACACAATCCAGATATTAAAGCCTGTACTACCACTTTTGAGTCCCCTTAATTACAGTTCCTGATCAGCTGTCCTCCACTTCTATGCATTGGGCCTGCAATCACCTCGCCACTAACCCTAACCTGAGTTCATATTTGCAGACTTCTCTCCCAAAACCATGGCTCACATGCACTCCAGGATGGGATCTCTGCAGCCACACCAGAGAGCTGTGCTGGCCATCCCCAAGGAACCTGTGCACGTCACATATACCCAAGCCCTCCTGTTTAGGAGAAACCTGCAAGGCCCCTGAGCCCATCCCAATATTGGAGGCCGGTCTGGATGCAAATGTGAGTCTGAAACACCCTGATCACCTCCATCGAGGCAGACACCCAAGTCAAAGGTCCTGAGTCAGAAGATGAAGCTGACATGCCCCTACGACCTCATTGGAAACCTAGATTAGGTTTACAGGCATCTGTCCTCAGAGGCCTGTTCTGGAATACCAACTTAGGATACAACATGTAGACCCTGAGCCACACAACAGAATATCTCCTGTCCCCAGAAGGAAACTGTGCCCTTTGACCTGTGTCAAACCCTCAAGAAGCGAGAATCCTGCATGGCTCCTTATCCAACAGCACATTATAAGATCTCCCTGGTAACAAACTAGCATTGAGACCCATCAGCAAGAAATTCCATGTGAATTCACGTGAATTCTCCAGTCAAATCACAGCATTCTGCCATCCCCATAGAAAGAAGAAGTGCCTGGTGAGTCTGTCCTGAAACCACACTTGAGGATCAAGCTACTCGGCCCTCAAGGGAACCCTGATTTATAGGCTGCTTTGACCAATAGTTCTTTGTTTGAGAGACTGTGCCCCTTGCTAGTGCCATCCTTCCAGAGAGTGAGGCCCATACCCAGCATGTGAGACCAGTCATGGCTCAAGTCCATCATCTCTACCCATTCTTGTTATTCAGGCATCTCTCCCCAGTAATTTCCTGGAATCCCTGCAAATTGGGGTGTCACGGCCCATAATCAAAGAAGCAGTACTGAAACAAAGCAAAGGTCAAGCAAAGCTTTATTTCGTGCCAAGCATCGAGAATCAAACTGACCAGTCACGGCTGTCACTTGCTAAGAGGCGACCCTCGCAGCCTCACAGACTTTTATAGAGGTAGTTTAGCCAGGCTATACAAAGGTGGCCAATGAGATTGCAGTACACAGGGAATACTGCACATGCATGGTATGTCTCCCTCACACAGAAAAAAAATGCTAAGTAACACACGTGTGACCAACTGAATTTCAATTTACCCTAGGAGATACGTGCGTGCCCCACTGATTGAATATCTTCATCTGGCCTGACCCGCCCTTCTATCTAGGTTCTGCAATTAAGTTCCTCTGGGAGGGGCAGGGTCAATCTAAGTTTAGTGCATAGGGTCAATCTAAGTTCACTGCATAAACACAAAATGACGCCCTCTGGCCAACCAGGCCCTTACATTCCCTCTTTTCTTTGTAGATTAGTCAAATCCTTGACGTTTCAGCCAGTTCTATGTTCTCTGGTTGTAAGGGGTTATATTGAGCATGTAAGTCTAACATTTTTATCGCTCTAGTTTTCTTTTGTGCAAGTGACACTAGTGCACAGTCGGCTGATTAGTTAGCCATTTACCGCTTCATCTAATTTCCTACCTATACTTTACATAAGCAGGTAACAATGAGAGCAACAATAAACTCATAGTCTTTTGACTCTTATCATTAGTCTCTGGTCAGCGGGGTTCATTGCCTGAGGCTTCTACCTCTGGAAGGCATCTTCATCCTCAGCTCTCTTGACATGACCCTCATGAATCCAGGCTCTGATGCCTTCTACTTTCATTGCTGTGGGGGTGGTCAGGATAACAGTAAATGGTTCCTTTCAGTGAGGCTCCAAGTACTCCACTTGATAGCGATGTATCCAATCCAAGTCCATGGGTTGGTAAGGATTTGGTTCCACCTACGACTGCATACCAGGGCGGGCAGTCCAGATCCTGGCATGGGCGTTATTTTAAGACAGACTGTAATGCCTGTAGTGACTGGAGTACAGACTGATCAGTAGTTTCTGCTAGGGCAACCTCTTGTAGCCTAGGACAGAGCAGGGGGTGGGTGCGGTCTCCTAAACATTATTTCAAATGGGCTCACCTTGTTTAAATAGGGAGTATATCATTCCCTGAGGCAGACGAAGGAAGGAGATCCACCCATTCACTGCAGGTCTCCAGAATTAGCTTTGTCAAGGTCTCTTTAAGTGTTCGGTTTAGGGATGCCTGGGTGTCTCAGTGGGTTAAAGCCTCTGCCTTCGGCTCAGGTCATGATCCCAGGGTCCTGGAATCAAGCCCTGCTTTGGTCTCTCTGCTCAGTGGGGAGCCTGCTTCCTCCTCTCTCTCTGCCTGGCTCTCTGCCTCCTTGTGATTTCTGTCTGTCAAATAAATAAATAAATCTTAAAAAAAAAATGACTCCTGTTCATTCTCTCTACTTGCCCAGAACTTTGGGGCCAATAGGCACAATGAAGTTTCCAATTTGTGCCCAGACCTTGGCTAATGTCTGTGAGACTGAGCTCACAAATGCAGGGCCATTGTCTGACCCAATCGTGAGAGGCAGCCCAAACCTAGGAATTATTTCTTCTAGTAACCTTTTTTTGCCTACCACTCCTGCCATCTCACGTTTGGTGAAAAAAGCCTCTACCCAGCCTGAAAAAGTATCTACAAAAACTAGCATATACTTGTATCCATATTTTAGAGGTTTCATTTCTGTAAAATCAATTTCCCAAAAAATTCCTGGTTCCTTACCTCTTTCTATTTTCCCTCTTCCAATTCTAGTTCCTCCCACCTCAACTGCATGGTATTGAGCACATCTATCAATTACATCCTGAACAATATTCCCTAATTTAGAAACCTGGAATTGCTTGCCTGTAAGGTCATTGAGTTTGAATATCCCCAAATAAGTACCCTGATGTATCTGGTCTACTAACTTCTTACCTAGACTTCGAAGAAGAATTAAATTTCCTCTTTTAGTCTTAGCCCAGTCTCCTTTGTAGTCTAATTTATCATATTTTGGTAAATAGTTTAAATCTTTCTCTGAATAGTCTGGTTTTTCTGATAGGGCTAGAGCTGGGAGTGTAACCAGCTCTTGTACTGGTTCTCAGGATGCTTGCTTTGTGGCTTGATCTGCTAAGTGGTTTCCTTTTGAAACCAGATTAGTCTCCTTTAGGTGTCCCGGACTATGGAAGAGCTTGGTAACATCTGGGATGGCCTATGTTGGGGCAGTCATTAAGGTTGTTTGCAATTCCTGAAATGCTCCTTCTGCCTCATCTGTCCACTCTATCATAGTAAGCCCTCATTTTGACAGTTCATAGAGAGGTCAGGCAATCTTCACAAACCACGGTATCCACAGCCTACAGTAGCACACTGTCCCTAGAATCTGCCTCACTTGTCGGGACATGGTGGGGCGGGCGTATCGGGTGATCACCTTTTTCCTTGACTCAGACAGTGAATGCACTCTCTCATGGAGATCAAAGCCTTTAAGTGGCATGGCTCTGACAGAGCTGAGCTTTATTCGCTGACACCCGATACCCTTTCTCGTGCAGAGACTGTAAGGGAGCCCTTGTGCCCCACAAACATGACTCATAGTCCTCAGCGGCTACTAGCGAGTCATCAACGTACTGTAACAGAATGAGTCCTGGGTTGGAGTTTTTGTACTAATGCAAATCCTCATGTACGGCCTTGTCGAAGATAGTGGGCGTACTCTTGAACCTTGGGGAAGTCTTGTCGAGGTGAGCTGGCCTTGGAATCCTTCCTGTGGGCCAGACCACTCAAAAGCAAAAAAGTACTGAGAATTCCTTTGCTAAAGACATGCAGAAAAAATAAATCCTTGAGCTATAATATGGTATACACAGTTCTTTTGGGGCCTAGGAGGGAGAGTAGGGTATAGGCAGCATCAGGTGGATATCTTCAACCCATTTATTAACTTCCCACAAGTCAAGGACCGGTCGGTACTCACCAGTCTCAGCCTTTTTTGACAGGCAGCAAAGTGTGTTCCATGGAGATTTGTAAGGAACTAGGATCCCCTCTCCTTGGAGGTGGTTACTGTGTTTTCTGATTCCTTCATTTGCTTCACGGGGAAGGTGGGTACAGCCGAATGCAAACAGCCATAGCTGTCGCCTTTAATTGTACCACCACTGGAGGTTGTTCCTTGGCCAAGCCAGTGGGCTTCCCTTCTGCCCAGACCTCGGGTAACTCCTCCTAGGATTTGGAGAAGGCTCCCCCAACTTTGTTTCCTCTGGTTTTGCGACTGGTTCGTAAAGGAGGTATTCATCTACTGCTGCCATAAGCACTTGCATGGTGGGTTGCCTCAAGGTTACAGTCATGCCTCCTTCTGAGAACTGAATGGCAGCTCTTAACTTGTGGAGGAGATCTCTTCCCATCAAGTTATATGGGACATTAGGGAGGACAAAAATTGATATTTAACTCTTCCCGAGGACAAATTTAATGTCCTTTCTGTTGCCCATTTATGTCTCTCTGTGCCATTTGCTCCTTGTACCCAGACATCCTCTCCAAGCAGTCTTTCAATAGGTTTAAGTACTTATGAAAATTGGGCTCCCATGTCCACCAAAAAAATAAACTGATTTCCCCTCCACTTCAATTTTTACCCAAGGTTTGGGGAGGGGCTCCGAACCATGACCCCTTTGTTGTCTTCCTTTGGGGGCACTCCCTGGCCCAATGTCCTCTTTCCTTACAGTAAGCACACTGATCTGAAGCTAAGTCTTCCTGCCTGCCTTCTCTGTGCTTAGGCTTTTCCTTCCATTTACTATCCCCTACCCATCTCCTCTCTGCCTCATGTAATACCAAAACTTTAATCGTTTTTTTTGTCTGTTTTTCATCTTCCTGTGCATCCCTGTTGTTAAACACCTTTTCTGCTATTCCCACAAACTCAGTCAGATTCTTCCCTTCAAATCCTTCAACTTTCTGAAGTTCCCTATATTTAGGGTGACTGACTGACAAAGCAAGATCATCTAAGTGAGCTATCATGCAAATTCCCTTCCCTCAAGTAGTCTAGCTTAAGTAAACAAACATTTAAAGGAAATCAAATCTAGAAATTAACATCCATAAAGGTGTGTTATTAAAATATTTTTCTCCCTAAAATAACCCTCGTTTTCAGAGATAGGCAAATCAGGACTAATTTTTTTTGAAAAACGAGTCCAGTTTTAACAAGCTTGGCCTAATTGTTTACATAAGCTCAGCAAGAACAGTGAGGGATAATATAAATCTTTCAGAATGTGCTCTGCTGGAACTTCTCATAAGGAATCTCTAGGTTGAACTTATTATAGCCTCTCCAGGCTAGAAGCCAAGTTACATACTTGCCATCAGACATGCCTACAATACCTGTCGATTTGGGTGAATTCCTCTTCCTGAGGCCCCCAGAGAATCCTGAGGTTCCTGCACCTGCCAGGAAGCAACATCCTTTACTCACCTGGTGAGGCTGCTGGGAACTCTGTAAGCAAGCTATCAGGCCAACAGTTCCAAAGGGCTTTACAGTTCCAGGTTTTATAAAGTCAACCTTAGTTCCTTTAAGCTGTCTAGTCATATCTGAGTCTTTTCTAATATGGCATTCCAGTCAAAGCCATGCTAAAATAAAATAACCAGTGTTTCCAATGGTGTCCTGTTACAAGGAGAATGGATTCTTATAGAACTTATGCAAATGACTGATTGCCATGGAAGAAAGAATACTTGCTTAGGCCATATGATTTCAGAGGGTTCAGATAGAGAGAAAGAGTTGAATACCTTAATTTGATTACAAATTACTACATTTTCTCTCTGTAAATTACAGATGACTTAAGAATAAGTTTCCCTAGTCCGGAAGAGCAAACATAAGACAAAACATCAAGAGATACAACATTACATTTTCAGTTCACCTAGTCCCATGTTAATAATTTTGGTTTAGTCCGAATGCAGCTTTTACTTCTGTAAATTCTTACCCATTTCAGTTCCAGAATTTCAACATATCAAAGACCTGTATTTGTCCTGAAAGTCTCCCATATGAATTTTCTTTGAGACGGAATTTATCTTACAAGAGAATTAAAACAATTACAAATGACAAAAACTCAGAACAGATATGGTAAAGAGCTGGTGAGATAAGAATTTACAATGTAACTGGCAAGAAAATCAGGTTAATTCTGTGACATGTAATATTTTCATAATCACAATATCAAGTGGTGATCTGTCAACGTATTTAAACTTTAGGAAATGCATGGCAATTTTCCAAAAGCAACCCAAGGTTTATCATTGGTTTAAATCCTGTCAACAATTGTTAAAACCTTATAAAGTTTTAAAACACATGCCTAAATATAATTAGGGATGTTAAACACCTATTAAAACAAAACATAGAAACTGAATTTTCTGGGCAGGCAAAGAGAAAACCATAACAGATTAATTAACTTAAGAAAACTTTGTCTTTTTAAACAGAGAGAAAACAAGCTTTTCTATACCAGTGTCTTTTTCTTTTAAGTAAGCAGATAATGAGTTTTCTAGGTTTCCCTCCCATCATGAATGATGCTGCAGATAAAGGGAGGGGGATCTTGCAGATGCTGTCCTGCTCGCATCCCTCGTGGGAACGTAGAAGCGTCTTAGCTAAGGTCTGTCTGTATAAACCCTGGACTAGAACACTCCATGAAGTAGATGACCGTTATGCCATATGATGCCCCGCAAACTCAGAGTGCAGCTCACTCAGACTCCATAGCGGAAGTGGAGCCATACAGACACATTCACACAGTCAGACACTTTTCAGATTCAAACTTTTACATATCTCCTACTTTTTATATACAGAGTTGCTTTTCTCATTTCCATCAGTCTTAATTACATTTAACATAATTTTGTTCTCTTAGAAATCCCTGAACCTCTACTGAAGACTAAATATAAACCAATTTTGAGTTAGTACAACAGAATTCTTTAGATGGCAAATTTATCAATCAGTTAAGCACAGAATGTGTTCACCAGAAGATTTCAAAAGCACAAACCCAATTCCAGCAGCCAACACTCTAGCACTTTATCCCATTTGGTTAAGACCTATATGTCCAACAAATGTAATTCCATTTGTCATTCAAGCAACTCTTCAGAGTTTCAGGTTACCAAACACTTCGGAAGCCACTTTAACAATTACCCATTAAAACCTTGAAACAGACAAATAGCCATCTCCACGTCAGATGCCATGCTCTCCCGTCAGCAAGGGGGAGAGGCTATGCAGTCAACGTTGGGCCAGAAAAGGCAAGAAATTCCCCAAAACAAAGGGAGTTTCTGCAGCTGCTTGGGAATATTCCTTAAATTCTCTGTCTCGAGGTTGGTTCATCCAGCAGTGCCAGTTCTGCTTACCAAAAGTACCCCCCTAGGCACGATATTCCACGCCCTGCTCCAATGAGCCAGCATTGGGCACCTTAACCCGGCATTCGACTAACTCCAGTTGACTCCAGTTTAGCCCTTAACACACAAAACGAGTGAGCAAGAAGCCTTACATCTATTATGAAGAATGGAGAGATGATGTCAGAGTCCCCTTACTCTCTGCTTGCCCCATTCCTTCAATCATAACAGACAACACAACAGACAACAAAAGGACCATGCAAAGACAACCGCAGACCCAAGGATTCTTACCCATAACCTACCACTGGTGGGGGCTTTATCCCCTGACCACCTAGGGGGACTCAAACCCCTCAACCACTTAGGGGTACTCGAACTCCCAACCACCCAGGGACTCGAACCCCCAACCTTTCAGGGGGACTCAAACCCTCCGACTGTCTGAGGGACTCAACCCCCCTGGCCGCCCATGGGGACTCGAACACCTTGACCGTCTAGGGGGACTTTAACCCCCTGCCCATCTAGGGAGACTCGAAACCCCCAACCACCAAGGGAGACTTGAAACCCCCGACCATCTAGGGGGAATCGAACCCCCTGGACGTCTATGGGGACTCAAATCCCCCAACTGCCTAGGGGTACTCGATTCCCCCAGCAGGCCCCTGACTGACTGGGGGACTCAAACACCCCGGTGATAGCCTAAGGGGACTCGAAACCCCCAACAGCCCGGGGTACTCGAACCCCCCTATCGATCTACCAACAGAGGGATCGGGCATCCCCGCATACACTCCAGCCTAGGGGGCACGGCTGCATCCATATTCTCCCTGGTGGGACATACCCTGGAGCTCTATCCAGACAGACAGATTGGATCTTGTGATCTTACTTCTGGAGGCTTTTTCCAAAAATTCCAATGCTGGCTCAGTTCTCGTCGTTTGAATCTGGGTGCTCCCTCCAATGTTAGGGTCCATAATCAAAGGAGCAAGACTGATACAAAATGAAGGTCAAGGAAAGCTTTATTTCACGCCCGCATTGATAATCAAAGTGACTGGTCAGGACTGTCTCTTGCAAAGAGGCAACCCCGCACAGACTAACTTTTATAGAAGTATTTAGCCGGGCTATACACACGTGGCCAATGAGATTGCAA
The DNA here is from genome assembly GCF_020171115.1 of Neogale vison. NCBI lineage: Eukaryota > Metazoa > Chordata > Mammalia > Carnivora > Mustelidae > Neogale > Neogale vison. The sequence goes on from NC_058095.1 coordinate 79,783,615, forward strand.
TACACAGAGAACCCTGCACAGTCATCCTAAATCACCACACACAGAAAAAAAAAAAATGCTAGGTAACACACGGGTGCCCAATTGTACTTCAATTTACCCTAGTAGATATATGCGTGTCTGATTGCATGTCTCCACCTGTCCTAAACCAGCCTTGTATCTAGGCTTTGCAAGTAAGTTCTTCGGGGAAGGGTGGGGTCAATCTAAGTTTACTGCATAGGGTCAATCTAAGTTCACTACATAAACACAAAATGACTCCCTCTGGCCAACCAGACCCTTACAGGGGAACCTTAAGCAACTTAGAGAACTCCTTCTTCCAGATGGCAGGAACCTATCTGTTGAGATTGGTGTCCAACACTCAGAGTGGGAGCCAGCTGCATGGCCAATGAGACCACACTCAATCCTGAGGGCAGCCCTGGGCACAAACAGGCATTGTGACCCTCAGCCTGAGCATGCTTTCAAACAGGGCCTCTCAGTTGCACCACCAGGATCCCGCATTGCAGGCCTGGAATGTCCCTAGGCCCAAATCATAACACTTGGTGGGAATTTTCAGGCCCCCAGACCCAGAGTCTGGCTCTGGAATGAATGTTTTGGGGCACACCTAAGATGGAAAACAGCATTCTTCCCTTCTCTGAAAAAGCCACCAAACTATGGGGAGCCACCAGGAACCTTAGAGAGGAAAAAATCTCTCATGGACTTATGAGACCACACATGCATTCTGAGGCCATCCTAGACACACAATCCCGATAAAAAAGTCTGTGATACTTCCTTCCAGTCACCATAATTACATTTCCTGATAAGCTGCCCTTCAGGTTTATACAATGGGCCTGCAATCACCTTGCCACTAAACATAACCCAATTTGGTTTTGCAGACTTCTCTCCCAAAACCATGGCTCACATATCCTCCACAATGGGGTCTCTAGAGCCACAGCACAGGACTGTGCCTGTCATCCCCAAGGAAACTGTCCCTGTCAGAGTTGCCCAAACTCTCTAGATTAGGATAAACCTGAAGGGCCCCTGAGCTCACCCCAATATGGAAGACAGCTCTGGATGCAAAAGCCCAGTTTGAAGCACCCTGATCACCTCCATCCAGGCAGACACACAAATCAATGGTCCTGACACAGAAGATTGAAACTGACATGCCCCTAGGACCTCATTGGAACCCTAGATTAGGTTTTCAGGCATCTGTCCTCAGAGGCCTGTTCTGGAAAACCAACTTATAATACAACATGTGTTCCCTGAGCCAAACAACAGAATTTATCCTGTACCCAGAAGGAGACCATGTTCTTGGACCTTTGTCAAACACTCAGGGTGGTAGAATCCTGCATGGCCCCTTAGCGACCAGCACATTCTAAGATCTCCCTGGTAACAAATTAGCATTGAGACCGTTCTGCAAGAGATTCCGTGTCAACTCAAGGCCTTGATACTTCACGCCATAGCCACCAGAATGAACCTGCCATGTTCCTCAGCTGCAATGGTCATTGGAGATATGCTTTCCACACATCCTTGCGGAACTGCTCTGCTACCCAAACTTTCCACATGGAGGACACTGGAGAAAACAAACCAGTCTCCACCTGTCCAGAAGAATGAAACCTTACTGTTTGGAGCATCTCCTAAGCCCCAGTGAGTGAAATCCTCCATGGCCTCTTGACGCCACCCCTCCATTTGTTGGTCATCATAGACACAAACTCCAATGTGAGAAAAACTCTGACATCGTCCTTACTCAGGTGATGAATATCTCGAATAAGCTGCTGCACACTAGAACTGCCTTCTGCGTGGCACTGAATTTAACTGTGCTTGGGTTTACAATTCCATCCTCACCTCCATGGACCCAAATCTCTCTTGGTAGGGAATTCTCAAGCCAAAATGCAGCATTCTGCCTTCCCCATAGAAAGAAGAAGTGCCTGGTGAGTCTGCCCAGAAACGCCAAATGTGGATCAATCTGCTCGACCATCGAGAGATTTAAAGGCTGCCTCGATTTACAGGTTACCTTGGCCACTAGTGGTGTGTCTGACAGAGCCTGAGCCCCAACCTCGTGTCAGCCACACAGAGAGAGGGCACCGTATCTGGCATGTGAGACCAGCCAGGGCCCAAGTATATCAACTCTACTCAACCTTGGTATTCAGGCACCTGTCCCCAGGCCTTTGCTGGAAAAGTCTGCATGGACCCATGAGACCACACCTGCATTTGGAGTCCATCCTGGACACACAATCCAGATAGAAAAGCCTGTGCTATCGCCTTCTATTCATGCTAATTATAGTTCCTGACATCCTCCCCTCTTGGTCTATGCACTGGGCCTGCAATCACATCACAACTAACCCACACCCATATTTGAATTAGCAGCTCCCCTCCCAACACCACCGCTCACATGCCCTCCAGCATGGGGTCTCTGCAGTCACACCACAGGACTGTGACTGCCATCCTCAAGGCAACTGTGCCCATCACAGTTTTCCAACATTCCAGAGTATGAGAAACTTTAATGCCCCTGAGCCCACCCCAATATTGGCCGCTGATCTGGGTCAAATGCACAGTCTGAAATAACCTGATCACCTACATCAAGGCAAAAGGCCAAGTCAATGGTCCTGAGTCAGATGATTGAACCTGACATGCTCCTAGGACCTCATTGGAATGTAACATTAGGTTTTCAGGCATCTGTCCTCAGGGGCCTGTCCTGGAATACCAACTCAGGATACAACATGTGGTCTGTGAACCACACAATAAAACAAATCCTGTCCCCAGAAGGATAAAGCGATCTTAGACCTGTGCCAAACCCTCAGGGTAGGAGAATCCTGCAAGGCACCTTAGCCACCAGCACATTCCAAGATCTCCCTGGTAACAAACCAGCATTGTGGCCCATCTATAATAGATTCTCTGTCAACTTAAGGCCTTGGTACTTCACCCAGAACGACCAAAATGAACCTGCCATGTTCCTCAGCTGCAATCATCAATGGAGGTGTGCTTTCCAGGCATCCATGAGGGAGAGATTTGCTACTCAAACTTTCCACATGGGGGGCCCTGGAGCAAAAAAAAAAAAAAAAAAAAAAAAGGTAAAAGGAAAAAAAAAAAAACAGACTCCACATCATCAGTGAAATTAAACCTTGCTGTTTGGAGCATCTAACAAACCTGCCACTAAGGGAACCGGGAGCACATAGACAAATCCTTCTTCCAGATGGCACAAAACTGGCTGTTAGGATTGGTGTCCAAACTCAGAGTAGGAGCCAGCTGCATGGCCAATGAGGCCACGCCCACTCCTGAGGGCTGCCCTGGTCACAAACAGTCTTTGTGACCCTCAGCCTGAGAGTGCTTTCAAATAAGCCCTCACATTGGCACCACCAGGATCCCGCAGGCAGGTCAGCTATGCCCCTAGGTCCAAATCCTAACCTTTCGTGGGATTTTCCAGGCACCCAGACCCAGAGCCCACCTCTGGAATCTCTGTATTGGGGCACCCCTGAGATGTAAAACGGCACTCTTTCTTTCCCTGAAAAATGTACTAAACAATGGAGAACCACCAGGATCCTTAGAGAGGAAAATTTTCCCATGGACCCATGAGACCACACCTGCATTCCAAGGCTTTCTTGGACACACAATCCAGAGAGAAAAAACTGTGCTACTGCCTTCTATTCACCCTATTTACAGTTCCTGATGTGCTGCCCTCTAGGTCTATGCATTGTGACTATTCGCTTCCCCACTAACACTAACCCGAATTTCAGTTTTCAGAATTCTCTCCCAAAACCATGGCTCTCATGCCACCAAGAATGGGGCATTTGGAGCCACAACACAGGACTGTGCCTGCCATCCCCAAGGAAACTGTGCCTGTCACAGTTTCCCAAACCTTCTAGATTAGGAGAAACCTGCAAATACCCTGAGCCTCCCTGTATATTGGTGGTCGCTCTGGTGCAAACTTGCAGTCTGAAACACCCTGATCACCTACATCCAGTCAGACAGCCATGTCAAAGGTCCTGAGTCAGAAAATTGAAGCTGTCATGCCCGTACGACCTCATTGGAGCCCTAGATTAGGTTTTCAGGCATCTGTCCTCAGGGACCTGTTCTGGAATACCAACATATGATAATTGTGGTCCCTAAGCCTCACAACAGAACATCTCCTGTCCTGAGAAGGAAACTGTGCTCTTCAACATGTACCAATTCCTCAGGGTTGGAGAATCCTGAATGGCACCTTAGCCACCAGCACATTCTAAGATCTGACTGGTAACAAACCAGCATTGTGGCCCATCTGCAAAAGATTCCATGTCAGCTCAAGGACTTAGTCCTTCGCGGCAGAGGCACCAGAACGAGCCTGCCTTATTCCTCAGCTGCAATGCTCAATGGAGGTGTGCTGTCTAGGCATCCATACGGGAGAGCTCTACTACCCAAACTTTCCAAATGGAGGAACCTGTAAGCAAACAATCCAGGCTCCACCATTCCAGTAGAAGGAAACCTTGCTATTTGGAGCATCTCACAAGCCTCAATGTGGGAAATCCCCCACGGCCTCTTGACGCCACCCCTCATTTTGTCCATCATCAAGACACAAACCCTAGTGTGAGCAAAAATCTGACATCTGCCCTTACTCAGGTGCTGGATATCTCGAAGAAGATGCTTCACATTTGAACTGCCTTCTGCTTGTACAGTAGCTTGTGTTTACAATTCCATCCTCACTGTACTGGTTCCCAAGGCCTCTTGATATTGAATTCTGGAGCCACAATGCAGCATTATACCTTCCCCATAGAAAGAAGAAGTGCCTGCTGAGTCTGCCCAGAATCCCCACAAGAGGATCAATCGGCTCGGCTCTCGAGGGAACATCGATTTGTAGGCTGCTCTGGCCACTAGTGCTGTTTCTGACAGAGCCTGAGCCCAGACATAGTATCAGCCACTGAGAGAGTGGGCCCCATATCTAGCATGTAGGAGTGGCCATGGCACAAGTCCATCATCTCTACCCATCCTTGGTATTCTGGCTTCTTTCACCAGACGTTGCTGGAATCCTTCCAGTGGGGGAACCTGAAGCACAATAGAATAGTACTCCTTCCCCAAGGCAGGAACCTGGCTGTTGGGATGGGTGTCCAACCCTCAAAGTGGGAGCCTGGTGCATGGCCAATGTGACCACACCCACTCATGAGGGCTGCCCTGAGCATAAGCAGGCATTGTGACCCACAGCCTGAGTATGCTTTCAAACAAGTCCTCTAAGTTCCACCACAAAGTTCCTGCATTGCAGGTCTGGTATGCCCCTAGGCCCAAATTCTAAATCTCTGTTGGATTTTATAGGCGCCCAGACCCAGGGCCCATCTCTGGAATCCCTGTTTTGGGGCACCTCTAAGATGGAAAACAGCAATCTTACCTTCCCCAAAAAAGCTACCAAACTATGGGTAGCCGCTAGGGTCCTTAGAGAGGAAAAGTCTTCCATGGACTCATGAGACTACACCTGCATTCTGAAGCCATTCTGGACACACAATTCAGATAGAAAAGCCTATGTTACCACCTTCCATTCACCCTAATTACAGTTTCTGATGTTCTGTCCTCCAGATCTATGCACTGGGCCTGCGATCTCCTTGCGAATAACCCCAAACAAAATTTGTGTTTGCAGACTTCTTTCCCAAAACCATGGCTTACATGTTCTCCAGGATGGGGTCTCTCGAGGCACACCACAGGACTGGGCCTGCCATCCCCAAGGAAAATGTACCCATCACAGTTTCCCAAATCTTACAGATTAGGAGAAATCTGAAAGGCACCTGAGCCCATCCCAATATCAGCAGCCACTCTGGACGCAAATGTGCAGTCTGAAACAACCTGAAGAGCTCCACCCAGACAGACAGCCAAGTCAATGGTCCTGAGTCAGAAGATAGAACCTGACATACCCCTAGGATTTCATTGGAACCCTAGATTGAGTTTTCAAACACCTGCCCTCAGGCACCTGTTCTGAATACCTATTTATGTTGCAACATGTGGTCCCTGAGCCACAAAACAGAAAATCTCCTGTCCCCAGAAGGAAACCAAGCTCTTCGACCTGTTCCAATCCCTCAGTGTAGGAGAATCTTGCACGTAACGTTAGGCACCAGCACATTCTAAGATATCCCTGGTAACAAACGCGTATTGTGGCCCATCTGCAAGACATTCCATGTCAAATCAAGGCCTTTAAACTTCGCCCCACAGCCACCAGAAAGAACCTGCCATGTTCCTCAGCTGCAATCGTCAATTGAGGTGTGCTTTTCAGGCATCCATGCAGGAGAGCTCTGACTCCTAAACTTTCCACAAGGGAAAACTTGAGAAAACAAACCGGACTCCACCTGTCCATTGGTAGGAAACCTTGTTGTTTGGAGCATCTTACAAGCCTCAGAGTGGGAAATCCTCCATGGCCTCTTGATGCCACCGCTCCATTTGTCAGTCATAATAGACACAAACTCCAGTGTGAGCAAATATCAGACATCCACATTTCCACAGGTGCTGGATATTCGAATCAGCCACTGCACACTGGAACTGCCTTTTGCTTGGCACTGAATTGAACCCTAGCTAGTGTTTACAATTCCATCCTCACCCTATTGGTCCCCAAGGTCTCTTGATAAGGAATTCTAGAGCCTAAACGCAGCATTCTGCCATCCTTATAGTAATAAGAAATGCCTGGAGAGTTTGCCCAGAAAACCCACATGACGATCAATCTGCTTGGCCCTCGAGGGAACCCCGATTTATAGGCTGCCCTGGCCACCAGTGCTCTGTCTGACAGAGGCTGAGTCCTGACCTAATGTCAGCCATCCAGAGAGCGGGACCTATATCTAGCAGGTGGGGCCGACCTTCAGAGAGGGAGTCAGCTGCATTGGCAATGAGACCATTCCCGCTCCTGACGGGTGTCCTGGGAACAAACAGGCATTGTGACCCTCAGCATAAGCATGCTTTCAAACAAGCCCTCTCAGTTGCACCACCAGCATCCTTCACTGCAGGCCTGGTAGGCCCCTTGGCCCAAATCCTAACACTTGGTGGGAATTTCTTGGTTCCCAGACCCAGAGCCCATCTCTGGTATCCCTGTTTTGCAGCATCCCAAGATGGAAAACACCACTCTTCCCTTCCCCGAAAAAGCCACCAAAGTATGGGGATCCACCAGGATCCTTAGAGAGAAAAAAATCTCCCATGGACCCATGAGACCACACCTGCATTCTAAGGCCACCCTGGACACACAATGCTGATAGAAAAGGCTATTCTACCACCATTGAGTCACCCTAATTACAGTTCCTGACGAGCTGCCCTTCAGGTCGACTCATTGGACTGTGATCACCACACCACTAAGCCTAAACCTAGTTTTCATTTGTAGACTTCTCTCCCAAAACCATGGCTCACATGTCCTCCAGGATGGGGTCTCTGGAGCCACACCACAGGACTGTGCCTGCCATCCCCAAGGCAACTTTGCCCATCACATTTGCCCAAACCTTCCAGATTAGGAGAAACCTCAAACGACCCTGATCCCACCCCAATATAGGAAGCCTCTCTGGATGCAAACACAAAGTCTGAAACACCCTGATCACCTACATCCAGGCGGACACCCAAGGCAATGATCCTGAGTCAGATAATTGAACCTGACATGCCCCTAGGACATACTTGGAACCATAGATTAGGCTTCAGGCATCTTTCCTTAGAGGCCTATACTGGAATAACAAGTAAGGATACAACATGTGGACCCTGACCCACACAACAGAACATCTCCTGTCCCAAGAAGAAAACTGTGCACTTCGACCTGTGCCAAACACTCAGGGTAGGAGTATCCTGCATGACACTTTAGCCACCAACACATTCTAAGATCACCATGGTAACAGACCAGCATTGGGACCCATCTGTAAGAGATTACATGTCAACTCAAGGCCTTGGCACTTGGCCCCAGAGCTACCAGAATTAAACTGTCATGTTCATCAGCTGCAATGTTCATTGGACGTGTGCTTTACAGGCATCCATGCGGGAGAGCTCTGCTCCCCAAACTTTCCACATGGGCGACCCAGGAGCAAACAAACCAGACTCCACCTGTTCAGTAGAAGGAAACCTTGTTATTTGGATCATCTCACAATCCTAAGCATGGGTAATCCTCCATGGCCTCTTGAGACAACCCTCCATTCATCGGCAATCATAGACACAAACTCCAGTGTGAGCAAACATCTGACATCTGCCCTTACTCAGGTGCTGGATATCTCGAATAAGCCACTGCACTTTGGAACTGTCTTCTGCTTGGCACTGAATTTAACCGTAACTGGTGTTTACAATTCCATCCTCACCCTACTCGTCCCCAAGCCCTCTTGATAGGGAATTCTAGCGCCGCAATGCAGCATTCTGCCTTCCCCATAGAAAGAAGAAGTGCCTGGTAAGACTGCCCAGCAACCCCACATGAGGATCATCTGCTCGGCCCTCGAGGATCCCCGATTTATAGGCTGCCCTGGCCACTAGTGCTGTGTCTGACAGAGCCTGACACTCAACCTCGTGTCAGCCACCCAGAAAGCGGGGCCCATATCCAGCATGTGAGACTGGTCATGACCAAATCTGTCCTCTCTCCACATCCTTGATATTCGGGCATCTGTCTCCAGACCTTTGCTGGAATCCCTTCCAATGGGGGAATCTGAAGTCCAATAGAGAACTGCTCCTTACCCATGGCAGGAAACCTAGCTGTTGGGATGGTTTTCCAACCCTCATAGAGAGAGCCAGCTGCATGGGCAATGAGAACATGCCCACTCCTGAGCGGTGCCCTAAGAACAAACAGGCACTGTGACCTTCAGCCTGAGCATGCTTTCAAAAAATCCCTCTCTATTGCACCACCAGGATCCCACATTGCAGGCCCGGTACGTCCCACGGCTCAAATCCTATCCCTTGGTGGTAATTTCTTGGTGCCCAAAGGCAGAGGCCGTCTCTGGAATCCCTGTTTTGCGGCATCCCAAGATGAAAAACAGCATTCTTCCCTTCCCCGAAAGAGCCACCAAACAATTGGGAGCCACCAGGATGCTTAGAGAGGAAAAATCTCCCATGGACCTATGAGACCACACCTCCATTCCGAGGTCATCCTGGACACACAAGGCTGATAGAAAAGGCTGTGCTACCGTCATCGAGTCACCCTAGTTACAGTTCCTGATGAGCTTCCCTCCAGGTCGACGCATTGGGCTGCAATCACTGTGCCACTAAACTTAAACCTAGTTTTCATTTGCAGACTTATCTCCCAAAACCATGTCTCACATGTCCTGCAGGATGGGGTCTCTGGAGCCACACCACAGAACTGAGCCTGCCATCCCCAAGGAAACTTGACCATCACATTTGCCCAAACCCTGCAGATTAAGAGAAACCTCCAAGGCCCCTGATACCACCACAGTATTGGAAGTGGTTCTGGATGCAAATGCACAGTCTGAAACACCCTGATCACCTACATCCAGGCAGAAACCAAAGTCAATGATCCTGAGTCAGAAAATTGAACACGACATGCCCCTAGGGCATCATTGGAAACCAAGAATAGGTTTCAGGCATCTGTCCTAAGATGGCTGTTCTATAAAACCAACTAATGATACAACATCTGTTCTCTGAGTCACACAACAGAACATCTCCTGTCCCTAGAAGGAAATTCTCCCCATTCCAATGTCTCCATGGACCCAACCCACTTTAGGACCCATCCGCAGGAGAGTCCATTTCAACTCAGCCCCCTCTGTTGCTCCCTCTGAGCCAGCAGATCGAAACTGTCTTGTCACTAGGAGACAATTGGAATGCAAGGCGGGCTTCTCAGGCATCCATCCTTAGAACCATGTTCTGGAGTCATTCCGTATGGGACGTCCTGGAGCATTCCAACAGGTCTCGATTGACCCACAGAAGGAATCCTTGCCGTTTGGAGCATCTTACAGGTCCCATCATGGGAAAAATTCCATGGCCTCGTGATGCTCTCCCCCCTTCATGAAGGGTCCGTCATGGACAGAAACACCAAACTGAGCCAACATCTGATCCTCGCCCTGACTTCAGATGCATGAGATCTCGATTCAGCTCTACAGAGGGTGCCTCCTGTGCCCTCGCCCATAAACCTAAGCCTAGCTTGTGTTCTCAAACTTCCGTCCTCACACTCCTGGCCCTCAAGTACTCTAGTTTGGCAGTACTGGAGCCACAGTGCAGCACTCTGCCTGCCCTCCAGAAGAAAAATGTTATCCTCTGGGGCTACCCAGAAATGCCAAGTGACTATCAACCAGCACGCCACTAGATTCTACCCCAATTATACAGTCTATCCCTGGGCACTAATGCCCTGTCGGAAACAGCCTGAGCCCGGAACTCCTGACAGACACACAGACAGCTGGCTGCACACTGAGCACATTAGACACGCCATGGCCATAGGTCCTCATCTCTTCACAACCTCGTTTTTCAGGCTTCGGAACCTAGACCTTATCTCCCATCATTGCCCAGGGGTGAACATGATGTAGAAATTAGAACTCACCCTTCCCCAATGCAAGAAATATTGTGGATGTCATGTTGTCTAACATTCAGTGTGGGAGAAACCAGCGTGGCCCATGAGGCCCCTCCCATGCTTGACGGCAGCACAAACACGCATGGTGACCCTCAGCCTGAGCCCTGTTCTCAAGTAAGGCCTCTTGGTGGCTGGACCAAGAGGCCACTTGCCGTGCCCCTAGGCCCCATCCTTAATCAGAGTTCGGCTGTCAAGTCGCCCCTTCCCAGGGCTCTGTTCTAAAATCCCACTTTGGTGAGACAACAAAGGTTAAAAAAAAAAAAAAAGTCTCACAAAATGAGCCCAGACTCTTAGGATCAAGCCAAATCTCCACAGAGGGACACTCGTCCATGGCCCTTGAGACCAACCGACATTCCATGACCATCGTTGACACAAAATCCAGAGACAATGCCTGAATAAGCACCTCACACTCACTCTTTCTTCATATCCCGAAGAGTTCTCCTCATGGTCTGTGGATCGGGCCTGCCATACCTACTTCCCCAAACCTAAGCCAAGTTTGTGTTTTCAGACTTCTGTCCCCACAGTCCTGGCCCACACCCCCTTCAGGCTGGGGCCCCTGGAGCCACACATCAGGTCTGTGCCTGCCCACTTCACTGGAATTCTGCCCATTCCATTGTCCACAATCGCACAAATAAGGAGACTCCTCCAAAGTGTCTGAGGCCATCCTAATAGTGTAGGCCACCCGGGACAAACAAGGGCGGTCTGACACCAGCTGAACATCTACCTCCACTCATACGATAGATGGATGTCCCCAGAGGAGAAGATTGAACCAGATAGGCCCCTAGGCCCTAATCGGATCCATTGCCTTGATTTCCAGGTATCTTTCCTCAGAGGCCTGGTTTCCAATATCAGCACATGGGGGTTTCCTGAGGCACCAATCAGAACAAATCTCGTCACCACATGGGAAACTTGTCCTTTGGAGATTTCCCAAAACCTCCGGTTAGGAGAACCCTTCAGGGCCCGAGTGCCACTGCCTCATTCCATGGTCTCCATGGACACAAACCCATTAGGACCCATCCACAGGAGAGTACATTTCAACTCAGCCCCCTCGGTTTCTTCTCCAGAGCCAGCATATCAAACCTATCTATTCGATAGGAGACAATTACAATGTGAGGCGGGCTGCCCAGGCATCCATCCTTAGATCAGATCTTTGCTCTGGCGTCATTCCGTGTTGGACGTCCTGGAGCGATCCAACAGGTCTCATTTGTCGATCAGAAGGAATCCTTTTGGTTTGGAGCATCTCACAACTCACATCGTGGGTAAACCTCCATGGCCCCGAAATGCTGGCCCTTTCATGAAGGGGACATAATGGACAGAAACTCCAACCAGAGCCTAGGTCTAAACTTCACCCTGATTCAGATGGATGAAAACCCGATTCAGATCTGCAGAGTGTGCCTGCCATGCCCTCGCCCTGAAACCTATGCCTAACATGTGTTCTCTGACTTCCGTGCTCACACTCCTCGCCCACAAGGCATCCAGTTTGGGAATTCCGGAGCCACAATGCAGCACTCTGCCTGCCCTCCAGAAGAAAAATGTTGCCCTTGGGGCTACCCAGAAATGCCAAATGAGGATCAATCTGCATAGCACTTGACTGTACCCCAATTTTACAATCTACCCTGGGCACTAATACTCTGTCTGACACAGTCTGAGCCTGACCCTCCTGACCGACACCCAGACAGCTGGCTCCACACTGAGCACATCGGACCTGACATGGCCTTAAATCGTCATCTCTTCCCAACCTCGGTTTTCAGACTTCACAACCTAGACCTTATCGCCAATCACTGCCCAAGGGTGAATGAGATGCAGAAATCAGAACTACTATTTCCCCAAGCTAAGAAACCATGTCATTGGCATGTTGTCTAACGTTCAGTGTAGGAGAGACCAGCGTGCACCATGAGTCCCCACCCATGCTTGAGCTCCATGAAGGCATAAACACGCATTATGACCCTCAGCGTGAGTTCTGTCCTCAAGGAAGAGCTCTCAGTGGCTGGACCATTAGAAGGCATATTGTGCATGCCATGCCCCTAGGCCCCAATTTTTAACCAGATTTCTGGTTGTCCAGTTACCCCTCCCAAGGAAACTGCTCTGGAATCCCTCTGCTGGGGGGACACCTGAGGTAAGAAAACAAAACGGACTTCTCCCATCCCACAGAATCACCCCAAACTCTTGCGATTGTGCCAAATCCCCAGAGAGGAAAACTTGTCCATTGCCCATGAGGTCACTCGGACATTCCACGGCCATTGGTGACACAATATGCAGAGACAAAAGCCTGAGCAAGCGCCTCCACTAGCCCTTTGTTCATATCCCGAAGAGTTCTCCTCAAGGTCTGTAGATCAGTCCTGCCGTACCTACGACCTGAAACATAAGCCAAGTTAGTGTCTTCAGACAACTGGCCCCACAGTGCTGGCCCTCACACCCTACAGCCTCAGGCCCCTGGAGACAAACCTGAGGACTGTACCTGCCCTCTCCAAGAGAATTCTGCCCATTCCATTGACCACAACCCTACAAATAGGATAAAGCTCCAAAGTCCCCGAGGCCATCCCAATAGTGGTGGCTGCCCAGGACAAACAGGAGCAATCTGAGCCCATCTGAGCACCTACCTGCACTCAGACCTGTAGACAGATATCCCCAGAGATAATGTGGAACGAACAGGCCCCTAGGCCCTAATCGGAACCATTGTTTTGGTTTCAAGGCATCTCTCCTCAGAGGCCTGGATTCCACACCAGCATATGGCTCTTTCTTGAGGCACCCATCAGAACAAATCTTGTCTCCACATGGGAAACTTGCACGTTGGAGCTGTGTCAAAGCCTCTGGTTAGGAGAAGCCTTCAGGGCCCCGGTGCCACCGCCTCATTCCAAGGTCTCCATGGACACAAACGCACATTGGGACCCATCTGCAAAAGAGTCCATTTCAAATCAGCCCACTCGGTTGCTCCCCCCGATCCAGCAGATCTAACATCTCTTGTCGCTAGGAGACAATTGGAATGAGAGGTGGGCCTGCCCAGCCATCCATGCTTAGAACCCTGCTCGGAATCATTCCAAATGGGAAGTCCTGGAGCCAACCAACAGGTCTCAGTGGTCCGGCAGAAGAATCTTTTTGGTTTGGAACATCTCAAAACTCCCATCATGGGAAAACCTACATGGTCTCGTGATCACCTCCCCGTTCATGAAGGGGCCATCAGGGACAGAAACTTCAACCTGAGCAATCATCTGATCTTCGGCCTGACATCAGATGCATGATATCTCAATTCAGCTCTGCAGAGTGTGCCTGCTGTGCCCTTGCCCAGAAACCTAAGCCTAGCTTGTGTTTTCAGACTTCTGTCCTCACACTCCTGGCCCACAAGCCCTCCATTTTGGCAGTTCCAGAACTGCAATGCAGCACTCTGCCTGCCCTGCAGAAGAAAAACATTGCCCTCTGGGGCTAACCAGAAACCCCAAATGAGGATCAAACTGCACACCACTTGACTGTACCCCAATTATACAGGCTGCCCTGGGCACGAATGCCGCTTCTGATACAGCCTGAGCATGGACCTCCATACCCACACCCAGCCAGCTGGCCACACACTGAGCACATCGGACAGTCCTTGGCCTTATTTTGTCATATCTTCCCAACCTCGGTTTTCAGGCTTCAGAACCTAGACCTTATTTCCAATCACTGCCCAAGGGTGAATGAGATGCATAAATCAGAACTAGTACAAACCCATGGCAAGAAACCTCGTGGTTGGCATGTTGTCCCATGTTCAGTGTAGGAGAGACCAGCGTGCCCCATGAGTCCCCGCTCATGCTCAAGTGCCAGAAGGGCATAAACACGCATTATGACCCTCAGCGTGAGTTCTGTCCTTAAGGAAGTCCTCTCAGGGGCTGGACCATTAGAAGGCATATTGGGCTTGCCATGCCCCTAGGCCCCAATTTTTAACCATAGTTCGGGTTGTTCATACACCCCTTCCCAGGGCTCTGCTCTGGAATTCCTCTTTTTGTGGGACACCTGAGGTAACAAAACTTAAAGAACTCCTCCCATATAACATATTGACCCAAAACAATTGGGATCGGGCCAAATCCACAGAGAGGAAGACTCGTACATTGCCCATGAGGTCTCCCCGACATTCCACGGCCATTGTTGACACAAAATCCAGAGACAAAAGCCTGAATAAGCACCTCACACTCGCTCTTTCTTCATATCCCAAAGAGTTCTCCTCACGGTCTGTAGATCGGGCCTCCCATACCTACGACCCGAAACCTATGCTGAGTTTGTGTTTTCAGACTTTTGTCCCCACAGTCCTGGCCCACACACCCTCCAGGCTGGGACCCCTGGAGCCACACATCAGGTCTGTGCCTGCCCACTCCATGGGAATTCTGCCCATTCCATTGTCCATAATCGTACACATTATGAGAAACCTCCAAAGTCCCCGAGGCCATCCCAATAGTGTAGGCTGCCCATACAAACAGGGGGTGTCTGACACCAGCTGAGCAACTACCTTCATTCATACCATAGACAGATATCACCAGAGAAGAAGATAGAATTGGACAGGCTTCTAGGCCCTATTCGGATCCATTCATTTGGTTTCCAGGTGTCTCTCCTAGAGGCCTGGAGTCCAATACCAGCAAATGGGGGTTTCCTGAGGCACCAATTAGAACAAATCTTGCCTCCACATGGGAAATTTGCTCTTTGGAGATGTCTCAAAATCTCCAGTTAGGAGAATCCTTCAGGGCCCAGGTGCCCCCTCCCCATTTCAAGGTATCCATGGACACAAACCCACATTAGGACCCAGCCACAGGAGATTCCATTGCAACTCAGCCCCCTTGGTTGCTCCCCCAGAGCCAGCAGATTGAACCTGTCTAGTCGCTAGGAGATAATTGGAATGCGAGGCGGGATGCCCAGGCATCCATTCTTAGAACGCTGCTCTGGCGTTGTTCCGTATGGGACATCCTGGAGCCATCCAACAGGTCTCAAATCTCCTGGAGAAGGAATCCTTGCATTTGAGAGCATCTCACAGCGCTCAACTTGGGAAAACCTCCATGGCTTTGTAATGCCCCACCCCTTTATCAAGGGGAAATCACGGACAGGATCTCCAACCTGAGCCAAAGTCTGATCCTCGCCCTGACTTCTGATGCACGGGATCTCGGTTCAACTCTGCAGAGTGTGCCTGCCTTGCCCTCGCCCTGAAACCTATGTCTAGCTTTTGTTCTCACACTTCCATCTTCACACTCCTGGCCCACAAGTCCTCAAGTTTGGCAATTCTGGACCCACAATGCAGCACTCTGCCTGCCAAACAGAAGAAAAATGTTGCCCTATGTAGCTTCCCCGACACCCCAAATGAGGATAGACCTACACGGCACTCTACTGTACCCAAATTATATAGTCTAACCTGGGCACTAATACACTGTCTGACACAGCCTGAGCCCGGACTTCCTGTCCAACACCCAGACAGCTGACCACACACTGAGCACATTGGACCTGCCATGGCCTTAGGTCGTCATCTCTTCCTAACCTAGCTTTTCAGACTTCAGAACTTAGACCTTAACCCCAAACTCTGCCAAGGTGTGAATGTGATGCAGAAATCAGAACTCCTCCTTACCCATGGCAAGAAACCTTGTGCTTGGCATGTTGCCCATGTTCAGTGTAGGAGAAACCAGAGTTCACCATGAGGTCCCGCCCATGCTTGAGTGCTACCAGGGCATAAGCATGCATTGTGACCCTCAGCATGAGTCCTGTCCTCTAGTAAGTACTCTCAGTGGCTGGACCATTAGATGTCATAATGGGCTTGCCATGTCCCTAAGCCCCAGTTTTTAACCAGATTTGTGGTTGTCCGGTCACCCCACCCAAGGGATCTACTCTGGAATGCCTCTGTTGGTGGGATACCTGAGGTAAAAAAAAAAGCAAAACGGACTCCTCCCATCCCACAAAATGACCCCAAACTCTTGGAATTGGGCCAAATCCCCAGAGAGGAAGACTCATCCATGGCCCATGAGGCCACTAGGACATTCCACGGCCATCGGTGACACAAAATCCAGAGACAAAAGCCTGAGCAAGCACCTCACACTCCCTCTTTGTTCATATCCTGAAGAGTTCTCCTCATGGACTGTAGATCAGTCCTGCCATACCTACGACCCGAAACCTAAGCTGAGTTTGTGTTTTCAGACAACTGTCCCACTCACCCTATAGGCTCAGGCCCCTGGAGCCAAACCTGAGGACTGTACCTGCCCTCTCCAAGGGAATTTTGCCCATTCCACTGCCACAACCCTACAAATAGGATAAACCTCCAAAGTACCCGAGGCCATCCCAATAGTGCTGGCTGCCCAGGACAAACAGGGGCAATCTGAGCCCATCTGAGCACCTACCTGCACTCAGACCCACAGAGAGATGTCCCCAGAGGTAAATTGGAACAAAAAGGCTCCTAGGCCCTAATCGGATCCTTTGGTTTGGTTTCCAGGCATCTCTTCTCAGAGGCCTGGATTCCAATACCAGCATATGGCTCTTTTTTGAGGCACCCATCAGAACAAATCTCGTCTCCACATAGGAAACTTGCACGTTGGAGCTGTGTCAAAGCCTCTGGTTAGGAGAAACATTCAGGGCTCTGGTGCCCCTCCTCATTCCAAGGTCTCCATGGACACAAACCCACATTAGGACCCATCCGCAGAAGAGTCCATTTCAACTCAGCCCCCTCGGTTGCCCCCCCAGATCCAACAGATCTAACCGTCTTGTCACTAGGAGACAATTGGAATGAGAGGTGGCCTGCCCAGCCATCCATTGTTAAAGCCCTGCTCAGGATCATTTCGTATGGGAAGTCCTGGAGTCAACCAATAGGTCTCAATTGTCCTGCAGAAGAATCTTTGTGGTTTAGAGCATCTCACAAATCCCATCTTGGGAAAACCTCCATGGTCTCTTGATCCCCCTCCACCTTCATGAAGGGGACATCAGGGACAGAAACTGCAACCTGAGTGACCACCTGATCCTTGGTCTGACATCAGATGCACGAGATCTTGATTCAGCTCTGCAAAGTGTGCCTGCCATGCCCTCGCCCAGAAACCTAAGCATAATTTGTGTTCTCAGTTATCTGTCCTCACAGTCCTGGCCCACAAGCCCTCCAATTTGGCAATTCCAGAACTACAATGCAGCACTCTGCCTGCCCTCCAGAAGAAAAATATTGCCCTCTGGGGCTACCCAGAAACCCAAAATGAGGATCAACCTGCAGGACACTTGACTGTACCCCAATTACACAGGCTTCCCTGAGCACTAATGCCCTTTCTGACACAGCCTGAGGCTGGACCTCCCAACCCACACCCAGCCAGCTGGCCGCACAGTGAGCACATCAGACCCATCATGGCCTTAGGTCATCACCTCTTCCCAACCTCGGGTTTCATGCTTCAGAACATAGACCTTATATCCAATCACTGCCCAGGGTTGAAGATGGTGTAGAAATCAGAACTCCTTCCCCATGGCAAGAAACCTTGTGGTTGGCATGTTGTCCAACGTTCAGTGTAGTTGAAACCAGTTTGGCCCATGAGGCCCCGCCCATGCTTGAGGGCCTTGTTGGTCACAAACACGCATTGTGACCCTCAGCGTGAGCCCAGTCCGCAAGTAAAGGCCTCACAGTGGCTGGACCAAGAGACGGCATATTGTGAGTTCCATGCCCCTAGGCCCCAATTTTTAACCATAGTTCGGGTTGTCCATTCGCACCGCCCCAGGACTCTGCTTTGGAATCCCTCTTTTGGTGGGACACCTGATGTAACAAAACTGAAAGGACTCCCCCCATCCCACAGATTGACCCAAAACAATTGGGATTGGTTCAAATCCACAGAGAGGAAGACTCATCCATGGCCCTTGAGGCCTCCCCGACATTCCACAGCCATCATTGTCACAAAATCCAGAGACAAAAGCCTGAATAATTGCCTCACACTCACACTTTCTTCATATCCCAAAGAGTTCTCCTCATGGTCTATAGATCAGGACTGCCATACCTATGTCCCCAAACCTATGCCGAATTTGTGTTTTCAGACTTCTGTCCCCACAGTCCTGACCCACACCCCCTCCAGGCTGGGGCCCCTGGAGCCACACATCTAGTCTGTGCCTGCCCACTCCACAGGAATTCTGCCCATTCCATGGTCCACAATTGTGCAAATTAGGAGAAACCTCCAAAGACCCCGTGGCCATCCCAATAGTGTAGGCTGCCCAAGTCAAACAAGGGCGGACTGACACCAGCTAAGCATCTACCTCCACTCATACCTTAGATGGATGTCCCCAGCTAAGAAGATTTAACCGGACAGGCCCCTAGGCCCTAATTGAATCCATTGCTTTGGTTTCCAGGTATCTCTCCTCAGTGGCCTGGTTTCCAATATCAGCACATATGAGTTTCCTGAAGCTTGGTTGCTTGAGGGTCACGAGGGCAAAAACATGCATTGGGACCCTCAGCGTGTGGCCTGTGCTCAGTTATGGCCTTTCAGTGGATGGACCATGATATGGCATATTGGACTTGCCATCTCCCTAGCCCCAAGCTTTAACCAGACGTCGGGTTGTCCAGTCAGCCGAAATCAAGGCTCTGCTCTGGATTCCCTCTTTTTGTGGGAAACCTGAGGTAACAAAACAGAAATGACTCATTGATCCCACAGATTGACCCAAAACTCTTGGGAACAGGCCAAATCCACAGAGAGGAAGACTTGTCCATGGCCCATGAGGCCTCCTAGACATTCCACGGCCATCTTTGACACAAAATCCAGAGACAAAAGCCTGTGCAAGCTCCTCGCACTCGCCATTTGTTCATATCCAGAAGAGCTCTCCTCAAGGTTTGTAGATCGGGCCTGCCATACCTATGTCCCCAAACCTATGCCGAGTTTGTGTTTTCAGACTTCTGTCCCCACAGCCCTGACCCACACACCCTACATGCTTGGGCCCTTGGAGCCAAACCTCAAAACTGTGCCTTCCCTTTCATAGGAATTCTGCCAATTCCATTAGCCACAACCTTGCAAATTAAGAGAAACCCCCAAAGTCACCGAGGCAATCCCAATAGTGTAGGCCAGCCAGGACAAACAGGGGCGATCGGACAACAGCTGATCATCTACCTCCACTCAGACATGTAGACAGATGTCCACATAGAAGATTGAACCGGATAGGCCCATAGGGCCATCCCACTAATGTAAGCCACCCTGAACAAACAGGGACATTCTGACACAAGCTGAGCAACTACATCCATGCAGACACACAGACAGATGTCCTCAGAGACAGAAGATTGAACCGGACAGGCCCCTAGGCTTAATCTGAACTCTTGTTTCATTTCTAGGTGTCACTCCTCAGAGGCCTGGGTTCAAAGAACAGCATATGGGTCTTTCCTGAGGCACCAAACAGAACCTTTCTCATCTCCACATGGGGAGCTTTCTTATTGGAGCTGTATCAAACCCTTCAGGTAGACGAATACTGTAGGGCCCCTGAAACACCAGCACATTCTAAGGTCTCCATGGACACAAACCCACATTATGACCCATCTTCAGGAGAGTCCATTTTCACTCAGCCCCCTTGGTAGCTTGCCCCTGAGCCAGCAGATCAAATATGTCTTCTTGCAAATAGCCAATGGGAATGCGAGGTATGCTGTACAGTCATCCATCCTTCGAACTCTGCCCTTCAGTTCTTACGTATGAGACGTCATTTTAGCCATCCAAAAGGACTTGAGTGTCCTTCAGAAGGAAACCTTGTGGTTTGGAGCAACTCACAAACTCAGTGTGGGAAAACCGCCTTGGCCTCATGAAGCCCCTGCTTCATGAAGGGGCCATCACGGACACAAACTCAAGTATCATCCAACGTCTGATCATCACCTGAATCCAGATGCAGGAGATCCTGATTCAGCCTCTGCAGAGTGGGCCTGCCATGCCCTTGGCCCCAAACCTCACCCTAGCTTGTGTTTTCAGACTTGTGTCCTCATACTCCTTGCCCACAAGCCCTTCCAATTGGGAATTCTGGGGCCACAACGAATCACTCTACGTGACCCCCAGAAGAAAATCATTGTCTATACCGTTGCCCAGTAACCCCAAATGAGGATCAAACTGCTTGGCCCTTGACAACACCCCAATTGCATAGTCTACCCTAGGCACTAATGCTCTGTCTTACATAGCCTGAGCTCAGACCTTCCAACAGACACCGAGACAGCTGGCTGCACACCCACCACATTGGAACCGCCACGTTATTAGGCCATCATTCCTTCCCAACCTGGATTTTCAGGCATCAGAACCTAGACCTTATCTCCAATCCCTGCACAGGGAGAACCTGATGCACAAGTCCGAACTCCTCTTTCCCCATGGCAAGAAACCTTGGTTTTGGCAGAGTCAAACCTTCAGTATAAAAGAAACCTGCATGGCCCATGAGGCCATGCCCATGCTTGAGGGTCGCCTTGGGCACAAACACGCATTGTGACCCTCAGCGTGAGTCCCTTATTCAAGTAACGCCTCTCAGTGGCTGGACCAAGAGCCCGCATTTGGGGCTTGCCATATGTATATGCACCCATGCCTAACCAGATGGCGGGTATTCCAGTAGTCAGTATCCACTGCTTCGCTCTAGAATCCCTCTACTGGGGGGACACCTGTAGCAGAAAACTGTACTCTTCCCTTCCCACAGAATGACCCCAATCTCTTGGGAGCTTGGCCCATCCCCAGAGAGGGAGACTCTTCCACGGCCCATGAGGCAACCCCTACATTAAACAGTCACTATGGACACAACACCCAGAGACAAAAGCCTAAGTGACTACGTCCCACTTGCCCTCCTTTCATATGCAGAGGAGCTCCCCTCACGGACTGGAGATCAGGCCTGCCATAACCTTGGCCCCAAATCTGAACCAAGTTTTTGTTCTCACAACGCAGAGTAATAAGCACTATACGATCACGGCAAGTTTCTGTTTTCAGACATTAGTACCCACAGCCCTGGCAAACAGCCTCCAGGCTGGGTCCTCTGGAGCCATTCCACAGGACTGTCCTCCTCTCGCCTAGGAAACTGTGCCCATTCTGTTGAACACAACCCTACAGAATAGGAGAAACCTCAAGGTCCCCAAGGACATCCCACTACTGTAAGCTGCCCTGTACAAACAGGGGCATTCTGACACAAGCTGAGCAACTACCTCCACGCAGGCATGCAGAACAATGTCCACAAAGACAGAAGATTGAACCGGAAAGGCCGCTAGGCCCTAATTTGAACTCTTGCTTTGGTTTCCAGGTGTCACTCCTCAGAGGCCTGGGTTGGAAGACCAGCATATAGGGCTTTCCTGAGGCACCAAACAGAACACCTCTTGTCTCCACATGGGAAGCTTCCTTGTCAAACCCTTCGGGTTGCAGAATTCTGCAGAGTCCCTGAGCCACCACCACATTCCAAGGTCTCCATGGCATCAACCCACATTATGACCCATCCTCTAGAGAGTCCATTTCAACTCAGCCATTTGGGTAGCACGCCCAAGAGCCCGCAGATTGAGCCTGCCTTTTCCAGACCAAACAGTGGGATTGTGAGGTTGTGTTTCCAGGCATCCATGCTTAGACCCATGCTTTCGAGTCTTTCCGTATGTCTATGCAACTGGGGTATTGCCGAGGGTGGAACCATCCAATAGAACTCGACTGTCCTGCAGAAGGAAACCTTGAGGTTTGGAGGAGCTCACAACTCCCATTGTTGGGAAAGCTCCAGGGCTTCCTGGAGCCCCCACCCCCTTCAGGAAGGGGCCATCATGGACACAAACTCTAGCCTGAGGCAACGTCTCATACTGCCATGACGTCAGATGCAGGAGATCTCAATTCAGTCTCTGCAGAGTGAGCCTGACGTGCCCTTGGCCCCAAACCTCACCCTACCTTGTGTTTTCAGACTTCTGTCCTCACACTCCTGGCCCACATGTCCTCCCAATTGGGAATTCTGGGGCCATAATGAAGCACTCTGCCTGCCCACAGAAGAAAAACATTGTCTATGGCATTGCCCAGAAACCCCAAATGAAAATCAACTTGCTCACCCTCGGCAATACCCCAATTGCATAGGCTACCATAAGCACTAATGTTCTGTCTTCCATAACCTGAGCCCAGACCTTCCAACAGACACCAAGACAGCTGGCCTCACACCAAGTACATCAGACCCGCAACGGTCTTGGGCCATTCATCCCTTCCCATTGACCTGTGTGTCTTCCTGAAGGTATGTTCTGAGGCTATGTCAGACTGTCCATTTTTTCCAGAGCAGCCTTTGAATTTGGGGTGGCCTTGCAGGTTTCTCCTTATCTGGTGGATTTGGGAAACAGAGATGGACTGAGATTCCTCTGAAGAGCAGGCCCAGTGATGTGGTGTAGTCCTGGAGGCCCCATCCTGGAGGGCATATGGGTCAGGACTTTGGGT
This sequence comes from Neogale vison, assembly GCF_020171115.1. NCBI lineage: Eukaryota > Metazoa > Chordata > Mammalia > Carnivora > Mustelidae > Neogale > Neogale vison. The sequence continues at coordinate 79,806,397 of NC_058095.1, forward strand.
CTAAAGTTTTCAGACTCAAACTCGGGTAAGAGATAGGGGCGACGTGATGGCAGACCCGATCTGCAGACCCTGAGGGCAGCTGCTTGGGATTTGAAATTCGGACATCTGGGAGGCAGGAGAACAGGGTTTTCTGTCTGATTTGTTTGTCTAAGATGGCCACGAAATGGAGGGGTGGCCTCATGGGTCCATGTGAAATTCTACCTCTCTGGGAATTCTGCCCAGCACCCAAGAGTTTGGTGTCTTTCTGGGGGATTGGGGGAACGTGGTTTTCTGTGTCAGGGGTCCAGTCCAAACAGGCATTCCAGAGATGGGTTCTGGGTCTGGGAGCCTGGATCACCCCAACAAGTCTTAGGATTTGGGCCTAGGGGCACGACAGGCCCACTCTATGTTCCTCTGGAACAGCTCCCAAGGGGGCTTTTTGGAAATGTTTCTCAAGCTGAGGGTCACAATGCCTGTTTCTGCCCAGATGTCCATGCAGAGTGGGCATGGTCTCATGGGCCATGCACTTGGCTCCCACTCTGAGGGTTGGACAGCCATCTCAACATTTAGTTTTCTGGCCATGGGGAAGGAGGAGTACTCTTTTGTGCTTCAGGGTCCTCTATAGGCAGGAATTTGAACTAAGTCTGGGACAGGTACCTGAATACCCAGGTTGGTTCGATATGATGGCCTTGGGCCAAAGCTGGACCCACCTGCAGGATATGGGGCTCACTATCTGGGCGGCTGACTGGAGGTCGGGGATTGTGCTGTGTCAGACAGAGCATTTGTGCAGAGGTTGGCCTATCATATTGGGGTGCCGTTGAGGGCTGTGCAGGAGGATCCTCATGTGGGTTTCTGCAAAGACCCATAGGGCACTTTTTCTTTCTAGTGGGCAGGCAGAAGGCTGTGTTGTGGCTCCAGAATTCCCAATATGAAGGGCTTGCAGGCGTGTAGTGTGAGGACAGAAGTCTGCAAACACAAACCACAGATAAGCTCAGTGCCGAGAACATGGCCATTCCAATGTGCAGTGGTTGTTTCAAGATCCCCAGCACCTGAGTATTGGCGAAGGTCAGATGTCTGCTCAGGCCGGAGTTTGTATCAATGATGGTCAACGAATTGTGGGGTGGCCTCAAGAATTCTTGGAGGTTTTCCCAAGCAGGATCTTGTGAGCTGCTCCAAACAGCAAGGTGTCCTACTGAGGTACAGGGGAAGTCCGCTTAGAGGGCTCCAGGGTCCCCCATATAAATGATTTGATAGCAGAGCTGTCTGAATGGAGGCATGGGAAACCTTCCTTGCATTACCATTGCAGCCGAGGAACATGGCAGGCTTGATCTGCTGGTTTTGGTTCCAAGTTCCAAGTAATCTAAGTTGACGGATGTTCTCAGTCTAATGAGTCACAATGCTGCTTGGTGTCCAGGGAGACCTTAGAATGTGGTGGTGGGTCTGTGGCCATGCAGGATTCTCCTACCTGAGGGTTAGGCCCTGTTCCCAGGAGCCGGGTTTCCTTCTTGGGACAGGAGGGGTTCTCTTGTATGGCTCAGGGACCACATGTCAGATCATATGTTGAATTTCAAGAACAGGCCTCTGGACACAGAGGCCTAAATACCTAGATTAGGGTTCTGATGAGGTTGTAGGGGCATGTCACGTTCGACCTTCAGACTCAGGGCCTTTGACCTGCGTGTCTTCCTGGAGGTAGGTGCTGAGGCTGTGTCAGACTGAATTTTTTCCAGAGCGGCCTATGAAATTGGGGTGGGCTCAGGGGCCTTGCAGGTTTCTCCTAATCTGGAGGGTTTGGGCAACTGAGATGGCAGAGTTTGCTCCGGTGAGCAGGCCAGGTGAGGTAGTGTGGTTCTGGCGACTCCATCCTGGAGGGCATGTGTTTAAGGGCTCTGGGACCAAAGTCTTCAGACACAAAATTGGTTAAGAGTTAGGGGCCAGGTGATGGCAGGTCAGATCTGCAGACCCTGAGGGTAGCTCCTCGGGATTTGAAATTTGTCCGGCTGGGAGGCAGGAGCAAAGGCTTTTCTGTCTGGATTGTGTCTAGAATGGCCTCTGAATGGTGGGGTGTCCTCATGTGTCCATGGGATATTTTACCTCTCTGTGGATTCTGCTGGTACCCAAGAGTTTGGTGTCTTACTGGGGGAAGGGGAGACCGTGTTTTACCGTGTCAGGGTTCCTGTCAAAACCGGGATTCCAGAGATGAGTTCTGGGTCCTTGTGCCTGGATAACCCCACAAAGGCTTTGGATTTGGGCCTAGGGGCATGACAGGCCCAATCTGTGGGGCCATAGTCCAGCTCCCATGGTACTTGTTGGAAATGGGTCTCAGGGTGAGGGTCACAATGCCTGTTTGTGCCCAGCTGCCCATACTGAGTGGGCATTGTCTCTTGTTCCATGCACCTGGATCCCAATATGTTGGTTGGACCACAATCTCAAAATTTAGTTTTCCTGCCATGGGCAAAGAGGAGTGCTCTTTTGTGCTCAGGTTCCCCCATGCGCAATAATTTGAGCTTTGTTCTGGGACAGGTAGATGAATACTCAGGTTGGTTCGAGATGAAGGACTCAGGTCAAAGAAGGTCACACCTGCCGGATATGGGGCCCGATATCTGGGTGCCTGCCAGGAGGTCAGGGCACGGGCTGTGTCAGACAGAGCATTAGTGCACAGGATCACCTATGATATTGGGGTGCCATAGAGGGCCGTGCAGGTGGATCCTGATGTGGGGTTTCACTCAGACCCATAGGGCACTTCTTCTTTCTGGTGGGCAAGCAGAAGGCTGCATTGTGGCTCACAAATTACCAATATGGAGGGCTTGAAGGCAAGAAGTGTAAGAACAGAAGGCTGAAAACACAAGCTATGGTTAAGTGCCGAGCACATGTCCATTCCAGTGTGCATGGTTGTTTCGAGATCTCAGCACCTAAGTACAGGCGAGGGTCAGATGTCTGCTCACGATGGAGTTTGTATCTATGATGGCCAACAAAAGAAATGTCCACCACCTGAGTAAGGGTGGATGTCAGATATTTGCTCACACTGGAGTTTGCGTCTATGATGACTGAGAGATGAAGGGGTGGCATCAAGAGGCCGTGGAGGATTCTCCACGCTGATGCATGTGAGATGCTCCAAACAGCAAGGCTGCTTTTTCTATTGGACAGGTGGAGTCTGCTTTGTTTGCTCCAGGTTCCCCCATGTGAAAAGTATGGGTAGCAGAGCTCTTCCACATGGATACCTGGAAAGCACACCTCCATTGACCAATGCAGCTCAGGAACATGGCATTTTCTTTAGGGTGGCTCTGGGGCAAAGTACCAAGGCCTTGAGTTGACATGGAATCTCCTGCAGATGGGTCACAATGCTGTTTTGTTAACAGATAGATCTTAGAATGTTCTGGTGGCTAAGGTGCCATGCAGGATCCTCCTACCCTGGGGGTTTCACACAGGTCGAAGAGCATGGTTTTCTTCTGGGGACAGGAGATGTAGTGTTGTGTGGCTCAGGGACCACATGTTGTATCATAAGTTCATATTCAAGAACAGGCCTCTGAAGACAGATGCTTGACAACCTAATCTAGGGTTCCAATGAGGTCCCAGGGGCATGAGAGTTTCAATCTTCATACTCAGGACAGTTGACTTGGGTGTCTGCCTGGATGTAGGTGATCAAGGTGTTCCAGATTGTGCATTTGTGTCCAGAGTAGCCTCCAATATTGGGGTGCCCTCATGGGCATTGCATGTTTCCTCCTACTCTGGAGGGTTTGGGTAACTGTGAAAGGCACAATTTCCATGGGGATGGCAGGCACAGTCCTGTGATTTGGCTCCAGAGACCCCAATCTGGAAGGCATGTGAGCCATGATTTTGGGAGAGAAATCTGCACACACAAACTCGGGTTAGGGTTAGTGGCGAGGTTATTGCAGGGCAATGCATAGACCTGGAGGGCTACTCGTCAGGAACAATAATTGGAGTGACTCAAGGGCGGAAGCACAGGCTTTTTTATCTGAATTGTGTGTCCAGGATGGCCTTGGAATGCAGCTGTGGTCTCATGGGTCCATGGGAGATTTTACCTCTCTTAGGATCCTGGTGGCTCCCAATAGTTTGATGGCTTTTCGGGATGGGAAGAATGTTGTTTTCGATCTTAGGGTTGCCCCAAAACAGGGATTCCAGAGACAGGCTCTTGGTCTGGGCACGTGGAAAATCCCAACAAGGGTTAGGATTTGGGCCTATGGGCATACCAGGATGCAATGCGGGATACTGGTGGTGCAACTGAGAGGGCTTGTTTGAAAGCATGCTCAGGCTGAGCGTCACAATTCCTGTTTGTGCCCAGAGCGGCCCTCAGAGTGGGCGTGGTCCCACTGCCCATGTGCTGGCTCCCACCCTAACAGATGGACACCCATTCCAATGGCCAGGTTTCTAGCCATGGGGAAGGAAAAATTCTCTATTGTGCTTCAGGTTCCCCCATTGGCAGGGATTCCAGCAAAGGTCTGGGGACAGATGCCTGAATACCAAGGATGCATAGAGATGACAGATTTGGGCCATGGCCGTTCTCACATGCTGGATAAGTGTCCCACTTTCTGTATGGCTGACTCGAGGTCTTGGCTCAGGCTCTGTCACAACACTAGTGGCCAGAGAAGCCTATCAATCGGGGTTCTCTCGAGGGCCGAGCATATTGGTCCTCATGTGGGGTTTCTGTGCAGACTCACGAAGCACTTCATTCTATGGGGCAGGCAAAATGCTGTGTGGTGGCTCCAGAATTTCCTATCAAGGGGGCTTGGGGACAATTAGGGTGAGAATGCAATTATAAACACCAGCTATGCTTAAATTAAGTAACAAGCGGAAGTCAGTTCCAATGTGAAGCAGCTTATAAGAGATATCCAGCACCTGAGTAAGGGGAGATGTCAGATGTTTGCTCACAGTGGAGCTTGTGTCTAGGTTGACCGACAAATGGAGGGGTGGCTTCAAGAGGCCATGCAGGATTACCCACGCTTAGGATTGTAAGATGCTCCATACAACAAAGTTTCCTTCTAATGGACAGGAGGAGTCTGGTTTGTTTCCTCTAGGGTCCCCCATGTGGAAAGTTTGGATAGCAGAGCCCTCCCGCATGGGTGACTGGAAAGCACACGTCCAATGACCATTGCAGCTGAGGAACATGACAGGTTCATTTTGGTGGATCTGGGGCCAAGTACCAAGGCCTTGAGTTGACTTGGAATCTCTTGCAGAGGTGTCCCAATACTGGTTTGTAACAAGGGAGGTCTTATGATGTTCTGGTAGCTAACGGGCCATGAAGGATTTTCCTACCCTGAGGGTTTGGCACAGGTCGATGTGCACAGTTTCCTTCTTGGCAGAAGAGATGTTCTGTTTTGTGGCTCAGGGTACATATGTTGTATTCTAACTTGGTATTCAACAACAGGCCTCTGAGGAGAGATGCTTGAAACCTAATCTGGGGTTCCAATGATGTCCTAGGTGCACGTCAGGTTCAATTTTCTGACTAAGGACCATTGACATGGGTGTCTGTCTGGATGTAGGTGATCAGGGTATTTCAGACTGTGAATTTGCATCCAGAGCCACTTCCAATATTGGGGTGGGCTCAGGGTCCTTCCAGGTTACTCCTAATTTGACGCTTTGGGCAATTGTGATGGGCACAGTTTCCTTGGGGATGGCAGACCCATTCCTGTGGGAAGGCTCCAGAGACTCCATCCTGGAGGTCATGAGAGCCATGGATTTGGGAGGGAAGTCTGCAAACACAAATTTGTGTGAGGGAAAGTGGCGAGGTGATCGCAGGTCCAATGCATAGACCTAGATGGCAGCATGTCAGGAAATGTAATTAGGGTGACTGGAAGCTGGTAGCACAGGTTTTTCTATCTGCATTGTGTGTCCAGGATGGGCTCGGAATGTAGGTGTGGTCTCACGGTTCAATGGGAGACTTTTCCTCTCTAAGGATCCTGGTGGTTCCCATAGTTTGGTGGCTTTTTCGGAGGAGAAAAGAGTGCTCCTTTCCATCTTAGGGGTGCCCCAAAATACAGAAGAGTGCTGTTTTCCAACTTAGGGGTACCCCAAAACAGGGATTCCAGAGACGGTCTCTGGGTCTGGGTGCCTGGAAAATCCCACCAAGTGTTAGGATTTGGGCCTAGGGGGTTTCCAGGCCTGCAATGTAGGATCCTAGTGGTGTAACTTAGAGGGCTTGTTTGAAAGCATGTTCAGGCTGATGGTGACCATGTCTGTTTGTGCCCAGGGGGGCCCTCAGGAGAGGGTGTGGTCTCATTGGCCATAGAGCTGCCTCCCACTTTGAGAGTTGGACATACATAACAACAGCCAGGCTTCCTGCCATGGAAAGAGGAGTTCTCTATTGTTCTTCAGGTACCCCCATTGGCAGGGTTTCCAGCAAAGTTCTGGGAAAAAGTGCCTGAATACCAAGGATCTGTAGAGATGACGGACTTGGGTCATGGCAGTCTCACATGCCAGTAATGGGGCCCGCTCTCTTGGTGGCTGACACTATGTCGGAGCTCATGCTCTGTCAGACACAGCACTAGTGGCCAGGACAGTCTATAAATCGGGGTTCCCTTGAGGGCCGTGCATATTTATTCTCATGTGGGGTTTCTGGGAAGACTCACCAGGCACCTCTTCTTTCTACAGATAAGTTAGAATGCTGCATTGTGGCTCCAGAATTCCCTATCATGAGGGCTTGGGGACTAGTAGGTTGACAATGGATTTGTAAACACAAGCTATGGTTCAATTCAGTCCCAAGTAGAAAGCAGTTCCAATGTGCAGTGGCTTATTCAAGATATCCAGCAGCCTTGTAAGGGCAGATGTCAGATCTTTGCTCACACTGAATTTGTGTTTATGATGACCGACAAATGGAGGGTGGCACCAAGAGGCCGTGGAGGATTTCCCACGCCAAAGTTTGTGAGATGCTCCGGACAGAAAGGTTTCCTTCTACAGGACATTTGGAGTCTGGTTTGTTTGCTCCAGGGTGAACCATGTGGAAAGTATGGGTAGCAGAGCCCTCCCATTTGGGTGCCTGGAATGCACAACTCCATTGACATTTGCAGCTTAGGAACGTGGCAGGTTCATTCTGGTGACTCTGGGACGAAGTACCCAGGCCTTGAGTTGACAGGAATCTCTTGCAGTTTGGTCACAATGCTGGTTTGTTATGAGGGAGATCTTAGAGTGTGCTGGTAGCTAATGTGCCATGCAGGATTCTTGTACACGGAGGGTTTGGCACAGGTCAAAGAGCACAGTTTCCTTCCTGGGACAGGAGATGTTCTGTTGTGTGGCCCAGGGACAACGTGATGTATCCTATCTTGGCATTCCAGAATAGGCCCCTGAGCACAGATGCCTAAAATCCGAACCTAGGGTTCCAATACAGTCCTAGGGGCATGTCACGTTCAATCTTCTGACTCAGGACCATTGGCTTAGCTGTCTGCCTGGATGTAGGTGATCAGGTTGTTTCAGACTGTGCATTTGTGTCCAGATTGGCGCCATTATTGGAGCTGGCTAAGGGGCTTTGCAGTTTTCACCAAATCTGGAAGGTTTGAGCAACTGTGATGGACACAGTTTCCTTGGCGATAGCAGCACAGTCCTGTAATGTGACTCCAGAGACCCCATCCTGTTGGGCATGTGATCCATGGTTTTTGGAGAGAAATCTGCAAACACAAATTCAGTTTATGGTTAGTGGTGTTATGGTCGCAGGCCTAATGTGTAGACTTGGAGGGCAGCTCGTCAGGAACTGAAATTGAGGTGAAGGGAAGGTGGTAGCACAGACTTTTCTGTCAGGATTGTGTGTCCAGGATGGCCTCAGATTCAGGTGTGTTTTCATGGGTCCATTGGACACTTTTCCTCTCTAAGGATCCTGGCAGCTCCCCATAATTTGATGGCATTTTCGGGGAAGGGAAGAATGCACTTTTCCATCTTAGGAGTGCCCCAAAACAGGATTCCAGAGATGGGCTCTGGGTCTGGGCCCCTGGAAAAGTCCACCAAGTGTTAGGATTTGGGCCTAGGGGCATAACAGAACTGCAATGCAGAATCCTGGTGGTGTAACTGAGAGGGCTCGTTTGAAAGCATGAAGGAGGGCCTGGTGAATCTGCCCAGAAACTCCCCATGAAGATCAGTCTACTTGGCCCTCAAGGGTACCCGGGTTTATACTTTGCCCTGGCTACTAGTGTTGTGTCTGACAGTGCCTAAGCCCTTACTTCGTGTCAGCAAACCACAGTTCGGGGTCCATATCCAGCATGTGTGACCAGCCAGGGCCCATGGCCATCATCTCTACCCATCCTTGGTATTCATGCAACTGCCCAAGACCTTTGCTGAAACCCCTACCAATGCGGGAACCTGAAGCACCATAGAGAACTCGCTCCATATGACAGGAGTCCTGACTGCTGAAATAGGTGTCAAACCCTCAGAATGCGAACAAGCTGCATGGCCAGGAGGACAATGTCCATTCCTGAGGGTCGCCCTGAACACAAGCAGGCATTGTGACCCTCAGTATGAGCATGTTTTCAAACAAAAACTCTCAGTTGCAACTCCAGGATCCAGCATTGCATGACTGGTACGCACCTTGGCCCAAATACTAATTCTGGGTGGGATTTTTCATGCTCCTATCCCAGAGTCCGTCACAGGAATCCCTGTTTTGGGGCACCCCTAAGATGGAAAACAGCACTCTTTGCTTCCTTTAGAAAGTAATCAAACTATTGAGAGCCGCCAGGATCCTTCAGAGAAAAAAATCTCCCATGGATGCATGAAACAACACCTGAATTCTGAGGCCATCGTGGATACAAAATCCAGGTACAATACCCTGTGCTACTGCCTTGAGTCACCTGATTTACCATTCCTGACATGCTGCACTCCAGGTCTATGCATTGGGCCTGCGATCACCTCACCACTAACCCTAACCCTAACCTGAGTTTATGTTTGCACACTTCTCTCCCCAAACCATGGCTCACATGGCCTTCAGGATGGGGTCTCTGGAGTCACACCACATGACTGTGCCTGTCATCCCCAAGAAAACTGTGCCCGTCACAGTTACCCAAATCCTCCAGATTAGGATAAACCTACAAGGCCCCTGAGGCTACCCCAATATTGGAGGCCACTCTGTACACAATTGCGCAGTCTAAAACATCCTGATCATCACCATCCAGGCAGACACCCAAGTCAATGGTCCTTAGTCAGATGATTGTACCTGACATGCAGTTAGGACCTCATTGGAAGCCTAGATTAGCTTTTCAGGCATCTGTCCACAGAGGCCTCTTCTGGAATACCAACTTATGATACAACATATGGTCCCTGAGCCCACAACAGAACATCTCCTGTCCCCAGATGAAAGCCATGCTCAGGACCTTTGTCAAACCCTCAGGGTATATGAATCCTGCACAGCCCCTTAGCCACCAGAACATTCTAAGTTCTCCCTGGTAAAAACCAGCATTTTGACACATCTTCATGAGACTCTATGTCAACTCATGGCCTTTGTACTTAGACCCATAGCCACAAGAACGAACCTGCCATGGTCCTCAGATGCAATGGCCAATGCAGGTGTGCTTTCCAGGCATCCATGCCAAAGAGTTCTGCTATCCAGACTTTCCACATGGGGGAACCTCGAGCAAACAAACCAGACTCCACCTGTCAAGTAGAAGCACACCTTACTGTTTGGAGCATCTCACAAGCCTCAGCGGGGGAAATCCTTCATGTTCTCTTGACGCCATCCCTCCATTTGTTGGTCATCATAGACACAAACCCCAGCATGAGCAAACATCTGACATCCGCCCTTACTCAGGTCCTGGATATCTCAAATAAGGCGCTGTGAATTGGAAGGGACTTCCGCTTGGCCCTGAATTGAACCGTAGCTTGTGTTTAAAATGCCATCCTCACCCTACTGGTCCACAAGCCCTCTTAATAGGGAATTCTGGAGCCACAATGCAACATTCTGCCTTACGCATAGAATGCAGAAGGTCCTGGTGAATCTGGCCCAAAAACTCTGCATGAGGATAGATCTGCTCAGCCCTTGAGGGAACCCTGTTTTATATGCTGTTTTGGTCACTACTGCTATGTGACAGAGCCTGAGCCCTGACCTTGTGTCAGCTACCCAGGAGGCAGGGCCCATATCCAGCAAGTGAGACCGGCCATGGACCAGGGCCATCATCTCTACCAAACCTTGGTATTCAGGCATCTGTCCCCAGACCTTTTGTGGAATCTCTACCAATGGGAGAAACTAAAGCACAATAGAGAACTCCTCCTTCCCCATGGCAGGATTCCTGGAAGCTGGGATGAGTTTCCAACCCTCAGAGTGGGAGCCAGCTGCATGTCCAATGAGACCACGCCCACTCCAGAGAGCTTCCCTGGGCACAAGAAGGCATTGTGACTCTCCGCCTGAGCATGCTTTCAAACAAACGCTCTCAGTTGCACCTCCAGGACCTGCATTGCAGGCCTGGTAGGCCCCTAGGCCCAAATCTTAAATCTTGGTGGGATTTTCCAGGTGCCCATACCAAGATCCCGACTCCAGAATCCCTATTTTGGGGCACCCCTATCATGGAAAACAGCATTCTTCCCTTCCTCGGTTAAGGCACCAAACTATTGGGAGCCGCCAGGATCACTAAAGAGGAATAATCTCCCATGGACCCATGAGACCACACTTGCATTCCGAGGCCTTCCTGGACACATTATATAGACACAAAAGCCTGTGCTTCTGCCTTCGAATCATTCGATTTAAAGTTCCAGACAAACTGCCCTCCAGGCTTACACAATGGGCCTGCGATCACCTTGTGATCGAATTTGTGTTTGAAGACTTCCCTCCCAAAACCATGGCTCACATGCCCTCTAGGATGGGGTCTCTGGAGCCACACCACAGGAGAGTGCCTGCCATTCCAAAGGAAAAAGTCTCCATCATATTTGCCCAATAATCTCCAGATTAGGATAAACCTGCAAGGCCCCTGAGCCCAGCCCAATACTGGAGGCCACTCTGTATGCAAATTCCCAGTCTGAAACACCCTGGTCACCTCCTTCCAGGCAGACACTGAGTCAAAGGTCCGGAGTCAGAAGATTGAGCCTGGCATGTCCCTAGGACCTCATTGGAACCCTAGATTAGGTTTTCAGGGATCTGGCCTAAGAGACCTGTTCTGGAATACCAAAATGATACAACATATGGTCCCTGAGCCCCACAATAGAACATCTCCCGACCCCAGACGGAATACGAGCTCTTGGACCTGTGTCAAACCCTCAAGGTACATGAATTCTGCATGGCCCATTAGCCACCGTGTTTCTAAGATCTCCCTGGTAACAAAACAGCATTGTTACCCATGTTCATGAGATTACATGTCAAAATAAGTCCTTGGTACCTCGCCCCAGAGCCACCATAATGAACCTACCATGTTCCTAAGTTGCAATGGTCAGTGGAGGTGTAGTTTCCAGGCATCCTAAAGGGAGTGATCTGCTACACAAACTTTCCACATGGGGGACCCTGGAGACAACAAACAAGAATGCCCCTGTCCTGTAGAAGGAAACCTTCTGTTTGGAGCATCTCACAAGTCCCAGCGTGGAAATCCTCCATGGCCTGTTGACGCCAGCCCTCAATTTGTGGGTAATCATAGACACAAACTCCAGCATGAGCAAGCATCTGACATCTGCCCTTACTCAGGTGCTGGATATTTGGAACAGCAGCTTTACACTGGAACTGCCTTTTGCTTCACACTGAATTTAACCATAGCTTTGTATTACTATTCCATCCTCACCCTACTGGACCACAATATCTTTTCAGAGGGAATTCTGGAGCCACAAGGCAGTATTCTGCCTTCCACATAGAAAGAAGAAGGACCTGTTGAGTCTGCACAGAAACTGCACATGAGGATCAATCTACTCAGCCCATGAGGCACCCCGATTAATAGTTTTCCCTGGCCACTAGTGCTGAGTCTGACAGAGCCTGAGCCCCGACTTCGTGTCAGCCACCCAGAGTGTGGGGCCCTTATCCAGCATGTGAAACTGGCCATGGCTGATGTCCATCATCTCTACCCATCCTTGGTATTCAGGCAACTATCCCAGACCTTTACTGGAATCCCTACCAATGGGAGAACCTGAAGCACAATAGAGAACTCCTCTTTCCCCATGGAAGGAAGCCTGGCTGCTGCGATGGGTGCCCAACCCTCAGAATGGGAACCAGCTGCATGAGACAACACCAATGAGACCACGCCCACTCCTGAGGGCCACCGTGGCAAAAGCAGGCATTGTGTCACTCAGCCTGAGCATGCTTTCAAACAAGCCCTCTCAGTTGCACCTTCAGGATTCCGCATTGCAGGCCTGGTATGCTTCTAGGACCAAATAGTAAATATTGGTGGGATATCCATGCCACCATACCCAGAGCCCTTCTCTGGAATCTCTGTTTTGGAGCACCCCTATGATGGATAGCAGCACTCTTCCTTTCCCCGAGAAAAGTTCCAAACTATTGGGAGCCACCGGATGCTTATAGAAGAAAAATCTCCCATTGTCCCATGAGACCACACCTGCATTCCGAGGCCATCCTGGACACACAATCCAGAGAAAAAAGCCTGTGCTACCACCTTTGAGTCACCTGATTTACAGTTCCAGTCGAGCTGCCCTACAGACCTATGCACTGGGCCAGTGATCACCTCACCATTAACCCTAACACAAGTTTGAGTTAGACTTCTCTCCCAAAAGCATGGTTCATATGCCCTCCAGGATGGGGTCTCGGAGCCACACCACAGGAAAGTTTCTGCCATCCCCAAGGAAAAGGTATCTGTCACAGTTGCCCAAACCCTCCAGATTAGGAGAAACCTGCAAGGCCCCTGAGCCCATCCCAATACTGGAGGCCCCTCTGGACGCAAAAACACCTTGATCACCTTCATCTAGACAGACACCCATGTCAATGATCCTGAGTCAGATTATTGAACCTGACATGCTCCTAGGAGCTCATTGGAAGCCTAGATTAGCTTTCTAGGCATTTAGCCTCAGAGGCCTATTCTGTAATACCAATATGATACAGCATATGGCCCTTGAGCCCCACAATAGAATATTTCCTGTCCCCAGACGGATCCCTGTTCTTCGACTTGTGTCAGCCCTCAGGGTATATGAATTCTGCAGACCCCCTTAACCACCAGCACATTCTAAGATCTCCCTGGTAACAAACAAGTATTGTAACCCATCTTCATGATTCCATGTCACATCAGGTCCTTGGTAATTTGCCCCAGAGCCAGCAGAATGAACCTGCAATGTTCCTAAGCTGCAATGGTCAGTGGAGGTGTGCTTTAAAGGCATCCATGTGGGAGTGCTCTGCTCCCCAGCCTTTCCACATGTGGGACCCTGGAGCAAACAAATCAGACTGCCACTGACCGGTAGAAGGGAACCTTCTGTTTGGAGCATCTCAGAAGCACCAGCGTGAGAAATCCTCCATGGCCTCTTGTCACAACCCCTCCTATTGTCGATCATCATAGACACAAACTCCAGCATGAGCAAACATCTGATATCCACCCTTATTTAGGTTCTGGATATTCGTTTCCACCGCTGCACACTGGAACTGTGTTTCACTTGATACAGAATTTAACCATAGATTGGGTTTAGAATTCCATCCTTAGCCTCCTGGTCCACAAGGCCTCTTGAGAAGGAATTTGGGAGCCACAAAGCAACATTCTGCATTCCCAATAGAAAGAAATAGGGCCTGGTGAATCTGCCCAGAAACTCCACATGAGGATCAATCTACTTGGCACTCGATGGAACCTTGATTTATAGGTTGTCCTGGGCACTAGTTGTGTGTCTGACAGAGCCTGAGCCAAGACCTAGATTCAGCCACCCAGAGATCTCAGCCCATATCCAGCATGTGAGATAGGCCAGGGACCAAGTCCATCACCTCTACCCATCCTTGGTATTCAGGCATCTGTCTGCAGACCTTTGCTAGAATCCCTGTCAATGGGGGAACATGAAGCACAATAGAGAACTCCTCTTTCCCCATGGCAGGAACCTGGCTGTTGATATGGGTGTTCAAACCTCAAAGTGGGAGCCAGCTGCATGGCCAAGGAGACAACACCCACTCATGAGGGCTGCCCTGGGCACAAGCAGCCATTGTGATCCTCAGCTTGAGCATGGCTTCAAACAAACGCTCTCAGTTACACCTCCAGGATCCCACATGCAGTCCTGGTAAGCCACTAGGCCCAAATCCTAACACTTGGTGGGATATCCAGGAGCCCAGACCCAGAGCCCGTCTATGCAATCTGTACTTTGGGGCACCCCTTACATGGAAAACAGCACTCTTCCCTTCCCCGAGAAAGCTACCAACTATTGGGAGTCCCAGGATCCTTAGAGAGGAAAAATTTCCCAGAACCCATGAGGCCACACCTGCATTCTGAGGCCATCCTGGACACACAATCCAGAGAGAAAAGCCTGTGCCACCGCCTTTGATTCACCTGATTAATAGTTCCTGATGAGCTGCCCTCCACGTCTATGCACTGTCCCTGCGATCACCTTGCCACTAACCCTAACCCAAGTTTGTGTTTGCAGACTTCCCTCCCAAAACCATGGCTCACATGCCCTCCAGCTTGTGGTATCGGAACCACACCACGGGAGTGTGCCTGTATTCCCCAAGGAAACTGTGCCTGTCACTATTGCACAAACCCTCTAGATTAGGAGAAACCTGTGAGGCCCCTGAGCCTACCCCAATATTGGAGGCCACTCTGGATCCAAATGCGCAGTCTGACACACTCTATCACCTACATCCAGGCTGATAGCCAAGTTGATGGTCCTGAGACAGAAGACTGAACCTGACATACCCCTAGGATTCATTGGAACACTAGATTATGTTTTCAGGTATCTGTACTCAGAGGGCTGTTCTGAATATCAACTTATGATACAACATGTTCCCTGAGCCACACAACAGAACATCTCCTGTCCCCAGAAGGAAGCCTTGCTCTTGGACCTGTGTCAAACACGCTGGGTAGATGAATCCTGCAAGGCCCCTTGGAAACCAGCACATTCTATGATCTCCCTGACAACAAACCAGCATTGTGACCCATCTTCATGAGACTCCATGACAACTTAAGGCCTTGGTACTTCGCCCCAGAGCCACCAGAACGAAACTGCCATGTTCTTCAGCTGCCATGGTCAATGTAGGTGTACTTTCCAGGCATCCAGCAGGAGTGCTCTGGTACCAACTTAACACATGGCGAACCCTGGAGAAAACAAACCAGACTCCCCTGTACGGTAAAGGAAACCTTGCTGTATGGAGTATCTCACAAGCCCGAGTATGGGTAATCCTCCATGGCCTCTTGAGGCCACCCATCCATTTGTTGGCCATCATAGACACAAACTCCAGCGTGAGCAATCAACTGACATTCGCTCTTACTCAAGTGCTGGATATTTGAATCAGCTGCTACACACTGGAATTGCCTTTTGCTTGGCACTGAATATAAAAGTAGCTTGGGTTTACAATTCCATCCTCACCCTACTGTTCAGTAAGCCCTCTTGATAGGGAATTATGAAGGCACAACACAGCTTTCTACCTTCCCTATAGTAAGAAAAAGGGCATGGTGAGACGGCCCAGAAACCCTACATAAGGATAAATCTACTCGACCCTCGAGGGAACTCTGATTTATAGGTTGCCCTGGCCACTATTGCTGTGTCTGACAGAACCACATCTCCGACCTCATGTCAGTACCCAGATGGCGGGCTCCATCTCCAGATTGTGAGACCGGCTATGGCCCAGGGCTGTCATCTCTTCCCATTCTTGGTTAAGGCATCTGTCCCCAGACTTTTGCTGGAATCCCTGCCAATGGGGGAACCTTAAGCACAATAGATAAATCCTCCTTCCCCGTGGCAGGAATCCTGGCTGTTGGGATAGCTGTCCAATCCTCAGAGTGGTATGTAGCTGAATGGCCAAGGAGACACTGCCCACTCATAAGGGCCGCCCTGGACACAAGCAGGCATTGTGACCCCCAACTTGAGCATACTTTCAAACAAATGCTCACAGTTGCATCTCCAGGATCCAGCATTGCAGGCCTGGTATGCCCCTGAGCCAAATTTAACCCCTGCTGGGATTTTCCAGGGGCCCAGAACCACAGCCCGTCTCTGGAATCCCTGTTTTGGTGCACCCTTAAGATGGAAAATAGCACTCTTCCCTTTGCTGAGAAAACCACCATAGTATAGGGAGCAGCCAGGATTCTTGAGAGGAAAAATCTCCCATGGATCCATGAGACCACACCTGCATTCCGAGACCTTCCTGGACACTCAAGTCAGTTACGAAAACCTGTGCTACCGCCTTCGAGGCACCTGATTTACAGTTCCTGAAGAACAGTAAATAGACCCTCCAGGTCTATGCATTGGGCCTGTGATCACCTCGCCGTTAACCTTGACCCGAGTTTGTGTTTGCAGACTTTTCTACCAAAACCATGCCTCATATGTCTCCTCCAGGATGAGGTCTCTGGAGCCACACCAGAGGGCTGTGTCTGCCATCCCCAAGAAAAATGTGTCCGTCACAGTTGCCCAAACCCTCGAGATAAGGAGAAACCTGCAAGACCTCTGAGCCCACCCTAATATTGGAGGCCGCTCTGAACACAAATGTGCAGTCTGAAACACACTGATTACCTGAATCCAGGCAGACAACCAAGTCAATGGTCCTGAGTCGGAAGATTGAACCGGACATGCCACTAGGACCTCATTGTAAACCTAGATTAGGTTTTCAGGCATCTGTAATCAGAGTCCTGTTCTTGAGTACCAACTTATTATACAACATATGGTCCCTGAGCCCCAAAACAGAACATCTCCTTTCCCCAGATGGAAGTCGTGCTCTTGGACCTGTGTCAAACCCACAGGGTAGATGAATCCTACTCAGCCCGTAGCCACCAGCAGATTCTAAGATCTCTCTGGCTACACACCAGCATTGGGGCCCATCTGCAAGAGATTCCATGTCAACTCAACGCCTTGGTACTTTGCCCCAGAGCCATAAGAACGATTCTGCCATGGTACTGAACTGCAATGGTCAATGGAGGTGTGCTTTCCAGGCATCCATGCGGGTGAGCTCTCTGCCCCGCACTTTCAAGATGGGGATCCTGGAGCAAACAAACCACACTCCACCTGTCCAAAAGAAGGAAATCTTTCTGTTTGGAGCATCTCACAAACCTTTGCGTGGGAAATCCTACATGGCCTAATGACGACACCACTTCATGAGTGGGTCATCATAGACACAAACTCCAGTGTGAACAAACATCTGACATCTGCCCTTACTCAGGTGCTGGATATCTCAAATCAGTCACTGCACATTGGAAATGCCTTCTGCTTGGCAGTGAATTGAACCGTAGCTTGTGTTTACAATTCCATCATCACCTTACTGTTCCCCAAGCCCTCTTGATGAGGAATTCTGGAGCCACAACCCAGGATTCTGCTTTCCCCATAGAAAGAAGAAGTGCATGGTGAGTCTGCCCAGTGACCCACATGAGAATCAATTTTAGGCCATCAAGAGAACCCTGATAATAGGATGCCCACTAGTGATGTGTCTGTCACAGCCTGAGCCCCGACCTTGTAAGCCACCCAGAGAGCAGGCCCGATATCCAGCATGTGAGACGGGCAATGGCCTAAGTCAGTCATCTCTACCCATCCTTGGTATTCGGGCACCTGTCCATAGACTTTTTCTGCAATCCCTGCCAATGGGGGAACCAGAAGCATAATAGAAACTCCTATTCCCAATGGCAGGAAACCTGGCTGTTGGGATGTGTGTCCAACCTTCAAAGTCAGAGCTAGGTGCATGTCCATTGTGACCATGCCCACATCTGAGGACCCGCCCTGGGCCCAAACAAGCATTGTGACCCTCAGCCTGAGCATGCTTTCCAACATCCCCTCTCGGTAGCACCACCAGGATCCAGCATTGAAAGCCCGCTACACCCCTATGCCCAAATTCTAACCCTTGGTATGATTTCCGAGGGGCCCAGACCCAGAGCCTGTCTCTGGAACACTTATTTTGGGGGCACCACTTAGATGGAGTAAAGCCCTCTTCCCTTCCCCCAAAAAAGCCAGCAAACTATGGGGAGCTTCCAGGATCATTAGAGAGGAAAAATCTCCCATGGCCCCAGTAGACCAGACCTGCATTCTGAGGCCATCCTGGACAAACAATCCAGATAGAAAAGACTGTACCACCGCCTTCCAGTCACCCTAATTACAGTTCCTGACGAGCAGCTCTCCAGTGGTAGGCATTGGGCGTGCGATCACCTAGCCACTAACCCTAACCCGAACTTGTGTTTGCAGACTTCTCTAACAATACCATGGCTTTTGACCTCCAGGATGGGGTCTCTGGAGCCACACCACAGGACTGTGCCTGCCATCCCCCAGAATTCTGTGCCCGTCACATTTGTCCAAACCTTCAAGATTAGGAGAAACCTGAGGACCCTGAGACCATCCCAATATTGGCGGCCATTCTTTATGCAAATGTGCAGTCTGAAACATCCTGATCACCTACAACCAGGCAGACACCCAAATCAATGCTTCAGAGTCAGAACACTGAACCATACATGCCCCTAGGACCACATTTGAAACCTAGATTAGGTTTTCAGGCATCTGTCCTCAGAGGCCTGTTCTGGAATACCATCTTATGATACAACATGTGGTCCCTGAGACACACAACAGAACATCTGTCCCCAGAAGGAAACCGTGCACTTCGACCTTTGCCAAAACTTCAGGTTTGGAGAATCCTGCATGGAACCTTAGTAACCAGCACAATCTAAGGTCTCCCTGGTAACAAACCAGAATTGTGACCCATCTGCAATAGATTTCATGTCAACTCAAGGCCTTGGACCTTCACCTCAGAGCCAGCGGAAGGAAACTGCCATGTTCCTCAGCTGCAATGGTCAATGGAGGTGTGCTTTCCAGGCATCCATGCGGGAGAGCCCTGCTACCCAAACTTTCCACATGGTGGACCCTGGAGCAAACAAACCAGGCTCCACCTGTTCTTTGGAAAGAAACCTTGCTGTTTGGAGCATCTCACAAGACTCAGCGTGGAAAATCCTCCATGGACTCTTAATGCCACCCCTCCATTTGATGGTCATCATACACACAAACTCCAGTTTGAGCAAACATCTGACATCAACCCTAACTCAGGTGCTGAATATCTCAAATAAGCTGCTGCATTTTGACTCTGCCATCTGCTTGACACTGAATTGAACTGTAGCTTGTGTTTGCAATTCCATCCTCACCCTACTGGTCTTCAAGTCCTGGTGAATTCTTAGCCACAACCCACCATTCTGCCTTCACCATAGTAAAATGTAGTGCCTGGTGAGTCTGCCCAGGTACCCCATTTGAGTATCAATCTGCTCGTCCCTCGAGGGTACCCTGATTTATAGACTGCCCTGGGCACTAGAGCTGTGTCTGGGAGAGCCTGAGCCCCAACCTAGTGTCAGCCACGAAGAGAGGGGGCCCCATATCCAGCATGTGAGACCAACCATGACCCAAATTCCATCAGCTCTACCCATCCTTGGTATTCAGGCATCTGTCCACAGACCTTTGCTGGAATCCTTGACAATAGGAGAACCTAAAGCAGAATAGAGAACTCCTCCTTCACCATGGCAGGAATCCTGGCAGTTGGGATGAATTCCAATCCTCAAAGTGGGAGCAAACTGCATAGCCAATGAGACCACGCCCACTCCTGAGGACCACCCTGGGCAAAAACAGGCATTGTGACCCTCAGCCTGAGCATGCTTTCAAACAAGCAATCTCAGTTGCACCACCAGAATCCCACATTGCAGGCCTTGTTCACTCCTAGGCCCAAATCCTAACCCTTGGTGGTATTTTCCAGGAGCCCAGACCCAGCAACCCTCTCTAGAATCCCTGTTTTGGGGCACCCCTAAGTTGGAAAACCGCACTCTTCCCTTCCCCAAAAAAGCCACCAAACTATGGGGAGCCGCCAGGATCCTAGAGAGGATAAATCTCCCATTGACCCATGAGAACACAGCTGCATTCCGAGGCCATCCGGGACACACAATCCAGATAAAAAAGCCTGTGCTACTGTCTTCAAGTCACCCTAATTACAGTCCATGATGAGCTGCCCTCCAGGTCTTTGCTTTGTTCATGCAATCACCTCGCCACTAACCCTTAACGGAATTTGTGTTTGCAGACTACTCTCGTAAAACCATAGCTCACATGCACTCCATGATGGGGACTCTGGAGCAAAACCACAGGACTGTCCCTGCCATTCCCCAAGGAAACTGTGCCCATCACCATTACCCAAATCTTCCAGATTAGGCGAAACCTGCAATGCCCTTGAGCCAACCCCCCATAGTGGCGTCCACTCAGGATGCAAATGTGCAGTGTGAAACATGCTGATCACCTACATCCAGTCAGACAGCCAAGTAAATGGACCTGAGTCAGAAGATTGTACCTGACTTGCCTCTAGCACACCATTGGAACCCTAGATTAGGTTTTCAGGAATCTATCCTCAGGGGTCTGTTCTGGAATACCAAGTTATGATACAAGAGGTGGTCCCTGAGGAACACAACAGAACATCTCTTGTCCCAAGAAGGAAACCGTGCTCTTTGACCTTTGAGAAACCCTCAAAGTAGGAGAATCCTGCCGGGCACCTTAGCCACCAGCACATTCTAAGATCTCCCTGGTAACAAACCAGCATGGTGACCCATCTGCAAGAGAGTTCATGTAAACTCAAGGACATGGTCCTTCGCCCCAGAGCCACTAGAATGAACATGCCTTTTTCCTTAGCTGCAATTTCAATGGAGGTGTCCTTTCCAGGCATCTATGCAGGTGAGCTCTGCTACTCAACTTTCCACATGGGGGACCCTGGAGAAAAAAAAAAAAAAAAAAAAAAAAAAAAAAAAAACAGGCTCGACCTGTCCCGTAGTAGAAGGAAACTGCTGTTTGGAGCATCTCACAATCCTCTGCATGGGAAATCCTCCATGGACTCTTGATACTACCCCTGCATTAGTCGGTCATCATAGACACAACTCCACTGTGAGCAAACATCTGACATCCGCCCTTACTCCTATCTCAAAACAGCTGCTGCACATTGGAAATGCCTTCCGCTTGGCAGTAAATTGAACCAAAGCTTGTGTATACAATTCCATCCTCACCCTACTGGTGGCCAAGCTCTCTTGATGAGGAATTCCAGAGACAGAACACAGCATTCTGCCTTCCCCATTGAATGAAGAAGTGCCTGGTGAGTCTGCTCAGAAAACCCACATGAGAATCAATCTTCAGCCCTCAAGGGAACCCTGATTGATGGGCTGCCCTGGCCACTAGTGCACTGTCTGAAACAGCCTGAGGCCCAAGCTAGTGTCAGACATCCAGAGAGCGGGCCCCATATCTAGCAAGTGAGACCGGCCATGTCCGAAGTCCATCACCTCTACCCATCATTGGTATTCAGCATATGTCCATAGACGTTTGCTGGAATCCCTGAAAATGGGGGAACTGGAAGCATAATAAAGAACTCCTCCTTCCCCATGGCAGGAAACCTGGCTGATGGGATAGCTCCAACACTCAAAGTCGGAGCTAGCTGCATATCAAATGAGAACACGCCCATGACTGAGGACACACCCTGGGCACAAACACCCTGGGCACAAAAAAAGCATTTTGACCCTCAGCCTGAGCATGATATCCAAAATCCCCTCTCAGGTGCACCACCAGGATCCTGCACTGAAAGCCTGCTATGCCACTATGACCAAATTCTAATCCTTGGTGTGATTTCTGAGGTGCTCAGACCTAGAGCCCATCTCTGGAATCCCTGTTTAGGGAACCCCTTAGATGGAATACAGCACTCTTCCCTTCCCCAAAAAAGCCACCAAACTATGAGGAGCTGCCAGGATCCTTAGAGAGGAAGAATCTCCCATAGACCCAGGCAACCACACCTGCATTCTGATGCCATCCTGGACAAACAATCCAGGTAGAAAAGCCTGTACTACTGCCTTTGAGTCACTCTAATTTCAGTTCCTGACGAGCTGACCTCCATGTGTAGGCATTGGGCCTGTGATCACCTAGCCACTAACCCCAACCAGGACTTGTGTTTGCAGACTTCTCTAACAATACCATGGTTCACATGCCCTCCAGGATGGGGTCTCTGCAGCCACACCACAGGACTGTGCCTGCCATCTCCCAGGATTCTGTGCCCATCAAAGTTGCCTAAACATTCCAAATTAGGAGAAATACGAAATCCCTGAGAAAAATCCCAATATTGGCGGCCGCTCTGGATGCAAATGCCCAGTCTGAAAAAAACAGATCACCTACATCCAGGAAAACAGCCAAATCAATGGTTCGAAGTCAGAAGATTGAAACATACATGTCCCTAGAACCACATTAGCACCCTAGCTTAGGTTTTCAGGCATCTGTCCTCAAAGTCCTGTTCTGGAATACCAACTTAAAATATAATATGTGGTTCCTGAGCCACCCAAGAAAACATCTCCTATCTCCAGAAGGAAACCGTGATCTTCGACCTGTGCCAAACTCTCAGGAAAAGAGAATCCTTCATGGCACCTTAGCCACCAGCACATTCTAAGATCTCCCTGGTAACAATCCAGCATTGTGGCCCATCTGCAAGAGATTCCATGTCAACTCAAGGCCTTGATACTTCGCCACAGAACGAATCTGCCATGTTCCTCAGCTTCAATGGTCAATGGAGCTGTGCTTTCCAGGCATCCATGTGGGAGAGCTCTGCTACCCAAATTTTCCACAGGGGGACACTGGACTTAATAAATTAGGCTCCAACTGTCCGGTATAAGGAAACCTTGCTGTTTGGAGCATCTCACAAGCCTCAGAGTGGGGTATCATCCAAGGATTCTTGTCGTCACCCCTACATTTGTTGGTCATCATGCACACAAACTCCAGTGTGAACAAACATCTGCCATCCACCCTAACTCAGGTGCTAGATATCTCGAATCACCGCTGCACATTGGAATGCAGAAATCAGAACTCCTCTCTACCAATGGCAAGAAATTATGTAGTTTGCATGTCGTCCAATGTTCAGTGTAGGAGACAACAGCGTTCACCATGAGGCCCCGCCCATGCTTGAGTGCCGCAAGGGCATAAACAAGCATTGTGACCTTCAGCGTGAGTCCTATCCTCTAGTAAGTCCTGTCAGTGGCTGGAACATTAGACGACATAATAGGCTTGCCATGACCCTAGGCCCCAATTTTTAGCCAGAATCCTGTTTGTCCAGTTGCCCCCCCCCCCAGGGCTCTGCTCTGGAATCCTTCTTTTGGTGGGACACCTTATATAAAAAAACAAAACGGACTCATCCCATTCCACAGAATGACACTAAACTTTTGGGATCCCACCAAATCCCCAGAAAGAAAGACTCGTTCATGGCCCATGAGGTCACCTGGACATTCCACGGCCATCAGTGACACAATATCCAAAGACAAAAGCCTGAGCAAGCGCCTCACACTCACTCTTTGTTCATATCCTGAAGAGTTCTCCTCATGGTCTGTAGATCAGTCCTGCCATACCTATGACCCGAAACCCAAGCTGAGTTTCTGTTTTCAGACAACTGTCCCCACAGCCCTGGCCCACATAACCTACAGGTTCAGGCCTCTGGAGCCAAAAATGAGGATTGTACCTGCACTCTCCAAGGGAATTCTGCCCATTCCATTGGCCACAACCCTACAAATAGGATAAACCTCCAAATTCCCCAAGGCCATCCCAATAGTGGTGGCTTCCCAGGACAAACAGGGGCAATCTGAGCCCATCTGAGCACCGACCTGCACTCAGACCCGTAGGCAGATTTTCCCAGAGGTAAATTGGTACAAACAGGCCCCTAGGCCCTAATTGGATCTATTGCTTTGGTTTCCAGGCATCTCTCCTCAGAGGCCTCCAATACCAGCATATGGCTGTTCCTTGAGACACCCATCAGAACAAATCTCGTCTCCACATGGGAAACTTGCATGTTGAAGCTGTGTCAAAGCCTCTGGTTTGGAGAAGCCTTCAGGGCCCTGGTGCCCCCGCCTCATTCCAAGGTCTCCATGGACACAAATCCACATTAGGACCCATCCGCAGGAGAGTCCATTTCAACTCAGCCCCCTCGTTTGCTCCCCTAGATCCAGCAGATCTAACCTGTCTTGTCACTAGGACACAATTGAATGAGAGGCGGGCTGCCCATCCATCCATCCATCCTTAGAACCCTGCTCAGAATCATTCCATTAGGGAAGTCCTGGAGCCAACCAACAGGTCTCAATGGTCCCGCAGAAAAATCTTGGCGGTTTGGAGCATCTCACAACTCCCATCGTGGGAAAACCTCCATGGCCTCATGATGCCCCCCCCTTCATGAAGGGGCGATCAGAGACAGAAACTCCAACTTGAGTGACTGTCTGACCCTCTCCCTGACTTCAGATGCACGAGATCTCCATTCACCTCTGGAGAGTGTGCCTGCCGTGCCCTCGCCCAGAAACGTAAGCCTAACTTGTGTTCTCAGACTTCCGTCCTCACACTCCTGGTCCACAAGCCCTCCAGTTTGGCAATTCTAGAACTACAATGCAGCACTCTTCCTGCCCTCCAGAAGAAAATCAATGCCATCTGGGCTACCCAGAAACCCCAATTGAGTATCAACCTGCACGCCACTTGACTGTACTCCAATTATTCAGACTGCCGTAGGCACTAATGCCCTTTCTGACACAGCCTGAGCCTGGACCTCCCGAACCACAGCCAACCAGTTGGCCACACACTGAGCACATCAGATCTGCCATGGCCTTAGGTCATCATCTCTTCCCAACCTTGGTTTTCAGTCTTCAGAGCCTAGAAATAATCATCAATCACTGGCCAGAGTTGTACATGATGCAGAAATCAGAACTTCCCCATGGCAAGAAACCTTTTGGTTGGCATGTTGTCCAATGTTCAGTGTAGTTGAAACCAGTGTGGCCAAAGAGGCCCCACCCATGCTTGAGGGCCACGTGACCCTCAGCGTGAGCCCAGTCCTCAAGTAAGGCCTCACAGTGGCTGGACCAAGAGTTGGCATATTGGGCTTGCCATGACCATAGGCCTTAATTTTTAACCATCGTTTGGGTTGTCCATTCGCCCCTCCCCAGGGCTCTGCTTTGGAATCCCTGTTTTGGTTGGACACCTGAGCTAACAAAACTGAAAAGACTCTTTCCATCCCACAGATTAACCCAAAACAATCGGGATCAGGCCAAATCCACAGAGAGGAAGACTCGTCCATGGCCCATGAGTCCTCCCTGACATTCCACAGCCATTGTTGACACAAAATCCAGAGACTAAAGCCTGAATAAATGCCTCACATTTGCTTTCTTCATATCCCAAAGAGTTCTCCTCACCGTCTGTAGACCGGCATGCCATACCTACATCACCAAACCTAAGCTGAGTTTGTGTTTTCAGACTGTCCCTAAGGTCCTGGCCCACACACCCTCCAGACTGGGGCCTCTGGAGCCACACATCAGGACTGTGACTGCCCACTCCACGGGAAATCTGCCCATTCCATTGTCCATAATTTTAAAAATTAGGAGAAACCTCCAAAGTCCACTAGGCCATCCTAATAGTGTAGGCCACCCAGGACATACAGGGGTGGTATGACACCAGCTGAGCATCTACCTCCACTCACACCTTAGATGGATGGCTCCAAGGAAAAAGACTGAACCGGATAGACCCCTAGGCCCTAATCGGATCCATTGCTTTGGTTTCCAGGTATCTCTCCTCAGAGGCCTGGTTTCCAATATCAGTATATGGGGGGTTCCTGAGGCACCAATCAGAACAAATCTCATCTCCACATGGGAAACTTGTCCTTTGGAGATGTCTCAAAAGCTCCGGTTAGGGGAATCCTTCAGGGCCCGAGTGCCACCACCCAATTTCAAGGTCTCCATGGGCACAAACCCACATTAGGCACCATCCTCAGGAGAGTCCCTTTCAACTCACCCCCCTAGGTTGCTCCCCCAGAGCCAGCATATCAAACCTGACTAATCGCTAGGAGGCAATTGGAATGTGAGGCGGGCTGCCCAGGCATCCATCCTTAGATCCATGCTCTGGCCTCGTTCCATATGGGACGTCCTGGAGTGATCCAAGAGGTCTCAATTGTCTATCAGAAGGAATCCTTGCAGTTTAGAGCATCTCACAACTTCCATCGTGGGTAAACCTCCATGGCCTCGAGATGCTGCCCCCTTCATGAAGAGGCCATAATGGATAGAAACTCCAATCTGAGCCTAGGTCTGAACCTCGCCCTAACTTCAGATGCACAAAATCCATATTCAGATCTGCAGAGGGTGCCTGCCGTGCCCTCGCCCCAAAACCTATGCCTAACATGATGTTCTCAGACCCGTCCTCACATTCCTCGCCCACAAAGACATCCAGTTGTTAATGCTGGAGCCACAATGCAGCACTCTGCCTTCCCTCCAGAAGAAAAACGTTGCCCTTGAGGCTACCCAGAAACGCCAAATTAGGATCAACCTGCACGTCTCTCGACTGTACCCCAATTATACAATCTACCCTGGACACTAGTACCCTGTCTGACACAGCCTGAGTCTAAACCTCCTTACCAACACCCAGACAGCTGGCTCCACACTGAGCACATCGGACCTGACATGGCCTTAGGCAAGGCCTCCAGACTGGGAATTCCAGAACCTCAACACAGCCCTCTGCCTGCCCACCAGAAGAAAAACTTTGCACTATGGGGCTCTCCAGAAACCCCAAATGAGCATCAACCTGCTCGGGCCTCGACCGCACCCCAATTCGATAGGCTGCCGTGGGCACTAATGCTCTGTCTGACACAGCCTGAGGCCAGACGTCCCAACAGACAAGGAGACAGCTGGCCGCACACCCAGCACATCGGACACGCCATGGCCTTATGCCATCATCTCTTCCCAAACTGGGTTTTCAGACATCTGAACCTAAACATTATATCACATCCTGGCACACATGGGTACCTGAAGCACAAATCAGAACTCCTCCTTCCCCATGGCTGTAAAGCTTGCTGTTGGCATGAAGTCACACCTTCAGGGTAGGAGAAACATTCATGGCCCCTGAGACCAAGCCCAAACTTGAGTGCCGCCTTGGGCATAAACTCGCATTGTGACCGACAGCGAGAGCCCCATGTTGAAGAAAAGCCTTTCAGGGCCTGGACCAAGAGCCCGCATAAGGGGCTTGCCAAGCCCGTATGTACCCAATCCTCACCAGAGTTCGAGTTTTCCATTCTCTCCTACCCAGGGCTGTGATCTAGAGTCCCTCTCCTGGAGAAACACCTGAGCCAGACAACACGACTCCACCCTTCCCACAAAATGACCCAAAAATCGTTGGATCTGGCCCAACTCTTCAGGGAGGGAGACTCTTCCATAGCCACTGAGGCCACCCCTACATTCCACGGCTATGGGGGACACAACATCCAGAGACAAAAGCTTGCGTGACTGCCTCCCATTCGCCCTTCTTTCATAAGCCGAGGAGCTCCCCTCACGGTCTGTGGATGCAGCGTGCGATACCATCAGCATCACACCTAAGCCGAGTTTGTGTTTTCAGACTTCTGTGCCCACAGCCCGGACTCACACACCCTCCAGGCTAGGGCCTATGGAGACACACTAAAGGACTGTGCCTGTCCTCTCCAAGGAAACTGTGCCCAATCCATTGGCCACAGCCCTACAGATTTGGAGAAATCTCCAAGGCCTCCAAGGCCATGCCAATAGTGTAGGCTACCCTGGACAAAGAGGGGCATCTGACACCAGCTGAGCAACTATCTCCACTTAGACACTCAGACAGTCTCCCCAGAGACAGTAGATTGAAATGGGCAGGCACCTAGGCCCTAATCTCGACCCTAGCTTTGGTTTTCAGGTGTCTCTCCTCAGAGAACTTCTTTGAAGAATAGCATCTGGGGCTTTTCTGAGGCACCAAACAGAACCTCTCTCTTCTCCACATGGGGAGCTTTTTTATTGGAGCCATATCAATCTTTTCAGTTAGGCTAATTCTGCAAGGACCCTGAGCCACCAGCATATTCCAAGGTCTCCATGGACAAACACCCACATTATGACCCACCCTCAGGAGAGTGCATTTCAACTCAGACCCCTGGGTAGCTCGCCCCAGAGCCAGTAGTTCAAACATATCTTGTCGCAAAGAGCCAAGTGGAATGCTAGGTATGCTGTATAGGCATCCATCCTTCGAAACCTGCTCCCCAGTCCTTCCATATGGGACATCCTGGAGCCATCCAACAAGACTCGACTGTCCTGCAGATGGAAACCTTGTGGTTTGGAGCAATGTACAAACTAGCGTATTTGCTGGTGTCTAAGGTGCTGTGCAGGATTCTCCAACCCTGAGGGTTTGGCACAGGTCGAAGGGCACGGTTTCCTTCTGGGGACAGGAGATGTTCTTTTTTTTTTTTTTTTAAAGATTTTATTTATTTATTTGAGAGAGAGAGACAGTGAGAGAGAGCACGAGCGAGGAGAAGGTCAGAGAGCGAAGCAGACTCCCCATGGAGCTGGGAGCCTGATGCGGGACTCGATCCCGGGACTCCAGGATCATGCCCTGAGCCGAAGGCAGTTGTCCAACCAACTGAGCCACCCAGGCATCCCGAGATGTTCTGTTGTATGGCTCTGGGACCACATGTTGTATCCTAAGTTAGTATCCCAGAACAGGAACCTGAGGACTGATACCTGAAAACCTAATCTAGGGTTCTAATGAGGTCATAGGGGCATGTCAGTTCAATCTTCTGACCCAGGAACATTGACGGGGCTGTCTGCTTGGATGTAGGTGATCAGGGTGTTTCAGACTGGCATTTGCATCCAGCGCTGCCTACAATATTGGGGTGGGCTCAGTGGCCTTGCATGTTTCTCCTAATCTGGAATGTTTGGGCAGCTTTGATGAGCACGCTTTCCTTGGGGATGGGAGGCACAATCCTTTGGTGTGGATCTAGAGACCCTATCCTGGAGGGCATATGAGCCATGGTTTTGGGAGAGAAGTCTGCAAACACAAATGCGGGTTAGGGTTAGTGGCGAGGTGATCGCAGTCCCAATGCATAGACCTGGAGTGCAGCTCATCAGAAACTAATTAGGGTGACTGGAAGGCGATAACACAGTGTTTTCAATCTGGATTGCGTGTCCAGGATGGATTCTGAATGCAGATGTGGTCTCTTGGGTCCATGGGAGACGTTACCTCACTTAGTATTCTGGTGGCTCTCCATAGTTTGGTGGCTTTTTCGGGGAATGGAAGAGTGCTGTTTTCCATCTTAGGGGTGCCCCAAAACAGGGATTCCTGAGACGAGATCTGGATCTGAGTCCCTGGAAAATCCAATCAAGGTTTAGGATTTGGGCTTAAGTGCGTACCAGGCCTGCAATGCAGAATTATGTTGGTGCAACTGAGAGGGCTTTTTTGAAAGCATGCTCAGGCTGAGGGTCACAATGCCTGTTTCTGCACAGGGTTTCCCTCAGGAGTGGCCGTGGTCTCATTGGCCTTGTAGCTGTCTCCCTCTTTGTGGGTTGGACACCCATCCCAACAACCAGGTCTCGTGCCATGGGGAAGGAGGAGTTCTCTATTGTGCTTCAGGGTCCCCCATTGGCAGTGATTCTAGCAAAGGTCAGGAGACAGGTGCCTGAATACAAAGGATAGGTAGAGTTGATGGACTTGCGACATGGCCCGTTCCACATGCTACATATGGGACCCGCTCTCTGGGTGCCTGAAACTAGATCGGATCTCAGGCTGTCAGACACAGCACTATTGGCCTGGGCAGCCTGTAATTCGGGGTTCCCTCAAGGGCCAAGCAGATTGATCCTCATATGGGGTTTCTGGGCACTCTCACCAAGCACTTGTTCTTTCTATGGGGAAGGCAGAATGTGGCCTTATGGCTCCAGAACTCCCTATCAAGTGGGCTTGGGGACCAGTAGGGTGAGGATGGAATTGTAAAAACAAGCTACAGTTCAATTGAGTCCCAAGCAGAAGGCAGTTCCAATGTGCAGCGACTTTTTCACTATATCCAGCACCTGAGTATGGGCAGAAGTCAGATATTTGCTCACACTGGAGATTGTGTCTATGAAGATGACAAATGGAGGGGTGGTGTCAAGAGTCCATGGAGGATTTCCCATGTTGAGGCTTGGAGATGCTCCAAACAGCAAGGTTTCCCTCTACTGGACAGGTGGAGTCTGGTTTCTTTGCTCCAGGGTCCCCCATGTGGAAAGATTGGGTAACATGTCTCTCCCACATGGATGCCTGGAAAGCACACCTCCACTGACCATTGCAGCTGAGGAACATGGCAGGTTCGTTTTGGTGGCTCTGGGGTGAAGTACCAAGGCCTTGAGTTGACATGGAATCTCTTGCCCATGGATCACAGTGTTGGTTTGTTACCAGGGAGATCTTAGAATGTTCTGGTGGCTAATGTGCCATGCAGAATTCTCCTACACTGAGGTTAGGCACAGGTTGATGTGCATGTTGTCCTTCTGGGGACAGGAGATGTTCTATTGTGTGGCTCAGGGCACACGTGTTGGATCATAAGTTGGTATTCTAGAACAGGCCTCTGAGTACAGATGCCTGAGATCCTAATCTAAGGTTCCAATAAGGTCCTAGGAGCATGACAGGTTCAATCTTCTGATTCAGGATGTAGACTTGGTTGTGCCTGAATGTAGGTGACCAGGGTCTTTCACCTACGCATTTGCGTCCATAGAGGCCTCCAATATTGTGGTGGGCTCAGGGTACTTTCAGGGTTCTCCTAATCATGAAAGTATGGGCAACTATGACAAGCACAATTTCCACGGTGATGGCAGGCACAGTCCTGTTTTGTGGCTCCAGAGACATCATCCTGAAGGGCATGTGAGCCATTGTTTTGGGAGAGAAGTCTGGAAACACAAATTCGGGATAGGATTAGGTATGGCACAGGTGTCTCAATACCAATGATGTGCAGAGATGATGGACTTGGGCCATGGTCGGTCTCACATGCTGGATATGGGACCCCTTCTCTGGGTGGCTGACAGAAGTCCGGGGCTCAGACTCTGTCAGACAAGCACTAGTGGCCAGGACAGCCTATAAAGCGGGGTTCCCTCAGAGGCCAAGCAGATTGATCCTCATGTGGGGTTTTTGGGTAGAATCACCAGGCACTTCTTCTTTCTATGGGGAAGGCTGAATGCTGCATTGTGGTTCCAGAATCCCCTATCAAAAGAGCTTGGAGACCAGTGGGGTGAGGATGGAATTGTATACACAAGCTCGGTTAAATTCATTGCCATGAGGACGGCAGTTCCAATGTGCAGCAGCTGATTTGAGACATCCATCAACTTAGTAAGGGTGGATGTCAGATATTTTCTCACACTGGAGTTTGTGTATGATGACCTACAAATGGAGATGTGGTGTCAAGGGACCATGGAGGATTTCCCACGCTGAAAATTGTGAGATGCTCCAAATAGCAAGAATTCCTTCTAAAGGACTGGTGGAGTCTGG
Organism: Neogale vison; assembly: GCF_020171115.1. Classification (NCBI taxonomy): domain Eukaryota; kingdom Metazoa; phylum Chordata; class Mammalia; order Carnivora; family Mustelidae; genus Neogale; species Neogale vison. The sequence goes on from NC_058095.1 coordinate 79,837,660, forward strand.
TTGGTCTGCTCCGGGGTCCCCCATGTAGATAGTTTGGGTAGCAGAGCTCTCTGGCATGGATGCCTGGAAAGCACATCTCCATTGACCATTGCAGCTGAAGAACATGGCAGGTTCATTCTGTTTGCTCTTGGGCGAAGTGCCAAGGCCTTGAGTTGACTTGGAATCTCTTGCCCATGGTCACAGTGTTGGTTTATTACCAGAAAGGTCTAGGAATGTGATGGTGGCTAAGGGCCTGTGCAGGATTCTCCAACCCTGAGGGTTTGGCACAGGAGGAAAAGCCCCATTTCTTTCTGGGGAAAGGAGATGTTCTGTTGTGTTGCTCAGGGAGCCCATGTTGTATCACAAGTTGGTATTCCAGAACAGGCCTCTGAGGACAGATGCCTGAAAGCTAATCTAGGGTTCCAGTGAGGTCCAAGGTGTATGTCAGGTTCAATCTTCTGACTCAGGACCATTGTCTTAGGTGTCTGCCTGGATTCAGGTGATCAGGGTGTTTCAGACTGCGCATTTGCTTCCAGATCGGCCTCCATTTGTGGGGTGGGTTCAGGGGTCTTGAAGATTTCTCTTAATCTGAAGGGTTTGGGTAAGTGTGACTGGCACAGTTTCTTGGGGATGGCATGTCCAGGCCTGTGGTGTGGCTCCAAAGACCCCAGCCTGGAGGGCATGTGAGCCATGGTTTTGGGTGAGTAGTCTGCAAATACAAACTCGGTTTAGGGTTAGTGGCGAGGGGATCACAGGCACAGTGCATAGACCTGGAAAGCAGCTCATCAGGAACTGTAGTTAGGGTGACCTGACAGCGGTAGCACAGGCTTTTGTGTCTGGATTGTGTGTCCAGGATGGCCTCGGAATGGAGTTGTGGTCTCAAGGGTACATGGGAGACTTTTTCTCTCTAAGGATCCTATGGGCTTAGTTTGGTGCCCATTCAGCGAACAGAAGAGTGCTGTTTTCTATCTTAGGGGTGCCCCACACAGGGATTTCAGAGACGGCCTCTGTGACTGGGGACCAAGAAATTCTACCAAGGGTTATGATTCAGGCCAAGGGGTGTACCAGGGCTGCAATGTGTAATCCTGGTGGTGCAACTGAGAGGGCTTGGTTGAAAGCATTCTCAGGCTGAGGGTCACAATGCCTGCTTGTGCCCAGGGCGGCCCTCATGAGTGGGTGTGGTCTCATTGGCCATGTAGCTGACACCAACTCTGAGGTTTGGACAACCATCCCCATAGCCAGATTTTCTGCTATGGGGAAGGAGGAGTTCTCTGTTGTGCTTCAGGTTCCCACATTGGCAGGGATTCAGCAAGGGTCTGGGGAGAGATGCCTGAGTACCAAGGATGGGTAGAAAGGATGGACTTAGGCCATGGCCGCACTAACATGCTGGATATGGGCCCCAAACTCTGGGTGGCTGACACTAGGTCGGTGTTCAGACTCTGTCAGACACAGCACTAGTGGCCAGGGCAGCCTATAAATCGGGGTACCCTCGAGGGCCGAGCAGAAGTATCCTCATGTGGGGTTTCTTGGCAGACTCACCAATCCCTTCTTCTTTCTATGGGGAAGGAAGAATGCAGCATTGTGGCTCCAGAATTCCCTATCAAGAGGGCATGGGGACCAGTCGGGTGAGGATGGAATTGTAATCACAAGCTATGGTTTAATTCAGTGCCAAGCGGAAACCATTCCAGTGTGTAGCAACTTATTCAAGGCATCCAACACTTGAGTAGGAGCAGATGTCAGATGTTTACTCACACTGAAGTTTGTGTCTATGATGACTGACTAATGGAGAGGTGACATCAAGAGGCCATGGAGGATTTCCCATGCTGAGGCTTGTTGAGATGCTCCAAATAGCAAGGTTTCCTTCCTCTGGACAGGTGGAGTCTGATTTGTTTGCTCCCAGGTCCCCCATGTGGAAATTTTGGGTAGGAAAGCTCTACCGTTTAGAACGGGAAACCATAGTTCCATTGACCATTGCAGCTGAAGAACATGGCAGGTTCGTTCTGGTGGCTCTTGGGTGAAGTAACAAGGCCTTGAGTTGACTTGGAATCTCTTGCACATGGGTCACAGTGATGGTGTTACCAGGGAGATATTAGAATGTGATGGTAGCTAAGGTGCCATGCAGGATTCTCCGACCCTAAGGGTTTGACACAGGTCCAAGAAAACGGTTTTCTTCTGGAGACAGGAGATGTTCTGTTGTGTGGCTCAAGGACCTCATGTGGTATCATATGTTGGTATTGCAAAATAGCCCTCTGAGGAATGACGCCTAAAAATCTAATTTATGTTTCCAATGAGGTCCTAGGAGCATGTCAGTTTCAATCTTCTGACTCAGGATCATTGACTTGGCTGTCTGCCTGGATGTAGGTGATCAGGGTGTTTCAGACTGTGCATTTGTGTCCAGAGTGGCCTCGAATAGTAGGGTGGTCTCAGGGGCCTTGTAGGTTTCTCCTAATCTGGTGTGTTTGGGCAACTCTGATGGGCACAGTTTCCTTGGGAATGGTAGGCTCAGTCTGGTGGTGTGGCACCAGAGACCTCATCCTTGAGGGCATGTGAGCCATGGTTTTGGGAGAGAAGTCTGGAAACACAAACTCGGGTTAGGGTTAAGGCGATGTGATACAGGCCCAATGCATAGACCTGGAGGGCAGCTCCTAAGGAACTGTAATTAGTGGGACTCGAAGGTGGAACCACAGGCATTTTTATCTGGCTTGTGTGTCCAGGATGGCCTCGGAATGCAGGTATGGTTTCATGTGTCCATGGGAGATTTGTCCTCTCTAAGGATCTTGGCGGCAACCAATAGTTGGGTGGTTTTTTGGGAAGGGAAGAGTGAGGTTTTCCATCTTAGGAGTGCCAAAAACAGGGATTCCAGAGGCGGGCTTTCGGTTTGAGCACTTGGAAAATACGGACAAGGGTTAGGATTGGCCTAGGGCCATCCCAGGCCTACAATGCAGGATCCTCGTAGTGCAACTAAGAGGGATTGTTTGAAAGCATGCTCAGGCTGAGGGTCACAATGCCTCTTTGTGCCCACGGTGACCCTCAGGAGTGGGTCTGGTCACATTGGCGATGCAGCTGTCTCCACTCTGAGGGTTGGACAACCATCCCAACAGCCACGTTTACTGCCATGCGGAAGGAGCAGTTCTCTATTGTGCTTCAGGTTGCCCCATTGACAGGGATTCCAGAAAAAATCTGGGGACAGATGCCTGAATACCAAGGGTGGGTAGAGATGATGGCCCTGGTCATTGGCCTGTCTCACATGCTGGATATGGGCCCCAAACTCTGGGTGGCTGAAACGAGGTCGGGGCTCAGGCTCTGTCAGACACAGCATTAGGGGCCAGGGTTGCCTATAAATCTGGGTTCCCTCGAGGGCCGAGTAGATTGATCCTCATGTGGAGTTTCTGGGCAGACTCATCAGGTCCTTTTTCTTTCTATGGGGAAGGCAGAATGATGCATTGTGTCTCCAAAATTCCCTATCACGAGGGCTTGCAGACCAGTAGGGTGAGGATGGAATTGTAAACCCAAGCTATGGATAAATTCAGTGACGAGCAAATGGCATTTTCAGTGTGCAGTGGCTGATTCGAATATCCAACACCTGAGTAAGGGCGGATGTCAGATGTTTGCTCATGCTGGAGGAGTTTGTGTCTATGATGACCGACAAATGGAGGGGTGGTGTCTAGATGCCATAGAGGATTAACCACGCTGGGGCTTGTGAGATGCTCCAAACATCAAATTTTCTTTCTACCAGACAGGGGGAGTCTGGTTTGTTTGCTCCAGTTTCTCATGTGGAAAATTTGTGTTGCAGAGCACTCCCGTATGGAGACCTGGACAGCACAACTCCATTGACCATTGCAGCTGAGGAACATGACAGGTTCATTCTGGTGGCACTGGGGCGAAGTATCAAGGCCTTGAGTTGACATGGAGTCTCATGAATATGTGCCACAATGCTGGTTTGTTACCAGGGAGATCATAGGATGTGCTGGTTGCTAAGGGGCTGCACAGGATTCATCTACCCTGAGGGTTTGACACAGGTCCAAGAGCACGGCTACCTTCAGGGGCCAGGAGATGTTCTATTCTGTGGCTCAGGGATAACATGTACAATAAGTTGGTATTCCAGAACGGGCCGCTGAGGACAGATGCCTGAAAACCTAATCTAGTGTTCCAATGAAGTCCTCGGGGCATGGCAGGTTCAATGTTCTGACTCAGGACCATTGACTTGGGTGTCTGCCTAGATGGAGGTGATCAGGTTGTTTTTGACTGCACATTTGAGTCCAGAGAGACCTCCAATATTGGGCTGGGCTCAGGGGCCTTGTAGGTTTCTCCTAATGTAGAGGTTTTGGGCAAGAGTGACGGGCACAGTTTCTTAGCGTATGGCAGGCACAGTCCTTGGGTATGGCTCCAGATACCACAACCTGTAGGGCACGTGAAGCATGCTTTTGGGAGGAAGTCTGCAAAAACAAACTCGGGTTAGGGTTAGCAGCGTAGGGATTGCAGGCCCAATGCATAGACCTGGAAACCAGCTCCTCAGGAACTGTAAATCGGATGAATCGAATGTGGTAGCACAGACTTTTGTATCTAGTATGTGTGTTCAGAAAGGCGTAGTAATGCAGGTATAGTCTGATGAGCCCATGGGAGATTTATCCACTCTAAGTTTCCTGGGGGCTCCAAAAAGTTTGGTGGCTCTCGGGGAAGGGAAGAGTTCTGTTTTCCAAATTATTGGTGCCCCTAAATAGGGATTCCAGAGTTGGGCTCTGGGTCTGGGCTACTGGAAAATCCCACCAAGTGTTAGGATTTGGACCTAGAGGCGTACCAGGTCTGCAATGCGGGATCCTGAAGGTGCATGAGAGCATTTGTTTGAAAGCATGCTTAGGCTGAGGGAAACCATATCTGCTTGTGCCCAGGGTGGCACCCATGGGTGGGCGTGGTCTCCTTGGCCATGGAGCTGGCTTCCACCTTGAGGGTTGGAAACCCATCCCAACAGCTAGGATTCCTGCCATGGGGAAGGAGGAATTCTCTATTGTGCGTCAGGTTCCCCCATTGGCATGGATTCCAGAAAAGGTCTGGGGACAGATGCCTGAATACCAAGGATGGGTAGAGGTGATGGACTTCGGCCATGGCCAGTCTCACGTGCTGGATATTGACCCCGATCACTTATTGGCTGATACTAGGTCTTGGCTAGGCTCTGGCAGACACAACAATAGTTCCCAGGGCAGTCTATCAGTTGGGGTCCCCTCGAGAACCGAGCAGATTGATTCTCATGTGGAGTTTCTGGGCAGACTCACCAGGCCCTTTTTCTTTCTATGGGGAAGGCAGAATATTGCGTTGTGGCTCTAGGATTCCCTCTCAAGAGGGCTTGCAGACCAGGAGGGTGAGGATGGAAATGTAAACACAAGCTACGGTTCAATTTAGGGTCAAGTGGAAGCCAGTTCCGTTGTGTAGCACCTTATTCTATATATCCAGCACCTGAGTAAAGGTGGGTATCAGATGTTTGTTTATGCTAGGGTTTGTGTCTATGTTGACCAACAAGTGGAGCGGTGGCATCAACAGGCCATGGAGGATTTCAAAAGCTGGGGCTTTTGAGATGTTCCAAACAGCAAGGTTTCCTTCTTCCAGACAGGGGGAGTCTGATTTGTTGTTCTAGGGTCCCCCATGTGGAAAGTCTGGAGAGCAGAACACTACTTCATGGATGCCTGGAAAGCAAACCTTCATTGACCATTGCAGCTGAGGAACATGGCAGGTTCATTCTGCTGGCTCTGGGGCGAAGTACCAAGGCCAGGAAATGACATGGAGTCTCATGAAGATTGGTCATAATGTTGGTTTGTTACCAGGGAGATCTTAGAATGTTCTGGTGGCTAAGGGGCTGTGCAGGTTTCATATACCCTGAGGGTTGGACACAGGTCCAAGAGCATGGCTTCCATCTGGGGACAGGAGATTTTTAGTTGTGGGGCTCAGGGACAATATGTTGTATCATAAGTTGGTATTCTAGAAGAGGCCTCTGAGGACAGATGCCTAAAAAGCTAATCTAGGCTTCCAGTGAGGTCCTAGGGCCATGTTAGTTTCAATCATCTGACTCAGGACCATTGACTTGGGTGTCTGCCTCGATGGAGGTGAACAGGGTATTTCAGACTGCGCATTTCAGTCCAGATCGTCCTCCATAATTGGGGTGGGCTCAGGAGCCTTGCAGGTTTCTCCTAATCAGGAGGGTTTGGACAACTCTGATGGGACGAGTTTCCTTGGGGATGGCAGGCACAGACCTGTGATGTGATTCTTGGGGCCCCATCCCGGAGGTCATCTGTGCCATGGTTTTGTGAGAGAAGTCTGCAAACACAAACTCGGGATAGGGTTAGCGGTGAGGTGTTCGCAGGCCCAATGCATAGACCTGGAGGGCAGCATGTCAGGAACTGTAAATCAGGTGACTAGAAGGCAGTAGCACAGGCTCTTGTATCTGGATTGTGTATCCACGATGACCTTGGAATGCAGTTGTGGGCTCATGGGTCCATGGGAGATTTTTCCTGTCAAGAATCCTGGGAGCTCCCAATAGTTTGGTGGCTTTTTCAGGGAAGAGAAGAGTGCTGTTTTCCATCATAGGGGTGGCACAAAACAGGGATTCTAGTGACGGGCTCTGGGTATTGGCACATGGAAAATCCCACCAAGTGTTAGGACTTGGGCCTAGGGGCGTACCAGGCCTGCAATGTGGGATCCTGGAGGTGCAACTGAGACATTTCTTTGAAAGCATGCTCAAGCTGAGGGTCACAATGCCTGCTTGTTCCCAGGGCGGCCCTCATGGGTGGGCGTAGTCTCATTGGCAATGCAGCTGGCTCCCACTTTGAGGTTTGGACACCCATCTCAACATCCAGGATTCCTGCCATGGGGAAGGAGGAGTTCTCTATTGTGCTTCAGGTTCCCCCATTGAAAATGATTCCAGCAAAGGTCTGGGGACAGATGCCTGAATACCAAGGATGAATAGAGGTGACGGACTTTGTCCATGGCCGGTCTCACATGCTGGATATGGGCTCAGATCTCTGGGTGGCTGAAACTAGGTCTTGGATCAGGCTCTGTCACATACAGCACTAGTGCCCAGGGAAGCCTATAAATCAAGGTTCCCTTGAGCATCAAGCAGATAGATCCTCATGTGGAGTTTCTGGGCATATTCACCAGGCCCTATTTATTTCTATAGGGAAGGAAGAATGTTGCTTTGTGGCTTCAGAATTCCCTCTCAAGATGGCTTGCGGAACAGGAGGCTGAGGATGGAATTCTAACCCAAGCTATGTTTAAATTCAATGTCAAGTGAAAGGCACTTCCAGTGTGCAGCGGTTGAATCGAATATTCAGCACCTGAGTAAGGGCAGATGTCAGATGTTTGCTCATGCTGGAGTTTGTGTCTATGATGACCGACAAATGGAGGGTTTGTGTCAAGAGGACATGGAGGACTTCACATGCTGCTGCTTCTGAGATGCACCAAACAGAAGGTTCCCTTCTACCAGACAGGGACAGTCTGATTTGTTTGCTCCAGGGCCCCCCATGTGGAAAGACTGGGTAGCAGAGCACTCCTGCAGGGATGCCTGGAAAGGACACCTCCACTGACCATTGCAGCATAGGAACATGGAAGGTTCATTCTGGTGGCTCTAGGGCGAATTACCAAAGCCTTGAATTGACATGGAATCTCATGAAGATGGGTCACAATGTTGGTTTGTTACCAGGGAGGTCATAGAATGTGCTGATGGCTAATGGGCCATGCAGGATTTATCTACCCTGAAAGTTTGACACAGGTCCAAGAGCACTGTTTCTTTCTGGGGACAGGAGGTATTCTGTTGTGGGGATCAGGAACCACATGTTGTATCATATCTTGGTATTCCAGAATAGGACTCTGAGGACAAATGTCTGACAACCCAATCTAGGGTTCCAGTGAAGTCCTAGCGGCCTGACTGGTTCAATCATCTGACTCAGGGCCATTGACTTGGCTGTCTGCCTGGGTGGAGGTGATCAGGGTGTTTCAGACTGTATGTTTGCATCCAGAGCGGCCTCCAATATTGGGGTGGGCTCAGGGGCCTGGCAGGTTTTTCCTGATCTGGAGGGTTTGGGCAACTGTGATGGGCATGGTTTTCTTGGGGATGGAAGGCACTTTCTTGTGGTGTGGCTCTAGAGACCACATCCTGGTGGGCATGTGAGCCATGGTTTTGGGAGGGAAGTCTGCAAACACAAACTGGGGTTACAGTTAGTGACGAGGTGATCGCAGGCCAATGCATAGACATGGAGGGCAGCTTGTCAGGAAATGTAAGTAGGGTGACTTGAAGGCGGTAGCACAGGCTTTTCTATCTGGATTGTGTGTCCAGGATGGCCTTGGAGTGCAGGTGTGGTCTCATGTGTCCATGGGAGATTTTTCATCTCAAAGGATCCTGGAGACTCCCCACAATTGGTGCCTTTCTCAGGGAAAAGAAGAGTGCTGTTTTCCATCTTAGGTGTACCCCAAAACAGGGATTCAAGAGACGGCCTCTGGGTCTGGGGCCCTATAAAATCCCACCAAGGGTTAGGATTTGGGCCTAGGGGCATACCAGGCCTGCAATGAGGTATCCTGGGGGAGCAACTTATAGCGTTTGTTTGAAAGCAGGCTCAGCATGAGGGTCACCATGCCTTCTTGTGCCCAGGTTGGCCCTCAGGAGTGGGCGTAGTCTCATTGGCAATGCAGCTGGCTCCCACGCTGAGGGTTGAACACCCATCCCAACAGCCAGGATTTCTGCCATGGGGAAGGAGGAGTTCTCTATTGTGCTTCAAGTTCCCCCTTTGGTAGGTATTCCAGGAAAGGTCTGGGGACAGATGCCTGAATACCAAGGATGGGTAGAGCTGACGGCCATGGTCCATGGCCAGTCTCACATGCTGGATATGGACCCTGCCCTCTGGGTGGCTGACACAAGGTCGGGGCTCAGGCTGTCAGACACTGCACTAGTGGCGAGGGTAAACTCTTAATCAGGGTTCCCTCGAGGGCTGAGCAGATTGATCATCATGTGGAGTACCAGGCAGTCTCACCAGACCCTTCTTTCTATGGGGATGGCAGAATGCTGTGTTGTGTCTCCAGAATTCCCTATCAAGAGGACTTGTGGACCATGAGACTGTAGATGTGATTGTAAACCCAAGCTATGGTTAAATTCAGTGTCTATCAAAAGGCAGTTCCAGTGTGGAGCATTTGAATCGAAAATCCAGCCCTGAGTAAGGGCGGATGCCAGATGTTTGCTCATGCTAGAGTATGTTTCTATAATGACTGCAAAATGGAGGGGTGGTGTCAAGAGGCCATGAAGAATTTCCCACGCTGGAGCTTGTGAGATGCTCCAAACAGCAAAGTTTGCTCTACCGGACAGGGAGAGTCTGGTTTGTTTGCTCTAGGCTTCTCCATGTGGAAAGTTTGGATAGCAGAGCACTCCCGCATGGATCCCTGGAAAGCACAACTACATTGACCATTGCAGCTGCGGAACATGGCAGGCTCATTCTGATGGCTCTGGGGCGAAGTATCAAGGCCTTGAGTTGACATGGAGTCTCATGAAGATGGGTCACAATGCTTGTTTGTTACCAGGGAAAACTGAGAATGTGCTGCTGGCTAAGAGGATGCAGGATTCGTCTCCTGAGGTTTGACACTGGTCCAAGAGCAAGGTTTCTTTCTGGGGTAAGATGTTCTGTTGTGTGGCTCAGGGACACCTATTGTATCATAAATTGCTATTCCAGAACAGGCCCCTGAGGACTGATGCCTGAAAACCTAATCTGGTGTTCCAATGATTTCCTAGGGGTATGTCAGTTTCAATCTTCTGACTCAGGACCATTGATTTGGCTGTCTGCCTGAATGTAGGTCATCAGGGTGCTTCAGACTGCTATTTGGGTCCAGAGTGGCCAATAATATTGGGGTGGACTCTGGGGCTTTTCAGGTTTCTCCTAATCTGGAAGGTTTGGACAAATGTGATGGGCACAGTTTCCTTGGGGATGGCCGGCACAGTCCTGTGGTGTGGATCCAGAGACCCCATCTTGGAGGGTATGTGAGCCATGGTTTTGGGAGAGAAGTCTGGAAACCCAAATTCGGGTTAGGGTTAGTGGCGAGGTGATTGCAAGCCCAATGCGTGGACCTGGAGGGCATCTCATCAGGAACTGTAATTAGGGTGCCTGGAAGTCGGTAGCACAGGCTATTCTATCTGGATTGTGTGTCCAGCATGGCCTCAGAATGCCAGTCTGGTCTCATGGGACCATGGGACCTCTCATGGGACCATGAGATCCTCTCTAAGGATCCTGGGGGCTCCCCATAGTTTGGTGGCTTTTTCAGGGGTGGGAAGAGTGCTCTTGCCATCATTGGGGTACCACAATACAGGGATGCCAGAGACGGGCTGTGTCTGGGTGGCTGGAAAACCCCACCAAGGGTTAGGATTTGGGCCTAGGGGAGTACCAGGCCTGTAATGCGGAATCATGGTGGTGAAACTGAGAGGGATTGTTTGAAAGCATGCTCAGGCTTAGGGTCAAAATGCCTTCTTGGGACCAGTTCGGCCCTCAGGTGTGGTCGTGGTTTCATTGGCCATGCAGCTGGTTCCCATTTTGGGGTTTGGACACCCATCCCAACAGCCAGGTTTCCGGCCATGGGGAAGGAGGAGTTCTCTATTGTGCTTCAGGTTCCCCCATTCACAGGGATTCAGTAAAGGTCTGTGGAAAGTTGCTTGATTACCAAGGATGAATAGAGATGAGGGACTTGGGCCATGGCTGATACCACATGCTAGATTTGGGGCCTGCTCTGTGGGTGTCTGACACTAGGTCAAGTCTCAGGCTCTGTCAAACACAGTACTAGTGGCCAGGGCATCCTAAAAAACGGGGTTCCCTCGAGGGCCGAGCAGATTGACCCTCATGTGGGATTTCCCGGGCAGACTCACCAGACACGTCTTATTTCTAAGCGGAAGGCAGTATGCTGCGTTGTGGCTCCAGAATTCCCTATCAAGGTGGCTTGGGAACCAGTAGGATGAGGATGGAATTGTAAACACAAGCTACGGTTCAATTCAATGCGAAGCGGAAAGCATTTCGGATGCTCAGCGACTTATTCGAGATATCCAGCACCAGAGTAAGGTGGAATCAGATGCTTGTTCACACTGGAGTTTGTTTCTATGGTGAGTGAAAAATGGAGGGATGGCATCAAGAGGCCATGGAGGTTTTCCCATGCTGAGGATTGTGAGATGTTCCAAACAGCAAGGTTGCCTTCTACTGGAAAGGTGGAGTCTCGTTTGTTTGCTCCAGGGTCCCCCATGTGGAAAGTTTGGGTAGCAGAGCTTACCCACATTGATGCTTGGAAAACACACCTCCATTGACCATAGCAGGGCAGGAACATGGCAGGTTCATTTTTGTGACTCTGGGGTGAAGTACCAAGGCCTTGAGTTTACAGGGAATCTCTTGCAGATGGGCCACAATGCTGGTTTGTTACCAGGGAGATCTTAGAATGTGCTCATGTCTAAGGTGCCGTGCAGGATTCTCCTACCCTGAGGGTTTGGCACAGGTCTAAGACACGGTTTCTTTCTGCGAACAGGAGATGTTTTCTTGTGTGGCTCAGGAACCGCAGGTTGTATGGCCGGCACAGACCTGTGCTGTGGCTCCAGAGACCCCATCCTGGAGGGCATATAAGACATGGTTTGGGGAGAAAACTGTGCAAACCCAAATTCGAGTCAGGGATAGTGGGGAGGTGATCACCGGCCCAATGCGTAGACCTGGAGGACAGCTGCTCAGGAACTGTAATTATGGTGACTGAAAGTTGGTAGCACAGTCTTTTCTATCTGGATTATGTGACCAGGATGGCCTCTGAATGAAGGTGTGGTCTCACGGGTCCATGGGAGACATTTCCTCTCTAAGGATGCTCAGCGTGGGAAATCCTCCATGGGCACTTGAAGCCACCCCTCCATATGTCGGTCATCATAGACAGAAAATCCAGTGTGAGCAAATATCTGATATCTGCCCTTACTAAGGTGCTGGATATCTCAAATAAGCCACAGCACATTGGAACTGCTTACTGCTTCGCACAGAATTTAATCGCAGCTTGTGTTTACAATTCCTTCCTCACCCTACTGGTCCCCAAGGCCTCTTGAAAGGGAATTATAGAATTACAACACGGCATTCTGCCTTCCCCATAGAAAGAAGAAGTGCCTGGTGAGGCTGCCCAGAAACCCCACATAAGGATCAATCTGCTCAGACCTTGAGGGAACACCAATTTAATGGCTTCCCTGGCCACCAGTGCTGTGTCTGACAGAGCCTGAGCCCCGACTTAGTGTCAGCCACCCAGAGAGTGGGACCCATATGTAGCATGTGGGACAGGCCATAGCCCTACTCTGTCATCTCTACCCATCCTTGGTATTCAGGCATCTGTCCCCAGACTTTTGCTGGAACTCCTGCCAATGGGGGAACCTGAAGCACAATAGAGAACTCCTTCTTCCCCAAGGCAGGAAAACCTGGCTCTTGGGACGGGTGTCCAACTCTCAAAGTGGGAGCCAGCTGCATAGCCAATGAGACCACGCCCAATCCTCAGGGCTTCCCTGAGCACAAACAGGCACTGGGACACACAGCCTGAGCATGCGTTCAAACAAGCTCTCTCAGTTACACCACCAGGATCCCTCATTGAAGGCCTGGTACTCACCTAGGCCCAAATCCTAATACTTGGTGGGATTTTCCAGGCACCAAGACCCATAGCCCATCTCTGGAATCCCAGTATTGGGGCACCCCCTAAGATGGAAAACTGCACTCTTCCCTCACCGAATAAGCCACCAATCTATGGATAGCCACCAGGATACTTAGAGAGGAAATGTCTACCATGGCCGCATGAGACCACCCCTGAATTCCAAGGCCATCCTGGTTAAACAATCCAGATAGAAATGTCAGTGCTACTGCGTTCACATCACCCTAATTACATTTACTGACGAGCTTCCATCAAGGTCTATGCATTGGGTCTGTGACCTCCACAACAATAACCCTAAATCAATTTTGTGCTTGAAGATTTCTCTCCCAAAACCATGGCTCACATGCCCTCCAGAATAGGGTCTCTGGATCGATATCACAGGACTATGCCTGTCATCCCCAAGAAAATTGTGCCTGTCACAGTGGACGAAACCTTCCAGATTAGGAGAAACCTGCAAGGCCCCTGAGCCCACCGAATATTTTTGGCTGTTCTGGGTGCAAATGCATTGTCTGAAACACCCTCAACTCTGATATCCAGGCAGACATCCACGTCAATGGTTCTGAGTCAGAATATTGAACCTGACATGCCCATAGGACCTCACTGGAACCCCAGATTAGGTTTCCAAGCATCTGTCCTCAGAGTCCTGTATTGCAATACCAACTTATGATACAACAGGTGGTCCCTGAGCCACACAACAGAACATCTCCTGTCCCCAGAAGGAAAGCGTGTGCTTCGAACTTTGCCAAACCCACAAGGGGGGAAGCATTCTGCATGGCACCTTGGACACCAGAACATTCTAAGATCTCCCTGGTAACAAACCAGCATTGTGGCCCATCTGCAAGAGATTCCATGTCAACTCGGGCCTTGGTACTTCGCCCCAGAGGCACCAGAAAGATCTTTCCATGTTCCTCAGCTACAATGGTCAATGGAGGTATGCTTTTTAGGCATGCATGTGGGAGAGCTCTGCTACCCAAACTTTCCACATGGAGGACCCTGGAGCAAACAAACCAGACTCCACCTGTCCAGTAGAAGGAAACCTTGCTGTTTGGAGCATCTTACAACCCTCAGCTTGGGAAATCCTCCATGGCCTCTTGACGCCACCCCTCCATTTGTCACTCATCATAGACACAAACTCCAGTGTGAGCAAACATTTGATTTCGCCTTACTCAGGTGCTGGATATCTCGAATAAGCCACTGCACATTGGAACTGCCTACCACTTGGCACTGAATTGAACTGTTGCTTGTGTTTACAATTCAATCCTTACTTTACTGGTCCCCAAGCCTTTTGATAGGGAATTCTGGAACCACAACTTAGTATTCTGCCTTTGCCATAGAAAGGAGAAGTGCCTGGTGAGTCTGCCCAGAAATCCCACATGAGGATCAATCTGTTCAGCTCTCAAGGGAATCCTGATTTATAGGCTGCCCTGACCACTAGCGTTGTGTCTTACAGACCCTGAGTCCAGACCAAAGTCAACCACACTCAGAGCAGTGCCCATATCCTAGTACATCATCTCTACCCATACTTGGTCTTCAGGCACCTATCCCCTGATCTTTGCTGGAAACCCTCCCAATGGGGGAACCTGAAGCACAGTAGAGAACTCCTTCCCCATGGCAGGATATCTGGCTGTTGGGATAGATGTCCAACCCTCAAAGTGGGAGCCAGGTGCATGGCCAATGAGACCACGCCCAATCCTGAGAGCCTCCCTGGCACAAACAGGCATTGTGACACTCAGCCTGAGCATGCGTTCAAACAAGTTATCTCAGTTGCACCACCAAGATCCCTCATTGCAGGCCTGGTACGCACCTAAGCCCAAATCCTAACACTTGGTGGGATTTTCCAGACGCCAACCCATAGCCCATCTCTGGAATCCCAGTATCGGGGCACCCCTAAGATGGAAAACTGCACTCTTCCCTCACCGAATAAGCCACCAAACTATGGTGAGCCACCAGGATACTTAGAGAGGAAATGTCTACCATGGCCCCATGAGACCACATGTGCATTCCAAGGCCATCCTGGATAAAAATCCAGATAGAAATGCCAGTGCTACCGCCTTCCCATCACCCTAATAACAGTTCCTGATGAGCTGCCCTCCAGGTCTATGCATTAGGTCTGTGACCTCCATGACACTAACCATAACCCGAATTTGTGTTTGCAGATTTCTCTCCAAAACCATAGCTCACATGCCTCCAGGAGGGGGTCTCAGGATCCACATGACAGGACTGTGCTGCTATCCCCAAGGAAAATGGACCTCTCACAGTTTCCCTAAACTTCCAGATTAGAAGAAACCTGCAAACCTGTGCCCACCCCACTATTGTAGGCCGCTTTGGATGCAAATGCCCAGTCTGAAACACCCTGATCACCTACATCCAGGCAGACAGCCAAGTCAATGGTCCTGAGTCAGAAGATTGAACCTGGCATGCCCCTAGAACCTCAATGGAACCTTAGATTAGATTTTCAGGCATCTGTCCTCCGGGGCATGTTCTGGAATACCAACTTATGATTCAACACGTGTCCCTGAGCCACACAACAAAATATCTCCTGGCCCCAGAAGGAAACCGTGCTCTTCGACCTTTGCCAAACCCTCCGGGTAGGAGAATCCTGCTTGGCACCTTAGCAACCAACACATTCTAAGATCTCCCTGGTAACACAGCAGCATTGTGGCCCATCTGCAAGAGTTTCTATGTCAACTCAAGGCCTTGGTATTTCGCCCCAGAGCCATGAGAATGAGCCTGCCATTTTCCTCATCTGCAATGGTCAAAGGAGGTGTGCTTTTTAGGCATCCATGCGGGAGAGCTCTGCTACCCAAACTTTCCACATGGGGGATGCTGAGGCAAATAATCTAGACTCCAACTGTCCAGTAGAAGGAAACCTTATCGCTTGGAGCATCTCACAAGCCTCAGCTTGGGAAATCCTCCATGGCCTCTTGACACCACACCTTCATTTGTTAGTCATCATAGACACAAACTCCACTATGAGCAAACATCTGATTCTGCCTTACTCATGTGCTGGATATCTCGAATAAGTCGCTGCACATTGGCAACTGCCTTCTGCTTGGCACTAAACTGAACCGTAGCTTGTGTTTACAATTCCATCCTCACCCAACTGGTTCCCAAGCCCTCTTGATATGGAATTCTGGAACCAAAACACAGCATTCTGCATTCCCCTTGAATGAAGAAGTGCCTGGTGAGTCTGCCAAGAAATGCGACATGAGGATCAATCTGCTCGGCTCTCGAGGGAACCCCGATTATAGGCTGCCCTGACCACTAGTGACAGACCCTGAGACCCGACCTAGTTTCAGACACCCAGAGAGTGGGCCCCATATCTAGCATGAGGGACCGGCCATGGCCCAAGTCTGTCATCTCTACCCATCCTTGCTATTCAGGCACCAGTCTCCAGACCTTTGCTGGAATCCCTGCCAATGGGGGAACATGAAGCCCAATAGAGAACTCCGCCTTCCACATGGCAGGAAACCTGGCTGTTGGGATGAACATCCAACCCTCAAAGTGGGAGCCAGCTGCATTGTCAATGAGACCATGCCCATTCCTGACGGCCACCCTGGGCACAAACAGGCATTGTGACTCTCAGCCTGAGCATGTTTTCAAAAGCCCTCTCAGTTGCACCACGAGGATCCTGCATTGCAGGCCTGGTATGCCCCTAAGCCCAAATCCAAACACTGGCGGGATTTTCCAGGTGCACAGACCTAGAGCCTGTCTCTGGAATCCTATATTGGGTCACCGCTAAGATGGAAAACAGCACTCTTCCCTCACCGAAAAAGCCACGAAACTATGGAGAGCCACCAGGATCCTTAGAGGGAAAATGTCTCCCATGGACACATGAGAAAATACCTGCATTCCGAGGCCATGCTGGACACACAATCGAGATAGAAAAGCCAGTGCTGTAGACTTCTAGTCACCCTAATTACAGTTTCTGACGAGCTGCTCTCCAAGTCTACACATTGGGACTTGATCACCAGGCCACTAACCCTAATCTGAATTTGTGTTTACACACTTCTCCTCAAAAACCATGGCTCACATTCCCCCCATGATAGGTTCTCTGGAGTCAAACCACAGGATTGTGCCTGTCATCCCCAAGGAAACTGTGCCTGTCACAGTTGCCCAAACCTTCCAGATTAGGAGAAACCTGCAAGGCCCCTGACCCACCCCAATATTGTCAGCAGCGCTGGATGCAAATGCCCAGTCTGAAACACCCTGATCACCTACATCCATGCAGTCAGCCAAATCAATCGTCCTGACCCAGAAGATTGAGCATGACATTCCCCTAGGACCTCATTGGAATCTTAGATTAGGTTTTCAGACATATGTACTCAAAGGCCTGTTCTGGAATACCAACTTATGAAACAACATGTGGTCCCTGAGCCACACAACAGAACATCTCCTGTCCCCAGAAGTAAACTGTAATCTTCGACCTTTGCCAAACCCTCAGGGTAGGAGAATCCTGCACGGTACCTTAGACACCAGCACATTCTAAGATCTCTCTAGTTACACACCAGCATTGGAGCCCATCTGCAAGAGATTCCATGTCAACTCAACGCCTTGGTACTTTGCCCCAGAACCATAAGAACGATTCTGTCATGGTCCTGAACTGCAATGGTCAATGGAGGTGATCTTTCCAGGTATCCATGAGGGTGAGCTCTGCAACCTGCACTTTCAAGATGGGGACCCTGGAGCAAAAAACTACACTCCACCTGTCCAAAAGAAGTAAATATTACTGTTTGGAACATCTCACAAGCTTTTGCATGGAAAATCCTCCATGGCCTCTTGACGCCACCCCTCCATTTGTCAGTCATCATAGACACAAACTCCAGTGTGAACAAACATCTGACATCCGCCCTCACTCAGGTGCTGGATATCTCGAAAGAGCCACTGCACATTGGAAATGCCTTCCACTTGGCAGTAAATTGAACCGTCGCTCATGTTTACAATTCCATCCACACCCTACTGGTGCCCAAGGCCACTTGATGAGGAATTCCGGAGCCACAATGCAGCATTCTGCCTTCCCCATTGAATGAAGAAGTGCCTGGTGAGTCTGCTCAGAAAACCCACATGAGAATCAATCTTCAGCCCTCAAGGGAACCCCGATTGATAGGCTTCCCTGGCCACTAGTGCTGTGTCTGAAACAGCCTGAGCCCCAACCTAATGTCAGCCATCCAGAGAGCGGGCCCATATCTAGCATGTGAGACTGGCCATGTCCCAAGTCTATCATCTCTACCCATCCCTGGTATTCAGCACCTGTCCATAGATGTTTGCTGGAATCCCTGGCAATGGGGGAACCGGAAGCATAATAGAGAACTCCTCCTTCCCCATTGACAGGAAACCTGGCTGTTGGGATGTGTGCCAAACCCTCAAAGTCGGAGCTAGCTGCATGTCCAATGAGAACAGGCCCACGACTGAGGACCCACCCTGGGCACAAACAGGCATTATGATACTCAGCCTGAACATGCTTTCCAAAATCCCCTCTCAGTTGCACCACCAGGATCCTGCATTGAAAGCCTGCTCTGCCCCTATGACCAAATTCTAACCCTTGGTGTGATTTCCGAGGTGCTCAGACCTAGAACCCATCTCTGGAATCCCTATTTGGGGAACCCCTTAGAAGGAATACAGCACTCTTCTCTTCCCCAAAAAAGCCACCAAACTATGGGAAGCCACCAGTATCCTTAGAAAGGAAAAATTTCCCGTGGACCCAGACAGCCAACCTGCATTCTGATGCCATCCTGGACAAACAATCCAGGTAGAAAAGCCTATACTACTGCCTTCGAGTCACTCTAATTTCAGTTCCTGACGAGCTGACCTCCATGTGTAGGCATTGGGCCTGTAATCACCTAGCCACTCACCCCAACCCGAACTTGTGTTTGCAGACTTCTCTAACAATACCATGGTTCACATGCCCTCCAGGATGGGATCTCTGGAGCCACACCACAGGATTGTGCTTGCCATACCCAAGGAAACTGTGCCCATCACAGTTGCCCAAACATTCTAAATTGGGAGAAACCTGAAGGCCCTGAGACCATCCCAATATTGGCGGCCACTCTGGATGCAAATGCCCAGTCTGAAACAACCTGATCACCTACATCCAGGAAGACAGCCAAGTCAATGGCTCGAAGTCAGAAGATTGAAACATACATGCACCTAGGACCACATTAGAACCCTCGCTTAGGTTTTCAGGCATCTGTCCTAAAAGACCTGTTCTTGAATACCAACTTATAATACAACATGTGGCTCCTGAGCCACACAAGAAAACATCTCCTATCTCCAGAAGGAAACCGAGCTCTTCGACCTGTGCCAAACCCTCAGGATAGGAGAATCCTGCATGGCACCTTAGCCACCAGCACATTCTAAGATCTGCCTGGTAACAATTCAGCATTGTGGCCCATCTGCAAGAGATTCCATGTCAACTCAAGGCCTTGGCATTTCACCCCAGAGCCATCAGAACGAATCTGCCATGTTCCTCAGCTGCAATGGTCAATGAAGCTGTGCTTTCCAGGCATCCATGCATAAGAGCTCTGCTGCCCAAATTTTCCACAGGGGGACATAGACTTAATATACCAGACTCCACCTGTCCAGTACAAGTAAACCTTGCTGTTTGGAGCATCTCACAAACCTCAGCGTGGGGTATCATCCATGGATTCTTGACACCATACCTACATTTGTTGGTCATCATAGAAACAAACTCCAGTGTGAACAAACATCTGACATCTGCCTTTACTCAGGTGCTAGATATCTTGAATCAGCCACTGCACATTGGAACTGCCTTCTGCTTGGCACTGAATTCAACTCTAGCTTATCTTTACAATTCCATCCTCACCCTACTGGTCCCTAAGCCCTCTTGATGAGGAATTCTGGAGCCACAACTCAGAATTCTACCTTCCCCTTAGAAAGAAGTGCCTGGTGAGTCTGCCCAGAAACTCCGCATGGGGATCAATCTGCTATGTTCTTGAAGGAATACCGATTCATAGTCTGCCCTGGTCACTAGTGCTGTGTCTGACAGAAACTAAACCCCAAACTAGTGTCAGCCACCCAGAGAGTGGGCCCCATATCCAGCATGTGATACCGGCCATGGCCCAAGTCTGTCATCCCAACTATCCTTGTTATTCAGACACCTGTCCCTAGACCTTTGCGGGAATCCCTGCTAATGGGGGAACCTGAAGCAGAATAGAGAACTCCTCCTTCCACATGGCAGGAAGTCTGGCTGTTGGAATGGGTGTCCAGCCCTCACAGTGGGAGCCAGATGCATGGCCAATGAGGCCACGACCATTCCTGAGGGACGCCCTGGGCATAAACAGGCATTCTGACCATCAGCTTGAGCATGCTTTCAGACAAGCACTCTCAGTGGCAACATCATAATCCTGCATTGCAGGCCTGCTATGCACCTAGGCCCAAATCCTAACACTTGGTGGGATTTTCCAGGGGCTCAGACACAGAGCCCGTCTCTGGAATCCCTGTTTTGGGGCACCCATAATATTGAAAACAGCACTTTTCCCTTCTCGGAAAAAGACACCAAACTATGGGGAGCCCCCAGGATCTTTAGAGAGGAAAAATCTCCCATGGAGTCATGAGAATACCGCTGCTTTCTGAGCCATCCTGGACACAAAATCCAGATAGAAAAGCCTGTGCTACCACCTTCGAGTCACCTAATTACAGTTCCCAATGAGCTGCTGTCCAGGTCTATGCATTGGGCCTATGATCACCTCGCAACTAACCTTAATCGAAATTTGTGTTTTTGAAGACTTCTCTCCCTAAACCATGGCTCACATGCCCTCAAGGATTGCGTCTCCGGAGCCACAACACAAGACTGTGCCTACCATTCCCAAGTTATCTGTGCCAGTAACAGTTGCCCAAACCTTCCAGATTAGGCGAAACCTGCAAGGCCCCTGAGCCCACTCCCATATTGGTGTATGCTCTGGATGCAAATGCACAGTCTGAAACACTATGATCAACTACATATTGGCAGACAGCCATGTCATGGTCCTGAGTCAGAAGATTGAACCAGACATGCCCCTAGATCCCCATTGGAAACCTAGATTAGTTTTTCAGATATCTGTCCTCAGGGGCCTTTTCTGGAATACCAACTTAGGATAAAATATGTGGTCCCTGAGCCACACAACAGAAAATCTCCTGTCTCCAGAAGGAAACCATGCACTTTGACCTGTGCCAAACCTTCAAGTTTGGAGAATCCTGCACAGAACCTTAGCCCCCAGCATCATATAAGATCTCCCTGGTATCAAACCAGCATTGTGACACATCTGCAAGAGATTCCATGTCAATTCAAGGCCTTGGTCCTTCGCCCCAGATCCAGAAGGAACCAGAAGGAATCTTCCATGTGTCTCAGCTGCAATTGTCAATGGAGGGGTGTTTTCCAGGGATCCATGCAGGAGGGCTCTCCTCCCCAAATTTTCCCAATGGGGGACGCTGGAGCAAACAAACCAGGCTCCACCTGTTCTGTAGAAGGAAACCATGCTGTTTGGAGCATCTCACAATCCTCAGCGTGGTAAATTGTCCATGGACTCTTGACGCCACTGCTCCATTTCTTGGCCATCATAGATACAAACTCCAGCGTGAGCAGACATCTGACCTCACCCATACTCAGATGCTGGAGATCTCGAGAAAACCACTGCACATTAGAATGGCCATGTGCTCGGCACTGAGCTTAAATGAGGCTTGTCTATTCAGACTTCTGTCCTCACACTCCTCGCCTGTAAACCCTCCATATTTGTAATTTGGGAGCCACAATGCAGCCTTCTGTCTGCCCACCAGAAAGAAGAAGTGCCACCACGGGTCTGCACAGAAAATGAACATGAGGATCCAGCTGCATGCCCCTCTATTGCACCCCAACATAATGGGCCACCCTGTGCACTAATGCTCTGTCTGACACAGGGCGAGCCCCAACCTCCTGGCAGCTACACAGATAGCGGGCCCCATATCCTACAGGTGTGAGCTGCCTTGACCTAAGTCTTTCATCTCAAACCAACCTGAGTATTCAGGTACCTGTTCCAGAACATAGCTCAAATTCCTGTTCATTGGGGACCTTGAAGCAGAAAAGGGTACTCCTCCTTCCCCATGGCAGGAAAACTAAATATTGAGATGATTGTCCAACCCGCAGATTGGAATCCAGGTGCATGGAACAAGAGACAGTGCCCACACAGGATGGGGAGCTGGGCACAAACAGGCACTGTGACCCTCACCCTGAGACCCATTTCCAACAAGCCCCTGTGGGAGCTGGACCAGGTCCCCACAGAGTGGACCTGTCAGGCCCCTAGGCCCAAATCCCAAGCCTTGGTGGGATTACCCAGGCACCAGGACCCAGAACCCATCTCTGGAATCCATGTTTTGACAGAAACCCTGACATGGTAAAACGCGGTCTCCCCTTCCCACAGTAAGACACCAAACTCTTGGGTGCCAGGTAGAATCCAAAAATAGGAAGAAACTCCCAGGGACACATGAGGACACCCCTCCATTCCGTGGCCATCCTAGACACAATCCAGACAGAAAAGCCAGTGCTTCTGCTTCCCAGTAGCCCTAATTTCAAATCCCGAGGAGCTGCCCTCAGGGTCTGCAGATCCGGCCTGCCATCACTTCACCCCTAACTTTTACCGATTTTG
Source organism: Neogale vison (assembly GCF_020171115.1). Taxonomy (NCBI): domain Eukaryota; kingdom Metazoa; phylum Chordata; class Mammalia; order Carnivora; family Mustelidae; genus Neogale; species Neogale vison. Next base: position 79,859,919 of record NC_058095.1, read on the forward strand.
TGTCTGAAGATTTTGGTCCCAGAGCCCTGACCGACATGCCTTCCAGGATGGGGCCTTCAGACCACAGCACATCACTGGGCCTGCTCTCTGGACGAAATTATTCCCATCTCAGTTTCCAAAACCCTCCAGATTAGGAGAAAACTGCAAAGACCCTGAGCCCACCCGAATTTCATAGGCTGCTCTTGAAAGAAATGTACAGTATGTCACAGCCTCAGCACCTACCTCCAAGAAGACACACAGATGAATGGCGCTGAGTCCAAAGATTGAATCTGCCATTCCCCTAGGACCTCATCAGAACCCTAGCTTAGGTTTTCAGGCCTCTGTCCCTAGAGGCCTGTTCTGGAAAACCAATATATGGTACAACCTATGGTCTGTGAGCAATACAACAATTCCCCTACTGTCCCGAGAAGGAAACCTTTCTCCTGGGAACTGGGTATAACTCTTAGGATAGGAGAATCCTGCATGGGCCCAGGGCCTCCGCAATATTCTAAGGACTCCCTGGATATGAAGCAGCATTGGGACCCGTTAGACTGAGAACTTCCGTCAACTCAGATCACTTGGAACTTGGAACCAGAGACAGCAGATCAAGCCTGCCTCGTTCCTCGGCTGTAATGGTAACCTGAGGTGGGCTTCCCAGTCCTCCATTCAGATCTTTGCTATCGAATCTGAGTGGATTACACCTGTCCCACAGTAAGTTGCCTTGTTGTTTGGAGCAGCTCACAAGCTCTAGCTTGGGAAAACCTCCAAGGCTTCTTGAGAAAACCACACCATTCATTGGCCATCATGGACACAAACTCCATCGTGAGCAGACATCAGACCATCATGCATACTCAGGTTCTGGAGATCACAAAAAAACCACTGCATGGTGGAACGACCATGTGCTCAGAACTGAGCTTAACCACAGCTTGTGTTTTCAGACATCTGTCCTCACACTTCTCCCCTAGAAGTCCTCCATATTGGGAATTCTGGAGCCACAAAGCATTCTTCTGCCTACTCACCAGAAAGAAGAAGTGCCCTAAGGGTCTGCACAGAAATCCCACATAGGGTTCTAGGTGCACAGCTCTCAAAGGCACCCCATTATCATAGGCCGCCCTCTGCACGGATGCTCTGTCTGACACACCTCGAGTCCCGACCTCCTGTCAGCCACCCAGACAGAAGTCCCCATATCCTGCAGGTGGGTCCTGTATTGGCCCGAGACCATCATCTCGAACCGACCTGGGTATTCAGGTACCTGTCCCAGAACGTAGAACAAATTCCTGCCCATGGGTGACCCAGAAGCACAAAAGAATACTTCTCCTTCACCATGGCTGGAAAAATGAATGTTGAGATGGCTGGCCAACCCTCAGAGTGGGAGCCAGGTGCATGGCCCATGAGACCATGCCCACCCCATTTGGGCTTCTGGGCACAAACAGGCATTGTGACCCTTAGCCTGAGACCCCTTTCCAACAATCCCCCTCGGGAGCTGGACCAAGAGCAAACACAGTGGGCCTGTAATGTCCCTAGGCCCAAATCCTAAGCCTTGGTGGGTTTATCCAGGTGCCCAGACCCAGAACCAATCACTGGAATGCCTGTTTGGACAGGACCCCTGAGATGGAAAACCACGCTCTCCCCTTCCCCCAGAAAGACACCAAACTCTTGGGTGCCAGGCAGAATCCCCAGAGAGTTAGAATCTCCCATGGACCCATGAGGCCACCCCTCCATTCCATGGCCATTATAGACACATAATCCAGACAGAAAAGCCTGTGCTCCTGCCTCCCAGCCATACAAATTTCAAACCCTGAGCAGCTGCCCTCAGGGTCTGCAGATCGGGCCTGCCATCACCTGGCCTCTAACTTCTACCCGAGTTTGTGTTGAAGACTTTGGTCCCAAATCCCTGAACACATGCCCGCCAGGAATGGGCCTCTAGAACCACATCACATCACTGGGCCTGCTCTTCCGAGGAAACTTGCCCGTCTCAGTTTCCCAAGCCCTCCAGATTAGCAGAATCCTGTAAGGCCCCTAAGCCCACCCCAATTTCATAGGCTGCTCTGGAAAAAAGCACAGTCTGACGCAGCCTCAGAACATACCTCCAGGAAGACACACAGGTCAATGGGAATAGATGGATGCCCTAAGGCCATGGTGGGTCCAAGGTTCTTTGTGTGCCACCAGCTGTCTCCGTGTCTGTTGGAAGGCCTGGGCTCAGGATATGTAAGACAGAGCATTAGTGCTTAGGGTAGCCTATGCAATTGGGGTGTTGCCGAGAGCCGAGCAGGTTGATCCGCATTTTGGGTTTTTAGGCAACGCCATAGACAATGTATTTCTTCCAGTGGGCAGGCAGAGTGCTTCGTTTTGGCCCCAGTATTCCCAATCAGGAGGGCTTGTGGGCCAGGAGTGTGAGGACGGAAGTCTGAAAACACAAGCTAGGTTGAGGTTTGGGGTCAAGGGCACGACAGGCCTACTCTGCAGAGGCAGAATTGGGATCTCCTGCATCTGAAGTCAGGGTGAAGATCAAAAGTTGGCTGAGGCTGGAGATTGTGTCCATGATGGCCCCTTCATGAAGCAGGGGCCTCATGAGGCTAAGGAGGCTTTCCCATGCTGAGTTTTTGAGTTGCTCCAAACCACAAGGTTTACTTCTGCGGGACAGTCGAGTCCTATTGGATGGATACAGGACGTCCAATATGGAAGGACTGGAGAGCAGGGTTCGAAGGAAGGATGCTTGTACAGCATACCTTGCATTCCTATTGGCTCTTTGCGACAAGACATGTTTGAACTACTTGCTCTGGGGAGAGATACCCAGGAGCTGAGCTGAAATGGACTCTCCTGAGGGTGCATCATAATGTGGGTTTGTGTCCATGGGACCTTGGAATGTGCTTGTGGCTCAGGGGCCCGGCAGATATCGCCTACCTGAAGGGTTTGATATAGCTCCAATAAGAAAGCTCCCTGTGTGGAGACAGGAGAGTTTCTGTTGGGTGCCTCATAAAAGCCCCAGATTCTGGTCTTTGAAACCAGTCCTCTGAGGAGAGACACTTGAAAACCAAAGCTAGGGATTAGATTAGGGCCTAGGGGCCCGTCTGTTTCAATCTTCTGTCTTTGGGGACACTGTCTGAATGGTTAAGTGGAGATAGTTGCTCATCTAGTGTCAGAGTGCCCATCTTAGTCCAGGGCAGCCTACACTATAGGGATGGCTTCGCAGGCCTTCGAGATTTCTCCTAATCTGTAGGGTTGTGGACAATGGATTGGGCACAGTTTCCTTGGAGAGGAAAGGCACAGTCCTTCTTGTAGCTCCATAGGCCCTAGCCTGGAAGGTGTGTGGATCTGTGCCATGGGCACAGAAGTCTGAAAACACAAACTCGGCTTAGGTGTGGTGCAGAGGGTATGGCAGGCCAGATTTACAGACCTTTATGGGAGCTCTTCGGCTTATGAAAGAAGGGTAAGTGGGAGGCAGTCCCTGGATGTTGTGTCCAGGATAGTCATGAATTGTAGGGTGGCCTCAGGGTCTATGGACGAGTCTAGCTCTCTGGAGATTTGGCACAGCTCCAAAGAGTTTGCAGTCATTTTGTGGGAAGGGTGGAGTCCTCTTGTCTGGCTCAGGTATCTCTCCAAGAGAGGGATTCCAGAGCAGAGCCCCAGGTACAGGCGACTGGAAATCTCGAACTCTGGTGAGGATCGGGAGCATAGGGGCTTGGCAAGCCCCATATGCGGGCTCTTGGTCCAGGCCCTGAGAAGCCTTACTTTGACATGGTGCTCACACTGAGGGTCACAATGCGAGTTTGTACCCCAGTCAGCACTCAAGATTGGGCGTTGTCTCAGGAAATATGAAGGTTTCTCCTACCCTGAAGGTGTGACTCCATGCCTACAGCAAGCTTTACAGGCATCGGGAAGGAGGAGTTCTGATTTGTGCTTCAGGTACCCACCTGTGCGAGGATTTGATATAATGTCTAGGTTTAGATGTCTGAAAACCCAGGTTGGGGAGAGATGGCAGTCTAAGGCCTAGGGTCCTGTCTGGTTCAATCTTCTTCTCTAGGGACATCTGTCTATGGTCTAAGTGGAGGTAGTTGCTCAGCTTGTGTCAAATCGCTGAGGGTCACAAAGCATGTTTGTGTCCAAAGCGGCCCTCAACATGGCCGGGACCTCATGGGCCACGCTGCTTTCTCCTACACTGAACATTGGACAACATGCGAACCAAAGGTTTCTGGGCATGGGGAAGGAGGAATTCTGATTTCTGCATCACTTTCAACGCTAGGCAGTGATTGGAGATAAGGTCTAGGTTCTGAAGCCCAAAAACAGAGGTTGGGAAGAGATGATGACTTAAGTCCCTGGTGGGTCCGATGTGTTCATTTTGTGGCCAGCTGTCTGGGTGTCAGTCAGGACGTTAGGGCTCAGGCTGTGTCAGACAGGGCATTATGCCCAAGGTAGACAGTATTATTGGGGAACAGTCAAGTGGTATGCAAGTTGATCCTCATTTGGGATATCTGTGTAGCGCCATAGGGTAACGTTTTTCTTCTGGAGGGCAGGCACAATGCTGCATTGTGGCTCTGGAATTGCCAAACTGGAGGGCTTGTGTGCCAAGAGTGTGAGGACGGAATCCGAGAACACAAGCTAGGCTTAGGTTTCGGTGTGAGGACAGAGCAGGCCCACTCTGAAGAGCTGAATCGAGATCTCGTGCTTCTGAAGTCAAGACGAGGATCAGCCATTAGCTCAGGTTGGGGTTTCTGCCCATGATCCAGCTTCATGAAGATTGGGGGCATCATGTGGCCTGGGAAGTTTTCCCATGAGGGGAGTTGTGAGATGCTCAAAGCACAAGGATTCCTTCTGCGGGACAGTCGAGACCTGTTGGATGGCTCCTGGATGTCCCATACAGAACGAAGCCAGAGCAGGGTTCTAAGGATGGATGCCTGAAGAGCCCACCTCTCATTTCAATTTTCTCCTAAAGACAAGGCCAGTTCGATCTGCTGGCTCTGGGCGAGATTCTGAGGGGATTCATTTAAAATGGACTCTCCTGAGTATGGGTCATAATGTGGGATTGTGTCCATAGAGATATTGGAATGGGGTGGTGGCTCCAGTGACCTGAAGTTTTCTCCTAACGGGAGGTTTTGACACAGCTCCATAGAGCAAAGTTTCCATGTGGAGACGAGATTTGTTTTGATTGGTACCTCCGGAAACCCCGATATGCTGGTATTAGAATCCAAGCCTCTGAGGAGAGATGCCTGGAAACAACAGCAATGGATCCGATTAGGGCCTAGGTGCTTGTCCGGTCCAGTCTTCTTCTCTGGGCATATCTGTCTACGGGTCTGAGTGGAGGTAGTTGCACAGCTTGTGACAGATCACCCCTGTTTGTCCTGGGCAGCTGACACTATTGGGATGGCCTTGGGAACTTTGGAGGTTTCTCCTAATCTGTCAGGTTGTGTCCAAAGGAAGGAGCAGAATCCCCTTGGAGAGGGCAGGGGCCCCAGCCTGGAGTTTGTGTGGGCCAGGACTGTGGGGACAGAGGTCTGAAAACACAAACTCGGCTTAGGTTTGGGAACGGAGGTATGGAAGGACCGATCTACAGACCTCGATGAGAATTTTTTGGGCTATGATCAAGGGGCGAGTGTGAGGCGCTTTTTCAGGCTTTTGTCTCTGGATTTGCGTCAACGGTGGCCAGGGAATGTCAGGCTGGCATCTTTGGCCATGGACGATTTTTTCTCTCTGGGGATTTGGCCCGATTCCAAGTGTTTGGGGTCATTCTTTGGATGGTAGGAGTCCTTTCTCTATTATTTTTATGTCATGTGCCCCACCAAAAAGGGAATTTAGAGAAGAGCACTGAGTAGGGGTGACTAGACTTCTCGAGCTCTGGTTAAGATTGGGGAACTAGGGGCATGTCAAGCCCATATGAGGGCTTTTGGTACAGCCCCTGAGAGGCTTTACTTGAGGACAGGGCTCACTCTGAGAGTCCCAATGTGTGTTTGTGCCCAATGTGGCCTCAAGAATGGGTGGGGCCTCATGGATCACACTGGTTTCTCCTACACTGAACGTTGGACAACATACCAACCACAAAGTTTCTGGCCGTGGGGAAAAAGGAGTTCTGATTTCTGAATCACGTACACCACTTGGCAGTGAGGTTGGGAAGAGATGAGGACTTAAGGCTCTGGCGGGTCCAATGTGCTAAGGGTGCGGCCAGCTGACTGGGTGTCGGTCGGAAGGTCCGGGCTCAGGCTGTGTCAGACAGGGCATAAGTGCCGAGGCTAGACTGTATAATTGGGGTATAGTCGAGTGGCATGCAGGTTGATCCTCATTTGGGGTTTCTGGGTAGCCCCATAGGGCAATGTTTCTCTTCTGGAGGTCAGGCAGAGTGCTGCATTTTGTCTCCAGAATTCCCAACTTGAGGGCTTGTGTGCCAGGAGTATCAGGACGGAAGTCTGAGAACACAGCTAGGCTTAGGTTTCCCAGCAATGGCACGGCAGGCAAACTCTGCAACGCTGAATCAAAATTTCGTGCATCTGAAGTCAGGGCGAGGATCAGATGTTGGCTTAGGTTGGAGTTTCTGTCCATGATTTCCCCGACATGAAGTAGGGGGGATCAGGAAGCCTTGGATGTTTTCCCACTGTGCGAGTGTGTGATGCTCCGAACCACAAGGATTCCTTCTGCGGGACAGTTGAGACCCATTGGATGGATCAAGGACGTCCCATAAGGAAATTTTCCAGAGCAGGGTTCTAATGATGGATGCCTGGGCAGCTCAACTCGCATTACAGTTGTCTCCTAGTGACAAGGCAGGTTCGATCTGCTGGCGCTGGTGAAACAACCAAGGGTGCTGAACTGAAATGAACTCTCCTGAGGATCGGTCATAATGTGGGTTTGTGTCCATTGAGACCTTGGAATGGGTTAGTGACTCCGGTGCCCTGAAGAATTCTCCTAATCTGAGGTTTTGAGACAGCTCCAAAGAGCAAGTTTCCCATGTGGAGACGAGATTTGTTCTGATCGGTGCCTCAGGAACCCCCATGAGTTGGTATTGGAAACCAAGCATCTGAGGAGAGATTCCTGTAATCCAAAGCAATGGATCCGATTAGGGCCTAGGGGCCTTTCTGCTTCAATATTCTCCTCTGAGAGTCTCTGTCTATGATTAAGAATGGAGGTCATTTACCAGCTTGTGTCAGATCGCACCTGTTTGTCCCGGGAGGCCAACACTATTGGGCTGGTCTCGGGGACTTTGGAGGTTTCTCCTAATCTGTAGGGTTGTGGCAAATGAAATGGCCAGAATTCCCTTGGACAGGGCTGGCACAGTTCTGAGGTGTGGCCCCAGCTGTCTGGGTTTCGGTGGGAGGTCTGGGCTCAGGCTGTGTCAGAAAGGGCATTAGTGCCCAGAGTAGACTATATAATAGGAGTACAGTTGAGTGGCGTGAGGATTGATCCTCATTTGGCGTTTCTGAGTAACCCCAGGGGCAACGTTTTTCTTCTGGAGGGCTGGAAGATTGCTGAATTGTGTCTCTGTTTTTCCCAAACTGGAGGGCTTGTGGGCCAGAAGAGTGAGGAAGGAAGTCTGAGAACTCAAGCTAGGCTTTGGTTTTGGGGTGAGGGCATGGCAGGCACACTTTGCACAGCTAAATCGAGATCTCGTGCATCTGAAGTCAGGACTAGGATCAGACGTAGGCTCAGGTTGGAGTTTCTGTGCAGGATGGCCCCTTCATGAAGGCGGGGTACATCATGGGGCCATGGAGGCTTTCCCACAATAGGAGTTGTAAGATGCTCCAATTGGCAAGGATGCCTTTTACAGGACAGTCGAGACTGGTCAGATGGCACCAGGACGTCCCATATGGAACGACGCCAGACCAGAGTTCTAAGGCTGGATGCCTGGAGATCCTGCCTCGCATTCCTATTTTCTGTCTCCTAGTGACAAGGCAGGTTCGAACTGCATCCTCTGGGGGAGCAACCGATGTGGCCGTGTTGAAATGGACTCTCCTGAGATTGGGTCATAATGTGGGTTTGTTTCCATGGAAACCTTGGAATGGGGCGGTGGGACCTGAATATTTCCCCTAATTGAAGGTTTTGACACAGCTCCAAAAAGCACGTTTCCCATTTGTAGACGAGATTTGTTCTGATTGGTACCTCCGGAAGAACCCATATGCTGGTATTGGAAACCAAGTCTCTGAGAAGAGATGCCTGAAAGCAAAAGCAATGGATCCGATTTGGGCCTAGGTGCCTGTCTGGTTCAATCTTCTTCTTTGGGGATATCTGTTTACAGGTCTGAGTTGAGGTGGTTGCTCAGCTTGGGATAGATCGCCCCTGTATTTCCTGGGCGGTCTACACTATTGGAATGGCCTCTGGGACTGTGGAGGTTTCTCCTAATTTGTAGGGTTGTGGCCAATGGAGTGGGCAAAATTCCCCTGGAGAGGGCAGGCACAGTCCTGAGGTGTGGCTCCATGGGCCCCAGCCTGGAGGATGTGTGGGCTAGTACTATGGGGAGAGAAGTCTGAAAACCCAAACTGGGCTTAGGTTTGTGGACATATGTATGACAGGCCCGATCTATAGACCATGAGAATTTTTCGGGCTATGAAGAAAGGGCAAGTGTGAAGTGCTTGCCCAGGTTTTTTTCTCTGGATTTTGTGTCAACACAGGCTGTGGAATGTCTGGCTGGCCTCATGGGCCGTTGACGAGTCTTCCTCTCTGTAGATCTGGCCAGATCCCAAGTGTTTGGGGTCATTCGGTGGATGGGAGGAGTCCTTTCAGTATTTTTATTTACCTCAGGTGTCCCAACATAGAAGGATTCCAGAGCAGAGCCCTGAGTAGTGGTGACTAGACATCTCAACTTCTAGTTAAGATTTGGGGCTAGGGGTATGGCAAGCCCCATATGCATGCTCTTGGTCTTGCCCCTGGGATGCTTGCCTTGAGGACAGGGCTCATTCTGAGGGCCACAATGTGTGTTTGTGCCCATTGCGGCCCTCAAACGTGGGTGGGGCCTCATGGGTCACGGTGGATTCTCCTACACTGAATATTGGACAACATGCCAACCACAAGGTTTCTTGCCTTGGGGAAGGAGGAGTTTTGATTTCTGCATCACTTTCACTCCTGGGTAGTCATTGGAGATAAGTTCTAGGTTCTGAAGCCTGAAAACCGAGTTTGGGAAGAGATGACGAACTAAGGCCACGGCAGGTCTGATATGCTCAGTGTACGGCCAGCTGTGTGGTGGTAGGTCGGGAGGTCTGGGCTCAGGCTGTGTCAGACAGGGCTTTAGTGCCCAAGATAGACAGTATAATTGGTGTACAGTCAAGTGGCATGCAGGTTGATCCTCATTTGGCATTTCTCTGTAGCCTCACAGGGCAAAGTTGTTCTTCTGGAGGGCAGGCAGAGTGCTGCATTTTGTCTCCAGCATTCCCAACTGGAGGGCTTGTGGGCCAGAAGTGTGAGGACGGAAGTCTGAGAACACAAGCTTGGCTTAGGTTTCAGGACGAGGGCACGGCAGGCACACTCTGGTGAGCTGAATCGAGATCTCATGCATCTGAAGTCAGGGCAGGTTCAGACGTTGGCTCAGGATGGAGTTTCTATCCATGATGGCCCGTTCGTGAAGGTGGGGGGGCATCACGAGGCCATGGAGGTTTTCTCATGTTGGGATTGTGTGATAGTCCAAAACTCAAGGATGCCTTCTGCAGATCAGTCGAGACCTGTCAGATGGATCCAGGACACCCCATAAGGAACTTCTCCAGAGCAGGGTTCTAATGATGGATGCCTGGGCAGCCCAACTCGCATTCAAATTTTCTCCTAGCAACAAGACAGGTTGGACCTGCTAGCTTTGGGGGAGCAACAGAGTGGGCTGAGTTGAAATGGACTTTCCTGAGGATCAGTCATAATGTGGGTTTGTGTTCATGGAGACCTTGGAATGGGGCAGTGGTGCTGGTGCCCTGAAAGAATCTCCTAACCAGAGTTTTTGAGACAGTTCCAAAGCCAAGTTTCCCATATGGAGTTGAGATTTGTACTGATTCGTTCCTCAGGAACCACAATAAGATGGTATTGGAAACCAGGCACCTGAGGAGAGATGCCTGGAAACCAAAGCAATGGATCCGATTAGGTCCTAGGGGCCTGTCCGCTTCAATCTTCTTCTCTGGGAACATCTGTCTATGGTTCTGGGTGGAGGTCATTGTTCAACTGGTGCCAGATCGCCCTGTTTGTCCCAGGTGCCTGACACTATTGGGATGGTCTCGGCGTTTTTGGAGGTTTCTCCTAATCTGTAGGGTTGTGGCCAATGAAGTGGACACAATTTTCTTAGAGAGGGCAGACATAGTCCTGAGGTGTGGCCCCAGCTGTCTTTGTTTCGGTCGGAAGATCCAGGCTCAGGCTGTGTTAGACAGGGAATTATTACTTAGGCTAGACTATGTAATTAGGGTACAGTTGAGTGGTGTGCAGTTTGATCCTCATTTGGGGTTTCTGGGTAGCCCCATAGGGCAACGTTTTTCTTTCTTTTTTTTTCCAATTTATTTTTTTTCAGAAAAACAGTATTCATTATTTTTTCACCACACCCAGTGCTCCATGCAAGTCGTGCCCTCTATAATACCCACCACCTGGTACCCCAACCTCCCACCCCCCCCGCCACTTCAAACCCCTCAGATTGTTTTTCAGAGTCCATAGTCTCTCATGGTTCACTTCCCCTTCCAATTTACCCAAAAGCACATACCCTCCCCAATGTCCATAACCCTACCCCCATTCTCCCAACCCCCTCCCCCCAGCAACCCACAGTTTGTTTCGTGAGATTAAGAGTCACTTATGGTTTGTCTCCCTCCCTATCCCATCTTGTTTCATGGATTCTTCTCCTACTCACTTAAGCCCCCATGTTGCATCACCACTTCCTCATATCAGGGAGATCATATGATAGTTGTCTTTCTCCACTTGACTTATTTCGCTAAGCATGATACGCTCTAGTTCCATCCATGTTGTCGCAAATGGCAAGATTTCGTTTCTTTTGATGGCTGCATAGTATTCCATTGTGTATATATACCACTTCTTCTTGATCCATTCATCTGTTGATGGACATCTAGGTTCTTTCCATAGTTTGGCTATTGTGGATATTGCTGCTATAAACATTCGGGTGCACGTGCCCCTTTGGATCACTACGTTTGTATCTTTAGGGTAAATACCCAGTAGTGCAATTGTTGGGTCATAGGGAAGTTCTATTTTTAACATTTTGAGGAACCTCCATGCTGTTTTCCAGAGTGGTTACACCAGCTTGCATTCCCACCAACAATGTAGGAGGGTTCCCCTTTCTCCGCATCCTCGCCAGCATCTGTCATTTCCTGACTTGTTGATTTTAGCCATTCTGACTGGTGTGAGGTGATATCTCATTGTGGTTTTGATTTGTATTTCCCTGATGCCGAGTGATATGGAGCACTTTTTCATGTGTCTGTTGGCCATCTGGATGTCTTCTTTGCAGAAACATCTGTTCATGTCCTCTGCCCATTTCTTGATTGGATTATTTGTTCTTTGGGTGTTGAGTTTGTTAAGTTCTTTATAGATTTTGGACACTAGTCCTTTATCTGATATGTCGGGGCAACGTTTTTCTTATGGAGCGCAGGCAGAGTGCTGCATTGTGGCTCCGGAATTCCCAAACTGGAGGGCGTTTGGCCCAGGAGTGTGAGGATGGAAGACTGAGAACACAAGCTAGGCCAGGTTTTCGGGGAGAGAGCATGGCAGGTACGCTCTGCAGAGCTAAATCGAGATCTCATGCATCTGAAGTCAGGGCGAGGATCAGACGTTGGCATAGGTTGGAGTTTCTGTCCATAATGGCCCCTTCACGAAGTTGGGGGCATGCATCATGTGGCAATGGAGTTTTTCCTTCGATGGGAGTTGTGAGAAGTTCCAAATAACAACAATTCCTTCTGGGGGACAATTGAGGCCTGTTGGATGGCTCAAGGACCTCCTATCAGGAATGACACCAAAGCAGTGTTCTAAGGTTGGATGCCTGTGCAGTCCGCCTCGCATTCCAATTGTATCCTCTCAACAAGACAGGTTCGATCTGCTGGTCCGGGGGAGCAACCGAGGGGACTGACTTGAAATGGACTCACCTGAGGATTGGTATTAAAGTGGGTTTTTGTTCATGGAGACCTGGGAATGGGGAGGTGGCACCAGAGTACTGAAGGATTCTCTTAACCGGAGGTTTTGACACATCTCCATCGAGAAAGTTTCCCATGTGGTGATGAGATTTTTTATGATCGGTGCCTTGGGAAACCCCAATATGCTGGTATTGGAAACCAGGACTCAGAGGAGACATGCCTGGAAACAAAGCAATAGATCTGATTAGGGCCTAGGGGCATGTCTGGTTGAATCCTTTTCTCTGGGGACATCTGTCTACGGGTCTGAGTGGAGGTAGTTGGGGTACAGTCAAGGGGTGTGCAGGTTGATCCTCATTTGGGGTTTCTGGGTAGCTCCAGAGGGCAATGTTTTTCTTCTGGAGGTCAGGCAGAGTGCTGGAATTGTAGTTCTGGAATTTCCAGACTAGAGGACCTGTGGGCCAGGAGTGTGAGGACAGAAGTCTGAGAACACAAGCTAAGCTTAGGTTTCGAGGCAAGGGCATGGCAGGCACACTCTGCAGAGCTAAATAGAGATCTTGTGCATTTGATCTCAGGGCGAGCATCTGACTTTGGCTCAGGTTGGAGTTTCTGTCCATAATGGCCCCTTCATGAAGGGGGAGGGTCTCAAGAAGCCATGGAGGTATTCCCACGATGGGAGTTGTGAGATGCTCCAAACTGCAAGGATTCCTTCTGTAGGACTCTCGAGAACAGTTGGATGGCTTCCAGAGGTCCCATATGGAATGACTCCAGAGCAGGATTCTAAGGATGGATGTGTGGTGTGCCCGCCTCACATTCCAATTATTTCCTAGCGACAAGGCAGATTCAATCTGCTGGCTCTGGGGGAGCAACCCAGTGAGCTGAGTTGAAATGGACTCTCCTTAGGATGGGTCATATTGTGCGTTTGTGTCCATGGAGAACTTGGTATGGGGTGATGGATCTGGGGCCCTGAAGGATTCTCCTAACCGGAGGTTTTGACAGAGCTCCAAAGATTACGTTTCCAATATGGAGTCGAGATTTTTTCTGATGAATGCCTCAGGAATCCCCCATATGCTGGTATTGGAAACCAGGCCTCTGAGGATAGATGTCTGGAAACCAAAGCAATGTATCTGATTAGGGCCTAGGGGCCTGTCCATTTCAATCTGATTCTCTGGGGACATCAGTCTACAGGTCTTATTGGAGGTAGTTTCTCAGCTTGTGTCACATTGCCGCTGTTTGTCCTGGACGGTCTACACTATTGGGAAGTCCTCGGGGTCTTTGGAGGTTCCTCCTAATCTGTATGGTTGTGGACAATGGAATGGGCAGAATTCCCTTGGAGAGAGCAGGCACAGTCCTGAGGTGTGGTTCCAGAGGTCCCAGCATGGAGGCTGTGTGAGCCAGGGCTGTGGGGACAGAAGTCTGAAAACAGAAACTCGGCTTAGATTAAGGGAAGTAGGTATGGCAGGCATGGTCTACAGACCTCGAGTAGAACTCTTTGGGAAATGAACAAAGGGTGAGTGTGAGGTGCTTGCTCAGGCTTTTGTCACTGGATTTTTGTGTCAACGATGGCCGTGGAATGACGGGGTGGCTTCGTGAGCCATGAACGAGATTCCCTTTCAGGGATTTGGCCAGATTCCAAGAGTTTGGGTTCATTCTGTGGGATGGTGGAGTCCTTTCTGGTTTTTTCCCCCCCTCAGGTGTCCCACCAAAAGAGGGATTCCAGAGTAGAGCCCTGGGGAGGGGAAAGTGGACAACCCAATATCTGCTTAATATTCAGGCCTAGGGGAATGGCAATCCTCATATGCGTTCTCTTGTTCCAGCCACTGAGAGGCCTTACTTGAAGACAGGGCACACTCTGAGGGTCACAATGCGTGTTTGTGCCCAATGCGGCCCTCAAACATGGGCGGGGCCACCTGGGCACACTGGTTTCTCCTACACTGAACATTGGACAACATGCCAACCACAAGGAATCTGGGCACAGGGAAGGAGGAGTTCTGATTTCTGCATCACGTTCACCACTGGGCAGTGATTGGAAATAAAGTCTAGGTTCTGAAGCCTAAAAACCGAGGTTGGGAAGAGATGACAACCCATGGCCATGGCGGTTCCAAGTGCTCAGTGTGGGGCCCGCTGTCTGCATGTCGGTTGGGAGGTCCGGGCTCAGGCTGTGTCAGACAGTTCATTAGGGCCCACGGTAGAGTGTATAATTGGGGTGCAGTCGAGTTGCGTGCAGGTTGATCCTCTTTTGGGGTTTTTGGGTAGCCCCATAGGGCAAAGATTTACTTCTGGAGGGCAGGCAGAGTGCTGAATTGTGGATCCAGAATTCCCAAACTGGGGGATAGTTGGCCAGGAGTTTGAGGATATAAATCTGAGAGCACAAGCTAGTCTTAGGTTTAGGGGAGAGGGCAGGGCAGGCACTCTCTCCAGAGCTGAATCGAGATCTCGTGCATCAGAACTCAGGGTGAGTATCAGATGTTGGCTCATGTTGGCGTTTCTGCCCATGATGGCCCTTTCATGAAGCGGGTGGGCATCAGAGGCCACTGAGGTTTTCCCATGATGGGAATTTTGAGATGCTCCAAACCGCAAGGATTCCTTCTGCAGTACAATTGAGACCTGTTGGATTGGTCTAGGACGTCCCATAGGAAACGACTCCAGAGCAGGGTTCTAAGGATGAATGCCTGGATAGACTGCCTCGCATTCCAAATATCTCCTAGCTAAAAGACAGGTTCGATTACTGGCTCAGGGGGGGCAACCAAGAGGGCTGACTTGAAATGGACTCTCCTGCGGATGGGTCCTACTGTGCGTTTGTGTCCATGGAGACCTTGGAATGGGGTGGTGCCACCGGAGCCCTGAAGGATTCTCCTAAACTGAGGTTTTGAGACAGCTCCAACGAGCAAGTTTCCCATGTGGAGATGACATTTTTTCTGATTGGTGCTTCAGGAAACCTCATATGCTGGTACTGGAAACCAGGGCTCTGGGAAGAGATGACTGGAAACAAAAGCAATGGATCTGATTATGGTCTATGTGCCTGTCGGGTTCAATATTTTTTCTCTGGTGACATCTGCCTACGTGTCTGAGTGGAAGAAGTTGTTCAGCTGGTGGCATATCACCCCAGTTTGTCCCAGGGGACCTACATCACTGGGATAGCTTCAGGAATTTTGGAGGTTCCTTTAATTTTTATGGTTGTGGTTGATGGAATGGGCAGAATTCCCTTGGAGATGGCAGGCACATCCTGGCGTGTGACTCCAGATCCCCCAGCCTGGAGGGTGTGTGGGCCAGGGCTATGGTGACAGAAGTCTGAAAACACAAACTCGGATTAGGTTTGGGAACGGAGGTATGGCAGGCCCGATCTACAGACCGTGAGAAGAATTTTTCGGACTATGAATAAAGGGCCAGTGTGAGGCACTTGCTCAGGCTTTTGTTTCTGGATTTTGTGTCAGCCATGGCCGTGGAATGTCAATGTGGCTTCATGCACCATGGACGAGTCCTTCTCTCTGGGGATTTGGCCCAATACCAAGTGATTGGGTCATTCTGTGGATAGGAGGAGTCTTTCCAGTACTTTTTTTTACCTCAGGTGTCCCACCATAGAGGGATTCCAGAGAAGAGCTGTGAGTAGGGTTGACTAGACATCTCGACCTCCTGTTAAGATTGGGGGACTAGGGACATGTCAAGCCCCATATGCGGGCTCTTGTTCCAGCCACTGAGAGTCCTTACTTGAGGACGGGGCACACGCTGAGGGTCTCATTGCGTGTTTGTCCCCAAAGTGGCCCTCAAGCATGGGCGGGGTCACCTGGGCACGCTGGTTTCTCCTACACTGACCATTGGACAACATGCCAACCACAAGGACTCTGGGCATGGGGAAGGAGAAGTTCTCATTTTTGCATCACGTTCACCCCTGGGGAGTGAGTGGAGATAAGGTCTAGGTTCTGAAGCCTGAAAACCTAGATTGGGAAGAGATGACGATCTAAGACCATGGCAGATCCTATGTGCTCAGTGTCCGTCCAGCTATCTGCGTGTCGTTCAGGAGGACTGTGCTCAGGCTGTGTCAGACTGGGCATTATTACCCAGGTTAGACTGTATAATTGGGGTACAGTCGAGTGGCGTGCATTTTGATCCTCATTTGGGTTTTCTGGGTAGACCCATAGGGCAACGTTTTTCTTCTAGAGGGCAGGCAGAGTCCTGCATTGTAGCTCTGGAATTCCCAGACGGGAGGGCTTGTGGCCCAGGACTGTGAGGACAGACGTCTCAGAACACAAGCTAGGCCAGTGTTTTGGGGCGAGGGCACGGCAGGCACGCTCTGCAGAGCTGAATCGAGATCTCGTGCATCTGAAGTCAGGTCAAGGATCAGACGCAAGGCTCGTTCAATCTGCTGGTTCTGGGGGAGTAGCCATGTGGGCTGAGTTGAAATGGACTGTCCTGAGGATGGGTCATAGTGTGGTTTTTTGTCCATGGAGAATTTGGAATGGGGCTGGGGATCCGGGGACCTGAAGATTTCTCCTAACTGGAGGTTTTGACACAGCTCCAAAGAGCAAGTTTCCCATGTGGAGACGAGATTTGTTCTGATTGGTACCTCTGGAAACCCCCATATGCTGGTAATAGAAACCAGGATTCTGAGGAGAGATGCCTGGAAACAAAAGCAATGGATCTTACTATGGCCTAGGTGCCTGTCCAGTTTAATCTCCTTCTCTGGGGATATCTGTCTACGGGTCTGAGTGGAAGTAGTTGCTCAGCTTGGGAGAGATGCCCCTGTTTATCCTGGGGGGCCGAAACTATTGGGATGGCCTCGGGGAATTTGGAGGTTTCTCCTAATCTGTAGGGTTGTGACCAAGGGAATGGTCAGAATTCCCCTGGAGAGGGCAGGCACAGTCCTGAGTTATGTCTCCAGGGGCCCAAGCATGGATGGTGTGTGGGCCAGAGCGTTGGGGACAGAAGTCTGAAAACACAAACTTGGCTTAGGTTTGGGGACATAGGTATGGCAGGACTGTTCTACAGACCATGAGTAGAATTTTTCGGGCTATTAACAAAGGTTGAGTGTTAGGCACTTGCTCAGGCTTTTGTCTCTGTATTTTGTGTCAACTGTGTGCATGGAATTTCGGGGTGGCCTCATGGGCCATGAACGAGTCTTTCACTCTGGGGATTTGGCCCGATCCCAAAAATTTGAGGTCATTCTGTGGGATGGGAGGAGCCCTTTCTGTTTTTATACCTCAGTTGTCCCACCAAAAGAGGGATTCCAGAGCAGAGCATGGGGCAGGGGCGATTGGACAACCTGAACTCTGGTTAAGAATGGGGGCCTGTGGGCATGAATGCCCCATATGTAGGCTCTTGTTCCAGCCACTGAGAGGCCTTACTTGAGGCAAGGGCACACGCTGGGGGACACAATGAGTGTTTGTGCCCAACGCGGCCATCAAGCATGGGTGGGTCCTCATGGACAACGCTGGTTTCTCCTGCACTGAACGTTGGACAACATGCTAACCACAAGGTTTCTTGCCATGGGGAAGGAGGAGTTATGATTTCTGCATCACGTTCACCACTGGGCAGTGAATGGACATAAGGTCAAGGTTCTGAAGCCTGAAAACCGAGGTTGGGAAGAGATGAAGACCTACGGACATGGCAGGTCCATTGTGCTCAGTGTGCGGCCAGCTCTCTGTGTGTTGAACAGGAGGTCCGGGCTCAGGCTGTGTCAGAAAGGGCATTAGTGCTCACTGTAGGTTCTATAATGGGGATACAGTCAAGTGGCCTTCAGGTTGTTCCTCAACTTGGTTTTCTGGGTAGCCCCATAAAGCAACGTTTTTCTTCTGGAGGGCAAGCAGAGTTCTGCCTTGTGTGTCTGAACTTCCAAACTGGAGGGCTTGTGGGCCAGGAGTGTGAGGACAGAAGTCTGAGAACACAAGCTATGGTTAGGTTTTGGGGCGAGGACATGGCAGGCACACTCTGCAGAGTTGAATTGAGATCTCATGTATGTGAAGTCAGCGGGAGGATCAGATGTTAGCTCACGTTGGAGTTTCTGTCCCTGATGGCCCGTTCAAGAAAGGGGGGGGCGGGCATCACGGGGCCATGATGGTTATCCCATTATGAGAGTTGTGAGATGCTCCAAACAGCAAGGATTCCTCTTGCAGAACAGTCGAGAAATGTTGGATGGTGCCGGGAAGTCTCATATAAAATGACTCCGGAGCAGGGCTCCAAGGATGGATGTTTGTCAGCCCGCCTCACATTCCAGTTGTCTCCTAGTGCCAAGGCAGGCTCCATCTGCTGGATCTGGGTGAGCAACAGAGGGGGCTGAGTTGAAATGGACTCTTTTGCGGATGGGCAATAATGTGGATTTGTGTCCATGGAGACCTTGGAATGGGGCAGTGGCACTGGGGTCCTGAAGGATTGTCCTAATCAGAAGTTTTGGTACAGCTCCAAAGAGCAAGTTTCCCATGTGGGGACGAGATTTGTTCTGATTGGTGCCTCAGGAAACCCCCATATGGGGGTATTGGAAACCAGGATTCTGGGGAGAGACGACTGGAAAACAAAGCAATGGATCCGATTAGGACCTAGGGGCCTGTCCGGTTAATGTTCTTTTCTGGGGACATCTGTCTCTGGTCTGAGTGGAGGTGTTTGCTTAGCTGGTGTCAGACCACCCCTGTTTGTCCCAGGGGGCCTACACTATTAAGATGGCCTCGGGAACTTTGGAGGTTTCTCCTAACCTGCAGGGCTGTGGGCAATTGAATGGGCAGAATCCCCTTGGAGGGGGCAGGCACATTCCTAAGGAGTGACTCCAGGGGCCCAAGCATGGAGGCTTTGTGGGCAAGGGCTTTGGGAATAGAAGTCTTAAAAAAAAAAAAAAAAAAAAAAAAAAAACAACAAAAAAAAACTTGGCTTAAGGTAGGGGACGAAGTTATGTCTGGCCCGAAATACAGACCGTGAGAACTTTTCGGGATATGAAGAAAGAGCGAGTGTGAGGCACTTGCTCAGGCTTTTGACTCTGGATTTGGTGTCAAAGATAGCTGTGTAATGTCGGGGTGGCCTTATGGGCCATGGACTATTCTCCGTCTCTAGGGATTTGGCGCGATCCCAAGTGATTGGGCTCATTCTGTGGGATGGGAGGAATTATTTTATTTATTTATTTATTTATCTATCTATCTATCTATCTATTTATTTATTTATTTACATAATGTGGTCCAACAAAAGAAGGAATCCAAAGCAGAGCCCTGGGGAGGGGCGACTAGACAACTCGAACTCTGGTTAAGATTGGGGGCCTTGGGGCATGGCAAGCCCCATATGCTGGCTCTTGTTGCAGCCACTGAGAGACCTTACTTGAGGACAGGGCTCACTCTGAGGGTCACAATGCATGTTTGTGCCCAACATGACCCTCAAGCATAGGCGGGTTCTCATGGTCCATGCTGTTTTCTCCTACACTGAACATTGGACTACATGCCAACCACAATGTTTCTTGCCATAGGGAAGGAGGAATTCTGATTTCTGCATCACGTTCACCCCTGGACAGTGATTGGTGATAAGGTCTAGGTTCTGAAGCTTGAAAACCGAGGTTGGGAAGAGATGACGACCTAAGGCCATGGTGGGTGCCATGTGCTCAGTGTGCAGCCAACTCTCTGGGTGTCGGTCCAGAGGTCTGGGCTCAATCTGTGTCAGACAGGGCATTAGTGACCAGGGTAGGCTGTATAATTGGGGTACAGTCGAGTTGCATGCAGTTTGATAATCTTTTGGGGTATGGGTAGCCCCATAGGGCAATATTTTCTTCTGGAGAGAAGTCAGAGAGCTGCATTGTGGCTCCAAAATTCCCAAACTGGAGGGCTTGTTGACCAGGAGTGTGAGGACAAAAATCTGATAGCACAAGCTAGTCTTAGGTTTCGGGGAAAGGGCAGGGCAGTAACAGTTTCCAGAGATGAATCGAGATCTCGTGCATCTGAAGTCAGGGCGAGGGTCAGACGTTGGCTCAGGTTGTAGTTTCAGTTCATGATGGCCCCTTCATGAAGGGAGGGACATCAGGAGGCCTTTGGGGTTTTCCCATGATGGGAACTGTGAGATGCTCCGAACCTCAAGAATTAATTCTGTGGTACAATTGAGACCTGCTGGATGGCTCAAGGACGTCCCATAAGAAATGACTCCAGAGCAGTGTTCTAAGGATAGATTCCTGGGCAGACTGCCTCCCATTCCGATTGTCTCCTAGCAAAAAGACAGGTACGATCTGCTGGCTCAGGCGGAGCAACCGAGGGGGCAGAGTTGAAATGGACTCTCCTATGGATGAGTAATAATGTGGGTTTGTGTCCATTGAGATCTTGGAATGGGGCAGTGGCACCGGGGCCCTGAAGGATTGTCCTAATCAGAAGTTTTGATACAGCTCCAAAGAGCAAGTTTCCCATGTGGGGATGAGATTTGTTTTGATTGGTGCCTCAGGAAACCCCCATAGGGTGGTATTGGAAACTAGGCCTAAGGGGAGAGATGCCTTGAAACAAAAGCAATGAATCCAATTAGGGACTGGAGGCCTGTCCAGTTAATGTTTTTTTCTGGGGACATCTGTCTCTGGTGTGAGTGGAGGTAGTTGTTCACCTTGTTTCAGATCGCTCCTGTTTGTCCCGGGCGGCCTACACTATTGGGATGGCCCCAGGGATTTGGGAGATTTCTCCAAGTTTGTATAGTTGTGGCCAATGCAATGGGCAGAATTCCCTTGGAGAGGGCAGGCACAGTTCTGAGGTGTGGCTCCAGTGGCCCCAACCTGGAGGGTGTGTGGGCCAGGGCTGTGGGGACAGAAGTCTGAAAACACTAAATCGGCTTAGGTTTGGGGAGGTAGGTTAGGCAGACCCAATCTATAGACCATGAGGAGAATTCTTTGGGATATGAACAAAGGGCGAGTGTGAGGTGCTTTCTCGGGCTTTTGACTCTGTATTTTGTGCCACTGATGGCTGTGCAATGTCGAGGTGGTCTCATGGGCCATGGTCAAGTTTCCCTCTCTGGGGATTTGGTCCTATACCAAGAGTTTTGGGTCATTCTGTTGGATGGGAGGAGTCCTTTCTAATTTTATAACTCAGGTGTCCCACCAAAAGAGTGAATCTAGAGCAGAGCCCTGTGGAGGGGCAATTAGACAACCTGAACTCTAGTTAAGAATGGGGGTCTAGGGGCATGAATGCCCCATATGCGGGCTCTTTTTCCAGCCACTGAGAGACCTTACTTGAAGACAAGGCACACGCTGAGTGTCACAATGTGTGTTTGTGCCCAATGCGGCCTTCAAGCATGGGTGGGTCCTCAAGGGCAACACTGGTTGCTCCTGCACTGAACATTGGACAACATGCCAAACACAAGGTTTCTCACCATGGGGAAAGAGGAGTTCTGATTTCTGCATCACGTTCACCGCTGGGCAGTGAATGGACATAAGGTCTTGGTTCTGAAGCCTGAAAACCGAGGTTGGGAACAGATGACGACCTAAGGCCATGGCGGGTCCGATGTGCTCAGTGTGCGTTCAGCTGTATGTGTGTCGATCGGGAGGTCTGGGCTCAGGCTTTGTCAGAGAGGGCATTAGTGCTCAGGGTAGGTTGTATAAAGGGTGTATAGTCAAGTGGCATGCAGTTTGATCCTCATTTGGGGTTTGTGGGTAGCCCTAAAGGGCAACGTTTTTCTTCTGAAGGGAAGGCAGAGTGCTATATTGTGAGTCCGAATTTCCCAAACTCGAGGGCTTGAGGACCAGGAGCGTGATAACAGAAGTCTGAGATAACAAGCCAGTCATATGTTTCGGGGTGAGGGCACGGCAGGCATACTCTTTAGAGCTGAATTGAGAGCTTGTGCATCTGAAGTCAGCGGGAAAATCAGATATTGGTGCACATTGGAGTTTCTGTCCATCATGGCCCTTCAAGAAGGGGCGGCAGTGGGCATCACGGGTCCATGGGGCTTTTCCCATTATGAGAGTAGTGAGATGATCCAAACAGCAAGGATTCCTTCTGCGGGAGTCGAGACCTGTTGGATGGCTCCGGGACGTCCCATATAAAACGACTGGGGAGTAGGGTTCTAAGTAAGGATGGATGCCTGGGCAGCCCGCTCACATTCCAACTGTCTCCTAGCGTCAAGGCAGGTACCAACTCCTGGATTTGGGGGAGCAACTGAGGGGGCTGAGTTGAAATGGACTCTCCTGCGGATGAGTCATAATATGGGTTTGTGTCCATGGAGACCTTGGAATGGGGCAGTGGCACCGGGGCCCTGAAGGATTGTCCTAATCAGAAGTTTTGATACAGCTCCAAAGAGCAAGTTTCCCATGTGGGGATGAGATTTGTTCTGATTGGTGCCTCAGGAAACCCCCATATGGTGGTATTGGAAACCAGACCTCTCGGGAGAGATGCCTGGAAAACAAAGCAATGGATCTGATTAGGGCCTATGGGTCTGTCCGGTTAATATTCTTCTCTGGGGACATCTGTCTCTGGTCTGAGTGAAGGTAGTTGCTCAGCTGGTGGCAGATCACACCTGTTTGTCCCGAGGTGTCTACACTATTAGGATGGCCACGGGGACTTCAGAGGTTTCTCCTAACCTGTAGGGTTGTGGTCAATTGAATTGGCAGAATTCCCTTGGAGAGGGCAAACACAGTCTTGATGTGTGTCTCCAGGGGAACAAGCATGGAGGGTGTGTGGGCCAGGGCTGTGGGGACAGAAGTCTAAAAACACAAACTCGGCTTAGGGATGGGGATGAAGGTATGGATGGCCTGAAATACAGACCAAGAGAACTCTTTGGGATATGAAGAAAAGGCAAGTGTGAGGAGCTTGCTCAGGCTTTTCTCTCTGGATTTTGTGTCACCGATGGCCGTGCAAAGTCTAGGTGGCCTCATGGACCATGGACAAGTCTCCTTCTCTGGGAATTTGGCCCAATCCCAGGAGACTGGGGTCATTCTGTGGGATGGGGGAATGCTTTCTGTCTTTTTTTTTTTTTTTTTTATCTAAGGTGTCCCACGAAAAGAGGGATTCCAGAGCAGAGCCTTGGAGAGGGGGGACTGGAAAACTCGACATCTGGTTTAGATTGGGGGCCTTGGGGCATGGCAAGCCCCATATGTGGGCTCTTGTTCCTGTCACTGAGTTGCCTTACTTAAGGACAGGGCTCACTCTGAAGGTCACAATGCGTGTTTGTGCCCATTGCAGCCCTCAAGCATGGGTGGGTCCTCATGGTCCACGCTGTTTTTTCCTACACTGAACATTGCACAACATGCCAACCACAAGGATTTTGGGCATGGGGAAGGAGGAGTCCTGATTTCTGCATCACGTTCACCACTGGACAGTGATCGGAGATAAGGTCTAGGTTCTGAAGCCTGAAAACCGAGGGTGGGAAGAGATGACGACCTAAGGCCATGGCAGGTGCCATGTGCTCAGTGTGCGGCCAGATGTCTGGGTGTCGGTTGGGAGGTCCGGGCTTAGGCTGTATCAGACAGGGCATTAGTGCCCAGGGTAGGCTGTATAATTGGGGTACAGTTGAGTGGCCTGCAGGTTGATCCTCATTTGAGGTTTCTGGGTAGCCCCATAGGGCAACGTTTTTCTTCTGGAGGACAGGCAGAGTGCTGCATTGTGTCTCCAGAATTCCCAAAGTGGAGGGCTTTTTGGCCAGGAGTGTGAGGGCGAAAACCTGAGAGCACAAGATAGTCTTAGGTTTCGGGGGGAGGGCAGGGCAGGCACACTCTGCAGAGCTAAATTGAGATCTCATGCATCTGAAGTCAGGGCAAGGATCAGACGTTGGCTCACCTTGGAGTTTCTGCCCATGATGACCCCTTTATGAAGCGGGGGGGGGGCATCAGGAGGTCATTGAGGTTTTCCCATGATGGGTATTGTGAGATGCTCCAAACTGCAAGTAATCCTTCTGTGGTACAATTGAGACCTGTTGGATGGCTCCAGGACATCCCATAGGAAACGACTCCAGAGCAGTGTTCTAAGGATGGATGCCTGGGCAGAACGCCTCACATTCCAATTTTCTCCTAGCAAAAAGATATGTTCGATCTGCTGAGTCTGGGGGAGCAACCGAGGGGGCTGAGTCGAAATGGACTCTCCTGCGGATGGTTCATAATGTGGGTTTGTGTCCATGGAGACCTTGGAATGGGGCTGTGGCACCGGGGCCCTGAAAGTTTCTCCTAACTGGAGGTTTTGACACAGCTCCAAAGAGCACGATTAACATATGGAGAAAATATTTGTTCTGATCAGTGCCTCAGGAAACCCCAAATGCTGGTATTGGAAACCAGGCCTCTGGGGAGAGATAACTGGAAACCAAAGCAATGGATCTGATTGGGGACTAGGGGCCTGTCAGGTCAATGTTTTTCTCTGGGGATATCCGCCTACGGTTCTGAGTGGAGGTATTTGTTCAGCTAGTGTCAGATCGCCCCTGTTTGTCCCGGGCGACCTACAGCATTGGGATAACTTTGGGGATTTTGGAGGTTCCTCTAATTTGTACGGTTGTGGCCAATGGAATGGGCAAATTCCATTGAAGTGGGAAGGCACAGTCCTGAGTTCTGGCTCCAGACACCCCAGCCTGGAGGGTGTGTGGTCCAGGGCTGTGTTGACAGAAGAAACCTCAAAACACAAACTCAGCTTAGCTTTGGGGACGAAGGTATGGCAAGCCTGATCTACAGACCATGAGGAGAACTCTTCGGGATATGAACAAAGAGCGAGTGTGAGGCGCTTGCTGAGGCTTTTGTCTGGATTTTGTATCAAATATGGCCGTGGAATGTCTGGGTGGCCTCATGGGCCATGGACGTGTCTCCCTCTCTAGAAATTTGGCCGGATCACAAGAGCTTGGGTTCATTCTGTGGGATGGGAAAAGTCCTTTCTGTTTTTATGCCTCAGGTATCCCACCAAAAGAGGGATTTCAGAACAGAGACCTGGGGAGGAGCGACTGGACATACAGACCTCTGGATAAGATTAGGGGCCTAAGAGCATAGCAAACTCCATATGTGGGCTCTTGGTCCAGCCAGTGAGAGGTCTTATTTGAAAACAGAGCTCACACTGAGGGTCACAATGCTTGTTTGTGCCCAACGCGGCCTTCAAGCATGGGCAGGGCCTCACGGAAGATGCTGGTATATCCTACACTGAACGTTAGACCACATGCCAACCACAAGGTTTCTTAACATGGGGAAGGAGGAGTTCTGATTTCTGCATCACGTTCACCCCTCGGCAGAGATGGGAGATAAGATCTAGGTTCTGAAGCCTGAAAACAATGGTTGAGAAGAGATGATGACCTAAGGCCATGGTGGGTCCGATGTGCTCAGTGTGAGGCCAGCTGACTGGGTGTCGGTCGGGAGGTTTGGGATCAGGCTGTGTCAGACAGGGGATTAATGCCCAGGGTAGACTGCTTAATTAGGGTACAGTCGAGTGGCGTGCAGGTTGATCCTCATTTGTGGTTTCTGGGTGGCCCCATAAATCAGTTTTTTTTTTCTTCTGGAAGGCAGGCAGAGTGCTGCATTGTGGCTCTGGAATTGCCAAACAGGAGGGCTTATGGGCCAGGAATGTGAGGACAGAAGTCTGAGAACACAAGCCAGGCTTAGGTTTCGGGGCGAGGGCACGGCAGGCACACACTGCAATGCTGAATCGAGATCTCGTGCATCTGAAGACAGGGCAAGGATTAGATGTAGGCTCATGTTGGAGTTTCTGTCCCTGATGGCCCATTTATGAAGGGGCCGGGGCATCACGAGGCCGTGAAGGTTTTCCTTCAATGGGAGTTGTGAGAATCTCCAAACTGCAAAGATTCCTTCTGCGGGACAATTGAGACCTCCAGGACCTTCCATAAGGAATGACTCCAGAGCAGGGTCCTAAGGGTGGATGCCTGGACAGCCTGCCTCACATCCCAATTTTATCCTCTCAACAAGACAGGTTCAATCTGTTGGCTCTGGGGGAGCAACCGAGGGGGCTGAGTTGAAATGGACTCTCCTGCAGATAGCTCATAATATGTGTTTGTGTTCATGGAGAACTTGGAATGGGGCGGTGGCACCGGGGCACTGAAGGTTTCTCCTAACCGACGGTTTTGAGACATCTCCAACAAGCACGTTTCCCAGGTGAAGATGAGATTAATTCTGATTGGTGCCTCAGGAAACCCCCATATGCTGGTATTGGAAACCAGGCCTCTGAAAAGAGATGCCTGGAAACCAAAGCAATGGATTCGATTAGGGCCTAGGGACCTGTCCAGTTCAATCTATTTCTCTGGAGAAATCTGTCTTTTGGTCTGAGTGGAGGTAGTTGCTCCGCTGTTGTCAGATCAACCCTGTTTATCCCGGGTGGCATACGCTATTGGGAGTGCCTCGGGTACTTTGGAGGTTTCTCCTAATCTTTAAGGTTTGGCCAATGGAATGGGCAGAATTCCCTTAGCGAGGGCAGGCACAGTCCTGAGTTGTGACTCCAGGGGCCCCAGCATGGAGGGTGTGTGGGCCAGGGTTGTGGAGACAGAAGTCTGAAAACACAAACTAGGCTTAGGTTTGGGAGTTAAGTTAGGCAGACCCAATATACAGACCATGAGGAGAATTCTTGGTGATATGAAGAAAGGGCAACTGTGAGGCGCTTACTCAGTCTTTTCTCTCTGGATTTTGTGTCACCGATGACCCTGCAATGTCAAGGTGGCCTCATGGGCCATGGACAAGTCTCCCTTTCTGTGGATTTGGCCTGATCCCAAGAGTTTCATGTAATTATGTGGGATGGGAGGAGTCCTTCCTGTTTTTTCACCTCAGGAGTCCCACCAAAAGTGGGATTCCAGAACAGAGCTTTGGAGAGGGCCAACTGGACAACTCGACCTCTGGTTAAGATTGGGGGCCTAGGGGCATGGAAGCGCCACATGCGGGCTCTTGTTCAAGCAACTGAGAGGTTTTACTTGAGGAAAGGGATCACGCTGAGGGTCACAATTCGTGTTTGTGCCAAACGTGGCACTCAAGCATGGTCGGGGCCTCATGGGCCACGCTGGTTTCTCCTATACTGATCATTGGACAATATGACAACCACAACATTTCTGACCATGGGGAAGGTAGAGTACTGATATCTGCCTCACGTTCGTCCCTGCGAAGTGATTGGAGATAAGGTCTAGGTTCTGAAGCCAGAAAACCGAAGTTGGGAAGAGATGACGAACTAAAGCCTTGATGGGTCTAATGTGATAAGTGTGCGGCCAGCTGTCTGGGTTTCAGTTGGGAGCTCCGGGCTCAGGCTGTGTCAGACTGGGCATTAGTGCCCAGAGTAGACTGTAAAATCAGGGTACAGTCGAGTGGCATGTTAGTTGATCCTCACTTGGGGTTTCTGGGTAGCCCCAGATGGCAATGTTTTTCTTCTGGAGGGCAGGCAGAGTGCTGCACTGTGGCTCCAGAATTCCCAAACTGGACGTCTTGTGGGTCAGGAGTGTGAGGATGGAAGTCTGAGAAATCAAGCTAGTCTTAGGTTTTGAAGCGAGGGCATGGAAGGCACACTCTGCAGAAGTGAATCGAGATCTTGTGCATCTGAAGTCAGGGCAAGGATCAGACGTTGCCTCAGGTTGGAGTTTCCGTCCACGACGGCCCATTCATGAAGGGGAGGATCTCACGAGGCAACAGAGGTATTCCCATGATGGGAGTTGTGAGATGCTCCAAACCGCAAGGATTCCTTCTGTGGGACTGTTGAGAACTGTTGGATGGCTCCAGGATGTCCCAAACAGAACGATTCCAGAGCAGGGATCTAAGGATGGATGTGCTGGCAGCCCGTCCCACATTCCAATTATCTCCTAAGAAGGTAGGTTCAATCTCCTGGCTGTGGGGGAACAACTGAGTGGGCTGAGTTGAAATGGACTCTCCGGAAGATGGGTCCTAATGTGGGTTTGTGACCATGGAGACCTTGGAATGGGGCAGTGGCTAAAGGGCCTTGATGGATTCTCCTAAGTGGAGGTTTTGACACAGCTCCGAACAAGTTTCCCATTTGGAGAGGACATTTTTTTCTGTTTGGTACCTTAGGAAATTCCCATATACTGGTATGGAAAACCAGGCTTCTGTGGAGAGATGCCTGGAAACCAAAGCAATGGATCCAATTAGGGCCTAAGGGCGTGTCTGGTTCAATATTCTCTGGGGACATCTATCTACCGGTCTGAGTGGAGGTAGTTGCTAAGCTTGTGTCAGATCGCCCCTGTTTGTCCCGGGTGGCCCACGGTATTGGGATGGCCTCAGAGTCTTTGGAGGCTTCTCCTAATATGTAGTGTTGGAACCATTGAAATGGGCAGAATTCCCTTGGAGAGGCAGGCACAGTCCTGAGGTGTGGCTCCAGGGGCCCCATCCTGGAGGGTGTGTGGGCCAGGGCTGTGGGGACAAAAGTCTGAAAACACAAACTCGGCTTACATTTGGGGACGTAGGTATGGCAGGCACGATCTACAGATGGTGAGGAGAATTCTTCCTGATATGAACGAGGGGTGAATGTGAAGCGCTTCCTCAAGCTTTTGTCTCTGGATTTTGTGTCAATGATAGCCATTGAATGTCGATGTGGCCCCATTGGCCATGTATGTGTATCCCTCTCTGGCTATTTGGCCCAATCCTAAGAGTTGCCTGTCATTCTTTAGGATGGGAGGAGTCCTTTCTGATATTGTTTTTACCTCAAGTGTCCCACCAAAAGACGGATTCCAGAGGAGAGCCCTAGGGATGGGTGACTGGATAACCCAACTGCTGGTTTAGAATGGGGGCCTAGGGGCATGTCAAGTCCTATATGCTGGTTACTTGTCCAGCCACTGAGAAGCCTTACATGAGGACAGGATTCATGCTGAGTGTCACAGTGTGAGTTTGTGCCCAATCAGGCCCTCAAGCATGGGTGGGTCCCCACGGGCCAGGCTGGTTTCTCATAATGTGAACATTCAACAATATGCTAACCACATGGTTTCTTGCCATGCAGAAGGAGGATTTCTGATTTCTGCATCATGTTCAACCTAGGGCTCTGATTGGAGATAAAGTCTAGGTTCTGAAGCCTGAAACCCGAGGTTGGGAAGAGATGACGATATAAGGCCATGGTCGGCTCCGATGTGCTCAGTGTGCCGTCAGCTGTCTGGGTGTCGGTCGGGAGGTCCAGACACAGGTTCTATCAGACAGGGCATTAGTGCCCAGCATAGACTGTATAAATGGGGTACAGTCGAGTGGCGTGTAGGTTGATCCTCATTTGGGGTTTCTGGGTAGCCCCATGGGGAAACATTTTTCTTCTGGGGGGCAGGCAGAGTGCTGCATTGTGGCTCCAGAATTCCCAAACTGGAGGGCTTGTGGGCCAGAATTGTGAGGACGGAAGTCTGAGAACACAAGTTAGGCTTTGGTTTCGGGGCGAAGGCACAGCAGGCACACTCTGCAGAGCTGAATAGAGATCTCGTGCATCTGAACTCAGGGCATGGATCAGTTTTTGGATCAGGTTGGAGTTTCTGTACATGATGGCCTCTTCATGAAGGGGGAAGTTTTCAATAGTCCATGTAGGTATTCCCACAATGGGAGTTGTGAGATGCTACAAACAGCAAGGATTCCTTCCGTAGGACCCTCGAGAACTGTTGGATGATTTCTGGAGTTCTTATATGGAACGACTCCAGAGCAGGATTCTAAGGATGGATGCGTGGTATGCCCGCCTCACATTCCAATTATTTCCTAGTGACAAGGCAGGTTCTATCTGCTGGCTCTGAGGGAGCAACCGAGGTGGGTGAGTTGAAATGGACTCTCCTGAGGATAGGTCATATTGTGCGTTTGTGTCCATGGAGACCTTGGAATGGGGCAGTGGATCCGGAGCCCTGAAGGATTTCCCCAACCAGAGATTTTGACAGAGCTCCAAAGATTACATTTCCGATGTGGAGTCAATATTTGTTCTGATGGGTGCCTCTGGAAACCCCCATATGTTGGTATTGGTAACCAGGCCTCTGAGGAGAGATACCTGGAAACCAACACAATGGATCTGATTAGGGCCTAGTCGCCTGTCCGGTTCAATCTTCTTCTCTGTGGACATCTGTTCCTGGTCTGTGTGGAGCTAGCTGCTCAGTTGCCGTCAGATTGCCCCTGTTTGTCCCGGGTGGCCTACACTGTTGGGATGGCCAGGGGAACTTTGGAGTTTTTACAGTTGTGGCAAATGGAATGGGCAGAATTCCGTTTGAGAGGGCAGGCACAGCCCTGAGTTGTGGCTCGAGGGGCCCCAGCCTGGAGAGTGTGTTGGCCAGGGCTGGGGGAACAGAAGTCTGAAAACAGAAGTTCGGCTTACGTTTGGGGACATTGGTATGGCAGGCCCGATCTACAGATCATGAGAATTCTTCGGGATATGAACAAAGGGCGAGTGTGAATCACTTGCTCAGGTTTTTGTCTGATTTTGTGTCAATGATGGCCATGGAATGCCGGGGTGGCACCAATCAGAACAAATTAGGAGAAACCTCCAACATCCCCATGGCTATCCTAAGAGTGTAGGCCACCCGAGACAAACAGGGGCTATCTGCCACCAGCTGAGCAACTACGTCCACTCAGACCCAGACATAGATGTCTCCAGAGAAGAAGATTGAACCGGACAGGCCCCTAGGACCTCATCAGATCCATTGCTTTGGTTTCCAGCCATCTCTCCTCAGAGACCTGGTTTCCAATAGCAACATATGGGGCTTTACTGAGGCACCCATCAGAACAAATCTCGTCTCCATATGGGAAACTTGCACGTGGGAGCTGTGTCAAAAACTCTGGTTAGTAGAAACATTCAGGACCCTGGTGCCACCACCCCATTTCAAGGTCTCGATGGACACAAACCCACATTATGACCCATGCGAATTAGAGTCCATTCCAGCTCAGTGCCCTTGGTTGCTCCCCAAGAGCCAGCAGATTGAACCTGTATTATCATAAGGAGACAAATAGAATGCTAGGTGGGCAGCCAGGCATCCATCCTTAGAACACTGCTCCGGAGTCATCCCTCTGGGATGTCCTGGATACAACCAACAGGTCTCAATGGTCCCACAGAAGGAATCCTTGAGGATTGGAGAATCTCACAACTCCCATCGTGGGAAAACCTCCATGGCCTCGTGATCGCCCCCCGCTTCATGAAGGGGCCATCAGGGACAGAAACTCCAACCTGAGCGATCGTCTGATCCTTGCCCTGACTTCAGATGCACGAGATCTCGATTCAGCTCTGCAGAGTGTGCCTATTGTGCCCTCGCCCCGAAAGCTATGCCTAGCTTGTGTTCTCACACTTCCATCCTCAGACACTTGGCCCACAAGCACTCAGAATGGCAATTCCAGAGCCACAATGCAGCACTCTGCCTGTGCTCCAGAATATAAACATTGCCCTATAAGGCTACCAATAAATCCCAAATGAGGACCAAGCTTCACACAACTTTACTGTACCCCAATTACACAGTCTACCCTGAGCACTAATGCACTGTCTGACACAGCCTGAGCCCGGACCTCCCGACCAACACCCAGACATCGGGCTGCACGCTGAGCACATCGGACCCGCCATAGCCTTAGGTCGTCATATCTTCCCAACCTCGTTTTTCAGGCTTCAGAACCTAGACCTTAACTCCAATCAAGGACCAGGGGTGAACATGATGCAGAAATCAGAAACTCTACTTCCCCATGGCCAGAAACCTTGTGTTTGGCGTGTGGTCCAACGTTCTGTGTGGTTGAAACCATTGTGGCCCATGAGCCCCGCCCAGGCTTGAGGGCCACGTTGGTCACAAACAGGCACTGTGATCTTCAGCATGAGCTCTGTCCTCAAGTAAGGCCTCTCAGTGGCTGGACCAAGAGACGGCATATTGGGCTTGCCATGCTGCTAGGCCCCAATTTTTAACCATAGTTCAGGTTGTCCATCCGCCCCTCCCCAGGGCTCTGCTATGGAATCCCTCTTTTGGTCGGACACCTGAAGTAACAAAACTTAAAGGACTCCTCCCATCCCACAGATTGACCCAATACAATTGGGATCAGGCCAAATCCATAGAGAGGAAGGCTCGTCCATGGCCCATGAGGTTTCCCCGATATTCCACGGTCATCACTGACACAAAATCCAGAGACAAAAGCCTGAATAAGTGCCGCACACTTGCTCTTTCTTCAGATCCCA
Organism: Neogale vison; assembly: GCF_020171115.1. NCBI lineage: Eukaryota > Metazoa > Chordata > Mammalia > Carnivora > Mustelidae > Neogale > Neogale vison. The sequence goes on from NC_058095.1 coordinate 79,891,897, forward strand.
AAGAGTTCTCCTCACGGTCTGTAGATCGGGCCTGCCATACCTACATCCCCAAACCTAAGCCGAGTTTGTGTTTTCAGGCTTCTGTCCCCACAGTCCTGGCCCACACACCCTCCAGGCTGGGGCCTCTGGAGCCACACATCCGGTCTGTGCCTGCCCACTCCACGGCACTTCTTCCACTTCCATTGTCCATAATCCTACAAATTAGGAGAAACCTTCATAGTCCCTGAGACCATCCCAATAGTGAAGGCCGCCTGGACAAACAGGGGCGGTCTGACACCGGCTGAGCAACTACCTCCACACATACCATAGGCAGATGTCGCCAGAGAAGAAGATTGAACCGGACAGGCCCCTAGCCCTAATCGGATCCATTGCTGTGGTTTCCAGGTATCTCTCCTCAGATGCCTGGTTTCCAATACCAGCGTACGGGGGTTTCCTGAGGCATCAATTAGAACAAATCTTGTCTCCACATGGAAAACTTGCTTTTTGGAGATGTCTCAAAATCTCAGGTTAGGAGAATCATTCAGGGCCCGAGTGCCACTGCCCCATTCCAAGGTCTCCATGGACACAAATCCACATTAGGACCCATCCCCAGAAGATTCCATTTCAACTCAGCCCCCTTGGGTGCTCCCCCAGAGCCAGCAGATCAAACCTTTCTTGTCACTAGGAGACGACGGCAATGCGAGGCGGGCCGCCAAGTCATCCATCCTTAGGACTCTGCTCTGGCGTCGTTCGTATGGGATGTCCTGGAGCCATCCAACAGGTCCCAAATATCCTGCAGAAGGAATCCTTGAGTTTTGGAGCATCTCACAACTCCCATTGTGGGAAAAGCTCAATGGCTTTGTGATGCCTCCCCCCCTTTATGAAGATGAAATCATGGAAAGGAACTCCAACCTGAGCCAACGTCTGATCCTCGCCCAGACATTGGATGCACGAGATCTTGATTCAGCAATGCAGACTATGACTGCCTTGCCCTCGCCCTAAAACCTAAGTCTTGTTGTGTTCTCAGACTTCCGTCCTCACACTCCTGGCCCCCAAGCCCTCATGTTTGGCAATTCCGGACCTACAATGCAGCACTCTGCCTACCCTTCAGAAGAAAAATGTTGCCCTATGGAGCTTCCCACACACCCCAAATGAGAATATACCTACAAGGCACTCTACTGTACGTAAATTACATAGTCTAACCTGGGCACTAATACACTGTCTGACACAGCCTGAGCCCGGACCTCTTGACCAACACCAAGACAGCTGACCACACACTGAGCACTTCGGACCTGCCAAGGCCTTAGCTCGTCATCTCTTCCCAACCTAGCTTTTCAGGCTTCAGAACTTGGACCTTAACTCCAAACACTGTCAAGCGGTGAACGTGATGCAGAAAGCAGAACTCCTCCTTCCCCATGGCAAGAAACCATGTGGTTAGCATGTTGTCCAACGTTCAGTGGAGGAGAAACCAGTGTTCACCATGAGGTGCCACCCATGCTTGAGTATGGCAAGGGCATAAACACGCATTGTGACCCTCAGCGTGATTCGTGTCCTCTAGTAAGACCTCTCAGTGGCTGGACCATTAGACATCATAATGGGCTTGTCATGCCCCTAGGCCCCAATTTTTAACCAGATTTCTGGTTGTCCAGTCGCCCCTCCCCAGGGCTCTGCTCTGGAATCCTTCTTTTGGTGGGAAACCTGAAGTAAAAAAACAAAACGGACTCCTCCCATCCCACAGAATGACCCCAAACTCTTGAGATCGGGCCAAATTCCGAAAGGAAGACTCATCCATGGCCCATGAGTTCACCCGGACATTCCATGGCCATCGGTGACACAATATCCAGAGACAAAAGCCTGAGCAAGCACCTCACACTTGCCCTTTGTTCATATCCCAAAGTGTTCTCTTCACGGTCTGTAGAGCAGTCCTGCCATACCTACGACCCGAAACCTAAGTCCAGTTTGTGTTTTCAGACATCTGTCCCCACAGCCCTGGCCCACAAAACCTACAGGCTCAGGCCCCTGGAGCCAAACCTGAGGACTGTACCTGCCCTCTCCAAGGGAATTCTGCCCATTCCATTGGCCACAACCCTACAAATAGGATAAACCTCCAAAGTCCCTGAGGCCATCCCAATAGTGGTGGCTGTCCAGGACAAACAGGGGCAATCTGAGCCCATCTGTGCACCTACCTGCACTCAGACACGTAGAGAGATGTCTCCAGAGGTAAATTGGAACAAACAGGCCCCTAGGCCCTAATCGGATTCATTGCTTTGGTTTCCAGGCACCTCTCCTCAGAGGCCTGGATTCCAATACCAGCATATGGCTGATTCTTGAGGCACCCATCAGGACAGATGTCGTCTCCACATGGAAAACATGCACATTGGAGCTGTGTCAAAGCCTCTGGTTAAGAGAACCCTTCAGGGTCCCAGTGCCACCGCCTCATTACAAGGTCTCTATGGACACAAACGCACATTAGGACCCATCGGCAGGAGAGTCCATTTCAATTCAGCCCCCTTGGTTGTTCCCCCAGATCCATCAGATCTAACCTGTCTTGTCACTAGGAGACAATTGGAATGAGAGGCGGGCTGCCCATCCATCCATCCTTAGAACCCTGCTCGGAATCATTCTGTATGGGAAGTCCTAGAGCCGACCAACAGATCTCAATGGTCCCGCAGAAGAATCTTTGTGGTTTGGAGCATCTCACAACTCCTATCGTGGGAAAACGTCCATGGCCTCGTGATCCCACCCCCTTCATGAAGGGGCCATGAGGGACAGAAACTCCAACCTGAGTGTTCGTCTGATCCTCTCTCTGACTTCAGGTGCATGAGATCTCGATTCAGCTCTGCAGAGTGTGCCTGCCATGCCCTCGCCCAGAAACCTAAGCCTATCTTGTGTTCTCAGATTTCAGTCCTCACACTCCTGGCCCACAGGTCATCCAGTCTGGCAATTCCAGAGCTACAATGCAGCACTGTGCCTGCCCTCAAGAAGAAAACATTGCCCTCTGTAGCTACCCAGAAACCCCAAATGAGGATCAACCTGCATGTCACTTGACTGTATGCCAATTATACAGGCTGCCTTGGGCACCAATGACCTTTCTGACACAGCCTGATCCTGGACCTTTCAACCCACAACCAGCCAGCTGGCTGCACCCTGAGCATATCGGACCTGCCATGGCCTTAGGTCGTCATCTCTTCCCAACCTCGGTTTTCAAGCTTCAGAACCTAGACCTTATCTCCAATCACTGCTCAGGGATGGATATGATGCAGAAATCAAAACTCCTTCCCCATGGCAAGCAACCTTGTGGTTGGCATGTTGTCCAACGTTCAGTGTAGTTGAAACCAGTGTTGTCCATGAGGCCCGCCCATGCTTGAGGGGTGTGATGGTCACAAACAGGCACTGTGATGTTCAGCATGAGCTCTGTCCTCAAGTAAGGCCTCTCAGTGGCTGGAGCAAGAGACGGCACATTGGGCTTGCCATGCCGCTAGGCCCCAATTTTTAACCATAGTTCGGGTTGTCCATTCGCCCTTCCCCATGGCTCTGCTATGGAATCCCTCTTTTGGTGGGACACCTGAGGTAACAAAACTGAAAGGACACCTCCCATCCCACAGATTGACCCAAAACAATTGGGATCGGGCCAAATTCACAGAGAGGAAGACTCGTCCATGGCTCATGAGGCCTCCCCGACATTCCACAGCCATCTTTGATACAAAATCCAGAGACAAAAGCCTGAATAAGCACCTCACACTCGCTCTTTCTTCATATCCCAAAGAGTTCTACTCATGGTCTGTAGGTCAGGCCTGCCATTCCTACGTCCCCAAAGCTAAGCCGAATTTGTGTTTTCAGACTTCTGTCCCCACAGTCCTGGCCCACACACCCTCCAGGCTGGGGCCCCTGGAGCCACACATCAGGACTGTGCCTTCCCCCTCCACGGGAATTCTGCCCATTCCATTGTCCACAATCGTACAAATTAGGATAAAACTCCGAAGTCCCTGAGGCCATCCCAATAGTGTAGGTTGCCCGGGACAAACAGGGGCGGTCTCACACCAGCTGAGCATCTACCTCCACTCATACTGTAGATGCATGTACCAGAGAAGAAGATTGAAGCGGACAGACCCCTAGGCCCTAATCAGATCTATTGCTTTTGTTTCCAGGTATCTCTCCTCAGAGGCATGGATTCCAATATCAGCATATGAGGGTTTCCTGAGGCTTGGTTGCTTGAGTGCTGCATGGGCACAAACTCTCATTGGGACACTCAGCCTGAGACCTGTCCTCAAGTAAGGCCTTTCAGAGGCTGGACCAAGAGATGGCATATTGGTCTTGCCATCCCCCTAGGCCCCAATCTTTAAACAGAGGTCGGGTGGTCCAGTCGCCCCTCACCAGGGCTGTGCTCTGGAATCCCTCTTTTGATAGGACACCTGAGGTAACAAAACAGAAATGACTCATCCCATCCCAGAGATTGACCCCAAACTCTTGTTAATGGGCAAAATACACAGAGAGGGACTCGTCCATGGCCCATGAGGCCTCCCTGATATTCCACGGCCATCTTTGACACAAAACCCAGGGAAAAAGCCTGAGCAAACGCCTCACACTCGCCATTTTTTCATATCCCAAAGAGCACTCCTCACGGTCTGTAGATTGGGTTTGCCATACTTACGTCCCCAAACCTAAGCCAAGTTTGTGTTTTCAGACTTCTGTCCCGACAGCCCTGACCCGCACCCCCTCCACGCTTGGGCTCTTGGAGCCGCACCTCAAAACTGTGCCTTCCCTTTCCAATGGAATTCTTCCCATTCCATTGGCCACAACCTTGCAAATTAAGAGAAACCTCCAAAGTCACCCAAGCGATCCCAATAGTGTAGGCCACCCAGGACAAACAGAGGAGATATGACAACAGCTGGGCATCTACCTCTACTCAGACCTGTAGACAGATGTGCAAATAGAAAAAGATTGAACCGTATAGGCCCCTAAGGACATCCCACTACTGTAAGTCACCCTGGACAAACAGGAACATTCTGACACAAGCTGAGTAACTACATCCATGCAGACACACAGACAGATGTCCACAGAGACAGAAGATTGAACTGGACAGGCCCCTAGGCTTAATCTGAACTCTTCCTTTTATTTCCAGGTGTCACTCCTCAGAGACCTGGGTTCGAAGAACAGCATATAGGGCTTTCCTGAGACACCAAACAGAACCTCTTTCATCTCCACATGGGGAGCTTTCTTATTGGAGCTGTAACAAACCCTTCAGGTAGGCAAATTCTGTAGGGCCCCTGAAACACCAGCACATTCTAAGGTCTCCATGAACACAAACCCACATAACAATACATCCTCAGGAGAGAACATTTCAACTCATCCCCCTGGGTAGCTTTTCCCAGAGCCAGCAGATCAAACATGTCTTGTCGCAAATAGCCAATGGGAATGCGAGGTATGCTGTACAGGCACCCATCCTTCCAACCCTGATCTCCAGTCCTTCCATATGGGACGTCCTTTTAGCCATCCAAAAGGACTCAACTGTCCTGCAGAAGGAAACATTGTGGTTTGGAGCAACTCAAAAACTCAGAGTGGGAAAACCGCCTTGGCCTCATGAAGCCCCGCTTCATGAAGGGGCCATCATGGACACAATCTCAGGCATCACCCAACGTCTGATCATCACCCTGAATCCAGATGCAGGAGATCCCAATTCTGCCTCTGCAGAGTGGGCCTGCCGTGTCCTTGGCTCCAAACCTCACCCTAGCTTGTGTTTTCAGACTTCCGTCCTCACACTCCTGGCCCACAAGCCCTCCCGATTGGGGATTCTGGGACCACAACAAAGTACTCTGACGCCCCCCCCAAAAGAAAAATATTGTCTATGGCATTGCCCAGAAACCCCAAATGAAAATCAATCTGCTCTGCCATCAGCAACACCCAAATTGCATAGGCTACCCTAAGCACTAATGCTCTGTCTTACATAGCCTGAGTCCAGACATTCCAACAGCCACTGAGACAGCTGGCCACACACCCAGCACCTTGGACCCACCATGGTCTTAGTGCATTCATCCCTTCCCATTGACCTGCATGTATTCCTTTTTTTTTTTTTAAAGATTTTTTATTTATTTGTCAGAGAGGGAGAGAGAGCACAGGCAGACAGAATGGCAGGCAGAGGCAGAGGGAGAAGCAGGCTCCCTGCTGAGCAAGGAGCCCGATGTGGGACTCGATCCCAGGACGCTGGGATCATGACCTGAGCCGAAGGCAGCTGCTTAACCAACTGAGCCACCCAGGCATGTATTCCTGGAGGTATTTCTGAGGCTATGTCAGACTGTGCATTTTTTCCAGAGTGGCCTATGAAATTGGGGTGGGCTTTGGGGCCTTGCAGCTCTCTCTTAATCTGGTGGGTTTGGGAGACTGAGATGGGCTGAGATTCCTCGGGAGAGCAGGCCCAGTGATGTGGTGTGGTCCTGGAGGCCCCATCCTGGAGGGTATATGGGTCAGGACTTTGGGTCCAAGGTCTTCAGACACAAACTCGGGTAAAAGTTACGGGCAAGGTAATGGCAGACCCGATCTGCAGACCCTGAGGGCAGCTTCTCAGGATTTGATATTCGGACAGCTGGGAGGCAGGAGCACAGGTTTTTCTGTCTGATTTGTTTGTCTAAGATGGCCACGAAATGGAGGGGTGGCCTCATGGGTCCATGTGAGATTCTACCTCTCTGGGAATTCTGCCCGGCACCAAAAAGTTTGGTTTCTTTCTGGGGGATTGGGGGAGCGCAGTTTTCTGTGTCAGGGGTCCTGTCCAAACAGGCATTCCAGAGATGGGTTCTGGGTCCAGGAGCCTGGATCACCCCAACAAGGCTTAGGATTTGGGCCTAGGGGCATGACAGCCCCCCTCTGTGTTCTCCTGGTACAGCTCCCGAGGTGGCTTGTTGGAAATGGGTCCCAGACTGAGGGTGAAATTGCCTGTTTGTATCCAGATGCCCATGTTGAGTGGGCATGGTCTTACGGGCCATGCACTTGGATCCCACTCTGAGGGTTGGACAGCCATCTCAAAATTCACTTTTCTTGCCATAGAGAAGGAGGTGTACTTTTTTGTGCTTCAGGGTCCCCCATGGGCAGGAATTTGAGCTGAGTTCGGGACAGGTACCTGAATACCCAGGTTGCTTCGGGATGAGGTCCTCGGGCCTAGGCAGGACCCACCTGCAGAAAATTTGGCCCGCTGTCTGGGTGACTGACAGGAGGTCGGGCTCGAGCTGTGTCAGACAGAGAATTCGTGCAGAGTGCGGCCTATGATATTGGGGTGCTGTTGAGAGCTGTGCAACTGGATCCTCATGTGGGTTTCTGCGCAGACCCTTAGGGCACTTCTTCTTTCTGGTGAGCGGGAAGATGGCTGCATTATGGCTCCAGAATACCCAAGATGGAGGGCTTGCAGGCGAGGAGTGTGAGGACAGAAGTCTGAAAACACAAACTATGGTTAAGCTCAGTGCCGAGCACATGTCCGTTCCAATGTATAGCAGTGTTTCGAGATCTCCAGCACCTGGGTGAGTGTCAGATGTCTGTTCATGCTGGAGTTTGTATCCTTGATGGTCAATGAATTGTGGGGTAGCCTCAAGAATTCTTGGATGTTTTCCCAAGCAGGACCTTGTGAGCTGCTCCAAACAGCAACGTGTCCTACTGCAGGACAGGGGAAGTCCGCTTGGAGGGTTCCAGGATTCCCCATATGGAAAGATTCGATAGCAGAGCTCTCTGAATGGAGGCCTCAGAAGCCTTCCTTGCATTACCATTGCAGCCGAGGAACATGGAAGGCTTGATCTGCTGGTTCTGGTTCCAAGTTCCAAGTGATCTAAGTTGACAGATGTTCTCAGCCTAACGAGTCACAATGCTGCTTGGTGTCCAGGAGACCTTAGAATGTGGTGGTGGGTCTGCGGCCATGCAGGATTCTCCTACCTGAGGGTTAGACCCAGTTCCCAGGAGCCAGGTTTCCTTCTCGGGACAGGAGGGGCTCTCTTGTATGGCACAGGGACAACATGTCGGATCACATGTTGAATTTCCAGAATAGGCCTCTGGGCACAGAGGACTGAATACCTAGGCTAGGGTTCTGATGAGGTTGTAGGGGCATGTCAAGTTCAACCTTTGGACTCAGAGCCTTTGACCTGTGTGTCTTCCTGGAGGTACATGCTGAGGCTGTGTCAGACTGCATTTTTTCCAGAGTGGCCTATGAAATTGGGGTGTACTCAGGGGCCTTGCAGGTTTCTCCTAATCTGGAGGGTTTGTACAACTCAGAGGGCAGAGTTTCCTCGGGAGAGCAGGCCCAGTGATATGCTGTAGTTCTCGAGGCCCCATCCTGGAGGGCATGTGTTTAAAGGCTCTGGGACAAAAGTCTTCAGACACAAAATTGGGTAAGAGTTAGGTGCGAGGTGATGGCAGGCCCGATCTGCAGACCCTGAGGGCAGCTCCACGGGATTTGAAATTTGTGCGGCTGGGAGGCAGCAGTAAAGGCTTTTTTGTCTGGATTGTGTCTAGTATGGCCTCAGAATGGTGGGGTGTCCTCATGTGTCCATGGGATATTCTACTTCTCTGGGGATTTTGCCCAGCACCCAAGAGTTTGGTGTCTTACTGGGGGAAGGAGAGAGCACAGTTTTTACCGTGTTAAGTTTCCTGTCAAAATAGGGATTCCAGAGATGGGTTCTGGGTTTCTTGTGCCTGGATAATCACAAAAAGACTTAGGATTTGGGCCTATGGGCATGACAGGCCCGCTCTGTAGGGACCTGGTCCAGCTCCCACGGGGACTTGTTGGAAATGGGTCTCAGGGTGAGGGTCACAATGCCTGTTTGTGCCCAGCTGCCCATCCTGAGTGGGCGTTGTCTCTTGTTAACATGCACCTAGATCCCAATCTGAGGGTTGGACCACCATTACAACATTTTGTTTTCCTGCCATGGAGAAGGAGGAGTGCTCTTTTGTGCTTCAGGTTCCTCCATGCGCAGGAATTTGATCTATGTTCTGGGACAGGTACGTGAATACCCAGGTTGGTTCGAGATGAATTCTCAGGTCAAGGCAGGTCACACCTGCCATATATGGGGCCCGCTATCTGGGTGGCTGCCAGGAGATTGGGGCTCGGGCTGTGTCAGACTGAGCATTAGTGCACAGGGTGGCCTATGATATTTGGGGGCCATAGAGGGCCGTGCAGGTGGATCCTCATGCAGGGTTTCATGCAGATCCATAGAGCGCTTCTAATTTCTGGTAGGCAGAAGGCTGCATTATGGCTCCCAAATTCCCAATATGGAGGGCTTGAAGGCGAGGACTGTGAGAACAGAGGGCTGAAAACACAAGCTACGGTTAATCTCAGTGCCAAGCACATGGCCGTTCCAATGTGCAGTGGTTGTTTCGAGATCTCCAGCGTCTAAGTACGGGCGAGGGTCAGATGTCTGCTCACGAAGGAGTTTGTATCGAAGATGGCCAACAAACGAAATGTCCACCACCTGAGTAAGGTGGATGTCAGATGTTTGCTTACACTGGAGTTTGTGTCTATGATGACCGAGAAATGGAAGAGTGGCATCAAGAGGCCATGGAGGGTTCCTCACGCTGATGCATGTGAGATGCTCCAAACAGCAAGGTTGCTTTTTCTACTGGACAGGTGGAGTCTGATTTGTTTGCTCCAGGGTCCCCCATGTGAAAAGTATGGGCAGCAGAGCTCTTCTGCTTGGATTCCTGGAAAGCACACCTCCATTTACCAATGCAGCTGAGGAACATGGCAAGTTCTTTAGGGTGGCTCTGGGGCAAAGTACCAAGGCCTTGAGTTGACATGGAATCTCCTGAAGATGGGTCACAATGCTGTTTTGTTAACAGATAGATCTTAGAATGTTTTGGTGGCTAAGGTGCCATGCAGGATCCTCCTACCCTGAGGGTTTCACACAGGTCGAAGAGCATGGTTTTCTTCTGGGGACAGGAGATGTAGTGTTGTGTGGCTCAGGGACAACATGTTGTATCATAAGTTCATATTCAAGAACAGGCCTCTGAAGACAGATGCTTGACAACCTAATCTAGGGTTCCAATGAGGTCCCAGGGGCATGAGAGGTTCAATCTTCATATTCAGGACAGTTGACTTGGGTGACTGCCTGGATGTAGGTAATCAGGCTGTTTCAGACTGTGCACATGTGTCCAGAGTAGCCTCCAATATTGGGGTGGCCTCAGGTGCCTTGCGTGTTTCAACATACTCTGGCGAGTTAGGGTAACTGTGACAGGCACAATTTCGATGAGGATGGCAGGCACAGTCCTGTGGTGTGGCTCCAGAGACCCTATCCTGGGGGGCATGTGAACCATGGTCTTGGGAGAGAAGTCTGCAAGCACAAACGTGGGTCAGGGTTAGTGGCGAGGTTATCACAGGGCAATGCGCAGACCTGGAGGGCTACTCGTCAGGAACAGTAATTCAAGTGACTTGATGGCGGAAGCACAAGATTTTATATCTAGATTGTGTGTCCAGGATGGCCTCGGAATGCCGCTGTGGTCTCATGGGTCCATGGGAGATTTTTCCTCTCTAAGGATACTGGTGGCTCCCAATAGTTTGATGGCTTATTGGGATGGGAAGAGTGCTATTATCTATCTAAGGGATGCCCCAAAACAAGGATTCCAGAGACGGGCTCTGGGTCTGGGCACCTGGAAAATCCCACCAAGGGTTAGGATTTAGGCCTATGGGTATACCAGGCCTACAATGCGGGACCCTGGTGGTGCAACTGAGAGAACTTGTTTGAAAGCATGCTCAGGCTGAGCATCACAATGCCCGTTTGTTCCCAGGGCGGCCTTCAGGAGTGGACGTGGTCTCATTATCCATGTGCTGGCTCCCAAACTGAGGGATGGACACCCATTCCAATAGCCAGGTTTCCAGCCTTGGGGAAGTAGGAATTCTCTATTGTGATTCAGGTTCCCCCATTGGCAGGGATTCCAACAAAGGTCTGGAGACAGATGCCTGAATACCAAGGATTCATAGAGATGACAGATTTGGGCCATGGCCATCCTCAGATGCTGGATACAGTTGGAGTCTGGTTTGTTTGCTCCAGGTCTCCCATGTGGAAAGTATGGGTAGCAAAGATCTTCCACTTAGACGCCTGGAAAGCACAACTCCATTGACATTTGAAGCTTAGGAACATGACAGGTTCGTCCTGCTGGCTCTGGGACGAAGTACCCAGGCCTTGAGTTGAGCGGAATCTCTTGCAATTTGGTAACAGTGCTGGTTTGTTATGAGGGAGATCTTAGAATGTGCTGGTGGCTAATGTGCCATGCAGGATTCTCGTACACGGAGGGTTTGGCACAGGTCAAAGAGCACAGTTTCCTTCCTGGGACAGGAGATGTTCTGTTGTGTGGCTCAGGGACAACGTGATATATCCTAACTTGGTATTCCAGAACAGGCTCCTGAGAACAGAAGCCTAAAATCCTAATCTAGGATTCCAATACAGTCCTAGGGGCATGTTAGGTTCAATCTTCTGACTCAGGATCATTGACTTGGCTGTCTGCCTGGATGTAGGTGATCAGGTTGTTTCAGACTATGCATTTGCATCCAGATGGGGCACCAATATTGGAGTTGGCTCAAGGGACTTGCAGGTTTCTCCTAATCTGGAAGGTTTGGGCAACTGTGATGGGCACAGTTTCCTTGGTGATAGCAGCACAGTCCTATAGTGTGGCTCCAGAGACCCAATCCTGTTGGGCATGTGATCCATTATTTTTTTGTATTTTTTTCAATTTATTTATTTTCAGAAAAAACATTATTCATTATTTTTTCACCACACCCAGTGCTCCATGCAAGCTGTGCCCTCTATATTACCCACCACCTGGTACCCCACCCACCCACCCCCCCGCCACTTCAAACCCCTCAGATTGTTTTTCAGAGTCCATAGTCTCTCATGGTTCACCTCCCCTTCCAATTTACCCACATTCCCTACTCCTCTCTAATGCCCCTTGTCCTCCATGCTATTTGTTATGCGCCACAAATAAGTGAAACCATATGATAATTGACTCTCTCTGCTTGACTTATTTCACTCAGCATAATCTCTTCCAGTCCTGTCCATGTGGCTACAAAAGTTGGGTATTCATCCTTTCTGATGGAGGCATAATACTCCATAGTGTATATGATCCATTATTTTTGGAGAGAAATCTGCAAACACAAATTCAGGTTAAGGATAGAGGCGTAGTGGTCGCAGGCCTAATGTGTAGACCAGGAAGGCAGCTCGTCAGGAGCTGTAATTGAGGTGAAGGGAAGGCGGTAACACAGACTTTTCTATCAGGATTGTGTGTCCAGGATGGTCTCGGAATGTAGGTGTGTTCTCATGGGTCCATGGACATTTTTCCTCTCTAAGTATCCTGGCGGATCCCCATAGTTTGATGGCATTTTCAGGGAAGGGAAGAATGCACTTTTCCATCTTAGGGGCGCCCCAATATAGGGATTCCAGAGATGGTCTCTGGGTCTGGGAGCTTGGAAAACCCACCAAGTGTTAGGGTTTGGGCCTAGGGGCGTAACGGAACTGCAATGCAGGATCCTGGTGGTGTAACTGAGAGGGATTGTTTAAAAGCATGAAGGAGGGCCTGGAGAGTCTGCCCAGAAACTTCCCATGAAGATCAATCTACTCGGCCCTCGAGGGAACCCAGATTTATACTTTGCCCTGGCTACTAGTACTGTGTCTGACAGTGCCTGAGCCCTGACTTCGTGTCAGCGACCCAGAATGCAGGATCCATATCCAGCATGTGAGACCAGCCATGGCCCAAGGCCGTCATCTCTACCCATCCTTGGTATTCAGGCAACTGCCCCAGACCTTTGCTGAAATCCCTACCAATGCGGGAACCTGAAGCACAATAGAGAACTCCTCGTTCCATATGGCAGGAATCCTGACTGTTGGGATAGATGTCAAACCATCAGAAAGGGAACCAGCTGCATGGCCAAGGAGATCACACCCAATCCTGAGGGCCGCCCTGGACACAAACAGGCATTGTGACCCTCCTCAGAGCATGTTTTCAAACAGACACTCTCAGTTGCAACTCCAGGATCCGGCATTGCATGACTGGTATGCACCTTGGCCCAAATACTAATTCTTGGTGGGATTTTTCATGCTCCCATCCCAGAGTCCGTCACAGGAATCCCTGTTTTGGGGCACCCCTAAGATGGAAAACAGCACTCTTTGCTTCCCTTAGAAAGTAATCAAACTATTGAGAGCCGCCAGGATCCTTCAGAGAAAAAATCTCCCATGGATGCATGAAACAACACCTGAATTCTGAGGCCATCGTGGATACAAAATCCAGGTACAATACCCTGTGCTACTGCCTTGAGTCACCTGATTTACCGTTCCTGACATGCTGCACTCCAGGTCTATGCATTGGGCCTGCGATCACCTCACCACTAACCCTAACCCTAACCCGGGTTTATGTTTGCACACTTCTCTCCCCAAACCATGGCTCACATGGCCTTCAGGATGGGGTCTCTGGAGTCACACCACATGACTGTGTCTGTCATCCCCAAGAAAACTGTGCCCGTCACAGTTACCCAAATCCTCCAGATTAGGATAAAGCTACAAGGCCCCTGAGGCTACCCCAATATTGGAGGCCACTCTGTACACAATTGCACAGTCTAAAACATCCTGATCATTACCATCCAGGCAGACACCCAAGTCAATGGTCCTTAGTCAGAGGATTGTACCTGACATGCAGTTAGGACCTCATTGGAAGCCTAGATTAGCTTTTCAGGCATCTGTCCACAGAGGCCTCTTCTGTAATACCAACTTATGATACAACATATGGTCCCTGAGCCCTACAACAGAACATCTCCTCTCCCCAGATGAAAGCCACACTCAGGACCTTTGTCAAACCCTCAGGGTATATGAATCCTGCACAGCCCCTTAGTCACCAGAACATTCCAGGATCTCCCTGATAACAAACCAGCATTGTGACACATCTTCATGAGACTCCATGTCAACTCATGGCCTTGGTACTTCACCCCAGAGCCACAAGAACGAACCTGCCATGTTCCTCAGATGCAATGATCAATGGATGTGTTTTTTCCAGGCATCCATGCCGAAGAGTTCTGCTATCCAGACTTTCCACATGAGGGAACCTGGAGCAAACAAATCAGACTCCACCTGTCCAGTAGAAGGACACCTTACTGTTTGGAGCATCTCACAAGCCTCATCGGGGGAAATCCTTCATGGCCTCTTGACCTCACCCCTCCATTTGTCGGTCATCATAGAAATAAAGCCCAGCATGAGCAAACATCTGTCATCCGCCCTTACTCAGGTTCTGGATATCTCGAATAAGGCACACTGGAACTGCCTTCCGCTTGGCTCTGAATTGAACCGTAGCTTGCGTTTAAAATGCCATCCTCACCCGACTGGTCAGCAAGCCCTCTTGAGAGGGAATTCTGGAGCCACAACGCAACATTCTGCCTTCCCCATAGAAAGAAGAAGGGCCTGGTGAGACTGCCCAGACTCCACATGAGGATGGATGTGCTCAGTGCTCGAGGGAACCCCGATTTATAGGCTGCCCTGTACACCAGTGCTGTTTTTGACAGAGCCTAAGCCAAGACCTAGTGGCAGCCACCAGAGATCGGGGCCCATATCCAGCATGAGAGACCGGCTATGGCCCAAGGCCATCATCTCTTCCTATCCTTGGTATTCAGGCATCTGTCCCCAGACTTTGCTGGAATCCCTGCCAATGGGGAAACCTGAAGTACAAAGGAGAACTGCTCCTTCCCCATGGCAGGAATCCTGGCTGTTGGGATGGGTTTTCAACACTGAGCATTGGAGCCAGCTGCATGGCCATGGAGACCACGCCCACTCATAAGTGCTGCCCTGGGCACAAGCAGGCATTGTGACCTTCAGCCTGAGCATGCTTTCAAACAAACGCTCTCAGTTGCACCACCAGGATCCTGCATCGCAGTCCTGGTACACACCTAGGCCCAAATCCTAACCCTTGGTGGGATTTTCCAGGGGCCCAGACACAGAGCCCGTCTCTGGAATCCCTATTTTGGGGCACCCTTAAGATGGAATACAGCACTCTTCCCTTCTCCGAGAAGAGCCACCAAACTATTGGGAGCCACCAGGATCCTTGAGAGGAAAAATCTGCCATGGACCAATGAGACCACACCTGCATTCCGAGGCCATCCTGGATATGCAATCCAGATACAAATCGTGTGCTTCCACATTCGAGTCATCCGATTTACAGTTCCTGATGAGCTGCCTTCCAGGTTTATGCATTTGACCTGCAATCTCCTCGCCATTAACCCTAATCTGGGTTTGTGTTTGCAGACTTCCATCCTAAAACCATGGCTCACATGACCTCCAGGATCTGGTATCTGAAACCACAACACAGGACTGTGCCTGCAATCCTCAAGGAAACTGTGTCCATTACTTTTGCCGAATACCTCTAGATTAGGAGAAACCTGCAAGGCCCCTGAGCCCAGCCCAATAATGGAGGCCACTCTGGACGCAAATGCACAGTCTGAAACACCCTGATCAGCTCCATCCAGGTAGACACCCAGGTCAATGGTCCTGAGTCAGTAGATTGACCCTGACATGCCCCGAGGACTTCATAGGCACACTAGATTAGTTTTTCAGGTATCTGTCCTCAGAGGCCTGTTTTGGAATACCAACTTATGATACAACATATGGTCCCTGAGCCACAGAACAGAACATCTCCTCCCTGAGAAGGAAACCGTGCTCTTGGACCTGAGTCAAACCCTCAGGGTAGTTGAACCCTGCATGGCCCCTTAGCAACCAGCACATTCTATGATCTCCCTGGTAACAAACCAGCATTGTGACCCATCTTCATGAGACTCCATGTCAACTCAAGGCCTCGATACAATGCCCCAGAGCCACCAGAACGAACCTTCCATGTTCCTCAGCTGCAATGGTCAACGGAGGGATGTTTTGAGGCATCCATGTGGGGTGCTCTGCTACACAAAATTTCCACATGGAGAAACCAGAGAAAACAAACCAGACTCCCCCTGTCCAGTAGAAAGAAACTTGGCTATTTGGAGCATCTCACAAGCCCCAGCGTGGGAAATCTTCCATGGTTTCTTGACACCACACCTCCATTTTTGGGTGATCATAGACACAAACTCCAGCATGAGCAAACATCTGACATTCGCCCTTACTCAGATGCTGAATATTCGAAACAGTAGCTGCACACTGGAACTACCTTTCGCTTCACACTGAATTTAATCATAGCTTTGTATTTGTATTACTATTCCATCCTCACATACTGGTCTGCAATATCTACTGAAAGGGAATTCTGGATCCACAACGCAGTATTCTGCCTTCCACATAGAAGGAAGAAGGACCTGTTAAGTCTTCCCAGAAACTGCACATGAGGATCAATCTACTCGGCCCATGAGGCAACACTGTTAATAGATTTCCATAGCACCTAGTGCTGTGTCTCATGCTGTATATGGGCCCCAGAGGATGGGGCCCATATACAGCATGAGAGATCAGCCATGGCCCTGGGCCATCATCTCTACCCATCCTTGGTATTCAGGCATCTGTCCCCAGAACTTTGCTGGAATACCTGTTAATGCGGGAACCTGAAGCACAATAGAGAACTCCTCTTTACCCATGGCAGGATTCTGGCTGTTGGGATGGGTGTCCAACCCTCAAGGTGGGAGCCAGCTGCATAGACAAGGAGACCGCGCCCACTCATGAGGGTCACCCTGGGCACAAGCAGCTTTGTGACCCTCACCCTGAGCATGATTTCAAACAAGCCCTCTCAGTTGCACCTCTAGGATCCTGCATGCAAGCCTGGTAAGCCACTAGGCCCAAATCCTAACCCTTGGTGGGAATTTCCAGGGGACCAGACCCAGAGCCCTTGTCTGGAATCTCTATTTTGGGGCACCCCTATCATGGAAAACAACACTCTTCCCTTCCCCGAGAAAGTCACCAACTATTGAAAGCTGCCAGGATCCTTAGAGAGGAAAAATATCCCATGGACCCATGAGACCACACCTGCATTCCGAGGCCATCCTGGACACACAAGCCAGAGAGAAAAGCCTGTGCTACCGCCTTTGAGTCACCTGATTAACAGTTCCTGATGAACTGCCCTCCATGTCTATACATTGGGCCTGTGATCACCTTGCCACTAACCCTAACCCGAGTTTGTGTTTGCAGACTTCCCTCCCAAAACCATGGCTCACCTGCCCTGGTATCTAGAGCCACACCATGGGAGTGTACCTGTCTTCCCCAAGGATACTGTGCCTGTCACTATTGCACAAACCCTCTAGATTAGGAGAAACCTACAAGGCCCCAGAGCCCACCCCAATACTGGAGTCCACTCTGGACGCAAATGCGCAGTCTGACACACCCTATCACCTACATCCAGGCTGATAGCCAAGTCAATGGTCCTGAGACAGAAGATTGAACCTGACATACCCCTAGGATTCATTGGAACACTAGATTATGTTTTCAGGTATCTGTACTCAGAGGGCTGTTCTGAATATCAGCTTATGATACAACATGATCCCTGAGCCACACAACAGAACATCTCCTGTCCCCAGAAGGAAGCCTTGCTCTTGGACCTGTGTCAAACACTCTGGGTAGATGAATCCTGCAAGGCCCCCTGGAAACCAGCACATTCTATGATCTCACTGACAACAAACCAGCATTGTGACCCATCTTCATGAGACTCCATGACAACTCAAGGCCTTGGTACTTTGCCCCAGAGCCACCTGAATGAAACTTCCATGTTCCTCAGCTGCCATGTCAATGTAGGTGTACTTTCCAGGCATCCAGTAGGAGTGCTCTGATACCAACTCTCCACATGGAGAACCCTGGAGAAAACAAACCAGACTCCCCTGAACGGTAAAAGGAAACCTTGCTGTATGGAGTATCTCACAAGCCCAAGAGTGGGTAATCCTCCATGGCCTCTTGAGGCCACACATCCATTTGTTGGTCATCATAGACACAAACCCCAGCATGAGCAATCAACTGACATCTGCACTTACTCAAGTGCTGGATATTTGAATCAGCTGCTACACACTGGAATTGCCTTTTGCTTGGCACTGAATTTAAAAGTAGCTTGGGTTCACAATTCCATCCTCACCCTACTGTTCAGTAAGCCCTCTTGATAGGGAATTCTGAAGCCACAACACAGCATTCTGCCTTCCCCATAGTAATAAATAGGGCCTGGTGAGTCTGCCCAGAAACCCTACATGAGGATAAATCTACTAGACCCTCGAGGGAACCCCGATTTTTAGGTTGCCCTGGCCACTATTGCTGTGTCTGACAGAACCTCATCTCCGACTTCGTGTCAGACCTAGAGGTAGGGTCCCATGTCCACAATGTGAGACTGGCCATGGCCCAGGGCTGTCATCTCTACCCATTCTTGGGTCAGGCATCTGACCCCAGACTTTTGCTGGAATCCCTGCCAATGGGGGGACCTGAAGCACAATAGAGAAATCTTCCTTCCCCATGGCAGGAATCCTGGCTGGTGGTATCGGTGTCCAAACCTCAGTGTGGTAGAGAGATGAATGGCCAAGGAGACCCCGCCCACTCATGAGGCCCGCCCTGGACACAAGCAGGCATTGTGACCACCAACCTGAGCATGCTTTCAAACAAACGCTCTCAGTTGCATCTCCAGGATCCAGCATTGCAGGCCTGGTATGCTCCTAAGCCCAAATCCTAACACCTGGTGGGACTTTTCAGGTGCACAGAACCACAGGGCGTCTCTGGAAACCCTGTTTTGGGCATCCCTAAGATGGAAAATAGCACTCTTCCCTTCACCGAGAAAGCCACAATAGTATAGGGAGCCGCCAGGATTCTTGAGAGGAAAAATCTCCCATGCATCCATGAGACCACACCTGCATTCCGTGGCCATCCTGAACACACAAGCCAGATAAAAAAGCCTGTGCTACTGCATTCGAGGCAACTGATTTACAGGTCCTGACGAGCTGCCCTCCAGGTCTATACATTGTTCCTGCAATCACCACACCATTAATCTTAACCCGCGTTTGTGTTTGCAGACTTCTTTCCCCAAACCATGGCTCATATGTCCTCCAGGATGGGGTCTCTGGAACCACACCACAGGACTGTGCCTGCCATCCCCAAGGAAAATGTGTCCATCACAGCTGCCCAAAACCTTGAGATAAGGAGAAACCTGCAAGGACCCTGAGCCGACCCCAATATTGGAGGCCACTCTGGACACAAATGTGAAGTCTGAAACATCCTGATCACCTGAACCCAGGCAGACACCCACGTCAATGGTCCTGAGTCAGAAGAAGAACCTGACATGTCCCTATGACCTCATTGGAACACTAGATTAGATTTTCAGGCATCTGTCCTCAGAGTCCTGTTCTGGAATACCAACTTATGATACAACATATGGTCCCTTAGCCCCACAAAAGAACATCTCTTGGCCCCAGATGGAAGCCATGCTCTTGGACCTGTGTCAAACCCTCAGGGTAGATGAATCCTACTCGGCCTGTAGTCACCAGCAGATTATAAGATCTCACTGGTAACAAGCCAGCATTGTGACCCATCTTCATGAGATTCAATGTCACCTCAAGGCCTTGGTATTTCGCCCCAGAGCCTCCAGAACAAACCTGCCATGTTCCACAGCTGCAATGTTCAATGGAGGTGTGCTTTCCAGGCATCCATGTGAGAGTGCTCTGCTACCCAATCTTTCCACATGGGGGACTCTCGAGCAAACAAACCAGACTGCCCCTTTCGGGTTGAAGGAAACCTTGCTGTTTGGAGCATCTCACAAGCCCAAGTGTGGGAAATCCTCCATGGCAGCTTGTCATCTCCCTCCATTTGTCAGTCATCATAGACACAAACCACCATGAGCAAACATCTGACGTCTGTCCTTACTCTGGAGCTGGATATTCAAATCAGCCGCTGCACACTGGAAATGCCATTTGCTTGCCACTGAATTTATCCATAGCTTGGGTTCACAATTCTATCCTCACCCTACTGGTCTGCAAGCCCTCATGATAGGGAATTCTGCAGCCACAATGCAGCATTCTGCCTTCCCCATAGAAAGAAGAAGGGCCTGGTGAGTTTTCCCAAAAACTCCACATGAGGATCAATCTACTCGGCTCTCAAGGGAACCCCGAATTATAGACAGCCCTGGACCCTAGTGCTGTGTCTGACAGAGTCTGAGCCCTGGCCTCATGTCAGCCACCCAGAGATCGGCGCCCATATCCAGCATGTGAGACAGGCCAAGTACCAGGCCAGTCATCTCTACCCATCCTTGGTACTCAGGGAACTGTCTCCAGACCTTTCCTGGAATCCCTACCAATGGGGGAACCTGAATCACAATAGAGAAATCCTCCTTCCCTATGGCAGGATTCCTGGAAGTTGGGAAGGGTGTCCAACATTCAGAGTGGTAGACTACTGCATGGCCATTGAGACCATGCCCACACCTGAGGGCCGTCCTGAGCAAAATCTGGCATAGTGACCCTCACCTGAGCATGTTTTCAAACAAAGCTCTCAGTTGTACCTCCAGGACTGGCATTGGAGGCCTGGTAAGCCCCTAGGCCCAAATAATAACCCTTGGTCGGATTTTCCAGGTGCCAAGACCCAGAGCCTGTCTCTGGAATCACTGTTTTGGGGCACCCCTAAGATGGAAAACAGCACTCTTCCCTTCCCCGAAAAAGCCACAAAACTATGTGGAGCCACCATGAACCATAGAGAGGAAAAGTCCCCCATGGACTGATGAGAACACACCTGCATTCTGAGGCCATTATGGACACAATCCAGAGAGAAAAGCCTATTCTACTGCCTTCCAGTCACCCTAATTACAGTTCCAGACAAGCTGCCATCCAGGTCTATGCATTGGGCCTGAGATCACCTCACCACTCACTCTAATCCGAATTTGTGTTTGCAGCCTTCTCTAACAAAAATATGGTGCACATGCCCTCCAGGATGGTGTCTCTGGATCCACACCACAGGACTGTCCCTGCCATCACCAAGGAAACTGCCAGTCACAGTTGCCCAAAAACTCTAGATTTGGAGAAACCTGCAAGGGCCCTGAGCCCACCCCTTATTACTGGCCACTCTGGACGGAAATGCGTAGTCTGAAACACCCTGATCACCTACATCCAGGGAGATAGCCCAGTCAAAGATCGTGAGATAGAAGATTGAAACTGAAATGCCCCTAGGCCCTCAATGGAACCCCATTAGGTTTTCAGGTATCTGTCCTCAGGGACCTGTTCTGGAATACCAATTTATGACACATCATGTGGTCCCTGAGCCACATGACAGAACATCTCCTGTCCCCAGGAGGATACCGTGCACTTCGACCTGTGCCAAACCCTCAGGGTAGGAGAATCCTGCATGGCACCTTAGCAACCAGCACATTCTAAGATCTCCTTGGTAACAAACCAGCATTGTGGCTCATCTGCATGAGATTCCATGTCAACTCAAGGCCTTGGTACTTCGCCCCAGAGCCACCAGAATGAACCTGCCATGTTCCTCAGCTGCAATGGTCAATGGAGGTGTGCTTTCCCGCATCCATGCCAGAGAGCTCTTCTTCACAATCTTTCCACATGGCGGAACCTAGAGCAAACAAACCAGACTTCACCTGCCCAGTACAAGGAAATATTACTTTTTGCGGCAGTTCTCAGGTCTCAGCATGTGAACTCCTCCATATCCTCTTGAATCCACCCCTCTATTGGTTGGTCATCATACACATAAACTCTAGTGTGAGCAAACATGTGACTTCCAGCCTTATTCCAGTGCTGGATGTATTGAATAAGTCGCTGCACATTGGAACTGCCTTCTGCTTGGCAATGAATTGAACCATAGCTTGTGTTCACAATTCCATCCTCAACCGACTGGTCTCCAAGCCCTCTTGATAGGGAAATCTGGAGCCACAACGCAGCATTCTGCCTTCCCCATCGAATGAACAAATGCCTGGGAGTCTGGCCAGAAACCCCACATGAGGATCAATCTGCTCGGCCCTCGAGTCAATCTATATTTATTGATCTGCAACTTGCCTTTTCCCAGTGTTGCTTTGGCGGTTTGCCTTTGATGTGTGTGTAGAGCTAAATTAGCCCTATGAGACCCTTCTCTCGTGTGCTCCCTGCGTGACCATCACATCTCACAGCATCCCCCACCCCATGTGACTGTCATCTCCCACAGAGTGCCCCCATGTGTGACCGTCACGTTCGTGGATCACACCTGCCCGTGTGACTGTCACGTTCAGTGGATTGCCCCTGTGTGACTGTCACCATTGTGTGCAGGTCTGTGGCAGTCTTACTAGTGTACGGTTAGGGTTAGTGTTAGGTTTAGGGTTAGGGTTAGAGTTTTAACAGTTTTATCTTTTCAAAGAACTGGTTTTGTCTTTGACTTTATTTGTTCATCTGATTTCTGTTTTATTGATTTCTGCTTTTATCTTCATTTCTTTCACCCTCTGGGTTTAATTTTCTCTTCTTGTAGCATCTTGTGATGGAAATTTGCAACACTGACTTGAACATTTCTTCTCTAGTACATGTGTTCTAAGCTATGACTTTTCCTCTTGCCCTCAGTTTTCTAGCCTTACACACTTAACTATGTTGTATTTTTATTTTTGATCAGTTAAAATACTTGGTAATATGTCACAGTGGAAATCAGTGGAAATTGCTTATGTTTGGTCAGAAAATATGCTCTGTACAAATTCAGTCCTTGGAAATTTATTCAGGCCTACTTTGTGGCCTAGTCAGGTGGGCTGTTGTGAGTGCCCCACACGCACCCACAAAGAATCTGTTTTCTGCAGTTGGTGGTTTTCTATAAATGCCATTAAGGTCAAATGTGTTACTAGTATTGTTCAAACATTTGTGTCCTTTCTCCTTTATTGCCCATTTGTTGTGTAGTTACTGAGCGGGATGAGCTTCAGAAATTCCCACCATGGCTGTGCAGGGTCACTCATGAGTTACATGTCTGACTCACAGTTTTGGCTCTGGTCATGATCTCAGGGTCGTAGGGTCAAGTGCCCCCCTCCCCTTCTGGGTTCTGTTTCTCTCCCTCTGCCGCTCCCTGCACTTGCTTAAACACCTGCTCACTCTGTCTCTAAAATAAATAAATAAAATTTTAAAGAAATTTCCACTATGATTGTGGGTTTGTCTTTTTTCTTTTTAACTTCCTTTTGCAACTCACGTATTTTGAATCTGTTATTTGACATATACATTCAGGATAGTTTTTACTTTCTAAACAAATTGACTTTTATATTTTTATGAAATCTCTTTTTACCTAGTACTTTTTTGGTCTTATATCTGGTTTATCTTATATTAATATTGGTGTACCAGCTTGCATGGTGCACATATACCTATATTTTGAATCAAAAACCTTATATTTAAAATGTTTCTCTTGTAAGAGCCTGTAGAAATGTCAGTTTCTTTCCTGTCGGTAATCTCTGCTCTTTATTTTTTTTCTTTTTTTTCCAATTTATTTATTTTCAGAAAAACAGTATTCATTATTTTTTCACCACACCCAGTGCTCCATGCAAGCCGGCCCTCTATAATACCCACCACCTTGTACCCCAACCTCCCACCCCCCCAGGCACTTCAAACCCCTCAGACTGTTTTTCAGAGTCCATAATCTCTCATGGTTCACCTCCCCTTCCAATTTACCCACATTCCCTACTCCTCTCTAACGCCCCTTGTCCTCCATGCTATTTGTTATGCTCCACAAATAAGTGAAACCATATGATAATTGACTCTCTCTACTTGACTAATCTCACTCAGCATAATCTCTTCCAGTCCCATCCATGTTGCTACAAAAGGTGGGTATTCATCATATCTGAAGGAAGCATAATATTCCATAGTGTATATGGACCACATCTTCCTTATCCATTCATCCGTTGAAGGGCATCTTGGTTCTTTCCATAGTTTGGTGACTGTGGCCATTGCTGCTATAAACATTGGGGTACAGATGGCCCTTCTTTTCATGACATCTGTATCTTTAGAGTAAATACCCAGGAGTGCAATTGCAGGGTCGTAGGGAAGCTCTATTTTTAATTTCTTGAGGAATCTCCACACTGTTCTCCAAAGAGGCTGCACCAACTTGCATTCCCACCAACAGTGTAAGAGGGTTCCCCTTTCTCCACATCCTCTCCAACACATGTTGTTTCCTGTTTTGTTATTTTGGCCATTCTAACTGGTGTAAGGTGATATCTCAATGTGGTTTTAATTTGAATTTCCCTGAGGGCTAATGATGATGAGCATTTTTTCATGTGTCTGATAGCCATTTGTATGTCTTGATTGGAGAAGTGTCTGTTCATATCTTCTGCCCATTTTTTGATGTGTTTGTCTGTTTCGTGTGGGTTGAGTTTGAGGAGTTCATTATAGATCCTGGATATCAACCTTTTGTCTGTATTGTCATTTGCAAATATCTTCTCCCATTCCGTGGGTTGCCTCTTTGTTTTTTTTTTTTTTTTGACTGTTTCCTTTGCTGTGCAGAAGCTTTTGATTTTGATGAAGTCCCAGAAGTTTATTTTCGCTTTTGTTTCCTTTGCCTTTGGAGACGTATCTTGAAAGAAGTTGCTGTGGCTGATATCAAAGAGATTACTGCCTATGTTCTCCTCTAAGATTCTGATGGATTCCTGTCTCACGTTGAGGTCTTTTATCCATTTTGAGTTGATCTTTGTGTACGGTGTAAGAGAATGGTCGAGTTTCATTCTTCTACATATAGCTGTCCAGTTTTCCCAGCACCATTTATTGAAGAGACTGTCTTTTTTCCACTGTATATTTTTTCCTGTTTTGTCAAAGATTAATCGACCATAGAGTTGAGGGTCCATATCAGGGCTCTCTACTCTGTTCCACTGGTCTATGTGTCTGTTTTTATGCCAGTACCATGCTGTCTTGGTGATCACAGCTTTGTAATAAAGCTTGAAATCAGGTAAGGTGATGCCGCCAGCTTTATTTTTGTTTTTCAACATTTCCTTAGCGATTCGGGGTCTCTTCTAATTCCATGCAAATTTTAGGATTATTTTCTCCAGCTCTTTGAAGAATGCTGGTGGAATTTTGATCGGAATGGCATTAAAAGTATAGATTGCTCTAGGCAGTATAGACATTTTAACAATGTTTATTCTTCCGATCCAAGAGCATGGAATGGTCTTCCATCTTTTTGTGTCTTCTTCAATTTCTTTCATGAGTGTTCTGTAGTTCCTCAAGTACAGATCCTTTACTTCTTTAGTTAGGTTTATTCCCAGGTATCTTATGATTCTTGGTGCTATAGTAAATGGAATCGATTCTCTAATTTCCCTTTCTGTATTTTCATTGTTAGTGTATAATAAAGCAACTGATTTCTGCACATTGACTTTGTATCCTGCCACGTTGCTGAATTGCTGTATGAGTTCTAGTAGTTTGGGGGTGGAGTCTTTTGGGTTTTCCATATAAAGAATCATGTCCGCTGCGAAGAGAGAGAGTTTGACTTCTTCACTACCAATTTGGATACCTTTTATTTCTCTCTGTTGACTGATTGCTGTTGCTAGGACTTCTAATACTATGTTGAACAAGAGTGGTGACAGTGGGCATCCTTGTCTTGTTCCTGATCTCAATGGGAAGGCTGCAAGCTTTTTCCCATTGAGGATGATATTTGCTGTGGGTCTTTCATAGATAGATTTGATGAGGTTCAGGAATGTTCCCTCTATCCCTATACTTTGAAGCGTTTTAATCAGGAATGGATGTTGGATTTTGTCAAATGCTTTTTCTGCATCAATTGAGAGGACCATGTGGTTCTTCTCTCTTCTCATATTAATTTGTTGTATCGCATTGATTGATTTGCGAATGTTGAACCATCCTTGTAGCCCAGGGATGAATCCCACCTGATCATGGTGGATAATCTTTTTAATGTGCTGTTGGATCCCGTTGGCTAGGATCTTGTTGAGAATCTTAGCATCCATATTCATCAGTGATATTGGTCTGAAATTCTCCTTTTTGGTAGTGTCCTTGCCTGGTTTGGGGATCAGGGTAATGCTGGCTTCATAGAAAGAGTCTAGAAGTTTCCCTTCTGCTTCAATTTTTTGAAACAGCTTCAGGAGAGCAGGTGTTATTTCTTCTTGGAAGGTTTGGTAGAATTCCCCAGGGAATCCGTCAGGTCCTGGGCTCTTGTTTTTTGGGAGGCTTTTGATCACTGATTCAATCTCGTTATTAGATATCGGTCTATTCAGGTTGTCGATTTCTTCCTGGTTCAATTTTGGTAGTTTGTATTTTTCCAGGAATGCATCCATTTCATCTAGGTTGCTAAGCTTATTGGCATATAACTGTTCGTAATAACTTCTGATGATTGTTTCTACTTCCTTGGCGTTAGTTGTGATCTCTCCCTTTTCATTCATAATTTTATGAATTTGGGATTTCTCTCTTTTCTTTTGGATTAGTGTAGCCAGTGGTTTATCGATCTTATTGATTCTTTCAAAAACCAGCTTCTAGTTTCATTGATACGTTCTACTGTATCTCTGGTTTCTCCTTCATTGATCTCAGCTCTAATCTTGATGATTTCGCTTCTTATGTGTGGAGTTGGTTTGATTTGTTGTTGATCCTCCCGTTCTTTAAGGTGTAGAGACAGCTGGTGTGTTCTGGATTTTTCAATCTTTTTGAGCAAGGCTTGGATGGCTATATATTTTCCCCTTAGGACCGCCTTTGCTGTATCCCATAGGTTTTGCACCGAAGTGTCTTCATTCTCATTGGTTTCCATGAATTGTTTCAGTTCTTTTTTGATCTCCTGGTTGATCCAAGCATTCTTAAGCAAGGTGGTATTTAGCTTCCAGGTGTTTGAGTTCCTTCGGAACTTTTCCTTGTGATTGAGCTCCAGTTTCAAAGCATTGTGATCTGAGAATATGCAGGGAATAATCTGAGTCTTTTGGTATCGGTTAAGTCCTGATTTGTGAACCAGTATGTGGTCTATTCTGGAGAAGGTTCCGTGTGCACTTGAGAAGAACGAGTATTCTGCTGTTATAGGGTGTAATGTTCTGTATATATCTATGAGGTCCATCTGGTCCAATGTGTCATTCAATGCTCTTGTTTCTTTATTGATTTTCTGCTTCGATGATCTGTCTAATTCTGAAAGAGGCGTGTTAAGATCTCCTACGATTAGTGTATTCATATCAATATGACTCTTTTTCTTGATTAACAGTTTTCTTAAGTAATTGGCTGCTCCCATATTGGGAGCATAGATATTTACAATTGTTAGATCATCTTGGTGGATAGTCCCTTTAAGGATTATGTAGTGTCCTTCTGTATCTCTGACTACAGTCTTTAGTTTGAAGTCTAATTTATCTGATATGAGAATTGCCACCCCAGCCTTCTTTTGAGTCCCATTGGCATGAAAGATGCTTCTCCACCCCTTCACTTTCAGTCTGCGTGTATCTTTAGGTTCAAAATGGGTCTCTTGTAGACAGCCTATGGATGGGTCCTGTCGTTTTTTCCAATCTGCAACCATGTGCCGTTTTATGGGTGCATTTAGGCCATTCACATTGAGAGTGATTATTGATAGATACGTTTTTATTGACATCGAGTTACCTTTGAAGTCTTTCTTTCTGTAGACTGTCTCTATATTTCTGTTCAATGCTATTCTTGGGATTTTTCCTCTTTTATAGAACCCCCCTTAATATTTCCTGCAGTATCGGCTTGGTGGTTGCATAGTCTTTTAAGCCTTGCCGGTCTTGGA
This sequence comes from Neogale vison, assembly GCF_020171115.1. NCBI lineage: Eukaryota > Metazoa > Chordata > Mammalia > Carnivora > Mustelidae > Neogale > Neogale vison. The sequence continues at coordinate 79,919,448 of NC_058095.1, forward strand.
AACTCTTTATCTCTCCATCCATTTTGAATGTCAGTCTTGCTGGATCAAGTATTCTTGGCTGCATGTTCTTCTCATTTAGTGCCCTGAATATATCTTGCCAGCCTCTTCTGGCTTGCCAGGTCTCTGTGGACAGGTCTGACGTTATTCTGATGGGCTTCCCTCTGTAAGTAAGGAGCCTCTTTGCCCTGGCGGCTTTCAAGAGATTATACCTACAATTATAATTCCTCAATTTGACTATCAGGTGTCGTGGTGTTTTTTTGGAGTGTATAATCTTGGGTGGAGACCGTTCAGCCTCTAGTACATGAATGCTGGTTTCATTCGCGAGATTCGGAAAGTTTTCATGAAGGACTTGTTCCACGATATCTTCTAGACTTCTTTCTTTCTCCTCCCCTTCCGGAATTCCAATAATTCTGACGTTGGAACGCTTCATGGCATCATTTATTTCCCTGATTCTGCTTTCGTGGGATCTAAGCTGTTTGTTCCAGGCTTCCTCCTGATCCTTTCTCTCTATCTGTTTGTCTTCCAGATCACTAATTGTATCTTCTTTCTCAGTTACCCTAGATTTGAGAGAGTTTAGATTAGATTGGAACTCATTGAGAGCATTGTGGACCTCCTCCCTGGTAGCTTTAAGCTCCGCCCTAACATTGTGAACATCCTGTCTGGTCGCTTTCAGTTCGGCCCTAATCAATTCTGTTTGGTCACCCATGGCTTTCTCCAACCTAGCTATTGCCTGGATAATTGTTATCCTGAATTCTCTTTCTGACATATTGTCTATGCTGATAGCCATTAGCTCTGTTGCAGAAGGTCCATCCTCTGTATTTTTCTTCTGTTGGGCATTCCTCCTCCTAGTCATTTTGGTGGGAGAAGACTGAACAGATGTAGCTGGATGTATCAACTCTGGTGCAGTCAAGGTGCACCCTGGAACACTTCTGAGCAATCAGGATTCCCCACCCAAACGAGAGACAAAAGAAAAGAAAAAGAATAAAAGGAAAAGAAGAAAAAAAGAAGAAAAAAAGAAAAAGAGAGAGAGAAAGACAGGAAAGAAAGGGAAGATGAAAGAGAAGTTTCAGCCCAGGTGGGCCCCAAGGTAAGATTTATGAAGTAGTCAAACAAAAAGAGATAGAAAGACTGATACAATTATATGGTAAGAGAAAGAAGAAAAGAAAAAAAATATATATATATGCAAATAAAGAATCAACCTCATCAAAAAGAACCACAATTGTAAAATTTATATGCTATCAGGACAAACTCAAAAAACACAGAAACACTGGTGGAAGAAGATGGGAGAGTTCTTATAAATTCTCAGTGTGTGCGAGGAAGGTTGTTTTGATTCTTCCTGGATATATCTTGATATCTTTGTTAAAGGACTCAACTTTCCTAAGATAAAGGGAATTAAAAATTGGTTTACCTATAGGGGTAGTATTGATTGGGGAAAGGGGATTACTTTGAAGTTAACTCTATATGAATATTAGAGGATAAAAATAAAAAGGAATATACTAGACTAAACTAAACTAAAATTTTAAAAAAAGGAATTCAAAAAATAAAAATGCAAAAGAAACACATAGGTGTATGTATCAAAACGTTCAGGTTAGAAAGGTATTATGGAATTTGATGTACTGTGCAGCTCGCTGTGGTGGTAAATAGGTTAAAAAAATTACCTATGTGTAATATATATATATATATATATATATATATATATATATATATGAACCGGAATAGTGGAAACGAGTGAATAATACAAGTTTTCCTGTAAAGTAGTGGTGGTTCTCTTGTAGTCCTTTTTTTTTTTTTTTTCTTTCTTGGTTTGTTTTCTGGGGAAGGGACCTGCCACGTGGGTTGTCAGTCAATGATGTTTCCTGAGTTGAGTCCCCCCCGCCCCCCTCAAGGGGGTGGGCTCTGGGGAAACTGTTTTTTTCAGGCTTTTGTTCTCTGGCGGTTTTTTTTGCTTGGTCACTTTTTTTTCCTCTCACCTTGACCGCCTTTGATGGTTTTTGTAGTATTAAAAGAAATCAAACCGCACCCTGATCTCCGTCTCAGAGAGAAGCCTTAGTCTGGGTGCAGAAGCTGAATAAATTCTCCCTTGGACGCTGGCAGCGCAGGTTCCAAGATGCAGACCCTGGGGGCGCAGGATCTTTTGCTCGTCCCCAAAGTCAAGGCAGTGGCATCTCTCTGAGAGCTCCTGACCGCCAGAGAGGTTCCAAGCAGCAATCGCACACTGAGATTTTGCCGCTGGCCCGGGCTTGGAGTGCCCGGCTTGCGCGCACCTCTTTTCAGAGGCGGCTGTGGGTTGGGCGCGCGTCTGGGGCACTGAGAACGGGGCGCTGGTCCGTAAGCCACAGGCTGGGCTTTTGCGCGCCTCTGTCCGGGGAAGAGTTTCGCGCGCGGGCAGCTTAGACTTTGAAACAATGGCGCAGGTCAAGAAGCGCCCCTGGGCCTTAGTAACCCAGGAGAGCTCGATGGACGTGTGTGCGCATCTCAAGCTTTGTGGTAGGGCTAGCACGCGTTCTGCAGACCAGCGCAGCTCCCATCCCCTCACAGGAGCCGGAACCCACGGGCTCTGGGGCGCGCTGGCGGCTTAGGGACCAGGAGCTGGTTTCTCCGCCGCACTCTCTCTGACTCCGCGCCAGGGAGGCCGTCTGGGACCGGGGACTTAAGCCCCTGTCCCTAGCCGCCCCGATTCCCACAATTTCCCCCTGCAATCCTTTGCTCTTTTGGAGTGCTTTCAACCAGTCTCCAAGTTAATGCTGGTCCCCAGACGCAGGGCACTCTCGCTCGTATTGGGGTATTACTTTCCCACCGGTCGCCTCTGGTGGCTCCCTCCCCCTTTGGTTTATCTTCTGATATCAGTCCACCGTTCCCATTCCACTTTACCTGCTCACTGGCGTCTTATGCCCCTGTAGAGATCCAGACGTGTATAATTCTGATCTCAGGCTGATTTCATGGGTGATCAGAGTTCTTTGGTAGGTAATCAGCTCACTTTGGGGTACCAGCTGAAAAGACGCCTCTTCCTAGTACCCCGCCATCTTGTCCCCCTCAATCTCTGCTCTTTAATTAGAGTATTTAGTCCGTTAACATTGAACATGGTGACTGATGTGGTTGAGTTGGCCACCTTGCTGTTTTCCCTTACTTTTTGGTACCTTTCTCCAGTGTTACCTCTGTTTGGATTAACGAATTATTGCTAATAATGCCACATTTTCTCCTCTGTTGGTTTTGCACCTGTATCTTTTACTAATATTTTAGTGGTTACCAAGAAACTGTGATGCACATCTTTAACCCACCCCAGTGCTCTTTGTGTCTGACCGCTTCACAGCATAAGACACCTCCACGTTAGCTCTACTTACTTGCCCCTAGTTCTGTGCTGTTTGTGCTCTTATAACATCTGTCATAAACCCCACAATAAATAATTAGTGTCTCCTTATACTATTAAAAGTCTTTCTTACGGAGTACAAGAAATAGTCTTGTTTCCCCACATATTTGCTTTCTCTGGTGTCTCTACACCTGTCGCTCAGGCAAAAATTAAAGACCACGATGGCGCCCATTGCCGTGAGTAGTCGCCGGAGGGTGCTGTCTGCTTCGCTGGAGAAGTGTGGGCGCCGCACCCTGTACGGAAGAGTCTCGCAAATGTGTGAATGAAAAGCTTATGGTCCAGCCTCGGTCATCTGTCTCCTAGAAATAAAATGTCACACGAGGGTAAATGTGTATGAATGTTGTGGCCACACCGTGGTAGAGAGCTGGACACCAGGAGAACGTCCATTAGTCAAGGATGACTGAGGAATCAGGAATAATTCCTATTGCGGAATATTGTACAGTTGTTGAAATTTGTAAGTTAGGGTTCTAAGAATTGGGATGTTTCTCACAAGGTTTTATGTTATTAAAAAAGCCAAAAAAAAGTGTCACATCCTTCTCAAATAACTTTGTCAAAAGAACAACTGTGCGTGTGTGTGAGTGTGTGCATGCGTGTAAATACATGGCATCTTAATCTGCCTTTTCCCACTCCAAAGTTTATCTTGAGAAAATCGTCATGACAGACAAAATGATATTTTTTAAGAAAGTTCGTCTTAGGAGCGCCTGGGTGTCTCAGTGGTTTAAGCCTCTGTCTTTGGCTCAGGTCATGATCTCAGGGTCCTGGGATCGAGTCCCGCATTGGGCTCTCTGCTCAGTGGGGAGCTTGCTTCCCTCTCTCTCTCTGCCTGCCTCTCTGCCTACTTGTGATCTCCCTCTGTCAAATAAGTAAATAAAAATCTTTTAAAAAAAGTTCATCCTAACATAATTTGTAAAAGTATAAACTGGAAATAGTTTAAGGGTACCAAACTAGGAAATCAGTTAAATTATTTATGATAATTCACAGAATATTACCAAATGTTAGGAAGTGGTATTTAGAAATAATTTAACAAGGAGGAAAAATGTTAGGAATATAATAATTGAGTGTTACACGCAACTAATGAATCATTGGATGCTACATAGAAAACTAACGGTGTATGGCATGTTGGCAAATAGTACTTAATAAAAAAAAAAGAATTTAATAAGTGGGACACATATCACAAGGCAGAATTTCATGATCCCAGTAAACACTCTGTATGCACATGCTACGTGTACACTTAAAAGGGGGCCTGGGGGTGCCTTGGTGGCTCAGTCAGTTGAACATCCAACTCGTGGTTTTGGCTCAGATGATGACCTCAGAGTCGTGAGGTCGAGCCCTCTGTCAGGCTTGTGCTCAGCAGGGAATTGGCTTGAAATTCTCTCGCTCCCTCTCCGGCCCCTCTCCCACGCAGTAGTGCTCTTTCTCACTCTCAAAATAAATAAATCTTAAAAATAAAGCCAGAGTGATGCCTGGGTGACTCCATTAAGTGTTTGCCTTCGGCTCAGGTCATGATTCCAGGTTCCTGGTACTGAGTCCTGTGTCGGGCTCCTTGCTCAATGGGGAGGCTGCTTCCTCTCTGCATGCTCTGCCTGCCCCTCCTCCTGCTTGTACTCTCTCTCTCTCTGACAGTAAATAAAGAAAATCTTTGGGAAGAAAAGCCTGAAAAAAATATAAATGATAACTTGTTAACCATCATTATTTCTGACCAGTGGGTGAGAATACAGATGGTTTTAATTTTCCTCTGTGTACACTTGTGCTTCACATGTTTTCCAAAGAACATGAATTATGTGTATGTTTAGGAAACTTCTTTAAAAATGCACATATTGGGACGGAGTTGCTGCATTGAACTGGAACACGGGCTTGGAGGTTCTGCCACCTCCAGTGGACTTCTTCCAGACAAGCCTCTTCTGACAGAAAGTAGAGACTGGGCAATGTGTGGTCTCAAGCTCCCCTTTTGGGTCCTGAGAAGTCTATATGAGCAGACTCGCTGTCCAAGTCAGACCATGAGGGTTGGACCTGGCCCCTGGCACCTTCTGGAAGTCTGCCCAGTTCTGTCCTCCAGTCTGAAGAGGTCCAGAGAGCATGAGGCCTAGAAGCAGGTCTTCTTTCTCTTGGGGCCAGTCACCACTTTCAGAAGGAGTTGCTGCTGATCAGCATCAGTCACCAAGTAGACACTAAAAGTGCATTTTTCTTACTTATTTGATGTCCTTCCTAGGATGCAAATAATTTTGTACTAGAGATGAAAAGGGGAAGTGGAGTAAGGGTGAGATCCCTCGATCCTGCTGGTGAAGATGACCCAAATTGTGTGATTAACCATGGTCACGTGGCTCTTCATTTGAAACCTTCCTGATAACCAAAGGTTACAGGTTGTTAGGATGGACACGGAGAGAAGCCCCACAGTCATCCTCTGTTCTTCCCTTGGTTTTGAGCAGGAGGGAGAAGGTCACGTGGAATGTGGTGACCGGGAGCAGCTCCAGGAGGGTGTGCAGCCAGAAGAGTTCATGGCCATTTCAGACTATTCTGTGCTGACCAGACGCAGGTAACCCTACACACTTGCTTACAGGCAGGGGCCTCGGACCTTGGGTCCATGTTTTATGGATTTGGCTAAATGGCATGCTAGATGACAGAATCAGATAAGAATTTTGAATAAGTCATACCAAAGTTAAGTAAAGAAGTATTCAGATGTTTAGAGCCAAATGAGACCTCTGAGTGACCCTTCTTTTCCCAGCCTAACAGATTCTGATGCCAAGCCTTAGGTGTAAGATATCTGGGTGAGGAATGGGGGAAGGAAGCACCTGTTGCAGTTTCTTTTTAGAAACCTTGATTTAGAACCTATTCTAGTTAATAAACATTAAGGCTATAAAATAAAAATACCGACTTGAAGATGGTGACTCAGATGGTTAAGCATCTGCCTCTTGATTTCAGCTCAGGTCATGATCTCAGGGTTGTGAGGTCAAGTTCAGCACTGGGCTCCATGCTCAGTGCTCAGCGGGGAGTCTGCTGTAGGTCCTCTCTCCCACTCCCTCTGGCCTTCCTCCAACTCCCACTCTCTCTCTCTCAAATAAATAAAACTTTAAAAAAGATACTGACTTGAATGTAGTTTTTTCTACTCCAGTAAGTGAATCAGCTGCCACATAGCCGAGTTATAGCAAAGAGGCGATAGAGAAATTTTTTCTTAAGTTGATCAAAAATGTTTAATCTTTTCTTTAAAAAATATCAGTTATGCTGTGCTTTCTTTCATGTAGATGTTTCACAAAAGTCTCTCAGTGTTGGTATCATTTTCAGAAATTGTGAGTTTGTGTAATTACCCATTGAGTCTTTTTTAAAATAGCTGATTTGGGCTCCAATGATGGGGGGCTTATCACTGAGCCATTATTGAAATACCAACTGCAGGTTTTTCTTGAATTTTGACTTCTTTATATGTTTTTATCCAGCTCAGCTTTTTGAGAGGAGAAGAAATTCTCTTCCTGAGGCAGACAACTGCTGATTGGTGGTGGGGTGAGCACACGGGCTGCAGTGGGTATGTACTTGCAAACCACCTCAGGAAGCACCTGGAGGATTGTGACCCTGAGGACATGTGGCAGGACGAGGAGTACTTTGGCAGCTATGGAACGCTGGTATGGCTGGGGCTATGGAGGTGGCGGTTTCCTGCCTCAGCTTTCAAGTTAGCTTCAGCTGGGCTGCTCCTCTTCATGGCTTAGCACAGGGTGCGCAGAAGTTTTCTTTGGCTCAGCAGGGCATGTGGCTCCTCGGCTCTGCCATCGTGGTGCGTGAGTGGCTGTAAGACCATGAGGAAATGAGCAAACCCTATCCCTAACCAATTAAAAAAATGTGAAAGCCATTCTTAGCTGGCAGACCCTACAAAAGCATGTGGTGGGCTAGAGTGTCCCATGGTGGTTTAGAGATGTTATCTGAACAATGAGATGTTGAACTTTTCTCAATATTTAAAATAAAGTAACACATTTTATTTTAAAAATAAAATACAAAAATGTTACATAAACCAACAATAATAACTCTAAATAACTAGCTTATTAGTTTTTTTAAAGTTTTTCCCCAGTTAGGACAAAGACCCATAACTGTATGGTCCAGGTAGCCCCTGTTTACATCTTAAAGCTAGACAAAAACTGATGCGTGCTGAATAAACATCACAGGCGGGATGTTGGGTGAAAGAAGCAAGATATGAAAGAATAACTTTTGATTCAGTTATGTAAAGTTAAAAAGCAGTGTAGGAAGATGTTTATGAAGGGAAGCGACCAGGTAGCTGGTTCTCTGGGATTTAGGATGGTGGTTCCTGTTGCCAGGGCATCTGGTGGCAGCAGCCTTAAAAATAACAGCCGTACCAACAAAGAGGGCTTCTTTGGGAGAAGCGGAGGAACCACAGGGCAGGACAAGTGCCCCGTGGGGAACTGAAGGCCAGTCTGGAGAACCAAGGCCAGGAGGCTTTTCGTTAGGAAGGGGGAGTGGGTGGGGCTGTGTGGAAGGAACGCCCTCTGGAGGGCGGCGGCTGCTTTTCATTGGCGAAGTGCGGCAGTTTCTCATTGGCTGGACTGTTCCTAGGCCAAGAAAAGCTCTTCCGCCTGCGGGGGTAGTAAAGCTGCTTCCTTTCAGAGTCCGCCGTGGTGGACGGGTAGTGGGCAGCACTGAGCCGGCCCAGCCCTTGTGGCGTCCCTCTCCGCGCTCGGTGAGGTTGGCTTTCCTGGCTACAGGGCCGAGCTGGGAAGGTGTGGGGTGCCGGCAGGCATCTGCTGTCATTGCATGAGTGTTCGCTGGGTAACCCACAAGCTGCAGGGCCCTTTCTCATGTACGTTTTTGGTAGGTGTGTCCCATTTCATGGTTCAACGTGTTACAGTAAAGGAAAACCCCTTGATGTATGTATACGATTAGAGCTTTCAGACTTATTTTTCTGAAAGATTTTATTTACTTACTGATTTGTCAGGAAGAGAGAGTGTGCACAAGCAGGGGGAGCAGCGGGCAGAGGAAGAAGCAGACTCCCGCGGGGCAGGGAGTTCGATGTGGGACTCGATCCCAGGACCCTGGGATCATGATCCGAGCTGAAGGCAGATGCCTAACTGAGGCACTCAGGCATCCGTAGAGCTTTCAGACTATCAAGAGCATCTTATTGATTTTAAAAAGGCCCTATTGGTGGTTTGCTTGATTAACAGCTTTGCCCCACGACAAGCAGTGCTCTAATGGGTTTTCTCTTATAGAAATCTTGCTAAATTTCTGCTAGAATTTCTCTTGGGTAAATTTGTAGGGTGTATGTGTTTTTTCACTTTGGCGGGTTTTGCCAGTTTCCCCTCCAGAAAGATTGGCAACTGTATACCACCAGTGTATATGAATCCTCGTTTCCCAACCATACATCACTAAAGCAAATACAGATATCTCATCTTAAAGGTGAAACATGGTATTTCTTGATTTTGATTTCCATTTTTAAAGTCAGATTGGTCATCTATATTTTGTTGGACTTTTCTATTTCTTCTTTTTTTGGTAAACTTTCATATAATTTGCTCATTTTTCTTTTTATTTTTGTCAACTTATATGTACACCTTAGCAACCTAGTTCTGACTTTCTGTCAAGGTGGACTATTCAGGTAGGATGGCTGAATATTGATTGTGTCTCCTCTGACCCTCAGTCTTTTGTTTCTCAGTGCTGAGTGTCTTTGTGACACTCATGGGCTCATGAAGGCCCTGTGCAGACTTCCTATCTGTGCTGACGAGGTCCGGGTAGCTTCAGTGTCTGCCTTGCAGCCAAACTATATCTACACTGGGTGTTCTGCAGCTCGAGACCTGAAAAGTGGGGCGTGGGGGCCAGTGTTGTGGGTGCAGCCTTTCTGGGCTCTGACTTCCACCCATGGTTTCATGAACCATTTGGAGGACCCTTTCTCTTTTTCTCTGGGGATTGGCGTGATTCCCATGGGGTTTTATGTTATGTTGGGTTTCATGTGTTTTCTTCCCTCTGGACATGGCTGGAGACCTTGAGCTCACCCCTGTGGGTTCGTCAGCTCCCTCCAGAGCTGTAGTTTCATGAGGGGCCAGGGTGCCTCCTCTGGCATCTCTCTTGGTGGATACTTGGCGAAGTGGTAACTGGTGGGGAATTTGGTGGTTCCTCCTGTCACCAGTGGGAGCAGTGGTCAGGAGGGCAGTGTCTGCTCCACTTTCTGAGAGGTCTACCGGCCTGTGTGCTCATCCGGCTCTTGGGGAGGTACAGGGTGAAGCTGTAGGTAGCATCACACTTAACTGAAAGGATTCCAGAAAATTCCATTCCATTTCTTCACTGTTGTGTTTTTATATGCCAGCATATTTAGGTCTTCGGGATTTGTGTTTTTTTATTCTTTGTTGCTTGTATTTTTAGGCATGTGTGGTGGGCTCAAGGGGATTATTAGCTCAGACTCTGATCTTCCTTCTTAAATCAGAGCTCAGCACAGTTCATATTACAGGCAGTGATTCCTAATGTGTATTTCCTCTAGAAACTTCACTTGGAAATGTTGGCAGACCAGCCGTGGACAACTAAATACCACAATTTATCATGCAAAATAAAGAATCCCTGAAAGATAAAGTGATTCTGGATGTCGGCTGTGGAATGGGGATCATCAGCCTCTTTTGTGCCCACTATGTGCAGCCTAAAGCCGTGAGTAAGAAACAGCTCTCCTTCAGTAGCTTCAAGCTGAGTCTGGGGATGTGTCATTCGCATGCAAAGGCATCATGTTGGTGAAATGGGCAATGTGTTCTTGTGGGCTGAGCCTGTCGGCGGTCATGACCTCAGCCTGCTGAGTCACCAGCAGCACCGAGTAGAGTAGAATAGAGCAGAGAATATCGGAGTTGCGTGTGGTAGGATGTTTTTTGTAACATGCTTATCAGCTAGAGGAACACGTGTCTGTGTGCTGGGGCTGGGCCGCTTGTGTAGGTCACTATCCATGTGTTATCCCTGCACCAAGCAAGGACCACCTGGCAGGGACAGGACAGACCTCTCTCCATGATGCATGCTGGGGTCCTTTCTCCTCTTCCCTGCAGAGCATGTGTGAGGCTCCAGAGTTGAAGCCTCTGAAATGCCCCTGACACAGGTGGGTGAAATTCTAGTTTATACGGGAAACTGCAGGAAAGTGATCACTGGAATTCAGATGGTATCGGAACCAAGACGTAACACTCAGGACCTTCCAGTGACAACCTGGGCTTGAAGCTGTCTCAGCCGCTTGTACCCTTAAAGTCCGATCGTTCTCAGGGTGGTGTGGGAAACTCTGGAGTATGTGGCTGTGTGTATGGGAGCTGGGTCACAGGGTCTGGTCCACAGGGCCTCTGCGACGGGTACCCAGTGTGCATGCAGACTCTTCTGTCCTCCGGCAGTCCCCATCTGTTTTAGGTAGAAGGTGGAGTTAATATGGGAGGTAGCTCCCTTGTCAGGGCTCGTCTGTTGGAGATCTGTCCTTGCTATCCAGCACACCTCTTTCCTTCTGTCGCTGTTTTCTTTGAGGCTGCCTCTGGCTTGGCTGGAGCCTTGGGCCCAGGGAGAGTGGATGCCAGCCTGCTCTGTGGGTGGGACTCTTGCTGATGGTCCTTCTGTGACATGCAGATGTATGCAGTGGAGGCCAGTGAGATGGCCCAGCTCACAGGGCAGCTGGTCATGCAGAATGGCTTTGCCAACATCATCACTGTGTTCAAGCAGAAGGTGGAGGATGTGGTGCTGCCAGAGACGGTGAACGTGCTGCTGTCCGAGTGAATGGGGACCTGACTGCTAGTAAGGGGCACCGGGCCACAGGGGATGGCCATAGATGGCCTCTGGGTCATGCAGGATGGCCGTGGGTGGGCCCTGGGCCATGTGGGATGGCCGTGGATTGTGCCAGGGAAGTGCAGGTTCCATGGAGGGGTGTGGACTGGATCTGGAGGTGCTGTTGTGAGCAGAACATCTTGGGGAGAGCCATGGCTGTCGTGCTGAATGAAGCCATCTGGTGGTTGTCAGGGTACTGTCTTCTGTTTTGTGCCGGATGGCCATGAGCCACGACTCCCTGCCATCCGTGATGTGGACGGACCTTGAAGGAATTATGCTAAGTGAAGTAAGTCAGACAGAGACATATTTTATGGTCTCATTTATACATGGAATCTAAAACCAGCAACACAAAACTCGCCCATCAGACTCCTAGAAAAAGAGATCAAATATGTGGTTAGTGGAGGGAGGGAGGGTGAGGGGAGAAAGAATTGGAGGGCTGTGGTTGAAAGATACAGACTTTCAGGTACCACACAGGTGAGCACTGAGGCCGTCACATACAGCACGGCAACCGCAGTGACACTGCTGTGAAATGCATGAGACAGTCTTACCAGAGGACCGTCGAACCTCGAACAACATGGGTTTGAACTGTGTGGGCTCTGTTATACATGGGTGTTTTTTTTTTTTTATAAATATAGGACAGTGCTTTATGATTTTAACATTTTCTTTTCTCTAGCTTACTTTGTCAGAACGCAGTACACAATACAAATAACGTAAAATGCCTGTTGACTGTTTATGCTCCTGTTAAGGCTTCAGGTCAGTGTAGCCTATTAGGAATCTAGTTTTCGGGGAGTCAAAGGTTCTGTGTGGATTTTTGACTGTGTGGGGTGTCAGTGTCTTAATCCCTGCTTGTCCCAAGGTCAGCTATAGATCTAAGGGTTGTTTTTTTAACTATTTTTTAAGATTTTATTTATTTATTTGACAGAGATCACAAGTAGGCAGAGAGGGAGGCAGAGAGAGAGGGGGAAGCAGGCTCCCTGATGAGCAGAGAGCCTGATGCAGGGCTGGATCCCAGGAGATCTAAGATTTTTTATCACAAGTTGAGGTTTTTCTATCTTTTCAATGTGTCAGTAGGAGGTGATAGATAACCCTGTTGTAATCGTTTAATGATGTATGTAAACCAAATCACCAGTCTGTACACCTTCAACTTGTAATAATCTTAGAGAAAAGCCATAGGTTGGTGGAATTAAAAAAAAAAGCACAAAAAAGCAGCTACAACATGAATCCAGTTTTGTTTTTAAAAAATCATACATACTGGTGCCCTCGGTTAAGTGTCTGGCTCGGTTTGGGCTCATGTTGTAATCTTAGGGTTCCGAGACCGAGCCCTGCACTGGCCTCCATGCCGAGCGTGGAGTCTGCCTGAGACTCTCTCCTCCTCTTCCCCTGTTCCTTGAGCACTTGGGCTCTCTGTCTCTCCAATGCATAAATTAAAAAGAAAATCATATGTAGCCATGACGTTGCTTTAGTTCCTGGTAAGACGGAGTAAAGCACACCCCTCCCTGTCTGTCCCATGTAATGCAGCTTTTGGTCCAAGACAGGGCTCAGGGAGACGCTGTTGCAGGACTTGGAACGACATATAGGAGCAGGAAGGCTGTGAAGGAAGACCAGGGTTTGAAATACACTGAGCTGGTCTTGATTTCATTGTTATTCTTCCTCTGGCTCTCTCCCCCCAGACACAGCTTCAGAAATTTAGATAAAAACATCCATTCTTCTGAAAACTGCAACCTTCCCTACTAACCCACAATGAAGTAGTTAACCTGAATAATGAAATAACTAGTAAAGATATTGAACTTACAGTTGAAGACCTTCTGAAGAGAAATCTGTAGCCCTAAATTATTTCACTGGTGAAATGTATGAACACATTCTAGGAAAGAATAACACCAGATCTGAACAGTGTCTTTCAGAAAATAGAAGAGGACAGATTTCCCAGGTCTCTTGGTGAGACCTGCATGACCTGAATACCAAACCCTAACCAAAAACCCAACCCAGTAACCCTTGTTCATAAATGCAGAAGTCCTCAGGAGTACTAGCAAGTGTAACCCCGCAGTACACAAAAGGAATAACATTCTAACAGAGAAGAGGTTATCCTTGGAATTGAAGGCTGGTTCAGTATTTAAAGGTGAATCTGTGGGGGATGCTTGGGTAGTGGCTCAGGTGTTGGGCATCTGGCTTCAGCTCGGGTCATGATCCTAGGGTCCTCGGATGGGGCTCCCTGCCCAGTGGGAGGCCTGCTTCTCTCTCTCCCACTCCCCCTGCTTGTGTCCCCCCCTCTCTGTCTCTCTATCTCTGTCATATTAAAAAATAATCTGTGTAATCTACATAAACATATGAACAGTTTACAAGATAAAACATGACTCTATCAGTTAATGCACAAAGGGTTTGGCGACATTCAAAATATTTTTAAAATTTCTGCTGAGATTTCTTCTTTGATCCTGTATTTTTTTTTTTTTTAGAAATACTTTTTCATTTATCCACTGTTGTTTGATTATCCAGCTATCGTTCTGTTCTTGATTTCAAGTTTAACTCTGTTAAAACTGTGGTCTGAGAGCAGACATTTTATGATTTCTCTTCTTTTACATTTGTGAAGATGTGTTTTATGGCCCAGAAGGTGTGTCTCTTGGAGAGCACTCCGTGGGGACCCAAGAAGGAGAGAACGTGTCTCTTGGAGATGTTCCATGGGTGCCCGGGAAGGAGAGAGCATGTTTCTTGGAGAGCGCTCTGTGGGAGCCTGAGAGGGAGAGAACGTGTTTCTCTTGCTGAGTTCTCTGTGGGAACCTGAGAAGGACAGAACGTGTCTCTCTTGCTGAGTGCTCTGTGGGAGCCTGAGAAGGACAGAATGTGTCTTACAGAGAGTGCTCCTGGAGGCTGGGAAGGTGGTGTATTCTGCCCTTGGATGAAGCAGTTTGTAGATGTGCAGCACATCCCAGGGTAGATGGTGGTGGTGAGTTCACCATGTCCTTGCAGAATTTCTGCCTGTTGGATCTGTTCTCTGGGACAGGGCCTCCGGCTTGCAGCTCTCTTTGTTTTCCCCTCACACATGGTGCTCTGTTGTTAGGGTGTATAAAGTCTTGTTGGAGAATTGACCCCTTCGTCATTAGGTTATGCCCCTTTTTATCTCTGATAACTTCCTTCCTCTGAAGTCTGCTCTGTCTGAAATTAACAAGTTACTCCTGCTTTTTTTGGATCAGTGTTAGCATCGCATGTCTGTCTCCGCCCATTTACTTTTAAATTCTAAATATCAGTATATCTATCTGTTCATTTTATTATTAACTTAAAAAAATTCAGTAATTTGTATACACCATGTGGGGCTCGAACTCATGACCCCGAGATCTAGAGTTGCACACTCTTCTTACTGAGCCAGGCGGGTGCCCTGTCAGTGTATTTGGAATTTCTTAGAGACATCACCTAGTTCAGTATTAGATTTTTTTTTAATTTTTTATTTTTTATTGTTTTATAAACATATGAATTTTTATCCCCAGGGGTACAGGTCTGTGAATCGCAAGGTTTACACACTTCACAGCACTCACCAGAGCACATACACTCCCAATGTCCTCGGTCTTTGTTTTTGAACCACTCTGATAATCTCTGTGTTTTAATTGGTATATTTAAAACATGGGCATTCAAAGTGTTTGTTAATATAGTCAATTAATTTATACACCATATTGTTACTGTGTTCTATTTGTTGTTCTTTGTTCCTGTTTTTTTTTTTCTTACACTCTTTTTCTTTTTATGTTTTTTAAGCAAATAAATAAAGGGGATAATGAGCATAAATTAAGGCTGAGTAAATTTAATCCCCAGAAGTGTGTTGGTTTAGAACCTGACGTGAACATGCCTTGATAATGTAAGCAAGATTCGTATTTTCATAAATTGATGTTATATTCACTTTGTAGACCATTTACAGCTTTTAAAAAATATTTCTCAGTTGTAATCTCTCTTGAAGTTAACTTTTTAATTTTTAATTTTTAAAATTTATTTTCAGGTACCAGAATTCACTGTTTATGCACCACACCCAGTGCTCCATGCATGATGTGCCCTCCTTAATCCCCACCACCAGGCTCACCCAAGCCCACACCCACCTCCCCTCCAAAACCCTCAGATTGTTACTCAGAGTCCACAGTCTCTCATGGTTCATCTCCCCCTCCCATTTTCCTCAACTCCCTTCTCTCCATCTCCCCATGTCCTCTGTGTTATTCCTTATGCTCCACAGTAATGAAACCATATGATAATTGACTCTCTCTGTCTGATTAATTTCACTCAGCATAATCTCTTCCAGTCCTGTCCATGTGACTACAAAAGTTGGGTATTCCTCCTTTCTGATGGAGGCGTAATACTCCATAGTGTATATGGACCACATCTTCCTTATCCATTCATCCATTGAAGGGCATCTTGGTTCTTTCCACAGTGTGGTGACCATGGCCATTGCTACTATGGACATTGGGGTAGAGATGGCCCTTCTTTTTGCTACTTCTGTATTTTTGGGGTAAATACCCAGGAGTGCAATTGCAGGGTCATAGGGAAACTCTATTTTTAATTTCTTAAGGAATCTCCACACTGTTTTCCAAGGAGGCTGCACCAACTTGCTTTCCGACCAATAGGGTAAGAGGGTTCCCCTTTCTCCATATCCTCTCCAACACACAGTTTCCTGTTTTGCAAATTTTGGCCATTCTAACTGGTGCAAGGTGGTATCTCAGTGTGGTTTTGATTTGAATCTCCCTGATGGCTAATGATGATGAACATTTTTTTCATGTGTCTGTTAGTCATATTGTAGGTCTTCATTGGAGAAGTGCCTGTTCATGTCTTCTGCCCATTTTTTGACATGATTATCTGTTTTGTGTGTGTTGAGTTTGAGGAGTTCTTTATAGATCCTGGATATCAACCTTTTTCTGTACTGTCATTTGCAAATATCTTCTCCCATTCCGTGGGTGGCCTCTTTGTTTTCATGACTGTTTCCTTTGTTGTGCAGAAGCTTTTGATATTGATGAAGTCCCAAAAGTTTATTCTAGCTTTTGTTTCCTTTGCCTTTGGATACATAACTTAAAAGAACTTGCTGTGGCTGATATTGAAGAGATTACTGTCTATGTTCTCCTCTAGGATTGTGATGGATTCCTGTCTCATGTTGAGGTCTTTTATCCATTTAGAGTTTATTGAAGAGATTACTGTCTATGTTCTCCTCTAGGATTGTGATGGATTCCTGTCTCATGTTGAGGTCTTTTATCCATTTTGAGTTTATCTTTGTGAACGGTGTAAGAGAATGGTCAAGTTTCATTCTTACATATAGCTGTCCAGTTTTCCCAGCACCATTTATTGAAGAGACTACCATTTTTACACAGTATATATTTTCCTGTTTTGTCAAAGATTATTTGACCATAAAGTTGAGTGTCCATATCTGGGCTCTTTACTCTGTTCCACTGGTCTATGTGCTTTTTTTTTTTTTTTAAATTATTATTTATTTATTTATTTTCAGAAAAACAGTATTCATTATTTTTTCACCACACCCAGTGCTCCATGCAAGCCGTGCCCTCTACAATACCCACCACCTGGTACCCCAACCTCCCACCCCCCCGCCACTTCAAACCTCTCAGATTGTTTTTCAGAGTCCATAGTCTCTCATGGTTCACCTCCCCTTCCAATTTACCCAAATTCCCTACTCCTCTCTAACACCCCTTGTCCTCCATGCTATTTGTTATGCTCCCCAAATAAGTGAAACCATATAATTGACTCGCTCTGCTTGACTTATTTCACTCAGCATAATCTCCTCCAGTCCCGTCCATATTTCTACAAAAGTTGGGTATTCATCCTTTCTCATGGAGGCATAATACTCCATAGTGTATATGGACCACATCTTCCTTATCCATTCATCCGTTGAAGGGCATCTTGGTTCTTTCCATAGTTTGGCGACTGTGGCCATTGCTGCTATAAACATTGGGGTACAGATGGCCCTTCTTTTCCCGACATCTGTGTCTTTGGGGTAAATACCCAGGAGTGCAATTGCAGGGTCATAGGGAAGCTCTATTTTGAATTTCTTGAGGAATCTCCACACTGTTCTCCAAAGAGGCTGCACCAACTTGCATTCCCACCAACAGTGTAAGAGGATTCCCCTTTCTCCACATCCTCTCCAACACATATTGTTTCCTGTTTTGTTAATTTTGGCCATTCTAACTGGTGTAAGGTGATATCTCAATGTGGTTTTAATTTGAATCTCCCTGAGGGCTAATGATGATGAGCATTTTTTCATGTGTCTGATAGCCATTTGTATGTCTTGATTGGAGAAGTGTCTGTTCATATCTTCTGTCCATTGATGTGTTTGTCTGTTTCGTGTGGGTTGAGTTTGAGGAGTTCATTATAGATCCCGGATGTCAACCTTTTGTCTGTACTGTCATTTGCAAATATCTTCTCCCATTCCGTGGGTTGCCTCTTTGTTTTTTTTGACTGTTTCCTTTGCTGTGCAGAAGCTTTTGATTTTGATGAAGTCCCAGAAGTTTATTTTGGCTTTTGTTTCCTTTGCCTTTGGAGACGTATCTTGAAAGAAGTTGCTGTGGCTGATTTCAAAGAGATTACTGCCTATGTTCTCCTCTAGGATTCTGATGGATTCCTGTCTCACGTTGAGGTCTTTTATCCATTTTGAGTTGATCTTTGTGTACGGTGTAAGAGAATGGTCGAGTTTCATTCTTCTACATATAGCTGTCCAGTTTTCCCAGCACCATTTATTGAAGAGACTGTCTTTTTTCCACTGTATATTTTTTCCTGTTTTGTCGAAGATTAATTGACCATAGAGTTGAGGGTCCATATCAGGGTTCTCTACTCTGTTCCACTGGTCTATGTGTCTGTTTTTATGCCAGTACCATGCTGTCTTGGTTATCACAGCTTTGTAATAAAGCTTGAAATCAGGTAAGGTGATGCCGCCAGCTTTATTTTTGTTTTTCAACAGTTCCTTAGCGATTCGGGGTCTCTTATGATTCCATACAAATTTTAGGATTATTTGCTCCAGCTCTTTGAAGAATGCCGGTGGAATTTTGATCGGAATGGCATTAAAAGTATAGATTGCTCTAGGCAGTATAGACATTTTAACAATGTTTATTCTTCCGATCCAAGAGCATGGAATGGTCTTCCATCTTTTTGTGTCTTCTTCAATTTCTTTCATGAGTGTTCTATAGTTCCTCAAGTATAGATCCTTTACCTCTTTAGTTAGGTTTATTCCCAGGTATCTTATGATTCTTGGTGCTATAGTAAATGGAATTGATTCTCTAATTTCCCTTTCTGTATTTTCATTGTTAGTGTATAAGAAAGCCACTGATTTCTGCACATTAACTTTGTATCCTGCCACGCTGCTGAATTGCTGTATGAGTTCTAGTAGTTTGGGGGTGGAGTCTTTTGGGTTTTCCATATAAAAAATCATGTCATCTGCGAAGAGAGAGAGTTTGACTTCTTCATTACCAATTTGGATACCTTTTATTTCTCTCTGTTGTCTGATTGCTGTTGCTAGGACTTCTAATACTATGTTGAACAAGAGTGGTGAAAGTGGGCATCCTTGTCTTGTTCCTGATCTCAATGGGAAGGCTGCAAGCTTTTTCCCATTGAGGATGATATTTGCTGTGGGTCTTTCATAGATAGATTTGATGAGGTTCAGGAATGTTCCCTCTATCCCTATACTTTGAAGCGTTTTAATCAGGAACGGATGTTGGATTTTGTCAAATGCTTTTTCTGCATCAATTGAGAGGACCATGTGGTTCTTCTCTCTTCTCATATTAATTTGTTGTATCACATTGATTGATTTGCGAATGTTGAACCATCCTTGTAGCCCAGGGATGAATCCCACCTGATCATGGTGGATAATCTTTTTAATGTGTTGTTGGATCCTGTTGGCTAGAATCTTGTTGAGAATCTTAGCATCCATATTCATCAGTGATATTGGTCTGAAATTCTCCTTATTGGTAGGGTCCTTGCCTGGTTTGGGGATCAGGGTAATGCTGGCTTCATAGAAAGAGTCTGGAAGTTTCCCTTCTGCTTAAATTTTTTGAAACAGCTTCAGGAGAATAGGTGTTATTTCTTCTTGGAAGGTTTGGTAGAATTCCCCAGGGAATCCGTCAGGTCCTGGGCTCTTGTTTTTTGGGAGGCTTTTGATCATTGATTCAATCTCGTTATTAGATATCGGTCTATTCAGGTTGTCGATTTCTTCCTGGTTCAATTTTGGTAGTTTGTATTTTTCCAGGAATGCATCCATTTCATCTAGGTTGCTAAGCTTATTGGCATATAACTGTTCGTAATAAATTCTGATGATTGTTTCTACTTCCTTGGCGTTAGTTGTGATCTCTCCCTTTTCATTCATAATTTTATGAATTTGGGATTTCTCTCTTTTCTTTTGGATTAGTGTAGCCAGTGGCTTATCGATCTTATTGATTCTTTCAAAAAACCAGCTTCTAGTTTCATTGATACGTTCTACTGTATCTCTGGTTTCTCCTTCATTGATCTCAGCTCTAATCTTGATGATTTCCCTTCTTATGTGTGGAGTTGGTTTGATTTGTTGTTGATCCTCCAGTTCTTTAAGGTGTAGAGACAGCTGGTGTGTTCTGGATTTTTCAATTCTTTTGAGCGAGGCTTGGATGGCTATATATTTTCCCCTTAGGACCGCCTTTGCTGTATCCCATAGGTTTTGGATCGAAGTGTCTTCATTCTCATTGGTTTCCATGAATTGTTTCAGTTCTTCTTTGATCTCCTGGTTGATCCAAGCATTCTTAAGCAAGGTGGTATTTAGCTTCCAGGTGTTTGAGTTCCTTCGGAATTTTCCTTGTGATTGAGCTCCAGTTTCAAAGCATTGTAATCTGAGAGTATGCAGGGAATAATCTCAGTCTTTTGGTATTGGTTGAGTCCTGATTTGTGACCCAGTATATGGTCTATTCTGGAGAAGGTTCCATGTGCACTTGAGAAGAATGAGTATTCTATTGTTTTAGGGTGGAATGTTCTGTATATATCTATGATGTCTATCTGGTCCAATGTGTCATTCAATGCTCTTGTTTCTTTATTGATTTTCTGCTTCGATGATCTGTCTAATTCTGAAAGAGGCGTGTTAAGATCTCCTACGATTAGTGTATTCATATCAATATGACTCTTTATCTTGATTAACAGTTTTCTTAAGTAATTGGCTGCTCCCATATTGGGAGCATAGATATTTGCAATTGTTAGATCATCTTGGTGGATAGTCCCTTTAAGGATTATGTAGTGTCCTTCTGTATCTCTGACTACAGTCTTTAGTTTGAGGTCTAATTTATCTGATATGAGAATCGCTACCCCAGCCTTCTTTTGAGTCCCATTGGCATGAAAGATGCTTCTCCACCCCTTCACTTTCAGTCTGCGTGTATCTTTAGGTTCAAAATGGGTCTCTTGTAGACAGCATATGGATGGGTCCTGTCGTTTTATCCAATCTGCAACCCTGTGCCATTTTATGGCTGCATTTAGGCCTTTCACATTGAGAGTGATTATTGATAGATAGGTTTTTATTGACATCGAGTTACCTTTGAAGTCTTTCTTTCTGTAGACTGTCTCTATATTTCTGTTCAATGCTATTCTTGGGATTTTTCCTCTTTTATAAAACCCCCCTTAATATTTCCTGCAGTATCGGCTTGGTGGTTGTATAGTCTTTTAAGTCTTGCCGGTCTTGGAAACTCTTTATCTCTCCATCCATTTTGAATGTCAGTCTTGCTGGATCAAGTATTCTTGGCTGCATGTTCTTCTCATTTAGTGCCCTGAATATATCTTGCCAGCCTCTTCTGGCTTGCCAGGTCTCTGTGGACAGGTCTGACGTTATTCTGATGGGCTTCCCTCTGTAAGTAAGGAGCCTCTTTGCCCTGGCGGCTTTCAAGAGATTATACCTACAATTATAATTCCTCAATTTGACTATCAGGTGTCGTGGTGTTTTTTTGGAGTGTATAATCTTGGGTGGAGACCGTTCAGCCTCTAGTACATGAATGCTGGTTTCATTCGCGAGATTCGGAAAGTTTTCATGAAGGACTTGTTCCACGATATCTTGTAGACTTCTTTCTTTCTCCTCCCCTTCCGGAATTCCAATAATTCTGATGTTGGAATGCTTCATGGCATCATTTATTTCCCTGATTCTGCTTTCGTGGGATCTAAGCTGTTTGTTCCAGGCTTCCTCCTGATCCTTTCTCTCTATCTGTTTGTCTTCCAGATCACTAATTGTATCTTCTGTCTCAGTTACCCTAGATTTGAGAGAGTTTAGATTAGATTGGAACTCATTGAGAGCATTGTGGACCTCCTCCCTGGTAGCTTTAAGCTCCGCCCTAACATTGTGAACATCCTGTCTGGTCGCTTTCAGTTCGGCCCTAATCAATTCTGTTTGGTCACCCATGGCTTTCTCCAACCTAGCTATTGCCTGGATAATTGTTATCCTGAATTCTCTTTCTGACATATTGTCTATGCTGATAGCCGTTAGCTCTGTTGCAGAAGGTCCATCCTCTGTATTTTTCTTCTGTTGGGCATTCCTCCTCCTAGTCATTTTGGTGGGAGAAGACTGAACAGATGTAGCTGGATGTATCAACTCTGGTGCAGTCAAGGTGCACCCTGGAACACTTCTGAGCAATCAGGATTCCCCACCCAAACGAGAGACAAAAGAAAAGAAAAAGAGGAAAAGAAGAAAAAGAAAAACAAAAAAGAAAAAAGAGAGAGAGAGAGAGAGACAGGAAAGAAAGGGAAGATGAAGAGAAGTTTCAACCCAGATGGGCCCCAAGGTAAGATTTATGAAGTAGACAAACAAAAAGAGATAAAAAGACTGATACAATTATATGGCAAGAGAAAAAAAGAAAAATATATATATATGCAAATTAAGAAAGAACCTCGTCAAAAAGAACCACAAGTGTAAAATTTATATGCTATCAGGACAAACACGAAAAACACAAACACTGGTGGAAGAAGATGGGAGAGTTCTTATAAATTCTCAGTGTGTGCGAGGAAGGTGTTTTGATTCTTCCTGGATGTATCTTGATGTCTTTGTTAAAGGACTCAACTTTCCTAAGATAAAGGGGATTAAAAATTGGTTTATCTATATAGGTAGTAATAATTGGGAAAAGGGGATTACTTTGAAGTTAACTCTATATGAATATTAGAGGATAAAAATAAAAAGGAATATACTAGACTAAACTAAACTAATTTTTTTTAAAAAAAGGAATTCAAAAAATAAAAATGCAAAAGAAAAACATAGGTGTATGTATCAAAACGTTCAGGTTAGAAATGTATTATGGAATTTGATGTACTGTACAGCTCGCTGTGATGGTAAATAGGTTAAAAAATTACCTATGTGTAAAAAAAATAAAAAATAAAAAAAATTAAAAACATAAAAAAAAAATATGAACCGGAATAGTGGAAACGAGTGAACAATACAAGCTTTCCTATGAAGTAGTGGTGGTTCTCTTGTAGTCCTTTTTTTTTTTTCTTTCTTTCTTTGTTTTCTGGGGGAGGGTCCTGCCCCGTGGGTTGTCAGTCAATGATGTTTCCTGAGTTGAGTCCCCCCCCAAGGGGGTGGGCTCTGGGGAAACTGGTTTTTTTCAGGCCTTTGTTCTCTGGCCGTTTTTTTGCTTGGTCACTTTTTTCCCTCTCACCTTGACCGCCTTTGATGGTTTCTGTAGTATTAGAAGAAATCAAACCGCACCCTGATCTCCGTCTCAGAGAGAAGCCTCAGTCTGGGTGCAGAAGCTGAATAAATTCCCTCTTGGCCGCTGGCAGCGCAGGTTCCAAGATGCAGACCCTGGGGGCGCAGGATCTTTTGCTCGTCCCCAAAGCCAAGGCAGTGGCGGATGTCTGGGAGCTCCCGACCGCCAGAGAGGTTCCAAGCAGCAATCCCACACTGAGATTTTGCCGCCGGCCCGGGCTTGGAGTGCCCGGCTTGCGCGCACCTCTTTAAAGAGGCGGCTGTGGGTCGGGCACGCGTCTGGGGCACTGAGAACGGGGCGCTGGTCCGTGAGCCCCAGGCTGGGCTTTTGTGCGCCTCTGTCCGGGGAAGAGTTTCGCGCATGTGCGCGGCTTAGGCTTTGAAACAATGGCGCGGGTCAAGGAGCGCCCGCCAGGCCTCAGTAATTCAGGGGAGAGTGAGGGACGTGCACGCGTATCTCAAGCTTTGTGGTAGGGCTAGCGCGCGTTCCGCAGACCAGCGCAGCTCCCATCCCCTCACAGGAGCCGGAACCCACGTGCTCTGTGGCGCACTGGCGGCTTAGGGACCAGGAGCGGTTTCACCGCTGCACTCTCTGCCTCCGCGCCGGGGAGGTCGTCTGGGACCGGGAACTTAAGCCCCTCTCCCTAGCTGCCCCGATTACCACAATTTCCCCCCGCGATCCTTTGCTCTTTTGGAGTGCTTTCAACCAGTCTCCGAGTTACTGCTGGTCCCCAGGCACAGGGCGCTCTCGCTCGGATTGGGTTATTACTTTCCCACTGGTTGCCACTGGTGGCTCCCTCCCCCTTTTGTTTATCTTCTGATATCAGTCCACCATTCCCATTCCGCTTTACCTGCTCACTGGCGTCTTCTGCCCCTGTAGAGATCCAGACGTGTATAATTCTGATCTCAGGCTGATTTCATGGGTGATCAGAGTTCTTTGGTAGGTAATCAGCTCACTTTGGGGTACTGGCTAAAAAGACGACTCTTCCTACTACCCCGCCATCTTGTCCCCCTATGTGTCTGTTTTTATGCCAGTCCCATGCTGTCTTGGTGATCACAGCTTTGTATTAAAGCTTGAAATCAGGTAACATGATGGCCCCAGTTTTATTTTTGCTTTTCCAACATTTCCTTAGCAATTCAGGGTCTCTTCTGATTCCATACAAATTTTAGGATTATTTGCTCCAGCTTTTTGAAAAATACAGGTGGAATTTTGGTCAGAATGGCATTAAATGTATAGATTGCTCTGGGCAGTATAGACATTTTAACAATATTTATTCTTCCGACTCAAGATCATGGAATGGTCTTCCATCTTTTTGTTTCTTCTTCGATTTCTTTCATGAGTGTTCTGTAGTACCTTGAGTACTTTACCTCTTTGCCTCTTTGGTTAGGTTTACCTATTTGGTTAGGTTTATTCCCAGCTATCTTATGGTTCTTGGTGCTCTAGTAAATGGAATCAATTCTCTAATTTCCCTTTGAAGCTCACTTCTTTTTCTGTAATCTGTTTATCTGTTGTCTATCTTCTCTTGCATTGAGGTATAATTAGGAAATCGTAAGATAGCAAAGTGTGCAGTTTTATGATTTGGTGTTTGTGTACATTACTGACAGCTTCCCCATTGCCCCACTACCCCACTGAGTTAACACATCTGTCACCTCCCCGTTATGGTGTTGTCATCTGTAGTCAACAGTGTATATAATAGATACTCAGAGATCACTCATTTTATAATTGATAGTTTTTGCCAGTGTCTCCCTATTTTCCTCACCCCTGAGCTCCTGGAAACCACTTTTTTACCTTCTGTTTCTATGGGTTCAGTTAAAAAAATTATTTTTAGAATTTCACATGTAAGTGATAGGATGCAGTGTCAGTCTGTCTCTGTGTGGCTCACTTCAGTAGCTGAAGGCCCTCTAGCATCATCCGTGTTCCTGCAGACGGAAGGCTTTCCTCCATCCCAGGGCTGAAGGGTTCCCCAACGTGTTTGTCCGTGTCTAGAGTGTTTGTCATGTGGTCTCAGGTATGTATCTCCCACTTTTTCTTTGATCTGTTCGTCTGTCAGTGCATCTCCAGACTGTTTTCCTGTCTTGCTTATTGTGAACACAGGAGCACAGACACCTCTCTGAGGGAGTGGTTTTGTTTCCTCTGGATATAATCCGGAAGTGGGATTGCTGGGTCTCATGGTGTTTCTAGTTTTGATTTCCTGAGGGTCCTCCACACGGGTTCCCACAGTGGCTGTGCCAGTTTACGTTCCCACCATTGGTTCGAGAGCCTGCCCTTTTCTACATATTCTTGCCAGCATCTGCTATATGTTGTATTATTTTAAAGATTTATTTATTTATTTTAGAACAAGGGAGAGAGAGCACAGGGGGGAGAAGCAGGGGGAGAGAGAGAGATGCAGACTCCCCGCTGAGCATGGAGCCTGACATGGGACTCAGGCCCACGACCCTGACATCATGACCTAAAGCGAAACCAGGAGTCAGATGCTCAACCGACTGCACCACCAGGTCCTTCCACCTGTTTTCTTTTTGATAATTGACGTAAGGGGTATGATGTCACACCTCAGTGTGGTTTTGATTTGCATTTCCTGATGCTCAGTGACACTGAGCACCTTTTCATGTGTCCGTTGCCCTTTATATGACTTTGGAAAACAAGTCCCATTGTCCAATTAATTTTTTTTTTTCTGTTGGGTTGTATGAGTTCCTTGTATGTTTTGGGTTTTCACCCCTTGTTGTGTGAAACTTTATCTTTTTGTTGTTGATGAATTCCTTTGCTGTGCAGAAGCTCTTCAGTTTGATGTAGCCCCACTTGTTTATTTTTGCTTTTGTTGTCTTTGCATTTAGTGTCTCATCCAAAAAACGACTGGCACGGTCAGTGTCAGGGAGCTTATTCCCTGTGTTTGCTTCTAAGAATTTTTTTTTTTAAGATTTTATTTATTTATTTGACAGAGAGAGATGACAAGCAGGCAGAGAGGCAGGTACAGAGAGAGGAGGAAGCAGGCTCCCTGCTGAGCAGAGAGCCCGATGCGGGGCTCGATCCCAGGACCCTGAGATCATGACCTGAGCTGAAGGCAGCGGCTTAACCCACTGAGCCACCCAGGCGCCCCGAATTTTTTGGTTTTAAATTTTATAATCAAGTCTCTAATCCATTTGGAGTTAATTTTTGTGTGTGTTGTAAGACAGTGCTCCTGTTCACTCTTGGACGAGCAGCAACCCGGTTTTCACAGCGCCATCTCAATGACTTTCTACTCTCCACATTGTCTGTTCTCGGCTTCTTT
Source organism: Neogale vison (assembly GCF_020171115.1). NCBI lineage: Eukaryota > Metazoa > Chordata > Mammalia > Carnivora > Mustelidae > Neogale > Neogale vison. Next base: position 79,945,492 of record NC_058095.1, read on the forward strand.
GTTGAAAATTAATTGATCACATATGCATGGGGTAATTTCCGGACTCTCTGTTCTGTTCCATTGACTTATGTTTCTGTTTTTATGGCAGTACCATATTGTTTTGATTACAACAGCTTTATAATACAGTTTGAAGCCAGGAAATGTGATGTCTCCGGCTTCAGTCTTCTTTCTCAAGATTGCTGTTTTCAGTTGGAGTCTTTGGACCACTTTTCCTATTTCTGTGAGAAATGCCATTAGGATTTAGATAGAGATGGAATTGAATCTGTAGATTAAGGAGTGTAGAAAGGTAAACAATTCTGATTCTTCCTGTCCATGAGCAGGAGATGTCTTTCTGTTTGTTTGTGTCTTCTTTAATTTCTTTCTTCATTGTCTTTTTTACTCCCCTTGGTTAAATTTCTTTTGAGGTATTTTGAAATTATTATTATTATTATTTTAAAAGATATTATTTATTCATTTGACAGAGAGAGATCACAAGTAGGCAGAGAGGTAGGCAGAGAGAAAGAGAGGGAAGCAGGCCCCTACTGAGCAGAGAACCCGATGCTCAGGACTCAGAACCTGATCCCAGGACCCTGGGATCATGACTTGAGAGGAAGGCAGAGGCTTTAACCCATTGAGCCACCTGGTCACCCCAAGGTATTTTATTATTTTTGATGGAACTGTACATGAGATTATTTTCTTAATTTCTCTTTCTCATAGTTTATTGTTAGTGTATAGAAGCACAACTGATTTTTGCATATTAATGTCATATTCTGCAGCTTTATTGAATTTGTTATTCTAATGGTTTTTCTGGTAGAGTCTTTAGAATTTTCTATATATAATATGTCATCTGCAAATAGAGATAGTTTTACTTCTTCCCTTCTGCTTTGGATGCTTATTAAATTTCTTTTCTTTGCCTGATTGCTGTGGCTAGGACTTTCAGGACTATGTTGAATGAAAATGGTGAGAGAGGACATGCCTGACTTTCATGTGATCTTATAGGAAAGCTTTCTGCTTTTCACTGTCGAGTATGGTGCTAGCTCTAGGCTTGACATATGTGGCTTTTATTATGTTGTGGGATATTCTGCTAATTTGTAGATTTTTGGATTTTGATCATGGAATATAGTTGGAGTTTATTAAATGCTTTTTCTGCACGTATTGAAATGACTATATGATTTTTATCCTTCATTTTGGTAATGTGGTATATCACATCTACTGTTTTGCTGTACGTTGAACTGTGTTTGCATCCCAGAAGTAAATCCCACCTGATCGAGGATTAGGATCCTTCTAATGTACTGCTGGATTCAGGCGGCTAATTTTTGTTTGAGGGTTTTTATACACTAACAGTGTACAGTAGCTTTTGCAGTAGCCCCTAGATGTGAAATACTTAGAAAGGCAAGACATGTACAAGTTTTATAGGCCAAAAACTATAAGGTGCTGATGAAAGAGGTCACAGAAAACCCAAATAAATGGAGAGATACAGTGTTCATAGACTGGAAGACAAATTGGTAATGATGTTCATACACTGGTCTGTAGACAGAACGCAGTTCCAGTCAGGGTCAGACCAGCGTTGTATGGTGTGTGTAGACGAGCTCATTCTAAACTTTATTTGGAAAGTACAGAAACTAGAATAGTTGGTACATTTTTTTATTTAAATTTTTAATTTTTTTAATAAACATATAATGTATTTTTATCCCCAGGGGTACAGGTCTGTGACTCACCAGGTTTACACATTTCACAGAACTCATCATAGCACATACCCTCCCCACTGTCCATATCCCCACCACACTCTCCTGTCCCCACTGCCCCCAGCAACCCTCAGTCTGTATTTTGAGATTGAGTCTTTTATGGTTTGTCTCCCTCCCAGTCCCATCTTCTTTATTTTTTTTTCTTTTCCTACCCCCTAAACCCCCATGTTGCATCTCCACTTCCTCATATCACGGAGATCATATGATACTTGTCTTTCTCCGATTGACTTATTTCATTAAGCATAGTACCCTCTAGTTCCATTCACATCATCACAAATGGCAAGATTTCATTTCTTTTGATGGCTGCATAGTATTGCACTGTGTATACCACATCTTCTTTATCCATTCATCTGTTGATGGACATCTAGGTTCTTTCCCTAGTTTGGCTATCGTGGACATTGCTGCTATAAACATTCAGGTGCATGTGCCCCTTTGGAGCACCACGTTTGTATCTTTAGGGTAAATACCCAATAGTGCAATCGTTGGGTCATAGGGTAGCTATGTTTTCAACTTTTTGAGGAACCTCCATGCTGTTTTCCAGAGTGGCTGCACCAGCTTGCAATCCCACCAACAGTGCAGGAGGCTCCCCTTTCTCCGGATCCTTGCCAACATCTGTCATTTCCTGACTTGTTAATTTTAGCCATTCTGACTGGTGCGAGGTGGGATCTCATTGTGGTTTTGATTTGTATTTCCCTGATGCCAAGTGATGTGGAGCACTTTTTCATGTGTCTGTTGGCTGTGTGCATCTCTTCTTTGCAGAAATGTCTGTTCATGTCCTCTGCCCATTTCTTGATTGGATTATTTGTTCTTTGAGTTTTCTAAGCTCTTTATGGATTTTGGATACTAGCCCTTTATTTGACAGGTCGTTTGCAAATATCTTCTCCCATTCTGTCAGTTGTCTTTTGGTTTTGTTAAAATTGTATTTATTGGAAAGAGAGCGAATGAGCCCAAGCAGGGGGAGGGGCAGGTTGAGCGAGTTGCAGGAGGAGGGAGAGAGGGAGAAGCAGGCAATGGGGGACTCGATCCCAGGACCCCGAGATCATGACCTGAGCCAAAGGCAGATGCTCAACCCACTGAGCCCCCCAGGGACCCCAGTGGATACAATTTTTAAAAGAAGAATAAAATTTGAAGATTTACTGACTTTAAAACTGACTTTAAAACTTAGTGTAAAGCTGTGTGGTAAAAACAGTGTGGTACTGGTGATAGGACAGACATATAGGTCGATGGCTAAAGTAGAGACATTGATCCCTAAAAACATGGTTAACTGATTTTTTAAAAGGGGAGCAAGATCATTTTAATGGAGAAAAGATAGTCTTTTCATTAGGAGATATTGGCACAGTTAGTTGGCCATCCACATGTAAAAAAGAAAAGAAAAGAGAAAAATAACTTCATTTTTAAGCCTAATATGTTCTTCCAAAAAATTCAAAATTGATTCTAGATCTAATAGCATAGACTGTAAAACTATAAAACTCTAAAAGAAATCTTGGGAGAAAATTGTCATGGGTTAGCCAAAGAGTTTTTGGTTGATTCTTAAATATGATCCATTAAAGGGAAAGTGCATAGGCCAGACTTTATCAGAATTAAAAATGTCTTCTCTGTAAAAGAAAATGAAAAAAAATATGGTAATAGTGGGAGAAAGTATTTGCAAATCACATATTTAATATGTGTCCTGAATATACAAACAGCTCTCAAAATTCAGCATTTTTAGAAAAATGTAAAAGAAGTGAAAAATGTGCAAAAGACTTGAACAGAGAGTTTGCCAGAGTATACAGATGGCTGAGAAGGGAGTGTGTGAAAAGACAGGAAGCACAACAGTCACCAGGGGGACACAGACTAAGGCTGTAAGCGGTGCCACCACACGCCTGCTGAGATGGCTGGAGTTTCTGTGATTCTGAGTGCTGTGGACTGCCAAGGCTCCCCGCACTGACGCAGCTGCTCTGGGGCCACTGGGCAGTGTCCTCTGGAGGTACCAGTGCACTTGCTGTGTGACCTGGTGATTCCAGTTCTGGGTACTGACACGGAATCGCTGGCTGTGCCCACACAGAAACCTGTATGTGCTTACACTGCTCCAGTTAAAATCGCCAAAAAGCTGGAAACAACCCAAATGTCTGCCAGCAGGTGACTGGATGCGTGTCTGGGGTACATCCACACCAGGGCTACTGCTGGGCGATAAAGGATGAGCGGCTGGTACTTGGATGCCAGGGACAGACCCCAGAGAGCTGGGTGGCATTGGTAAGGGTAACGGAATCAGTGTGATACTGTAACAAGGAAAGACATAGAACAGGATGGAAAGCACAGGACATAACCTATTAGTGTAGAAAAAAGTTGTTATTATGATGGAAAGAAGCCAGTCTCAAAAGTACGTACTGTGTGATTCCATTTGTGTGACATTCTCCAAAAGAGCTGCGGGGAGGACGCTGAGTGGTTTCCAGAGGTTGGGGGTGGTGGGAGGAGGGTTTTGGGGTCATGCAGCTGTTCTGTGTCCCGACTGTGGATACACGGATCCATACAAGGGTTAAAATCAGTAGACTGACTGATTTACCATAGATAGTTTAATAAAATAGAATTAAAAAATATCTGTATATGGTTTTCACCTGCATGCATGTCTGTGTACATGAAGAAAAGTCCTTGGGATAAAGTGCCAAGTGAGCAGTGGTTCCTTTGGTGCTGGCTTTACTCATGATTTTTGTTTAGGTTTGTGCTTTTCTGACTTTTCTGAATGTTTCCATACTGAACATCCACTACTTCTGAATTGAAAACTGCCTGAAATTATTTGAGAAAAAACCCTTAGTGGCTTCCCTTCGGCTACAGAATGAAGTGCCTCTAGCCTTCCCTGCATGCTCCCCACATGCTCCCCACATACTGGCAGCACACTCCTGGCACAGTCCCCACTCGCTCCCCCCACGATCCCCGCACGATCCCCGCACACTCTTCACACTCCCTGGTTCTGACACAAAGGCTGGCTTCCTGCCGCTGCTGTCTCAGGCTGAGGCATCGCTCCCGCCTGTCGGGGGAGCTCTGAGGGTGACGGGAACTGTTAGTCTGCTCTTAACGATTTAAGTACCATGTGAACCTCCATGGAGTGCCTGCTTTTAATGTCTCGTGTTTTTACGAGGTGATTTCAGTGAACTTACAGGATTGTGAAAATTCTGAGAATACGCCAGGCCGAGTTTACACAGTCTGACAGTGAAAACTCCATGGCCCTTTGGGGCTGTTAGAAGCGGGGTAGCAGCTGGCGTGGGGTGGCGGGGGACAGAGTGAAGCTGTCTCCCGAATGGCGGCTGCCTGGCTGTAGACTCAGTCTCACGGGAGCTGGTGGGACTCTGGCCGAGGCCGTGGTAAGGGTCAGCACCACCGCTGCTATGGGTAGAGGTCAGCCCCCCAGACAACTGATCACAGACACGGCCTCTGCCACTGTGTCCCCTCTGTGTCTGTTTGAGTTCATGATCTAGTCGATCCTGTATGCCCGGGACACGTGGCTGAAGGAGGGCAGGGTCATCTGGCCAACCACAGCCGCACTGCACCTGGTGCCCTGCAGCACCGACCGGGACTACCACAGCAAGGTGCTCTTCTGGGACAATGCCTACGTGTTCAACCTCAGTGCCCTCAAGTGAGTGCAGCGGGCTGTGTGCCAGCGTGTTCTGCGGCGCGGGCTGGGGAGACCCCGAGTGTGGAGCCCACCACGGCACTGAAGGGGATTCAAGCCAGGCCTGAGAACTTTGCAGGTCGACCCTCAAGTCTTTATGCTGGTAGCAGGTGTGACGGGAGTTAGCAAGGCTCAAATATAGTGGGAAAATATGGTCACGGTTACAGATGAGGCCTTTATCGGTACATGGTCTGTTAACACACAAATATGTGCTCCTACTAAGAGCTATTCAGTTTTAAAGGATCAGAAAATGTTACTTGTGAAGTCATCCCTGGCAGTTTGCAGAGGAAGCGATGTCCCACAGTGCTCGCTTTCTTCGTTGTAGACACGGATGCACTTGCACCAATGAACTAGGTTGTAATCTAAAATGATTGGCTGATGATGCCTCCATGTTCTCACTGTTGCTGCTCGTGAGAAGATGATGATGGAAGCTGGTGTGCCTTGGTTGTCTGGGGATGCCAGCGTCAGCCCTGGGAAGTAGGGGGCCCCACGGCTCAGTACTGCAGGACGTCTCACGTATGCCTTGAGGGCCCGGTGAGCATGGATATCTGCTGGGTACAGAAGAAGGGAGTATATGGGCCCTTTTGGCCTTTATTAAGCAACTCAGAAAAAGAGACGATAAAGCCAAGGGAAGACGCCTTCCCCAGTTAACATGTTGGACCACTGCACTCTCAACCCAAACCATTAAGAGGATGGGGAGGAGAGGTCCCTGACAGAGCTGGCCCATCATTCATCTAGGGCCAGGTGTGAGGTCTAAGCTGGGGGCCCAGTGATGAAGGCAGAGTGGTCCTGAGAAAGGAAAGGACAGAGCAGCGGCACAGGATGGGCCCACGCAGTGTGTGTGGGAGACGTGGGGCGTGAGGGGCACAGGCAGCAGAGTGTTCTGGGCCACGGATGAGCCCCTTGAAACTACTTTCCTTCTCTCATACTGTGCACTGAAATTTAATTTCACATGGATTTAAGAGTTTTGTGTTAAAGCATCTGCCTTAACTCTCGGAATCGGTGGGGGACCATGTGTCAGGTTTTGGATGGAAAGAAAGTGAACAGAAAGAAGAAAAGCACTGCTGGACTTGAGTCTGTACAAATGGACAGCCTCAGTGTGTCAGCAGCTTAACATGGTTTAAAAGGCAGCTGCGGCTTGGAGGGAGGTGCCAGCTGGAAGACCCTAGAGTCAGTTAGGAAAAGCTGAGTGTCCAGTGAAATTATAGCCTTATTCCTTGCTTATAGGAATAATCAAGTGACAAAAACTAAAGTCACCAATAAATATTTGAAAGAAATCCCAGCATCATTAGTGATTGAAATGCAAATTAAATGCCATTTTTGCCAATATGATAGACAAAGATTACATTAACATGGCAGTTGGTGCTCTCTGAGCTATAGGTGAGGTGGAGGAGATGCGCCGTGTGCCCAGAGCTGTGGGCGCAGGGGGAATCCACCCCCTTCAGCATCAGTCCCGCCACGGCCTGCTCCCAAACACACAGCACGAGGAACAGACAGTCCCGTACAGCGTGGCTGGATGGCTGTACACCCGTCCAATGGATTACGAGATGGTGACACCAGGGGGACACAGACCACATACACAGAATGGCTTCTGCTTGCATAAAAACACACAAATAGAGCTCCAGGGGAGAAAATGACTGTAGCAGAGTGCCGAGGCAAGGGCATGGGAGACTCAAGGTTTTTCTTTGGACTTTTCTGTATTTTCCAAATTCTTTATATGTGCATAATTATTTTTTATCAGAAAAATATTTTTAAAAACGTGGCCATATTGTGGCATCATTAAAATGTTGACTTTCAATTATTATTTTAGAAGCTAGTGCTGTGCTCAGTTTTTGAACAATTTTCCGTGGTACATTGCGACTGGGCAAACACCACGTTCCGCAGTGGGGTCAGGCGCAGTGACGAAGAGGTATGGTGTGGGGGCTCAGCCCCTATGTGTGGGGACCCCTCCTGAGAGTCGGGCTGATGCGGGTCAGAGAGAGTCACCTAGAACAGGAGTGTCTTATTTACTGTGAATATCTTACTGTCCTGTACTCGCCCTTCTTGTGCTATGAGAGGACGTGTCCACAGGATGAATTTGGGTCAGGCGACGGAGCCCCACTGGGCTCCCATGGTCTCTGTCCACGTGACAGGAGGAGGGCGGTGGGATGGGTCTGGGCGTTGCCTGTGAGGGAAAGGATGGTTTCCAGGAGCTTAGGCCCTGCGCAGAGGGTGGAGGTGGGAGGCGCTTGCACTGTGGTCTCCCCAGGCCACCTGTGGGGACCTCCAGCCCGTCTCGGTGTCCTTGTGCCACAGGCCATGGCTTGGAACTCCTTCGAATGATGGAGAGATGCCGCGAGTGCTGTGGTCGTACGTGCGTGCATGTGTCAGAGCCCGAGATGTCAGTCTGCTGCCTCTGAGCAATGTCTTTGACTTTTTCCCTAGATCTTTAGCCATTAAGGAGTTTTTTTCGAAGCCCAAGTATAACCACATTTTGAAATCAGAAGACTGTCTCTTGGAGCCGTGCACCATATTACAGCTGGACATGAGGACTGTGTAGATCACTGACCGGGAGGTGAGACCAGATGCGCACTTCCCTCTCATGTTGTCAGCGGCACTTGCGCACCGAGACTTCTCTGCGGATATCATGAACCTTGCTTTGATTTTCCCAGAGTCTTTGCTTCTTTATGTTTGATTTTGCATTTTATATTTTTAAGTTATTTTCTTTACCACTGTCTTCTTCAACATCACCCGTTCTTTACAGATTTATATTTAATATTTTCAGTGTCTTTGGATTCTAATACATCATATCCAGTTTCTTCAAGGACTGAATTAAAATTGTTTTCACTACTGTTGATGACAGAATTCTTAATTCTTACTTTTACTTCTCCCTGTTGCCACGAGGTGGTGCGTGTGGCCGTGGGACCTCATTTGGCGGTGTGTGGGGAGGTGCAGGAGAAGCGAGCGAGTGTGGGGATCCCGGGAAGCCCCTGCAGGGTTCCGATGGGCAGAACAACGTGGAGACTGAACTCTTCACTCTGCATGTAGTTTTGCAGAATAGAGACTGGGCCTGGAACTTCATTTATGTAAAGAATTGAGAGGAAATTCGGTTCCACTCATGTCTGGGTGGATGAGGCCCAGATTGCTTGAAACCTTTTGTCATTATCTGCAGCATTTGGATTTATGATGCCAGTTTTAGTAGTTTCAGGAGGAGGAAATTTTACGTGGTGTTGGAGGTGTTCAGCTAAACCAGCAAGTCCTATTCGCTGTTGCTGAACTAGATGGTTCTGAGGGCAGTGCAGGGCCGTGGGATCTGTGGGGCAGGCCCGGGTGGACAGTTGCTAGTTCTTGATCAGGGGGACCCTAGTGTCCCAGTCCTGTGCTTACAAAACCTGTGTCCCCTTCTTACCATCCGCTTGATCAGACGCTGAAAGGTGAGCTGCACTTCGAGATCAGGAAAGCCTGCATGCTGCATGGGTTCATGGCCTGGTTCAGCGTGCGGTTCCAGAGTCTGGAGGAGGACAAGCCCCAGCTGGTATTGTGCACAGGCCCCTTCCACTCGTGAGTGTGTGTCTCCTGCGGGGTCCCCACAAGCAGCCCCAGGAGGAGCTAACGTGGCTGGCCTGCCTTCGGGTGGTCAGCCCTCTGGCCGAGACCCAGTGGTCCTGGGCTGTGGATCATGGTGTGCGGGCCCTGGGTGGGCAAGTCAGGGCTGGGCCCCACCTGTCCCTGCGCTGGGCTCCCCTGAGCTGCCCTCTGACCCCTGCATGACTAGGAGGAGCAGACTTGGTCTTTGCCTTGGAAGCTGCTTTAGCGTCCTGTGGTCTCATAGAGCTCTAGGGGCTTTCCACTCCGACTGTCCAGGGGAAGGTCAGTGCTTCTTGAAGCAAATTTCTTAAAAAGAGATTTTATTTATTTACTTGTCAGAGAAAGCACAAGCAGGGGGAGCGACAGCCAGAGGGAGGGAGCAGGCTCCCCACTGGGCCAGGGAGCCCGATGTGGGACTCGATCCCAAGTCCGTGGGAACATGACCCGAGCCGAAGGCAGAGGCTTCGCATACTGAGTCCCCCAGGTGCCCCTTGAGACAACTTTTCACACAGTAACGTGATGCCACTCACTTGCTCAACACACTGGGAAGCTTCAGTGGTCGACAGCAGCCCCCGTGGGGATGCTGCCTCCCTCTGGCTCCTTTGTTGTCCTGTTCGGTAACTTGTCTGGACCAGGGAGGGTTGCAGCAACACCTGGCTAGATGCCAGCTATGGCAGTGAGCCCAGGAGGACCCCAGATGCCCTTCTGGAAAGTGGGGGCAGAGGCGAGGGGCTGTGCGCCCTGAGTGTCCTGTGGAGGAGGCAGGGATGGGGCTCTGGCCAGCTTTCCATCCAGGTCCCACAAGCACAGATGCACGGTGAGGGTAGGACCATGACAGACAAGCAGGGGATGGTCGTGTGCCCAGGTGGTCTTCCCCCAGTGCGTCCACACACAGGAGGTGTAAGCTTGCAGGGTGCAGACACAGGACGGGCGCTCTGTGAGGGTGGAGAGAGACCCTTCCAGTGGTTGAGGCAGGAGGAAGGGTGGTTCTCACTCACTGGTGGGTCCCCGGTGAGTGGGACCATGGGCTGCATGCCAGGTGGGGGGCAGAGGCAGCAGTGGGTGGTCGGGCCAAGCTGTCTGAGTCGGTAAGACCTGAGGAGCTCGGGAGTGTGACTGTGTCTCTCTGATGTTACAGCTGTCCCGCTCACCTTCCACTTGCACGGGAATGACGACTTGTTGAGCTGCAGAAATGGGGACTCCAGCACTGGTGGCTCAGCAACCGAGCAGGGGACTTTGGGGATGTGTGGGGCTGTCACAAGGAGTGAGGGGCCTGGGCCTGGCTGTGTGTGCTCTGAGCCACCAGTGCCAGCTGCCCTCCCCTGCCCGGAATCTGTGCCATGTTCAGGAGCTGCCGCCGCCCTGGGTCATAACTCAGTCCCTGTCCCCGCAGAGGCTGTCCGGGTTGACAGGCTGGGGTGTGTCTGTCCTGCGGGGAAGCCAAGAGGGTCCGGCTCCAGAGCAGTGATCCCTGCCCCATGCCTTGCAGAACCACCCACTGGAAGCAGGTGCCCTTCATGATGGACAAGCCTGTCTCTGTCATCCTGGGGGACGTGGTCACGGGCTCAGTTGTGTTGCAGAGAAACCCAGTTTGGAGGAGGCACATGTCCGTGGCGCTGAACTGGACTGTCACATCCACGCAAGACCCCACATCACAGAAAGTGAGATACTTAGCTGTAAAGTCAGGGGCGGTGGCGCTGGTCCTGGGAGACGGGTCTGGGGTGATCACGGTGGCTAGCCCTTGACCAGCGAAGACACAGTCTTGTCCGCTGCATTATTTTTCTGATCCTCCTGATGGGAAGAAGATGCTGTTATGTGCAGAACAGGAAATAGAGGGCAAGAGGGTGAGTCTGTGATGGCAGAGCCCAGCCCAGCCAAGGTCCACCCTTCCCGTGGCCAGGAGGCCCCATGGAGAGCGGGGGAGGCTGGGGGCCGATGCAGGGCCAATGGCAAGTGGCGTAGGGGTGTGCTGTGGGTCATCTGACCACGGCGGTGTTTTGAGGGTGCTGGAGCCATCCTGCCCACCGTGAGGCTGTGGCCAGCTGGGGACTGGGGCTTGGTGTCTCACAGGGGTTGCTGTGCCGGGGACACTCATGGGTTAGTGTAGAGAAGGAAAGAAAATCAGATGGTTTGTCTGTATTAATACCTCTTTTGTACTTTGTTTATGCTAATTTCATGTTAAAAGTTTTAATGTGTCTTCAGGAAAATTTCTGTACCTGAATGTCGTTCTTTTGTACGACATTCAGTTACTAGAAAATACTGCACGTTAATCGTGCTGCAGTGATTGCTGATTTGATGACTTTGTTTGGGTTGTCTCTGCCACGGCAGAGAGAAGATATTTCCCATCTGGAGATGACAGAGGATGCTCTGTGGGGAGTGGGGAGCTGACAGTGCAGGAAGGAGCCCTGGTACAGGAGCCCCTGTGCTCGCCGCCTGGCGGGCGTCAGCACCCGCCTCTGTGGGCTTGGTCCCATCGTCAGAGTCACCTGCCAATGTGCCAGGCTCGACGGGAAGTCCCTCACCACCGTCACTGCTTGTGCTCATCCTCTAGAAGTAGCTGTGTTTGCAGGTGTCCACCAGTGGTTTCCACAGTGCTGGCTTGTGGGTGAGTTGGTGGCACAGTGTTCCTAGATAGGTCTAGTTCTAAACTCGTAGGACACACATACATCACCTTTGTCATCCTGTGAAAGTGACTGTTCATTCATAGTGTGTCCTGGTGTCCTTGCTGCCCTAGCCTCCCCCCCCCACCATGAAGGAGGTGGGGCTGTCCCAGGCCATGCAGGCCCTGGAGCTGGCCGTGCATGTGACGGGACTCTGCATGGGTAGTACAGTCGTAGAGATGTCTTCCAGGTCCATTCTCTGTCGGCACATCGCACATGCCCAATAAATATTTTTAAATAAATAATGTTGGCGTGTAACCCATTGCTGTGCGCACGCTCTGTTTACAAGCATGGGGTCACGCTATATGCGTTGCTTCAGAACCTTTCTCCTCTGATAGAAACTTCCGTGCCTGGAGGGGACAGGTCCACAGTTTTTTTGTATTGTTTGGATTTTTAGTTAACTTTTTATTGCAATACAAGATATACAGCCCCAACTGTGTAAGTCATGAGCCTGTAGATGGGCAAAATTTCAGAGCAGACGTCCATGTACCAAGCGCTCAGGCTGAGACACTTCAGCCTGCTGGGAGCCCCCAAGGGCCCCTTCCCCTTGGTGCCTCCCAAGAGTAGGTAATGCCTGACTTCTGACACCACAGATCACTTTTTCCTGGTTTTGAACATTATGGAGTGGAGTCACAAGTTCTGTATGGATGGTTTGTGTCCTCCCAAAGCTCCTAGGTCGAAAGCGACCTCCCAAGATGACGTTAGGAGAAGGCGGGGCTTTGAGGAGGTGGTTAGGCTGTGAAGGGGAGCCCCCTGTGAGGGGACTCGTGCCTTTGGAGGAGGGAGTCCAGAGGGTGTCCTGCCCCTGCCCCCATGGGAGGACCCAGAAGAGGGTGGCCATCTGGGAACCAGGAGATGGTCTCTCCAGACACCAGATGCACTGGAGCCCTGATGCTGGGTGTCCAGCCTGCAGAACGTGAGGAAGCTGCTGCTGTTCAGCCACCCGGTCACGGCAGGACAGTGTGACAGCCGCGCAGGCCCAATGTCCTCTGTGTCTGCCTCCTCCATCTCTCGGTACATGTAGGACACGTGCCCGCAGGTTGCGTGTCGCATCCCAGCTTGTGTGCCACAGCTCGCGTCTTCCTCCCCCATGGGGGGACAGCTGGGCTGTTTACCGTGTCTGGCTGCCGCGATGTGCGCCCATATGTGTGTGCACGCCCGGAGTTCACCTTCACTAGAGACAGCCAGATAGTGCTTCAGATGTCCCTTCTCATGGCCGTGAGAGGCCCGGCACCGCACACCTTTGGCCCCCACTGTCGTCTGCAGTTAGCCTCTCGTAAGTCCTGGTGCCAAATGGTGGTTGTGGTCGGTTGTCTGTGTCCCACCAGGTCTGCAGGGCTCTTGAGGGCCTCCCGCAAGGAGTCCTCCACAGGCTGGTTCTGTGAGTGTTGACTCTGGCTTATCCTTTCCTCGCTTTAAAGTATTTTGATAAACAGAAGTTCTTAAGTTTTATTTTGTCCAATTTGACATTGTTTTCCTTTATGGGAATACTTGCCATGTCCTCTTTAAGGAATCTTCTCCTCTCCCAAGATGTGTGAGATGTTCTGTCGTCTCGTGTATGCACGTATTGTTTTATCCTTGGTGTGTAGATCAGCCTCTACCCGGTCTTGGTCCCTGCCATCAACGTGAGGGAGGGGTTGAGGTTAACGTCCCCCAGGAGGCGGGAGCTTCTGTCGTGGATTTCCACCTTGTTTCCTTTCCTGATGCACCAACATCCGATTGTCCTCCAGAACTGCTTGAGTTGCAGCTACGTATCTTGATGTGTTTTCAGTTATCTCCCAGTTTCGTATAATCCCTAATTCCCATTCTGATTTCTTCTTCTTCTGTTGTATCATGGGCTACTTAGAGATTGTGGCTTACTTTCAAAAGATGGGACTTTTTAGTTATTTTTTCTTACGAGTCTCTCGCTGAATGTCACTGTGGTCTGAGAACAGCCAAGGTGACTTTGCTGTCTTGGAACTGGTTGACTCGCCTGTGTCCACTGTGTTCACGACTACTTATGTGCATCTCCGGTTGGATGCAGAGTTCACAACACATCCGTGAGATCAGGTCTGTCAGATGTCTTGCTCACACAGTTGGCTCTTGACTCATTTTTTTGTCTGCTTGTCCTGTCAGCAGGACTTAGAGTCTCTGAGTCTGCTTGGGCGGCCATAACCAAGTACCGTCGGCGGGGCAGGAACAGTGGCTGAGCTCCGGAGGCTGGGGGGCTGGACAGTTTGGTTCCAGATGGCCACCTTCTGCATGTGTCCTCCCATGACAGGGTGATGAAGCACGGGCTCTTTGGTGTCTCTATCTGCCTGAAAGAGGACCACACCTCAGCAACTTCATTTAGCTTCACTGCTTCTGCAAAGCCCTTGTCTACGCTACGCTGGGCGTCAGGGCTTGGCTGTGTACTGAACGTTGGCGTCCCTCCAAAACTCGTATGTTGAAATCTGATCCACCCACTGTGATGGTGTAAGGAGGTGGAGGTCTCTGGGAAGTGATTAAGTCACGCCTGGGATGAGTGCCCTCATGGAAGAGAGCCCAGGAAGCTCCCTTGTCCCTTCCTGCAAGTGAGCACGTGGCATGAAGGCTGTGTGGGAACCAGGAAGCAGGCTCTCACCAGACACTGCATGTGCTGGCCTCCCAGCCTCCGGACTGAGACATGAGCCTCTCTTACAAGCCCCAAGTCTATGATTGTCTTAAGAGTGCTTGGAGTGGACAGGCCTCAACCTCTGGAATTTGGAGGACACAATTCAGACCACAACATCCTGCTTCCTTGCCCAAAATTCACGTCCTTCTTGAATGCAAAATACATTCATTCCATCCCAGAAACCCCAAAGTCTTAACTCCTTCTGGCACCTACTTCAAAGTCTACACCAGATCCCGGGACGGAATTCCTGTCCTGCGGCGAGCTTCTCAACACTGCTGGGCCCGGCACCCTGCAGACACTGATCCAGAAGAGAACTTGGAAGAACAGAAAGGTAGAAGCCCAGCAAGCAAAATCCACCAGCTCTTCCAGACCATGAACGCTCCGTGGTCAGATGCCCAAGCACTGGTGGGTGAGGCGGGCCTGGTGCCCGACGCTTCCTGGCTGGTGGGGCTGCACCGGGGTCCATCCCACATTCTCCCAACTTTTAACCTTTGCTCTGTGGCTTCAGTCTTCAGTGGTTGTATCGTCTTGTCTCTGTGTATTCTTCTTAAGCAGTGCAGAGTTCTCGAGCTCCTTGAGTCTGTGGAAGGGCAGCATTCCTCAGTTTCAGTGCAGTCTGGGTTTTTTGTTTTCTGTATTTCTTCCCTGCTTTCTCTCTTCTCTGCATTCAGTCCCAGTTGCACATTTGCCAGCAGACTATTGTCATGCTTCACAGCACTCACGGTCTTCTTGTTTTGGTTCTTCTGAATGATCGTGCTTCCGTTTCAGGCTGTCCTGTCTGTGCCTGGTCCTGGGCTCTGGGGTGCTTTCTTGTCCACAGCCATGGGGAGCATGGGGGACAGAGCCCCTGCTTGCTGTCAGCACGTGGGAGACGCCCAGCAGATGGTGCCAATGTGCTCCCCGCCTGGAGGACAGGAGGAAGGGGAGGCAGCCCAGAGCCAGCAGGACAGAACTGTCCTCAGACACTGCCCGGGCTGGCTCAGAGGGGGTGTCTGCGGCTGCTGTGCTGTGTGTTGACTCAGGTCTCCGTGGTCGCGTGCCGAGGAAGCCAAACAATCCCGCAGCAGATGTGCAGCCAGGATGGCTGGGGACCTCGGAAAATCCAGTGGGGGATGGGCGACCCACAGGAGACACAGGCTATGCCTGGGAAATGGGGCAGGCTCAGGGAAGTCATTTTGTAGGCTTGGCCAGAACACGTCTGCAGAGTGTGGCAGTCTCTGGGGGGGGGATGCTGAGGCTCCAGCCCGGTGAAGATGTATGGGAGGTGTGGGCCATGCCGGGGTCTGTGAAACCCCAAGGGACGACTGCCTCTGGGCATGGGAGGTGAGTTTCTGTGGACGGCGAGGAGCACCAGGCTTTGGGAGGAACTCGGGGACGGGGAAGGCCCTAAGTAACAGGCAAGGCACCAGGGAGGGGCGCAGCTCTGTTTTCAGCTGGTTTACCAGAGATCTGGCCATGGCAACATGGAATCAGGAGTCCCTCTCTCACCACCTGACCCTCCCAACATCCGGCTCCTAGATGGAGAGCAATGGGTCCGAAGTGCTGGGGAAACTTGGAAACAGTGTCTCTCTGGCTGGTCCCATGACTCAAGGCTCTCCATCTCACTGAAGATGTTAGAGCAGGGGTAGTGTTCACCAAAAGCCCTTGCTCCCAGGGGCACAGAGTATGCTGGCTCTGTGCCAGGCAGAAGCCCAGGCTGGATGCAAGGGGGCTCTGTAAGCCTGGATCTCCCTTCTCATCCTGGGGCTCACCCTCTGTGGCATATCTGGAGTCCAGCCAGGGGCTCACTCTCTCTCCAGCACATCTGGAGTCCAGCCTGGGGCTCTCTCTCTGTAGCACATCTTCAGTCCAGAAGGGACTCCCTCTCTGAAGCCCATCTGGAGTCCAGCAAGGGGTTTTCTCTGTAGCACTTCTGGAGTCCAGCCAGGACTCACTCATTCTGCAGCACATCTGGAATCCATCCAGGGCTCTCTCTCTCTCTCTGCAGCACATCTAGAGTCCAGCTTGGGGCTCACTTTCTCTGCAGCACATCTGAAGTCCAGCTGGGGCTCACTCTCTGCAGCACATCTGCTGTCCAGAAGGGGAGCCCACTCTCTGCAGCACATCTGGAGTCCAGCCGGGACTCACTCACTCTGCAGCACATCTGGAGTCCAGCTGGGGCTCTCTCTCTGCAACACATCGGGAATCCAGCCCGGGTCTCTTTGCAGTGCATCTGGCAGTGATGAGGAAAACCTGTGGAGCTCTCCTCACAGGCCTTGGAAAAGTAGCCAAATGAAACACACCTCCTTCTTTGGTTAAAAATGTTACTGCTTATCTAGATTTAAAATGACCTTTTTGTCTTCAATGAGAATGTGTGTAAATATTTATGAGCCTAAAAATGAGGATGGAACACATGTTTGGGTACAATAAGTTTTAATTAGACAATAATAGATGGAATATTTGATTTATAAATATTTGATTTCTAAAAATGAGATTAAAAAAAGACTTAGAAGAGATACTCATGTTATACAAAGTTGGATTTTCAAATGTGTCTAGAATCATGGTAGCCCACACCAAACACGTTTCTGTGTCCTTCTGTCACAGTTAGGCTGGGACCCCTCAGCGGTGTCCAAAGCCTCAGAGCATGGTGGTCACCTTGTACATCTTTCCTCCCCGAAGCCCCTACTCTCATCAGATGACTGTGCTTTCCATATCTACTGAGAAAATAAAGCAACTGTAAGAGGATTTCTGCACTCTGGGAGAAGAAAATCAACAAACTTGGAAGGTTGGGTGATGGTAGAGCTGTGAAGAGAATGTTCTGGATGCTTATATCAAGAGTAACATCTCCTGTTCCGTGGGTTGCCTCTTCGTTTTGTGGACTGTTTCCTTTGCTGTGCAGAAGCTTTTATCTTGATGAAGTCCCAAAAGTTCATTTTCACTTTTGTTTCCATTCCCTTTGGAGACATGTCTTGAAAGAAGTTGCTGTGGCTGATGTGAAGAGGTTACTGCCTCTGTTCTCCTCTAGGACTCTGATGGATTCCTGCCTCACATTGAGGTCTTTCATCCATTTTGAGCTTATCTTTGCATATGGTGTAAGCAAATGGTCCAATTTATTCTTCTACATAGAGCTGACCAATTTTCCCAGCACGATTTATTGAAGATACTTTTTTTTTCCCACTGTATATTTTTTCCTGTTTTGTCAAAGATTAATTGACCATAGAGTTGAGGGTCCATATATGGGCTCTCTACTCTGTTCCACTGGTCTATGTGTCTGTTTTTATGCCAGTACCATGGTGTCTTTGTGATCAGAGCTTTGTAGTAAAGCTTGACATCAGGTAGCGTGATGCCCCCAGCTTTGTTGTTATTGTTTTTTTCCCAACATTTTCTAGTAATTCAGGGTCTTTTCTAGTTCCAAAGAAATCTTAGGATTGTTTGTTCCAGCAATTTGAAAAATGCTGGTGGAATTTTAATCTGGATGGCATTGAAAGTGGAGATTGCTTGGGGCAGTATAGACATTTTAACAATGTTTATTCTTCTGATTCATGAGCTTGGAATACTTTCTCATCTTTTTGTGTCTTCTTCAATTTCTGTCATGAGTGTTCCATGAGTAGAGATCCTTTACCTCTTTGATTAGGCAAATAACACTACAGACAATGGGCTGATATCCATGATCTATAAAGAACTCCTCAAACTCAACACCCACAAAACAGGTAATCATGTCAAAAAATGGGCAGAAGATATTTACAGACACTTCTCTAATGAAGGCCTACAAATGGGTAACAGACACATGAAAAGTGTTCATCATCACTGGTCATCAGGGTGATTCAAATCAAAACCACATGGAGATACCATCTTATACTATTTAGAATGACCGAAATTAACATGGAGGGAGAAAACATGTGTTGGAGAGGATGTGGAGAAAGGGGAACCTTCTTACATGGTTGGTGGGAATGCACATTAGTGAAGCCACTTTGGAGAACAGTGTGGAGATTCCTTAAGAAACTAAAAATAGAGCTTTCCTATGACCCTTCAGTTCCACTACTGGGTAATTGCCCCAAAGATACAGATACAGTGAAAAGAAGGGCCATCTGTACCCCAGTGTTCATAGCAGCAATGTCCACAGTTCCCAAACTGTGGAAAGAACCAAGACGCCCTTCAATGGATGAATAGATAAGGAAGATGCGGTCCATATACACTATGGAGTAGTGTGCCTCCATCAGAAAGGATGAATACCCAACTTTTGTAGCAACGTGGATGGGACTGGAAGAGTTTATGCTGAGTGAATTAAATCAAGCAGAGAAAGTCAGTTATATGGTTTCATGTATTTGTGGAACATAAGAATTAACATGGAGAACATTAGGAGAAGGAAAGGAAAAGTGAGTTGTGGAAAATTGGAGGGGGAGACAAACCATAAAAAACTGGGGACTCTGAGAAGCAAACAGGGTTTTGGAGGGGACAGGTGAGCCTGGTGGTGGGTATTAAGGAGGACGTGGATTGCATGGAACACTGGGTGTAGTGCATCAACAATGATTGCTGGAATACTGAAAAAAATAAAATTAAGATGTTAAAAAAAGGAAAAAAAGGCAAATACACACACACAAGAGCAACAGAGGCTGTCAGTCTGGGTGTAGTTCACAGAGGGTGTTAGAAGAGGTGTTTTGAGGAGGTGGCCTGAGGAAAGAGAGCTCTACAGGCAAAGGGTAGCAGAAAAGGCCCTGGGGTGGAGGCATCTGGCAGCCTCTGGGCACCCATCCTCCTGGTGCCTTTCCCACCTCAGCCCCTTGGAGTCTCCAGCTACAGACGAAAAGTTAAAATCTCCATCCTTTGTTGGTCAGAGTGTGAATAGCTTTCCAATGCTCTGAATCCCAGCCCTCCTCCGGAGTCCCTTCTGGCTCTGAAGCCAAGCAGACAAGCTGCTGGCCTTTGCTTGGGGCAGGGTTGTGTGTAGGAATGCTTGTCTGCCCACTGGTCCTGGCTCCCTGCCTCCCCGAGTCCTCTGCATCCTCGAGCTGACCGCTGTGAGCATCTGACCCTTGAGGCTGCAGAGCTGTCTCAGTGCTGTGACAGGAGGAGCTCGTGAGAGATGCGTTTGGCCGATTCTTTACAAACCTGTTCTGTGCACCTGCAGATGGCGCCCCAGGGGTTTAGACCGTGAGTGTGGGCTTCTTGCTCTGGAACTCAGCTGCCAACTCCACTGGCAGCCTGTTACCCAGCGGGGAGCTGGACAATGCGTGTGCAGCCGCGTGAGTGCAGACGAGACCCCAGGCTGCAGGACCACCAGCCAGCAGGTGCTCTTTGCAGGGCCGTGAAGGTTCTCGGCTCTGCCTTGCCTTGGGCCGACCCCGGCTGGGGGGGTCGCAAATCCTATCTTGGGCCTGGGTTGCAGCCCTCTGAGGGTTTGCCTCATTCTGGCCGATCTGTGTACCACAGGTTCTCTGGGTGTGGACAGTCCTGCTCAGCATGGGGCACGAGAGGCCCCATGTCTCACTGGGGTTTTCAGCTCTGTGGGGCTGAGTCGTCTACACGAGTCGCCCCCCACCCCCAGCTAGCACCAGGGGCAGGAGCTCCCTCCCCATTAAGCAGCTGAGGTGGGTCCAGGGGCAGCACAGGCATCACCTGAGTGTGGAAGATGGTTGGTGCCAAAGCAGGGGGACCTGAGGACCAACCTCTGGGGGACCCAGAGCCTCTGTTTATCAGCAGAGGACAGGGACCATAGACTTCCCAGGAGAGAATGTACCTCACTCCAGTACATTGTGTGGCTCTCTTGCCACCTGTTAGAGCCAGTGGGTTGTCCGTCCATGGAAGTACCTGGTGCAGTTTTCCTTTAAGCAGGAGGCTCTTGGAGATTCCTTCAATGTGTAGAGCCTGGAAGGAGACTTAGAGGTCACTCGCATCAAGTCCAACTTTGTGTCACTCTCCCACTCTCAACTGTGCCTCAAATGCTATTGGCCTTATTGCCTGGAATTCCATGGCCCTTGGATGCTCTTCGTGTCTCAGGGCAACTGCTGTGCTCCCTGGCCTATAGGTCTCTGTGTCCATCAGCTGTGCCCAGTGTCTTTGGAGCAGTTTAAGTAGGAAGAGCAGATTCACACTCGGGAACTCGGGTGCTCATAGAGCTGTGAGAGCCTCACTAACCCTCTTCTACAGACTAATAAATGGGACTTGAGGAGGTTAAGAGGTTTTCCCAAGGTCACCCAGCTGCCAGGCAGGCACTGGACGGACCATTGTTGTGACAGGCACTGGCGTGACAGATGGTGATTTCGGGTGTGTGAAGGGAAGGCCCGTTGTGGGCTGGGAAGGGCTGGTGATGGGCTACCTTCTTCATTGCTCTGCAGCCCTTGCTTTCTCCCTAATGCATGGATCTTGCTGGAGCTGTTCTGCTCCACTGTACCCAGCCCAGAGGGCTGTGAGTAATGCAGGAGGAGCTGTGACCTCTGGGGAAAGCAAAGGGTTGGCTCTTGGGAAGACTGGCCACATCAGCTTAGGGTACTGTTAAGTGTGGCCTGGGCAATGAGTCCCGTTTTAAAAACTCATTATGAAATGGTAGTTCATAAACTCACTTGGGAAGTGAAAGTGTTTTCTGCTGAGTGAGGAGCTCCGCACGTACTCAGAGTGAATCGGTTGTGGTGATGCTGGTGATAATGATGACCATGGACATTTATGGGGGTTATGACTTATGCAGCATCTTGAAGGAGGTAATACAGCCAAGTTTACAAAACGGAAATGGGCTACATGTTCAAAAACACATAAAAGTAGAGTTTGAGTGAAACCTTAACTGGAATAAGAGTGTTTGTTTTCTTTTTTAATGTGCTAGAACATAATTAATATTAAATGACTTCCAAAATAAATAACTCCCTGGGAAAACACACCGGAGCCTTCAGCAGTCTACTCTCTTTTCCATCGAAGGACAATCACTCACCTCCAAAATTCATCAAAGTTCAGTCTGAACACAGAAGAAACAAAATAGAGGCAAGCATAACCTCAATATTTTCCGCCTTATTTCTTAATAATTTGATGTTTCATGTTGCCCTTTTCATATTTTAGGGAGCTATATTTGTTGAATTATTCTCCCTTAAAAAGTACTGTATTTTTCAGGATTCTCCCAAGAAGCAAAACCAATAGGAGTTCTGTGCCTGTACCTCTATCATCTCTCTATTTCTACACCGACCTACATCTCCTGTACCTTTATTCTGACCATCAAGATCTGCATACGTGGATTGGTGTCCTCTTTCCCGCAGGCTGGAGACCCATGAGACTCATGCCAGAGTTCGAGACTGAAGGCCATCTTCTCTCAGAAATTTTTCTTTCCCAGGAAGGTCAAGCTCATCTCCACAAAGACCTTCATCACCCTAGAGAGTGTCACCTGCTTTACTCAAAGTCTAACAATTTAAATGTTAATCACATCTCACATGTGCCTTCACAGAAAGGCCTAGTGAAGTTGGTGCAAAATTCACCATCACAAGTACCATTCTTTATGTTTATTTTTAAAAATATTTAGTTATTTAAATATTTTTTTTTTAAAATGGATCCTGCCTCTAGTCAAACACTTAGAGCTAACTTCTACTGTGCAGGAAACAGATGGCGGAAGGATGAATGGAACAGCAGTCCACGGGGCTGGAGGCCCGGTCTGAACTCACCAATTGCGGAGGAACGGCTCAGCCACCATACGTGGCAGGGACAGGATGGATCCATCCACTCCCGCAGAGGGTGGGCGGAGAGAGAGGGTTGTGGTAAAGAAGAGGGTTAGCAGACACAGGAACAAAATACAGTGCGTACTCCATGTCTGAGTCCCAATGGAAATAAAACCAACCATGAAAGAACATTTTTCTTTTTCAGACAATATGGCAAGTTTAGTTTTGAAATAGGCACAAACTGATACAAAGAAACTGTGGTGAATTTTCATAGGTGTGAAAATGCCATCAGGGCTAAATGAGAAAACGTCTCTCTCTCTCTAAGATTTTATTTATTTATTTGAGAAAGCGAGAGCGAGGGAGAGAGAGAGAGCAGGGGGGAGGGGCAGGGAGAGGGACAAGCAGACTCTCCCCTGAGTGTGCAGCTCAACTTTGACCTCAAGACCCCGAGGTCAGGACCTGAGCTGAAATCAAGTCAGACACTGAATCAGCTGAGTCCCCCAGGAACCCCAAAAAATGTCTTTTTTATTTGAGATGAGACTGACGGTTTTGCAGATGAAATGACATGATGTTTGGGGTTTTCTTTGAAATTATTCCAGCAAAAAGAAAGATGAAGATTAGTGAAACAAATATGGCAAAATGCTGGTAATTGCCAAAGGTGGGTGACGTGCATGAGAGGCCCACTGCTCTATTTCTGTGTATGTCTAGACATTTTCACCAATAGAAGTATAAAATAAGTAAACTTGTTAAATATTAAAATTTTGCATGTTTACATGTACATATAAATAGGTATTAATAGGTCTATTAAATTTTATATCAATTTTTCATATAAAAATCTTATGTAACAATTTGAATTTATGTTGGTAAAATTGTATTTGTTGACATTCTTTTCAGCATCTTCCAATGCACCTTGTATCCAAGATAAAAGTCACATGCTTCCTAGTCTGTTATAGTCATAAAACCCCACTGTTCCTGCCTCATTCCCATCTCTGCACTAAGACATAAATCTCATTAGGGGAAATGTTTGTTCACTGATATGCCCTAGCACCTGCAAACTAATATTTGTTGGATGGATAACTATTTTTTACAGAAAATACTCTAAATTGTGAATAATCATTTTGTAAATTTGAGCCATGTTTCTATTCCATATAGTCTGAAGAGGAGCCAATCCAACTTTCCAGTAATGAATGAACAAGTATAGTGTCAGCTCTTATCTTCTTTTCAGAGTTTCTTTTTATAATCTATACATTCTACAAACTTGGTAATAAAGTACAGTCACTGGCAGATGACCAAAAAGATTCACATTGAGTTGTTCTAGCAGCGCATTTATGAATCTTAGCAGAACACACGTAAGAACATCTCACACTTTTCTCAAATGCAACCTGACACATTTGGGTGGAAGGGAAGTCAGTTTGCCTGACCAGGTGGGTTTATTCCTGGGTTATCCTAAAAAGACGTTTATCTATAAAATGGTGTGCTGTCAGGAAACCCAGGAAGTAGGTCTGAGTCTGCAAAGCCCAAAGCAACATCAGATGAAAATTTGATTCATAACAAGTAAGAATTTTTTAAGATATTATTTATTTATTTGAGAGAGAGAGAGAGAGAGAGAGCACAAGCAGGGGGAGGGGCAGAGGGAGAGGCAGGCTCCCCTCTGAGTAGGGAGCCTGATGAGGGACTCGATTCCACGATTCTGGGATCATGACCTGAGCCAAAGGCGGATGACTTTCTGACTGAGAAACTCAGATGCCCCAAGAAATGTTTTCCGAAGGATAAAATTCTTTGTTGGTTGCCACAGAGACCACAAAGCCAGCAAAAGCAGACTTTAGTGATTTAAGACAGTGTTACACTGTTAACTGCTCATTCGGGCAGGGCCACCAAATAAAGAGCTAAGAAAGATAAAATTGTTTTTCTCTTGAAAATTCTTCAAGATTTTTGAAGCTCTTCTTTTTCAAGCTTTTTAAAGCTCTTCTACTTTTCAAGAAGAGCTGGATGACTCACAGCCAGGAAAGTATTGACCTTAAAAGACAAAAAAAAAATATTTATTTTTACCAACAATATGGGTTTATTCAGGAACCAGAGGAACTGCGATCAGCACCTGTTTGGAACCACAGGCCAGTCTGGAGAACCAAGGTGAGGAGGCTCTGTTCTAGAGAGGATGGGGGTGGGCGGGGCTGTGTGGAGCCCTAACCCTCTGCCCGGAGGCTTTGCTTCTCCTTGCAGCGGGGATGGCAGCTGCTGTGCGGAGCTCAGAGGAAACCTTCCCTCTTCCTGGGAGCTATGAGGGAAGTGGTAAGGCGAGTGCTTCCCCTTCAGGGCCTCCTGACTTTACTTTATTTTTAAAATATTTAATTAATTAACTTATTTCTTTGAGAGAGACAGCGAGAATGCACACAACCAGGGGGGAGGTCAGAGGGAGAGGCAGGCTCCCCTCTGAGCAGGGAGCCCACTGGGACTCTACCTGAGCAGAAGGCAGACCCTTAAGGACTGAGCCCCCAGGCGCCCCATCCTCCTGACTTTATAGTGAGGTCCCCTTTACTCACTTCTGGAAAAGAGTAGGGGGAGGGGAGGGGAGGTCTCTCTGGTTGGTGTCAGGGGCCCACGGACTAGCTAATAGGATCGACCTTGGGCTGACCCCAGAATGGCTCCATGTATTCGCTCCAAGAACGCTGAGCTTCTGGGCCTGGCATCAGGGCACAGGGGACGCGATGGGAAGGTCCGTCCTCCTGCAGCCTAGGGTCCGCGGCGCAGAGGCGCAGGGCAGCTCGGCGTGGCCGAGGCCGCCCAGACAGTGCGGGGTGCAGGGCCTGGGGCGCGCCAGGGGAGCTCTTCCAGGGGCCTCGCGTGCAGCGACGCGGAGAGACCGAGACAGAACCCGGGGAGGACCCGCGGGTTCGGAGAGCGGCGGTCCCGCGCCCCGGAGCTCCCGAGCAGGCGAGCGGACTGCAGGGCCGGGATCCGGCCCGGCGGCGAGCGGGGGAGAGTCCAGCTGTGCGCGCATCACCCGGTCTACGCGGCTTTGTTCCAGCCGTGCATGGACGAGACAAAAACTGGAGCACAGAAGTGGGTGTCGCCGTGACGGACACCTGGAAAATGCGGCCATGGCGGTGGACCCGGTGCTGGGCAGAGGCTGTAGGCGCTGGGAGGAGCCAGGAAAGGGTTAGCGTTAGGGTCTGCTGCGCTGACGGGCTGATTCCGTGCGGGCGGGAAGGGGCGGAGGGGGCTGGAGAGCTCTAACCCAGGGGAATTGGGGGTAAATAGGTTGGTGGAAATGCGGGGGATGAGGCCATCCTGATGGCCTCCGCCAGACATGGGGAAGGGCCATCCTTGCCTCAAAGCAGTAAAGAACAAGGCTCAGGTGGGCTCCTATCCTAGTGGTTTACTGACGGTTGGGGTTAGGTTGGGGTTAGTTTAGGGTTAGGGTTAGGCTTCCATGGGACGAAATCCAATGCTTGGCTCAAGCGCTTCCCAAGCCAACTGTGGAAGGTGCGCCTTGGATGCTCCGGACTGCTTATAGCAAAATGTGAGAAGAGATGATGAACATTTTTTCATGTGTCTGTTAGCCATTTGTATGTCTTCATTGGAGAAGTGTCTGTTCATATCTTCTGCCCATTTTTTGATATGATTGTCTGGTTTGTGTGTATTGAGTTTGAGGAGTTCTTTGTAGATCCTGGATATCAACCTTTTGTCTGTACTGTCATTTGCCAATATCTTCTCCCATTCCGTGGGTTGCCTCTTTGTTTTCTTGACTATTTCCTTTGCTGTGCAGAAGCTTTTGATTTTGATGAAGTCTTAGAAGTTTATTTTCGCTTTTGTTTCCTTTGCCTTTGGAGACATATCTTTAAAGAAGTTGCTGTGGCTGATATCAAAGAGATTACTGCCTATGTTCTCCTCTAGGATTCTGATGGATTCCTGTCTCACGCTGAGGTCTTTTATCCATTTGAGTTTATCTTTGTGTATGGTGTAAGAGAATGGTCAAGTTTCATTCTTCTACATATAGCTGTCCAGTTTTCCCAGCACCATTTATTAAATAGACTGTCTTTTTTCCACTGTATATTTTTCCTGTTTTGTCGAAGTTTAATTGACCATAGAGTTGAGGGTCCATATCTGGGCTCTCTACTCTGTTCCACTGGTCTATGTGTCTGTTTTTATGCCAGTACCATGCTGTCTTGGTGATCACAGCTTTGTAGTAAAGCTTGAAATCAGGTAACGTGATGGCCCCAGTTTTATTTTTGCTTTTCAACATTCCCTTAGCAATTCAGGGTCTCTTCTGGTTCCATACAAATTTTAGGATTATTTGCTCCAGCTCTTTGAAAAATATCAGTGGAATATTGATCAGAATGACATTCAAAGTATAGATTGCTCTAGGCAGTATAGACATTTTAACAATGTTTATTCTTTTGATCCAAGAGCATGGAATGGTCTTCCATCTTTTTGTGTCTTCTTCGATTTCTTTCTTGAGTGTTCTGTAGTACCTTGAGTACAGATCCTTTACCTCTTTGGTTAGGTTTATTCCCAGGTATCTTACGGTTCTTGTTGTTTTAGTAAATGGAATCGATTCTCTAATTTTCCTTTCTGTATTTTCATTGTTAGTGTATAAGAAAGCCTCTGATTTCTGTACATTGACTTTGTATCCTGCCACATTGCTGAATTGCTATATGAGTTCTAGTAGTTTGGGGGTGGTGTCTTTTGGGTTTTCATATTAAGAATCATGTCATCTGCGAAGAAAGAGATTTTGACTTCTTCATTGCCAATTTGGATGCCTTTTGTTTCTCTTTGTTGTCTGATTGCTGTTGCTAGGACTTCTAATACTATGTTGAACAAGAGTGGTGAGAGTGGACATCCTTGTCGTGTTCCTGATTTCAATGGGAAGGCTGCAAGCTTATTCCCATTGAGGATGATATTTGCTGTGGGTCTTTCATAGATAGATTTGATGAGGTTCAGGAATGTTCCCTCTATCCCTATACTTTGAAGCGTTTTAATCAGGAACAGATACTGGATTTTGTCAAAGGTTTTTTCTGCATCAATTGAGAGTACCGTGTGGTTTTTCTCTCTTCTCTTATTGATTTGTTCTATCACATTGATGGATTTGCAAATGTTGAACCACCCTTGTAGCCCAAGGGATGAATCCTACCTGGTCATGGTGGATAATCTTTTTAATGTACGTTGGATCCTATTAGCTAGGATCTTGTTGAAAATCTCAGCATCCATATTCATCAGTGATATTGGTCTGAAATTCTCCTTTTTGGTGGGGTCTTTGCCTGGTTTGGGGATCAGGGTAATGCTGGCTTCATAGAAAGAGTCTGGAAGTTTCCCTTCTGCTTCAATTTTTTGAAACAGCTTCAGGAGAATAGGTGTTATTTCTTCTTTGAAGGTTTGGTAGAATTCCCCAGGGAATCTGTCAGGTCATCACTAGCCATCAGGGAGATTCAAATTAAAACCACATTGAGAAATCACCTTACACCAGTTAGAATGGCCCAAATTAGCAAGACAGGAAAAAACATGTGTTGGATGGTATGTGGAGAAAGGGGAACCCTCTTACACTGTTGGTGGGAATGCAAGTTGGTGTAGCCTCTTTGGAGAACAGTGTGGGGATTCCTCAAGAAATTAAACATAGAACTTCCCTATGACCCTGCCATTGCACTACTGGGTATTTACCCCAACGATACAGATGTAGCAAAAAGAAGGGCCATCTGTACCCTAATGTTTATACCAGCAATGTCCATGTTCACCAAACTGTGGAAAGAACCAATATATCTTTTTTTTCCCAATTTATTTATTTTCAGAAAAACAGTATTCATTATTTTTTCACCACACCCAGTGCTCCATGCAAGCTGTGCCCTCTATAATACCCACCACCTGGTACCCCAACCTCCCACCCCCCCCGCCACTTCAAACCCCTCAGACTGTTTTTCAGAGTCCATAGTCTCTCATGGTTCACCTCTCCTTCCAATTTACCCAAATTCCCTACTACTCTCTAACGCCCCTTGTCCTCCATGCTATTGGTTATGCTCCACAAATGAGTGAAACCATCAATATATCTTTCAATGGACAAATGGATAAGGAAGATGTGGTCCATTCCATTATGGAGTATTATGCCACCATCAGAAAGGTTAAATACCCAACTTTTGTAACAACATGGATGGGACTGGAAGAGATTATGCTGCGTGAAATAAGTCAAACAGAAAGAGTCAATTATCATATGGTTTCACTTATTTGTGGAGCATAACAAATAGCATGGAGGACGATGGGAGTTAGAGAGGAGAAGGGAGTTGTGGGAAATTGGAATGGGAGGTGAACCATGAGAGACTATGGACTCTGAAAAACAATCTGAGGGGTTTGAAGTGGCGGGGGTGTGGGAGGTCGGGGTACCAGGTAGTGGGTATTATAGAGGGCACGGATTGCATGGAGCACTGGATGTGGTGCAAAAATAATGAATATTGTTATGCTGAAAATAAATAAATAATAAATTTAAAAAAATATTAGGAGAGACATTAAATTATTAAAAGAATAGTGGAACTCAAAAAAAAAGTGGAATTCAAAGATTTCGCAAATTCTCAGCTTATCCATGTTGCAAAAACAGAGAACACTGGTGTGTGGTCTGACTGCAGGGTCAGCCATCTCCACAGAAGCCGGAGCTGCTCTCCAAGACAAGGGAAGATGCAGTTCAGAGACTCACAGCACTGCCACAATGGTGGAAGGGGGGCGGCAGGTGCCTGGGGTCATCAGTCGGTGCTGCCCCAGGTGTGGCTCGGTGAGACTTGTGTGGTGCCCGCTGCAGTGGCCTGCACTCCAGAAGGTACAGGCCAGCTGCGGGGCCATCTCTGCCCAGTGTGCACTGCATGGGCTCAGGGTGCCAGACACCTCTGCCAAGTTTTGAAGGTCAGAGATGGCCAGCGCCACGGGCACAGGACCCCAGGCCTGGAGAGCTGCCATGGGCCATCCCATTGTGTTACCACCCCATTGTGCTTGCGAGGCAGGCACTGTACTGAAGAGATCATTCTTAACCCTTAGATCTTGTGAAGTTTGCCTTATGGCTTGACTTACTTGGGATCCTTGTCTCCTTTCTTCTTCACTATTTCTCCACTTTGGAGTGGGAATGTGTCCCATTGTCGTGTCTGGGATTCACATAACTTCTGTGGCTTCAGAGGTTCCCAGCCAGAGAGGAATCTGCTTCAGGAGGAATCCTACCTCAGGTTCGATGTCAGCCTTAGACTTCAGAGCAGGTGCTGGAGTGGGTTAAGACTCTGGGACTGTTGGTACTGCGTGAGTGCACCTTCAGGTAGGAAGGACATGCATTTTATGTCAGGAGGTAAATTCTGTCCTCCCAAAATTTATGTTGAAATCCTAACCCCCTTTGGGAAGGTGAGGTCATGAGGGTGCAGACCGTAATTGGGATTAATGCCCTATAGAAGACACATCTGGGGGCTCCTTTTCTCCTTCTGCCTCACTGAGGACACAGTGAGAAGATGGCTGCTGAAGCATGAAGTGGCTTCCCCAAAGACTGAGTCTTCCCAACACTGCCGACTGTGAGGGACACATGTCTGGGTGAAGCCCCCAGGCTGTGCTGTACTTGTGACAGTGCCAGTATAGACCAAGAATGGTCACCTGTAGTGTGGAAAATCCTCCCAAGAAGCAGACAGAGCTCCTGGGGCCCTGGAGGCATTTAAGGTGAGGACTGCAGTGTTCTCTCATTTCTGTATTTACCGGTATGTGTATGCATGTGCTTTTTTCTAGTCAAATGGTGCATAAATATGACTGTTTGAGACACCAAATGTGACAGGAGGGAGCATTCTGGTCTTAAAGAAGCTTACTTTCTGTGATATGGTCAGAGATAGGGTTAAAGTTTGGGGTTAGGGTTAGGGTTAGAATTAGGTTGAGGGTTAGGGTTAGACCAGGTTAGGGTCAGGGTCAGGGTTAGGGTTAAGGGTAAGTGTTAGGGTTAGAGTCAGCTTTAGGTTTCGGGTCAGGGCCCATGTTAGGGTCAGGGTCAGGGTTATGTTTAGGGTTAGGGTTTGGGTCAGGCTCACAGTCAGGGTCAGGGTTAGTGTTAGGATCAGGGTCAGGTTCAGTGTTAGGGTCAGGGTTAGTTTTAGGGTCAGGGTCAGCTTCAGGGTCAGGTTGAAGGTCAGGGCCAGGATCAAGTTTAGGGTCAGGGTCAGGCTTTGGTTTAGGGTAAAGGCTCGGGTCAGGATCAGGGTTAGGATTGGGTCAGGGTTAGGGTAAGTGTTACGGTCTGGGTCAGGTTTAGGTTCAGGGGAAAGATTTTGGTTTGGGGTGAGGGTTAGGGTTAGAAATAGAGTTATGTTTAGGGTTAGGATTAGACAGCATTAAGGTCAGATTTAGGGTTTGGGTTAGGTTATGTGTTAGTGTTAGTGTTAGGGTGAGCGTTATGTTTAGGTTCTGACTCCATATTAGGGTCAGGGTTAGGGTTACCTTCCAGTTAGGGTTACGGTCAGGCTCACAGTCACGGTAGGGTTAGGGTTAGTGTCAGGGTTAGTTCAGGGTCAGGGTTAGGATTTGGGTCAGAGTCAGGGTCATGGTTATGGATGAGTCAGTGTTAGGGTAAGGTCAGGATTAGGTTTAGGTTCAGGGTCCAAATCAGGGTCAGCATCATGCTTAGGTTTAGGTTTAGGGTTTGGGTCATGATCACGGTCAGGGTCAGGGTCAGGGTTAGGGGTTAGTGTTAGGATTTTCTTTAGGATTAGGGTTATGATTAGGGTTTGGTTTAGGGTTCAGTGTTAGGATTCGATTTAGGGTTCAGGTTCGTGCTCATGTTGGGGTTTAGGGATATGTGTTTGGGTTCGGGTTCTGCCCGGGTATGACTTAGTATTGGGGTTCTGGTTCCAGTTAGGATTTGGTTCTGGTAGGTTGCTCGGGGCAGGTCCATCTGTCCTTCTTGTGCTGACCTTCCTTCTCCTTGGCCCTCTGTCATCCTGGATCTTCTCCACCTCCTCCTTAAACTCTAAGGAATGTCCCCAGGAGCAGGGTGGTAAGAGTGTGGTCTCAGTAGGTCCTACTCCGATCCTGTGCCCAAGACAGCACTGAGATAGTAGCTACAGGACATTCTGTCATGAGGACTTGGATAAGGATCCCATCCATCTCTTTGTGCAAGAACACTGTTCCATTCCTTCCTGCCCCAACCACTGCTGTGCCAAATACTACTGAAAACACATCTCTGGCCAACCGAGCCAGAGTTTCTGGGGGTGAGGCCCAGGCTGAGCCCTGCTAGGTGATAGGTGTCCCTGTGGCCTGGGATGGGTGCTGCTCACTGTTGTCCAGACAGGGTTGCATATCTCCCTTCTCTCCAGGGGACCTTCATTGGACCTCTGCTTCCTCACGTTCTCCCCAGGGCTGCTGGTCCCCAGACCAGACACCTGCCAGTCTGAGGGTGACCAACACTGCCTCCCCAGGGTTTCCTTTGCCTGTGTCCTTCCTCGGGAGCTCCTGCTTCTCCTGACACATACTCCCTGTGTGCCTCTCCTCCCCCTTGAACTTGCACGTGTTTAGTCTTTGTCCCTCTCTCTGTCCCTCTGGGACCCAGTGACTTGGAGTATGGATTGGAGCAGACCCATGGGAAACCTTTCTCTGGCCTAGGGTTGTGAGCAAAGCTTTTGCCCTCTGCAGTGTGTTTTCCAGCTTTCTGCATTTACCAGGCTTCTGTGTGGGCCACAGGAGGAAACATCCCTGTCCTGTCTGGGGACAGACTGTGGTGTCCCAGCAGGAACAGGGGCCTTGGCCCCGAGATTGTGCCCAGAATTCCTAAAGGGGTCCCTAGGATGACATCTCCTCTGTAATCCATTGGGCGACTCAACATCCAATAAGGGAAATTCTATGTCAAACAGAAAGAAGAAACAACAACAAAACCAAACCAAACCCAAAACAAAACCCCAAACAAGAGCCCTTTGAAAATATGTGCAGACACAAAGGCACCTCTTGAGGGATTCTGCTTCCAGAAACCTCCAGAACACGTGCAGTAACAGAAAGAGAAATCAGCTTAGGGGTTGGAAGGGGCCAGGCTGGTGGAACAAAGGGGCAGGAGGGCTTGGGCTCAGGTTCTCCTTTGGGTAAGGAGGTATCCTGCAACGATGTTCTGTGGTGTGGTGGCCCAACATTGGGAAAGTACTTCATGCTCATGATGTGTTCAAGGGAAAACAAGAACTTTTATTTAAAATAAATAATACACAGCATACAGGAGATGGATGGCGACTAGAACGCTGACTACATACAGGAGAGGAAGAACACAAGGAGAGGGGATGAAACATTCTGGGAGGATGTCGGGGTCAGGGGATGGAACTGACAGTATTTTTGTGGGGAGATCTCCCCGTAGAGTTGTGGGCTCTGGATGTGTGTCTGGGGGCCCCGCAGGAGAAGGTGTAGGGGCAGAGGTTGGGCTAGGGGCGGGAACAGGGTCAGCTGTAGTGGCCAGTGCAGGACCCAGAGCAGGAGCTGGGTCAGAGACAGGAACAGGAGCACAGGCAAGGGCAGGGATAGGAGTAGGAGCAAATGATAGGGACTGGGTCTGGGGCGGGAACAGGGGCCTAGGCAGGTGCAGGAAAAGGGGCAGAGGTCCTGGCAGGGCAAGAGGAAGGGATGGTGGCAGTTGAAGGGGAAGAAGCAGGGGCAGGGTCTTGGTCTGGGGCAGGAACAGGAGCGCAGGCAGGGGAAGAGGAGGCCGTCCTGGCAGGGGCAGGGGCAGGGGCAGGGGTAGGACCTGGGTCTGGGGCAGGTGCAGGGGCAGTGGCCCTGGCAGAGAAAGGAGAAAGGACGCGGCAGGGACAGATGCAGGGGAAGGGGAAGGGGCAGGAGCAGGAACTGGGGAAATTGCATTGGTGAAGACTGGTGCAGGGTCAAGGGCAGGAACTGGGTCCGGGGTAGGAACAGGGGCACAGGCAGGGGAAGGGGAGGCCATCCTGGCAGGGGTATGGGAAGGGGCAAAAGAATGGGCAGGATCAGGGGTAGGACCTGTGTCTGGGGCAGGTACAGGGGCAGTGGCCCTGTCTGGAAATGGAGAAGAGATAGGGGCAGGGGAAGGGGCAGGAGCAGGAGCTGGGGCAAGTGCAGGGGTGAAGGTCAGTGCAGGGTAAAGGGAAGGAGTTCAGCCTGGGGCAGGAACAGGGGCACAGGCAGGGGAAGGGGAGGCTGTCTTTGCAGGGACACGGGCAGGGGCAAGGGCAAGGGCAAGGGCAGTAACAGGGGTAGGACCTGGGTCTGGGGCAGGTGCAGGGGCAGGGGCAGGGGCAAGACTTGGGTCTGGGGCAGGTGCCGGGACGGGTGCAGGGGCAGTGGCCCTGTCAGGGAGAGGAGAAGTGATAGGGGCAGGGGCAGGGGCAGGAGCAGGAGCTGGGACAAGTGTAGGGGTGATGGCCGGTGTGAGGTCAAGGGCGGGAGCTGGGTCTGGGGCAGGAACAGGGTACAGGGAGGGACCGGCGAAGATGTGGGACCAAGGGATGATCTGGGTCAAGGGCCAGAACAGGAGCACAGGGAGGGGCAGGGGAAGTGGGAGTCGCTCTGGCAAGGGCAGGGGAAGGGGAGCAGCAGGAGCAGGGGTGGGGGCAGGAGCAGGAGCCAGCTCTTCCTGGACAGCATCAGCATCTCTGTGGGCAGGGGCTTGGGCAGCTGTTGGCTCCCAGTCTCTTGCCAAAGTGTCTCTAGACACCATGTCCCCCTCCGGAGTTGCTGAAGTTGGGAGTGGGTCTAGCTCCTCCACTGGAGTAGCCGTGAGAGGAGAGAAGGTCACCCGCAGGCCTGCCTCTCCAAGTGGCTTTGCAGAGACAGAACACAGCCCAGGGCCTCCCAGAGAAGCCGAAGCCATGAAGGAACCCTCCCCGGGACGACTCCCCAACTGCAGTCCACCCTCTGGGTGCTCCGAGACAAGTTGTGGCTCCTGACCCCACACCAGCCCGTGGGGACTTCTCCCTGTGGGGCCCAGCACCGACCCCTCCCCACACAGCCACAGGCACCCCATCCCAGCCTTCTCACCCTCGGACTTGGCCTCCGTGGGCTCCGTGTCCAGGACCGCAGTCCAGTGGAGTACCACGGACAGTGGTCTGGTAGGTACCGGAGGCCTTCCCAGGACTGAGGAATCCAGGGTCAGGGAGGATTGCGTGTCTTCCCGCATCCTTTCTAGTTCATCTGTGGCCTGCCAAGGCAGAGACGGGGAATGTGAAAGAGGCATCAGAGCCCTGCCCAGCCATACCCACCGTCCTCCTGCCCAGTGCAACTGCTTCTCCGAGATCCCACAAAGACCTGTGCGTGCACATCCCCGCACCCGGGTCATTGACCCGTCACTGCAGGGTCTCAGGATAAACCCTGGGCAGAAGGGTGCATCCCCCACACCCGATCCCACCTAGCCAGACTTAACCTGGGTTGAGAACATAACCTGCCCAGCCCAACAGGCATCTGACCCCTCATCAGCCTGCTCCTGCTCAGGGCATCTCCACCCCCGATGAGCTCTCTTCACACACACACACACACACACACACACACACACACACACACACGGGGAGGAGACCTAGGGCCACATGGGTCGATAAGAAGGTGTGGGGCTCTCTGACACTGAGCCCCATGGTGTCACCTTTTTTTTTTCCCAATTTATTTATTTTCAGAAAAACATTATTCATTATTTTTTCACCTTTTGATTTTTTTTGCCAAAGGGACAGAGGCGTCAGGAAAACCTGACATGACCTGCCCAGTAAGGGGACGTGTCTGGCGGGTGAGCTCTCCTCTGCCTGAATGCACTGGGCTTCGGTAGACAGCACACGAACATGTCGCTTACTTCAGGATGTGCCCAGAAATGAGCTGGGCAAGAGGGTTTTCTCTGGAATGTGGTTGCCTGGATATGTGGGTTCCAATTCCGCTGGACTCTGTCGTCAGGGAAGTGAGGTCACCACTGCCTGGGGGCTCCTTACCAGACTTCCTGCTCCCACCAGAGCTCACTGAGGGCGCCCCTCCCCCAGCTGCTAAAGACTCACACTCCACCCCATGTCCTGTCCATCCAGTGACCCCCACACAGCCTCCCCCCAGCCCCTGGGAGGCCTGGGTGCAGCTGTTGACACCACTGGGAGGGCACAGAGCTGGGTTCAGACCGGGCTCCTGCTCCTGCCCAGGAATGTGAACCCGCACACACCCTGTGGCTCTCAGAGCCTCCCCAGTCTCCTCGTTTGCAAGTTGGGGGTGTTCTAGCTTCTACTTCTAGGGATGCCCTCAGAGGTAGGACCACTCAATACGTTCCATCCCCGCTCTCCCAGGAGGCTGTTGCACACACTTGGCAAGGCACGGGTGAGCCTGGGGCTGGGCGAGGGAATGGAACACAGCCCATAGAGGCCTGGATCAGCTTTGGGATCCAGGCAAAACCACCCTCTCCCTGCCTGTGTCCCATCCCCGGTGGCAAGGTTGCAGTGCATGGCTTCTGACCTTGGTGACACAGACTACCCGGGGCTTCCATTACGTTGAGGTCCAAGGGCCTCGTCTGTGCCCATGTGCTGGCCAGTCCCCACAGTGGTCCCCGGGCATTCCCGAATCTGTCCTCCCAAGGTGGATGGCCCGTGCAACTGAGAATGAGACAAAATGTTTGGCTGTCATTTCCAAGCTGATGGAGCAAAGTCTGGGACTTCTGCTGGTTCCCTCTCTCCTGTGTTCAGTGTCTGTCTCTGCCTTTGTCTTTGTCTCTGTGTCTGCGTCTGCGTCTGTCTCTGTTTTTGTATGTCTCACAGGAGCAGGATTTGTGGGCTCTAGGGCTGATGGGAGAAACCTCTGAAGTCTCCCTTGTCTCTGTTTCCCTCTCCTGGGCTGGTGCTTGGTTCCTTGCTAAGTAAGACCTTCTTCCCCTGAGCGGAGCACTGACACTGGAACCTCTTCCCAATGGGCACCCTGAGGCTGCAACAAAGGGGGTCCTGACCTTGGTCTTCAGGCCAGGGACCTAGTGCTCTGCCACATTCTACAAGCCCACAATATCAACCCCCTAAGCCTCCAGGTTGTCTTCTCCTCAGAAGGACCTCGAGGGAGTAGAAAGCATTTTCCCAAGACTGGAAGCACAGTGGTTCAGGGATAGAGATTCAAGTCCAACACGCTCTTCTACAGGCCTGTGGGAGACTAGGGACACCCTGTCTCTATGGCCCCATTGATAGAAGAGTAAGGGGAGGCCTTCAGTGTTATAGCACTGTCCACACTGGGCGTTACCTCTTCCAAATTCCAGTAGTCCAGGGTGGTGATGGACACCAGGTTCCAGACACTGTCCCCACTAATTGCCCTAGCAAAGCCACTGGGCCCCTTGGGGACCTCTTGACCATAAGCCTGTCCTGTCTCCCCTCCCCATGCTGTGGATCTCGGTCCTGGCCAGGAGTCCTTATGGCCCTGACCCCATGGCCGAGAGCTGTCTCCAACCTCTTTCTTCTTTCACCCTTGTTACCCACCATTTTCACAGGGTGTCTCCACCTCTCACCCCTAGCTGGTCAGAGCAGGGTGTGTGTGTGTGTG
The DNA here is from genome assembly GCF_020171115.1 of Neogale vison. Taxonomy (NCBI): domain Eukaryota; kingdom Metazoa; phylum Chordata; class Mammalia; order Carnivora; family Mustelidae; genus Neogale; species Neogale vison. The sequence goes on from NC_058095.1 coordinate 79,981,806, forward strand.
TGTGTCCGTGTGTGTGCATGTGTGCGCTCAAACACATATGCCTCTAGCTGCCTGGGGATGCCCGAGGTCATGTCCCCACATGGGATGGGGTGGGTAGTTCTCCTCAAGGATCTGAGGAGCGCTCACACTCCAAGCAAACAACATGGGAGAGTCAGGGTTTACCTAGGACTGCAGGGAAGCTCTGCTCCTTGGACTCTGTATCTGTCTTTTGTCCTGGGCCAGTGCTGCCTCTCTTGACCGCAGGTTCCCAACTGTCCCTGAGGAATGGACATGGAAATGCTTGAACCTGGCCATTCCTACAGGGGTCGGTGGAGAAGGAGGAAAGGTGCACCAGGCACAAAGACCTCCCTTCCGAGAGAGCCAGGTGTGCAGAGGAGACCTGCACACAGCACCTGTACAATGACCCAGCCTTGTGGTGGTGTATGTACGCAACCATGGCGCTGTCCCTGACTGGTCCCCCATGTTCCCTCACCACTGCCAGAAGCTCTGTGGCCCCAAAGTCTGCTGAGCCTCGGAACCGTGCCTATCCTGGGAAGCAAGGCTCAGGGTGTATGGCCAGACAGGTTGGACATCTTGGGATGCAACGGTCATTGAGTACCCCCCATCCAGCTTGCCTGGAATTCACAATCCCTCCCAGGGTCCCGCTCAAGGTGGGGTTGAGCCAGAGGACTTGGAGACATCAGTGGAGGCCAAGTCAGGGCAGGGAAATCAGTTGGTCCCTTCAACTTCTCTCTCCATCACTTTGCTCTTTCTGGTTGTTCCCTGGGACAGAGTTCCAGCCTGTCCTTGGATTTAGCCCTGGCTTGAGTCAGTGGGTGGGAAGGATGACAGGGAAGGTCAGGGTTTGGGTTAGGGGTTTGGGTTAGGTTGAGGGTTACAGTTAGGGCTAGGGTCAGGGTCAGTATCAGGGTTAGGTTTAGAGTAGGGTAAAGGTCAGTGTTAAGGTCAGAATCAAGGTCAGGCTCAGGGCCAGGGTTAGGATTAAGGTCAGGGTTCGGTTTTGCATAAAGGGCCAGGTTCAGGGTTAAGGACAGGGCCAGGGTGTGGTTTAGGGTCAGGGTCAGTGTTCAGTTTAGGTTCAAGTTTAGGGTCAGGTTGAGGGTTAGGCAAAGTTCAGGGTTAGAGATAAGGTCAGGATGAGGGATAGGGTCAGGGATAGGGTTAAAATTAGGGGTTAGGTTTAGAATTAGAGTTAGTTTGAAGGTTATGTTTAGACTGGGTTTGGGTCAGGGTCAGGGTTAGGGTTAGTGGTTAGTGTCAGGGTTAGGGTCAGCGTTTGATTTTGGGTTATGACCCGTGTTAGGGTCAGGGTCAGGTTTATATTTAGGGTTAGGATTAGTGTCTGGCTGACAGTCAGAATCAAGGTTAGTGTTAGGATCAGTGTCAGGTTCAGGGTCAGTGTTAGGGTGAGTGTTAGGTTTAGGGTCAGGGTCAGGGTCAGGGTGAAGGTCAGGTCCAGGGTCAGATTTTGGGTCAGGGTCAGGTTTTGATTTAGGGGCAAGGTTCAGGTCAGGGTCAGGGTTAGGTTTGGGTCAGTGTTAGGGTTAGGGTTAGGGTTAGGGTCAGGGCCAGGGTTAGGTTCAGGGGAAAGGTTTGGGTTAGGGCTTAGGGTTAGGGTTAGAAGTAGGGTTATGGTTAGGGTTAGGGTTAGACTCGTTAGGGTCAGGGTTAGGGTTTGGGTTAGGGTCAGGGTTAGTGTTAGGGTTAGGGTCAGCATTAGTTTTAGGTTCATGGTCCGTATTAGGGTCTGGGTTAGGGTTACCGATAGGGTTAGATTTAGGGTAAGCTCACAGTCACTGTTAGGGCTATGGTTAGGGTCAGTCTCACAGTCACAGTCAGGGTTAAGGTTAGGGTCAGGGTTAGGTCAGGGTCAGGGTTAGGAATAGGGTTAGGGTTAAGGTCATGGTTAGGGATGCGTCAGGGTTAGGATAAGGTAAGGGTTAGTTTTAGGTTCAGTGTCTGGAACAGGGTCATCGTCAGGCTTAGGTTTAGGGTTAGATTTTGGTCAGGATCACAGTCAGGGTGAGGTCAGGGTCATGGTCATGGCTAGAGGTAGGCTTTGGGTCAGGCTCACATTCAGCATCAGGGTCACAGTTAGTGGTTAGTGTTAGAGTTTGCCCCACACCTGGGACATTGACCCGTCCCTGCAGGTCTCAGGATAATCCCTTCGCAGAGGGTGCAGTCCTCACACCCGATCCCATCTAGCCAGCCTTATCCTGGGGTTTGAACATGACCTGCGCACCAGCCATCTTACCCCTCTTCAGCCTGCTCTCGCTCAGGGCATCTCCACCCCCGATGAGCTCTCTTTACATACACACAGAAACACACACACACACACACACACACACGAAGAGGAGACCTAGGGCTACACGGGTCGATCAGAAGGTGTGGGACTCTCTGACTCTAAGCCCCTGGTGTCACCTTTTGATTCTTTTTGCCAAAGGGACAGAGGCTTTGGAGAAGCCTGACATGACCTGCCCAGTGAGGGATCATGTCTGGCGGGTGAGCTCTCCTCTGCCTGCATCCTCTGGGTTTTGGTAGACAGCACAAGAACATGTCACATCCTTCAGGATGTGTCCAGAAATGAGCAGGCAGGGGGGGGTTTCTCTGCAATGTGGGTGCCTGGATACGTGGGTTCCAATTCCGTTGGGCTCTGTCGTCAAGGAAGTGAGGTCACCACTACCTGGGTGCTCCTTACCGGACTCTCTGCTCCCACAAGAGCTCCCTGAGGTCTCCCCAGTCCCAGTTGCTCAAGACTCACCCTCCACCTGATGCCCTGTCCATCCAGTGACCCCACACAGCATCCCTCCAGAACCTGGGAGGCCTGGGTGCAGCTGTTGTCGCCGGGCATTCCCGAATCTGTTGTCCCAGGGCGGATGGCCTGTGCGACTGAGAAGGGGACAAAATGTTTGGTTGTCATTTCCAAGCTGATGGAGGAAAGTCTGGGACTTCTGCTCATTCCCTTTCTCCTGTGTTCAGTGTCTGTCTCTGTCTTTGTCTTTGTCTCTGTGTCTGCATCTGCGTCTGCGTCTGCTCTATATTTGTGTGTCTCACAGGAGCAGGATCTGTGGGCTCCAGGGCTGATGGGAGAAACCTCCGAAGTCTCCCTTGTCCCTGTTCCCTCTCCTGGGCTGGTGCTTGGTTCCTTGCTAAGTAAGGCCTTCTCACCCTGAGCAGAGCATTGACTCTGGAACTTCTTCTCAATGGGGACCCTGAGGCTGCAACAAGGAGGGTCTTGACCTTGGTTCTCAGGCCAGGGGCCATGTGCTCTGCCACATTCTTCAAGCCCACAATGTCAGCCCCCCGAGCCTGCTGGTTGTCTTCTGCTCAGAAGGACCTCGAGGGAGTAGAAAGCATTTTCCCAAGACTGGGAGCACAGTGGGTCAGTGATAGAGATTCAAGGCCAACAGGCTCTTCTACAAGCCTGTGGGAGAGTAGGGACACCCTGTCTCTATGACGCCATTGACAGAAGAGTAAGGAGGGGCCTTCGGTGTTGTAGCCCTTTCCACACTGGGGGGGTCTCTTCCTACTTCCAGTAGTCCAGGGTAGTGATGGACACCAGTCCCCAGACACTGTCCACAGGAATTTCCCTGGCAAAGACCCTGGGCCACTTGGGGACCCCTTGACCATTAGCCGGTCCTGTCTCCCCTCCCCATGCTCTGTATCTCGGTCCTGGCCAGGAGTCCTGATGCCCCTGAACTCATGGCCGTGCTGTCTTCAACCTCTTTCGTCTTTCCCCCTTGTTACCCACCATTTTCACAGGGTGTCTCCACCTCTGACCCCTAGGTGGGCAGAGCGGGGTTTGTGTGTGTGTGTGTGTGTGTGTGCGTGTGTGTGCTTGTGTGTGTGCGTGCGCTCAAACACATATGCCTCTATCTTCCTGGGGATGCCCGAGGTCATGTTGGGTAGCTCTCCCCATGGATCTGAGGAGCTCTCATCCTCCAAGCAAACAACATGGGAGGGTCAAGGATTGCCTAGGACTGGAGGGAAGCTCTGCTTCTTGGACTCTGTTCCTGTCTTTTGTCCTGGGCCAGTCGCTACCTCTCTTGACCGCAGGTTCCCAACTTTCCCTGAGGGGTGGATATGGAAATTCTTGAACCTGGTCGTTCCTCCAGGGGTAGGTGGAGGCGGCGGAAAGGTGCACCAGGCACAAAGACCTCCCTTCAGAGTGGGCCAGGTGTGCACAAGAGACCTGCACACAGACCCTGTACCTTGATCCAGCCTTGTGGTGGTGTATGTACGTGACCATGGCGCTGTCCCTGACTGGTCACCCATTTTCCCTCACCTCTGCCAGGTGCTCTGTGGACCCAAAGTCTGCTGAGCCTCAGAACCGTGCCTATCCTGGGAAGCAAGGCTCAGGGTGTATGGCCAGGCAGATTGGACATCTAAGGAGGCAAAGGTCATCGAGTTCCCCCACCCAGATGGCCTGGAATTCACAATCCCTCCCAGAGTCCCACTTAATTTGGGGCTGAGCCAGAGGACTTGGAGACATCAGTGGAGGCCAATTCAGGGCAGGGAGACCAGTGGGTCCCTTCAGCTTCTCTCTCTGTCTGTTTGGAATTCCTTGTTGTTCTCTGGGACAGAGATCCAGACTGTCCTTCGATTTAGCCCTGGCTTGAATCAGTGGGTGGGAAGGAGGACAGCGAAAGTTAGGGTTTGAGTTAGGAGTTTGGGTTAGGGTGAGGGTTACTTTTAGGGTCAGGGTCATGGTCAGTGTCAGGGTTAGGGTTAGAGTTAGGGTAAGGGTCAGGGTTAGGGTCAGAATCAAGGTCAGGTTCAGGGCCAGGTTTAGGGTTAGGGTCAGTGTTATGATTAGGGTCAGGGCCTGGGTCAGGTTTAAGGTCAGTGTAAGGGTCAGGGTTAGGGTTAGGGTCAGGGTTAGGATTAGGGTCAAGGCCAGGGTCAGTGTTAATGTCAGGCCAGGGTTCGCTTAGTGTCAGGGTCAGGGTTACGTTTAGGTTCAAGGTTAAGTTCAGGGTCAGGTTTAGGCAGGGTTCAGGGTTAGGAATAGGGTCAGGGTGAGGGATTGGGTCAAGGATAGCGTTAAAGTTAGGGTTTAGGGTTATGGTTAGGTTAGAGTTAGGTTGAGGGTTAGGTTTAAACAGGGTTTGGGTCAGGGTCAGGGTTAATGTTAGGGGTTAGTGTTAGGGTTAGGGTCAGTGTTAGGTATCGTGTCATGGCCCGTGTAAGATCAGGGTCAGGGTCAGGGTCAGTGTTAGAATCAGGTTTAGGTTTAGGGTCAGGCTCATGTTCAGTGTGAGGATTAGGGTTAGTGTCAGAGTAATGGTCAGGGTCTGGGTTAGGATTAGGGTCAGGTTCAATGTTAGGGTCAGGGTAAGTGTTAGTGTCAGGGTTAGGTTATGTTCAGCTTTACGTTTAGGTTCTGGGTTAGGATTAGGGTCAGGATCAGGGTTAGTTTTAGGGTTAGAGTTCTGGTAAGGCTCATGGTCTGGGGCAGAGTTAGGTTTACGGTGAGAGTCAGGGTCAGTGTTAGGTTCAGAGTTAGGGTCAAGGCCAGGGTTCCATTTAGGATCAGGGTCAGTGTTCTGTTTAGAGGCAATTTTAAGGTCAGGGTCCGGTTTAGGCAAAGTTCAGGGTAGGCTTAGGGTATGGTCAGGGTCAGGGATAGGGTCAGTGTTAGGGTTAAAGTTCGGGGTAAGGATTAGGGTTAGAGTTAGGTTGATGGTTAGGGTTAGACCGCGTTATGGTCAGGGTTAGGGTTAGGGTTAGGGTTAGGGGTTAGTGTTTGTATTAGGGTCAGCATTAGGTCTCGGGTCAGGGCCAGTGTTAGGGTCAGGATTACGTTTAGGGTTAGGGTTAGGGTCAGGATCACCGTCAGGTTCACGGTTAGTGTTACGGTCAGGGTCGGGGTCAGTTAGGGACAGGGTTAGGTTTAGGGTCAGTGTGAGTCTCAGGGTCAGGGTGAAGTTCAAGGCCATGGTCAGGTTTAGGGTCAGGGTCAGGATATATTTAGGGTCTAGTTTCGGTTCAGTGTCAGGGTTAGGTTCAGAAGAAGTTTTGGTTTGGGGTTAGGGTTAGGGTTAGAAGTAGGGTTATAATTAGGGTTAGGTTTAGAGTTAGACAGCGTTAGGGTTTGGGTTAGGGTAGGGGTTTGTGTTAGGGTTAGGATCAGCGTTATGTTTAGGTTCAGAGTCCGTATTAGGGTCAGGTGTATGGTTACCTTTAGGGTTACGTTTAGGGTCAGGCTCACAGTCAGGGTCAGTGTTAGGGTTAGGGTCAGGGTTAGGGTTAGAGTCAAGGTCAGGCTCAAGGCCAGGGTTAGGGTTAGGGTCAGGTTTAGGATTAGGGTCAGGGCCCAGATCAGGGTTAAGATCAGGGTAAGGGCCATGGTTAAGTTTAGGGTCAGTGTTAGGATTAGGGTCAGGGCCAGGGTCAGGGTTAAGGGCAGATTCAGGGTTCAGTTTAGGGTCAGGATCAGGGTTAAGTTTTTTTTCAAAGTTAAGGTCAGATCAGGGTTAGGAAAAGTTCAGGGTTAAGGATAGTGTCAGGGTGAGGGATTGCGTCAAGGATAGAGTTAAAGTTAGGGGTTAGGATTAGGGTTAAAGCTAGGTTGAGGGTTAGGTTTAGACAGGGTTTGGTTCAGGGTCAGGCTTAGGTTTAGGGGTTAGTGTTAGGGTTAGGGTCAGCGATAGGTTTCGTGTCATGGCCCGTGTTAGGGTCAGGGTCAGTGTCAGTTTAGGGTCCAGTTTAGTTTTAGGGTCAAGCTCACAGTCAGCATGAGGGTTAGGGTTAGTCTCAGAGTTATGGTCACGGTCTTGGTTAGGATTAGGGTCAGGTTCAGTGTTAGGTTCAAGGTCAGGGTTAAGGTTAGGGTCAGGGTTAGTGTAAGGTTAGCTTTACATTTAGTTTCTGGGTTAAGATAAGGGTCAGGATCAGGGTTAGCTTTAGGGTTAGGGTTCTAGTAAGGCTCACGGTCTGGATCATAGTGAGGTTTAAGATCTGAGTCAAGGTTAGTGTTAGAGTCAGGGTTAGGGTCAGGGCCAGGGTTCGGTTTAGGGTCAGGGTCAAGGTTCTGTTTAGAGTCAAGGTTAGGGTCAGGGTCAGGTTTAGGCAAAGTTCAGGGTTAGGGTTATGGGCAGGGTCAGGGATAGGGTCAGGGTAAGGGTTAAAGTTTGGGGTTAGGGTTAGGGTTAGAGTTAGGTTGAGGGTTAGGTTAGACCGGTTAGGGTCAGGGTCAGGGTTAGGGTTAGGGGTTAGTGTTAGGGTTATGTTCAGCATTAGGTTTCAGGTCAGGACCCATGTTAGGGTCAGGGTCAGAGTTACATTTAGGGTTAGGGTTAGGGTCAGGCTCACAGTCAGGTTCAGGGTTAGTGTTACGGTCAGGGTCAGTGTCACTATTAGTGACACTGTTAAATTTAAGGTCAGGTCAGGGTCAGTGTCAGGTTCAGAGTGAAGTTCAGGGCCAGGGTCAGGTTTAGGTTCACGGTCAGGCTTTATTTTAGGGTCAAGTTTTGGTTCAGGGTCAGGGTTAGGTTCAGGGGAAGTTTTGGGTTTGGGCTTAGGGCTAGGGTTAGAAGTAGGGTTATGGTTAGGCTTAGGGTTAGGGTTAGACAGCAATAGGGTCAGGGTTAGGGTTTGGGTCAGGGTAGGTATTTGTGTTAGGGTTAGGGTCAGCATTAAGTTTAGGTTTAGGGTCCGTATTAGGGTCCGGGTTAGGGTCACCTTTAGGGTTAGGGTTAGGGTCAGGCTCACAGTCAGGGTCAGGGTTAGGGTTAGGGTCAGGGTTAGGTAAGGGTCAGGGTTAGGATTAGGGTTAAGGTCAGAGTCACAGTTAGGGATGCAGCCGGGGTTAGGGTAAAATCCGTGTTAGGTGTAGGTTCTGCGTCCAGATCAGGTTTAGCTTCAGGCTAAGCTTTAGTGTTAGTGTTCGGATCAGGATCTCAGTCAGAGTCAGGGTCAGGGTCAGAGTCAGAGCTCAGGGTAGGCTTTGGGTCAGGCTCACAGTCAGCATCAGTGTAGGGTCAGGGGTTAGTGTGAGAGTTAGCTCCGTTCCTGGGTCATTGACCCGTCCCTGCAGGGTCTCAGCATGAACCCTGGTCAGAAGGGTGAAGCCCTCACACCCAATCCCAATTAGCCAACCTTAACCTGGGGTGTGAGCATGACCCGCCCACCAGGCATCTGACTGCTCAAGAGACTGCTCCTGCTCAGGGTATCTCTACTGCCGATGAGCTCTCTTTACACACACACACACACACACACACGGGGAGGAGACCTAGGGCTTTATCAGAAGGTGTGGGACTCTCTGACTCTGAGCCCTCGATGTCAGCTTTTGATTCCTTTTGCCAAAGGGCCAGAGGCATCGGGGAAGCCTGTCATGACCTGCACAGTGAGGGAACGTGTCAGGCGGGCGAGCTCTCCTCTGCCTGCATCCTCTGGGCCTCATTAGAAAACAAAAGAACATGTCACATCCTTCAGGATGTGTCCAGAAATGAGCTGGGCAGGGGGGTTTTCTCTGGAATGTGGTTGCCTGGATATGTGGGTTCCAATTCCTTTGGGCTCTGAGGCCAGGGAAGTGTGGTTACCACTGCCTGGGGGCACCTTACCGGACTTCCTGCTCCCACCAGAGCTCCCTGAGAGAGCCCCTCCCCCAGGTACTCAAGGCTCACCCTCCACCACATGCTCTGTTCTTCCAGTGACCCCCACACAGCCTCCCTCCATCCCCTGGGCGACCTGGGTGCAGCTGTTGTCCCCGCTGGGAGGGCACAGAGCTGGGTTCCGACCGGGCTCCTGCTCCTGCCCATGACTGTGAGCCCACACACACCCTGTGGATCTCAGGGCCTCCCCAGTCTCCCCGTCTGCACATTGAGGGTGTTCTGGCTTCTACTTCTAGGGAAGCCATCAGAGGTAGGACCTCTGCATACGTTCCATTCCTGCTCTCTCAGGAGGCTGATGCACACACGTAGCAAGGCATGGGTTAGCCTGGGGATAGGTGGGGGAATGGAACACCACCCAGAGAGGGGCCTGGATCTGCTCTGGGATCCAGGCAGTGCCACCCTCCTCCTGCCTGTGACCCATCCCCTGTGGCCAGGTTTCAGTGCATGGCTTATGACCTTGGTGACAAAGACTTCCCGGGGCTTCCATTAGGTTGAGGGCCATGGGCGCCATCTGCGCCCATGTGCTGGCCAGCCCCCAAAATGGTCCCCGGCATTCCCGAATCCGTCCTCCCAGGATGGATGGCCCGTGCGACTGAGAAGTGGACACAATGTTTGGCTGTCATTTCCAAGCTGATGGAGGAAAGTCTGAGACTTCTGCTCGTTCGCTCTCTCCTGTGTTCAGTGTCTGTCTCTGTCTGTCTTTGTCTCTGTGTCTGCATCTGCATCTGTCTCTGTTTTTGTGTGTCTCACAGGAGCAGAATCTTTGGGCTCCAGGGCTGATGGGAGAAACCTCCAAATTCTACCTTGTCCTTGTTTCTCTCTCCTGGGTTGGTGCTTGGTTCCTTGCTACTTAAAAACTTCTCACCCTGAGCAGAGCTCTGACTCTGGAACCTCTTCCCAATGGGGACCCTGAGGCTGCAATAAGGAGGGTCCTGAACTTGGTCAACAGGCCAATGACCACGTACTCTGCCACATTCTGCAAGCCCACAATGTCAGTCCCCCGAGCCTCCAGGCTCTCTTCTGCTCAGAAGGACCTCGAGGGAGTAGAAAGCATTTTCCCAAGACTGGAAGCACAGTGGGTCAGGGATATAGATTCAAGGCCAACATGCTCTTCTACAAGGCTATGGAAGAATAGGGACACCCTGTCTCTATGGCCCCATTGATAGAAGAGTAAGGAAAGGCCCCATTGATAGAAGAGTAAGGAGTAGCCCTGTCCACACTGGGTGGTTACCTCTTGCTACTTCCAGTAGTCCAGGGTGGTGACGGACAGCAGGCCCCAGACACTGTCTCCACCCATTGCCCTGGCAAAGCATCTGGGCCAGTTGGGGGTCCATTGACCATCAGCCCATCCTGTCTCCCCTCCCCTTGCTTTGGATCTCAGTCCTGGCCAGGAATCCTGATGCCCCTGAACCCATGGCCGAGCTGTCTTCAACCTCTTTCTTCTTTCCCCCTTGTTACCCACCATTTTCCCAGGGTGTCCCCACCTCTGAACCCTAGCTGGGCTGAGCGGTGTGTGTGTGTGTGTTTGTGTGTGTGTGTGTGTGTGTGTGTGTGTGAATGTGTGCGCTCAAACACATATGCCTCTAGCTGCCTGGGGATTCCCGAGGTCCTGTCCCCTCATGGGATGGGATGGGTAGCTCTCCCCAAGGATCTGAGGAGCTCTGACCCTCCAAGCAAACCTCATGGGAGGGTCAGGGTTTGCCTAGGACTGAGGGAAGCTTTTCTCCTTGGACTCTGTACCCGTCTTTTGTCCTGGGCCAGTCACTGCCTCTCTTGACCGCAGGTTCCCAACTGTCCCTGAGGGATGGACATGGAAATGCTTGAACCTGGCTATTCCTCCAGGGGTTGGTGGAGAAGGAGGAAAGGTACACCAGGCACAAAGACCTTCATTCCGAGAGGGCCAGGACTGCACAGGAGACCTGCACACAGCACCTGTACCATGAGCCAGCCTTGTGGTGGATGTGTATGCAACCATGGAGCTGTCCCTGACTAGTCCCCCATGTTCCCTCACCACTGCCAGGTGCTCTGTTGTCCCAAAGTCTCCTGAGCCCCGGAACCGTGCCTAACCTTGGAAGCAAGGCTCGGGGTGCATGGCCAGGTAGGTTGGACATCTGGGGATGCAAAGGTCATTGTGTACCCCCCCCCAGCTGGCCTGGAATTCACAATCCCTCCCAGGGTCCCGCTCAAGGTGGGGTTGAGCCAGATGACTTGGAGACATCAGTGGTGGCCAAGTCAGGGCAGGGATATCAGTGGGTCCCTTCAACTTCTCTCTCCCTTTGCTTGGTCTTCCTGGTTGTTCCCTGGGACAGAGGTCCAGCCTGTCCTTGGATTTAGCCCTGGCTTGAGTCAGTGGGTGGGAAGGAGGACAGGGAAGGTTAGGGTTTGGGTTAAGGGTTTGGGTTAGGGTGCGGGTTATTGTTTGGGTTAGGGTTAGGTTCAGGGTCAAGGTCAGGGTCAGGGTTAGGTTTAGAGTTAGGGTAAGTGTCAGGGTTAGGGTCAGTGTCGAGGTCAGGGTTATGGCCAGGGTTAGTGTTAGGGTCAAGGTTAGGATTAGGGTCAGGCCTAGGGTCAGGGTTAAGGTCAGGGCCAGGGTTCGGTTTAGGTTAAAGGTAAGGTCAGTGTCAAGATTAGGCAAATTTCAGGGTTAGGGATAGGGTCAGGGAGAGGGATAGGGTCAAGGACAGGGTTAAATTTAGGGGTTAGGGTTAGGGTTAGAGTTAGGTTGAGGGTTAGGTTTAGACAGGGTTTGTGTCAGGGTCAGGGTCAGGGTTACGTTTAGGGGTTAGTGTTAGGGTTAGGATCAGCCTTAGCTTTCGGTCATGGACCGTGTTAGGGTCATGGTCAGGGTCAGGTTTAGGGTCAGGTTTACATTTAGGGTCAGGCTCACTGTCAGTGTGAGGGTTAGGGTTAGTGTCAGAGTAAGGGTCAGGGTCAGAGTTAGCATTAGGGTCAGGTTCAGTGTTAGGATTAAGGTCAGAGTCAGGCTTAGGGTCTTGGTTAGGGTAAGGTAAGCTTTATGTTTAGGTTCTGGGTTAGGATTATGGTCAGGATCAGGATTAGCTTTAGGGTTAGGTTTCTGGTAAGGCTCATAGTCTGGGCCAGAGTTAGCTTTATTGTCAGAGTCAGGGTCAGTGTTAGGGTCAGGGCCAGGGTTCGGTTTAGGGACAGTGTAAGTGTCCTGTTTACAGTCAAGCCTAGGGTTAGGGTCAGGTTTAGGCAACATTCAGGGTTAGGGTAGGTTAGTGTCAGGGATGGGGTCAGGGTTAGGGTTAAAGTATGGGGTTAGGGTTAGGGTTAGGGTTAGAGTTAAGTTGAGGGCTAGGGATAGACTGGGTTAGGGCCAGTGTCAGGTATAGGGTTAGGGTTTGTGTTAGGGATAAGTTCAGCATTAGGTTTCGGGTCAGGGTCCATATTAGGGTCAGGGTCAGGTTTATGTTTAGTGTTAGGGTTAGGGTCAGGCTCATAGTCAGGGTCAGAGTTAGTGTTAGGGTCAGGGTCAGGGTCCCTGTTAGGGTCAGGGTTAGGTTTAGAATCAGGGTCTGTGTCAGGGTCAGGGTGATGGTCAGGGCCAGTGTCAGGTTTAGGGTCAGGTCAGGCTTTGTTTTATTGTCCAGGTTCGGGTAAGGGAGAGCGTTAGGTTTTTGTCAGTGCTAGGGGAGGTGTTAGGTTTAGGGTCAGGGTCAGGGTCTGGGGCATGGTGAAGTTCAGGGCCAGGATCAGGTTTAGGGTGAGGGTCAGGCTTTGGTTTAGGGTCCATGTTCATTTCAGGGGCAGGTTTAGGTCCAGGGGAAGGTTTAGGTTTAGGGTTAGGGTTAAGGTTAGAAGTAGTGTTATGGTTAGTGTTAGGGTTAGACAGGGTCAGGGTTTGGGTTTGGGTTAGGGTAGGGGTTAGTGTTATGGTAGTTACGGTAGTGTTACGGTAAGGATCAGCGTTAGGTTTAGGTTCAGGGTCCGTATTAGGATCAGGTTTAGCGTTACTTTACATTTAGGGTTAGAGTCAGGCTCACAGTCAGGTTCAGGCTTATGTTTGGGGTCAGGGTTAGGTCATGGTCAGAGTTAGGATTAGGGTCAGGGTCAGGGTAACGGTTAGGGTGCGTCAGATTTAGGGTAAGGACAGCGTTAGGTTTAAGTTCCGGGTTCGGATCAGGGTCAGCATCATGCCTAGGTTTATGATTAGTTTTCAGATTAGGATCACGGTCAGGGTCAGGGTCAGGGTCACGGCTAGGGATAGGCTTTGGTTCAGGCTCACAGTCAGTGTCAGGGTCAGGGCTAGGGGTTAGTGTTAGGGTTAGCCTCGCACCTGGGTCACTGATACATCCCTGCGGGGTCTCAGGTAAACCCTGGGCAGAAGGGTGCAGCCCTCACATCCGATCCTACCTAGCCAGCCTTAACCTGGGGTGTGAATATGACCTGCCCACCAGGCTTCTGACCCCTCAACAGCCTGCTCCTGCTCGGGGCATCTCCACCCCTGATGAGCACTCTTTACACACACACACCACACACACACATACGGAGAGGGAACCTAGGGATACACGGGTCGATCAGAAGGTGTGGGACTCTCTGACTCTAAGCCCCCCGGTGTCACATTTTGATTCTTTTTGCCAAAGGGCCAGAGGCATCTGGGAACCCTGACATGACCTGCCCAGTGAGGGGACGTGTCTGGTGGGCGAGCTCTCCTCTGCCTGCATCCTCTGGGCTTCGGTAGACAGCAAAAGAACATGTAGCTTCCTTCAGGATGTGGCCAGAAATGAGCTGGGCAGGGGAGTTTTCTCTGGAATGTGGGTGCCTGTATACGTGGGTTCCAATTCCATTGGGCTGTCATCAGGGAAGAGAGGTCACCACTGCCTGGGTGCTCCTTACCGGACTTCCTGCTCCCACCAGAGCTCCCTGAGGGCGCCCCTCCCACAGCTGCTCAATGTTCACCCTCCACCCCATCCCCTGTCCATCCAGTGACCCCCACACAGCCTCCCTCCAGCCCCTGGGCAACCTGGGTGCAGCCGTTGTCCCTGCTGGAAGGGCACAGAGCTGGGTTCAGACTGAGCTCCTGCTCCTGTCCAGGACTATGAGCCCGCACACACCCTGTGGCTCTCAGAGTCTCCCCAGTCTCCCTGTCTGCACATTGGGGGTGTTCTGGCTTCTGCTTCTAGGGATGTCATCAGGGTAGAAACTCTCCATACGTTCCATCCCCGCTCTCACAGGAGGCTGGTGCTCACACTTGGCAAGGCACGGGTAAGCCTGGGGCTGGGTTGGAGAATGGAACACAGCCCTGACAGGCCTTGATCTGCTCTGGGATGCAGGGAAAGTCACCCTCCTCCTACCTGTGTTTGATCCCCCGTGGCAAGGTTGCTGTGCATGGCTTCTGACCTTGGTGACACAGACTTCCTGGGGCTTCAATTAGGTTGAGGGCCATGGGCCTCGTCTGCACCCATGTGCTGGCCAGCCCCCACAGTGATCCCCAGGCACTCCGGAATCCATCCTCCCAGGGTGAATGGCCTGTGCGAGTGAACAGGGGACAAAATATTTGGCTGTCATTTCCAAGCTGATTGAGGAAAGTCTGGGACTTCTGCTGGTTCCCTCTCTCCTGTGTTCAGTGTCTGTCTCTGTCTTTGTCTTTGTCTCTGTGTCTGCGTCTGCGTCTGTCTCTGTTTTTGTGTGTATCACAGGAGCAGGTCTGTGGGCTCCAGATCTGATGGGAGAAACCTCCGAATTCTCTCTGGTCCCTGTTTCCCTCTCCTGTGCTGGTGCTTGGTTCCTTGCTAAGTAAAACCTTCTTACCCTGAGCAGAGCACTGATTCTGGAATGTCTTCCCAATGGAGACCCTGAGGCTGCAATAAGGAGGGTCCTGACCCTTGTTCCCAGGCCATGGTCCTAGTGCTCTGCCACATTCTGCAAGCCCACAATATCAGCCCCCTGAGCCTGAAGGCTGTATTCTGCTCAGAAGGACCTCGAGAATGGGAGCACAGTGGGTAAATGATAGAGATTCAAGGCCAACAGGTTCTTCTACAAGCCTGTGTGAGACTAGGGACATGCTGTCTATGGCCCCATTGATAGAAGAATAAGAAGAAGCCTTCGGTGTTGTAGCCCTTTCCACACTGGGGGGTTACCTCTTCGTACTTCCATTAGTCCAGGGTGGTGATGGACACCAGGCCCCAGACACTGTCCCCTCTCAGTGCCCTGGCAAATCCCCTGGTCCCCTTGGGGACCACTTGACCATCAGCTTGTCTTGTCTCCCCTCCCCATGCTTTGGATGTCGATCCTGGCCAGGAGTCCTGATGCCCCTGAACCCATGGCCGAGCTGTCTTCAACCTCTTTCTTCCGTCCCCCTTGTTACCGACCATTTTCCCAGATGTCTCCCCCTTGTCTCCTAGCTGGGCAGAGCCGTGTGTGTGTGTGTGTGTGTGTGTGTGTGTGTGTGTGTGCATGTGTGCGCTCAAACACATATGCCTCTAGCTCCCTGGAGATTCCCAAGGTCATGTCCCCACATAAGCTGGGCTGGGTATCTCTCCCCAAGTATCTGAGGAGCTCTCACCCTTCACGAAATCCTCATGGGAGGGTCAGGGATTGCCTAGGACTGGAGGTAAGCTCTGTTCCTTGGACTCTGTACCTGTTTTTTTGTCCTGGGCCAGTCATTGCCTCTCTTGACCACAAGTTCCCAACTGTTCCTGAGGGATGGACATGGAAATGCTTGACCCTGGCCTTTCCTCCAGGGGTCGGTGGAGAAGGACAAAGGTACACCAGGCACAAAGACCTTCATTCCGAGAGGGCCAGGCTGCACAGGAGTCGTGCACATAGTGCCTGTTCCATGACCCAGCCTTTTGTTGGATGTGTATGCGACCATGGCGCTGTCCCTGACTAGTCCTCCATGTTCCCTCACCACTGCCAGTTGCTCTGTGGCCCCGATGTCTGCTGAGCCCCGGAACCATGCCTATCCTGGGAAGGAAGGCTCAGGGTGCATGGCCAGGTGGGTTGGACATCTGGGGATGCAAAGGTCATTGAGTACCCCCCACCCAGCTGGCCTGGAATTCACAATCCCTCCCAGGGTCCTGCTCAAGGTGGGGTTGAGCCAGATGACTTGGAGACATCACTGGAGGCCAAGTCAGGACAGGGAAATCAGTGGGTCTCTTCAACTTCTCTCTCCCTCTGCTTGGTCTTCCTGGTTGATCCCTGGAACAGAGGTCCAGCCTGTCCTTGGATTTAGCCCTGGATTGAGTCAGTGCATGGATGGAGGACACAGAATTTTAGAGTTTGGGTTAGTGGTTTGGGTTAGGGTGAGGGTTACAGTTAGGTTTAGGGTTTGGGTCAGGGTCAGGATAGGGTTAGAGTTAGCATAAGGGTCAGGGTTAGGGTCAGAGTCAAGGTCAGGGTCAGGGCCAGGGTTAGGTTAGCATCATGGTTAGGTTTGGCGTCATGGCTAGGGTCAGGGTTAAGTTCAGGTCCAGGGTTTGGTTTAGGGTCAGGGTCAGGGTTTGGTTTAGGTTCCAGGTTAGGGTCAGGGTCAGGGTTAGGCAAAGTTCAGGGTTAGGGATAGGGTCAGGGTGAGGGATAGGGTCAGGGATACTGTTAAAATTAGGGGTTAGGGTTAGGGTTAGAGTTAGATTCAGGGTTATGTTTAGACAGGGTTTGGGTCAGGGTCAGGGCTAGGGTTATGTGTTAGGGTTAGGGTTCGTGTCAGTTTAGGTTTCGGGTAAAGCCCGTGTTAGGGTCAGGGTCAGGTTTACGTTTAGAGTTAGGTTGAAGGTCAGGCTCACACTCAGTGTCAGGGTTAGTGTTAGGGTCAGGGACAGGGTCATTGTTAGGTTTATGGATCGGTTTAAGTTCAGGGTCAGGGTCAGAATCATGGTGAAGATCAAAGCCAGGTTCAGGTTTAGGTTCAGGGTCAGGCTTTTGTTGAAGTTCAAGGTTCGGGTCAAGGACAGGGTTAGGTTTGATTCAGTGTTAGGGTCAGTGTTAGGTTGAGGGTCAGGTTGAAGGCCCAGGTCAGGGTGATGGTCAGGGCCAGGGTCAGGTTTAGTGTCAGTTACAGGCTTTGGTGTACGGTCAAGGTTCCATTCATGGTCAGGGTTAGTTTCAGGGGAAAGGTTTGGGTTTGGGTTAGGTTTAGGGTTAGAAGTGTGGTTAGGTTTAGGGTTTGGGTTAGGGTTAGACAGCGATAGGGTCAGGGTTAGGGTTGGGGTTAGGGTCTGGGTTAGTGTTAGGGTTAGGGTCACCATTAGGTTTAGGTTTAGGGTCCGTATTGGGTTCAGGGGTTAGGGTTACCTTTAGGGTTAGGGATAGGGTGAGGCTCACAGTCACGGTCAGGTTTAGGTTTATGGTCAAGGTTAGGTCAGGGTCAGGGTTAGGATTAAGGTCAGGGCCAGGGTCACGGTTAGGGATGATTCAGGGTTAGGGTAAGGTCAGCGTTGGTTTAGGTTCAGGGTCCGGATCGGGTCAGCTACAGGCTTATGTTTAGAGATTGGGTCGGGTCAGGATCATGGTCAGGGTCAGTGTTATGGTCTGGTTCAGGGCTAGGGTTATGCTTTAGGTCAGGCTCACAGTCAGTGTCAAGGTCACGTTTAGATGTTGGGTTAGGGTTAGCCCAACTCCTGGGCCATTGACACGTCCCTGCAGAGTCTCAGGATAAGCCCTGGGTAGAAGGGTGTAGCCCCAACACCCGATCCCACCTACCCTGCCTTAACCAGGGGAGTGAACATGACCTGCCCACCAGGCATCTGACCCCTCAACAGCCAGCTCCTGCTCGGGGCATCTCCATCACCGATTAGTTCATTTTACACACACACACACACACACACACACACACAAACACGCACACACATGCTGAGGAGACCTATGGCTACACGGGTCGATCAGAAGGTTTGGGACTCTCTGACTCTGAGCCCCCCGGTGTCACCTTTTGATTCTTTTGGCCAAAGGGCCAGAAGCGTCGGGGACGCCTGACATGACCTGTGCAGTATCGTCACGTGTCTGGCAGGCGAACTCTCCTCTGCCTGCATCTCTGGGCTTCGGTAGACAGCAAAAGAACATGTTGCTTCCTTCAGGATGTGGCCAGAAATGGGATGGGCAAGAGGGTTTTCTCTGGAATGTTGGTGCATGGATACGTGGGTTCCAATTCCGTTGGGCTCTGTCGTCAGGGTAGTGAGTTCACCACTGCCTGGGGGCTCTTTACCGGGCTTCCTGCTCCCACCAGAGCTCCCTGAGGGCGCCCCTCCCCCAGCTGCTCAAGGCTCACCCTCCACCCCATGTCTTTCCTTCCCGTGACCCCCACACAGCCTCCTCTCAGCCTCTGGGAAGCCTGGGTGCAGCTGTTGTCCCCGCTGGGAGGGCATAGAGCTGGGTTCAGACCATGCTCCTGCTTCTGCCCAGGACTCTGAGCCCACACACACCCTGTACCTCTCAGGGCCTCCCCAGTCTCCCCGTCTGCACATTGGGGGTGTTCTGGCTCTTACTTCTAGGGATGCCATCAGGGGTAAGACATCTCCATACGTTCCATCCACCCTCTCCCAGGAGGCTGGTACAAACACTTGGCAAGGTACGGGTGAGCCTGGGGTGGTCGGAGGAATGGAACGCAGCCCAGACAGACCTGGATCTGCTCTGGGATCCAGCAAAGTCACCCTCCTCCTGCCTGTGTCCCTTTCCCTGTGGCAAGGTTGCAGAGCATGAGTTTTGACCTTGGTGACACAGACTTCCCCGGGCTTCCATTATGTTGAGGTCCAAAGACCTTGTCTGTGCCCATTTGCTTGCCAGCCCCCACAGTGGTCAACAGGGATTCCCGAATCCGTCCTCCCAGGGTGGATGGCCTGTGCGACTGAGAAGGGGACAAAATGTTTGGCTGTCATTTCCAAGCTGATGGAGCAAAGTCTGGGACTTCTGCTGGTTCCCTCTCTCCTGTGTTCAGTGTCTGTCTCTGTCTTTGTCTTTGTCTCTGTGTCTGCGTCTGCATCTGTCTCTGTTTTTGTGTGTCTCACAGGAGCAGGATCTGTGGGCTCCAGAGCTGATTGGAGA
This sequence comes from Neogale vison, assembly GCF_020171115.1. Lineage (NCBI taxonomy): Eukaryota > Metazoa > Chordata > Mammalia > Carnivora > Mustelidae > Neogale > Neogale vison. Next base: position 80,000,420 of record NC_058095.1, read on the forward strand.
AACCTCCGAATTCTCTCTGGTCCCTGTTTCCCTCACCTGTGCTGGTGCTTAGCTCCTTGCTAAGTAAAGCCTTCTCTCCATGAGCAGAGCACTTACTCTGGAACCTCTTCCCAATGGGGACCCTGAGGCTGCAACAAGGAGGGTCCTGACCTTGGTCCCTACGCCAGGAGCCTACTGCTCTGTCACATTCTGCTAGCCCACAATGTCAGCCCCCCGAGCCTGCAAGATGTCCTGCTCAGAAGGACCTCGAGGTTGTAGAAAGCCTTCTCCCAATACTGGGAGCCCAGTGGGTCAGTGATAGAGATTCAAGGCCAACAGGCTCTTCTACAAGCCTGTGCGAGACTAGGGACACACTGTCTCTATGGCCCCATTGATAGAAGAGTAAGGTGAAGCCTTCAGTGTTGTAGCCTGTCCATACTGTGGGTTGGTTACCTCTTCCTACTTCCAGTAGTCCAGGGTGGTGATGGACACCAGACCCCAGACACTGTCCACAGGAATTTCCCTGGCAAAGCCCCTGGGCCCCTTGGGGACGGCTTCACCATCAGACCGTCCTGTCTCCCCTCCCCATGCATTGGATGTTGGTCTTGGCCAGTAGTCCTGATGACCTTGAACCCGTGGCCGAGTTGTCTTCAACCTCTTTCTTCTTTCCCCCTTGTTACCCACCATTTTCCCAGGGTTTCTCCACCTCTGACCCCTAGCTGGGCAGAGCGGCGTGTGTGTGTGTGTGTGTGTGTTTGTGCATGTGTGCGCTCAAACACATATGCCTCTAGCCGCCTGGGGATCCCCGAGGTCATGTCCCCACATGGGATGGGGTGGGTAGCTCTCCCCAAGGATTTGAGGAGTTCTCACCCTCCAAGCAAACCTCATGGGAGGGTCAGGGATTGCCTAGGACTAAAGGGAAGCTCTGCCCCTGGTACTCTGTACCCGACTTTTGTCCTGGTCCAGTCGCTACCTCTCTTGACTGCAGATTCCCAACTGTCCCTGAGGGATGGTCATGGAAATGCTTGAACCTGGCCATCCTTCCAGGGGTATGTGGAGGTGGAGGAAAGGTGTATCAATCACAAAGACCTCCCTTCCAAGAAGGCTAGGTGTGCACAGGAGACCTGCCCACAGCACCTGTCCCATGACCCAGCCTTGTGGTGGATTTGTGCGTGACAATGGCACTGCCTTTGACAGATCACCCATGTTCCTTCACCACTGCCAGGTGCTCTTTGGCTCCGATGTCTGCTGAGCACTGGGATCATGCCTATCCTGGGAAGCAAGGCTCAGGGTGCATGACCAGCGGGGTTGGACATCTGGGGAAGCAAAGGTCATCGAGTACACCCCACCCAGCTGTCCTGGAATTCACAATCCCTCCCAGGGTCCTGCTAAAGGTGAGGTTGAGCTAGAGGACTTGGAGACATCACTGGAGGCCAAGTCAGGCCTGGGAAATCAGTGGGCCCCTTCAACTTCTCTCTCCCTCTGCTTGGTCTTCCTTGTTGTTCCCTGGGAAAGAGGTCCTGCCTGTCCTTGGATTTAGCCCTGGCTTGTGTCAGTGGGTGGGAAGGAGGAGAGGGAAGGTTAGGTTTGGTGTAGGGGTTTGGGTTAGGATGAGTGTTACAGTTAGGGTTAGGTTCAGGGTCAGGTTCAGGGTCAGGTTCTGGGTCAGGGTTAGGGTTAGAGTTAGGGCAAAGGTCGGGTTAGGGTCAGAGTCAAGGTCAGGGTCAGGTCCATGGTTAGGGTTAGGGTAAGGGTCAGGGTTAGGTTTAGGGTCAGGGCCAGGGTCAGGGTTAAGTTCAGGGCCAGGGTTCGGTTTAGGGTCAGGGTCAGGGTTCGGTTTAGGTTTAACATTAGGGTCAGGGTCAGCCTTGGGCAAAGTTCAGGGTTAGGGATATGGTCAGGTTGAGGGATAGGGTCAGGGATAGTGTTAAATTTAGGGGTTTGGTTTAGGGTTAGATTTAGGTTGAGGGTTAGGTTTAGACGTGGTTGGATCAGTTTCAGGGTTAGGGTTGGGGTTTGTGTTAGGGTTAGGGTCAGTTTAGGTTTGGGTAAGGCCCATGTTAAGGTCAGTGTCAGGTTTACATTTAGGATTAGGTTTAAGGTCAGGCTCATAGTGAGGGTCAGGGTTAGTGTTAGGGTCAGTGTCAGCATCAGTGTTAGGGTAAGGGTTATGTTTAGGGTCAGGCTCACAGTCAGTGTCAGGGTTAGGGTTAGTGTCAGAGTAAGGGTCAGGGTCAGGGTAGGAATTAGGGTCAGGTTCAGTGTTAGGGACAGGGTCAGGGTCAGGATTTGGGTCATGGTTAGGGTAAGGTTACCTTTACGTTTAGTTGTCTTCAACCTCTTTCTTCTTTCCCCCTTGTTACCCACCATTTTCCCAGGGTTTCTCCACCTCTAACCCCCCTGGGTTAGGATTAGGGTCAGGATCAGGGTTAGCTTTAGGGAAGGGTTCTGGTCAGGCTCATGGTCTGGTTCAGAGTTAGGTTTACGGTTAGGGTCAGGGTCAGTGTTAGGTTCAGGGCCAGGGTTCAGTTTAGGTTAAGGTCAGGGTTCTGTTTAGGGTCAAGGATATGGTCAGGGTAAGGATTAGGCAAAGTTCAGGGTTAGGGTTATGGTCAGGGTCAGGTATAGGGTCAGGGTTAGGGTTAAAGTTTGGGGTTAGAGTTAAGGTTAGAATTACGTTGAGGGTTAGGGTTAGATCGGGTTAGGGTCAGGGTCAGGGTTAGGGTTAGTGTTTAGTGTTAGGGTTAGGGTCAGCGTTAGGTTTCGGGTTAGGGTCCGTGTTAGGGTCGGGTTAGGGTTACATTTAGGGCTAGGGTTAGGGTCAGGCTCTTAGGTTCAGGATTAGTGTTAGGTCAGGGTCAGGGTCACTTTTAGGGTCAGTGTCAGGTTTAGGGTCAGGTTTAGGCTTTGGATTAGGGTCAATTCGGTTTAGGTTCAGGGTTTTTTTTAGTGGAAAGGTTTGTGTTTGGGGTTAGAGATAGGGTTAGATGTAAGGTTATGGTTAGGGTTAGGGTTAGACAGCATTTGGGTCAGGGTTAGGGTTTGGGTTAGGGTAGGGGTTAGTGTTATGGCAGAGTCAGCATTAGGTTTAGGTTCAGGGTCCCTGTTAGGGTCAGGGTTGGGGCTACCTTTAGGGTAACGGTTAAGGTCAGGCTCAGAGTCACATTCAGGGTTAGGGTTTAGGTCAGGTTTAGGTCAGAGTCACGGTTAGGATTAGGGTCATGTCAGAGTCACGGTGAGGGATGAGTCAGAGATAGTGTAAGGTCTGGGTTAGATTTAGGTTCATGGTCCGAATCAGGATCAGCATCAGGCTTAAGTTTATGGTTAGGGTTCGGGTCAGGATCATGGTCAGGGTCAGGGTCAGGGTCAGGGCTAGGGTTAAGTTTTGGATAAGGCTCACAGTCAGTGTCAGGGTCAGGGTTTGGGGTTAGTTTAGTGTTATCCCCGAACCTGGGTCATTGACCCATTTCTGCAGGGGTCAGGATAATCCCTGGGCAGAAGGGTGCAGTCCCTACACCCGATTTTTAACCTGGGGTGTGAACATGACCTTCCCACCAGGCATCTGACCCCTCATCAGCCTGTTCCTGCTCGGGACATCTCCACCCCCATGAGCTCTCTATAAACACACACACACATACACACACACACACACACACACACACACACGGGGAGGAGGCCTAGGGCTACACGGATCGATCAGAAGATGTGAGACTCTCTGACTCTGAGCCCCTCGGTGTCACCTTTTGATTCCTTTTTCCAAAGGGCCAGAGGCGTCGGAGAAGCCTGACATGACCTACCCAGTGAGGGAACGTGTCTGGCGGGCAAGCTCTCCTTTGCCTGCATCCTCTGGGCTTTGGTAAACAGCAAAAGAACATGTCGCTTTTTTCAGAATGTGGCCAGAAATGAGCTGGACAGGGGAGTTTTCTCTGAAATGTGGGTGCCTGGATACGAGGGTTCCAATTCCGTTGAGCTCTGTCATTACGGAAGTGAGGTCACCACTGCCTAGGTGCTCCTTACAGGACTTCCTCTCCCACCAGAGCTCCCTGAGGGCGCCCCTCCCCCAGCTCTTCAAGGCTCACCCTCCACCCCATGCCGTGTCCATCCAGTGATCCCCACACAGACTCCCCCCAGCTCCTGGGAGGCCTTGGTGTAGCTGTTGTCCCCACTGGGAGGGCAAAGAGCTCGATTCAGACCGGGCTTCTGCTCCTGCCCAGGATTGTGAGTCCACACACACCCTGTGACTCTCAGGCATCCTCAATCTCCCCGTCTGCACATTGGGGGTGTTCTGGCTTCTACTTCTAGAGATGTCATCAGGGATAGGACCTCTCACATGTTCCATCTCCGCTCTCCCAGGAGGCTGGTGCACACACTTGGCAAGGCACGGGTGAGCCTGGGCCTGGGCGGGGGAATGGAACACAGTCCAGAGATGCCTGGATCTGCTCTGGGATCCAGGCAAAGCCACCCTCCTCCAGCCTGTGTCCCATCCCCCGTGGCAAGGTTGCAGTGCATGGCTTCTGACGTTGGTGACGCAGACTTCCAGGGGCTTCTATAATGTTGAGGTCCAAGGGCCTCAACTGTGCCCATGTGCTTGCCAGGCATCAC